>NC_089269.1:20026833-20672797 GCF_963930625.1 Muntiacus reevesi | reverse complement strand
ATATCTGTTAATGTAACATAGAATTTTTCTTGTGTAATGAACACATATGTAGTGCAACCAGATTTTTTATCAAAGGCCCGTGACAAAAAACTTTTTCAGGAGTCTATCAGCAAAAGTACAACACAAGCTTTGGGCTGCTACTTCTTGTACGCAAGCTAGTACCTTTGTTATAAACTCAATAACCTGTGTAATTATAGCCTAAAGGCTTGGCTAAATATATTGCTGTGTATGTGTACATGAGATTTGGAGATAGAAATGTGTAAAAGACAAAGTAGAGAATAAAGGAGGCAAAGGACTGTCTTAGCTTGAGTTCCCTGGAGGCAGAGGCTGAGACAAAGACGTGGGTGAGGGAGATTTATCAAGGAAGTACTCTCAGAGATGGAGTGGAGGAAGCAGGACGGGGCAGAGTAATAATAGCGTGGCAAAGATGTGCTCTGATCTGGAGGCTAGCTTCTGTTTCATCTGATAGGAGACTTTGAAGTCCAAATTACAACAGAGTTGGTCTCAACTTGAAGTGTTCATGTGATAGCCTGTGTCAGTCAGTCCTCAGTCTCAGGCTGCCTCCCTTCTGTAAGAGATTTCAGATCAGGGGACAGCTGGAAACTTTGGCAGCCAATAATCAACATCTGGATGATTAGTGTAGCCGCTCAATTAAGGAAATATTAGTGGGCCACCAACATGGCCCACTATAAGGCATTTCATATTTGAAAAACCTAACCTTTTGTTTTATTAAAAAAAAAAAAACAGGAAAATAGAATTTTATAGAGAAAATGACATGGACTTCTCACCCACATCTGGATGGCGAATTCCAAAACCATCACTTGGCACATCACTAAACTTGGCTAAATGTGTTTCCTCAATTATAAGATGTCAATATCAATTAGGTGTGTTTCTAAAATATCTTGGAAAGTGCTTGAAACATCCTATGTGCTCAGGAAGTGGTAATTACTTGCCTTGTGACACCAATCATTTGTGTTAACATTATTTCTTAAAATTATGTTTTTTACAGTGATGGAGAGTTTACGTTCTTCTATGCACATTATCATAATTGAACATTATAAAGATTTTCTGAGGTCGGTAGGTCATGATTTATTATCTTTTATAGGTCAGGAATTGCAGATTCAGAGAAGGAATATGGAACATAAACTGTAGTAGTTAACTACTGCTGGAGAACAAACTGCTGCTAAGCGTAATAGCCTAAAACACCTCACATTTATTATTTTTTTATTTTTGTGAATCAGGATTCAGAGTCTAGCCTTACTGGGTTCACTGACTGATGGTCTTTCACAAGACTGAAATAAAAATGTTGGCCAAGATCTCTTTCAAGGGTATAGTCACGGTGGTGGTAGAGCTGTAAACATCTGAAGGTTCTAATGGGGCACGTTTCACTTCCAAGTTCATTCAGTGGCTGTTGGCGGGATTTTGCCTCTCATTGTCTGATGGACTAAAACCCCAGCTTGTTATTGTATGGATCTCTCCAGCATTACATATTTTCTCATCAAAGGGAGCATGCAAGGACATGGGAGAACAAGAGGACCAATAAAAAGTAGTGACCAGAGAGAAAACATGGTCTCTTCTAACCCAATCAGTGAAATCATATGTGTCATTTTTACTTTATTCTGTTTTTAAAAAGCAAGACACACTTGACTCTTCAGCCCACCCTCAATGAGAGGTGCTTGTACAAGGATATAAGTACAGGAGACTTAGATCATCATGACCCATGTCAGAGCTGCCAAGACAGAAGCTGAAGTCTTGTTATTGTGGTCTATCATGTCAGAAATTGGGCTAATAACATAAAGCATAATCCACAGAACAATCTTGATAGACATTTTTTTTTTCTCTTTTTGCCTTTGACAAAAGGACAGTTGTGATTAAAAGATTTTACATGGTCATGTTACTACTAAGTAACAAATCTGTACCGAGATTGTAATAATGCAAATAGACTATGAGTGATCTGATTTCTCTACTAAATGTCAAGAATGGCATCTGATCCTTTCTTATGCCTTGCAGAGTGGTTTGTTCTACAAAGTTAGCATTCAGAAAATAGTTGTTGAATGAAGAAACGCTAATGAGCAAGATATCCTCCTTTATTTTCTTCATTAATCTTGTTGAAATTCCAAAATAAAATTTTCCAGGCATGTACATAAAGTGGATAAAATACAATTCTGCTTGATGAATTGTATTTTCAATGTCCCTTCTAACTCTTTGGCATGAGATGGAGATTTTTTCTCTTGCAAACTGAGTTGAATTCTGCCCAATGTGTCAATGCTTATGATTGCTTTATTATGCAGACTTATGCCACTCATAGCTTATCAGATTTTAAATTACCATATAAATTTCCGTAGTTAGACAATATAGGAGACATCAGTTTAAAAAGCATCTAATCTTATTTTCAAAGATAGATAAGAAACAATCAACACTTTAGAATGAAAGCAATACCCCTAAGCTGGAAAGTGAGAACCTAACAATATTATCTAGACTAATCACCATTAGTGATCACAATCATAATACTTGCAAAATAGAAACACTGGTTTAATTAATTGTAACACCTGCAGGGTGAGGAGATCCAGAATCTGCTGCTTTATGGGGAAGTGGGGGCTGGCAGAACACATCCCAGGTTTCATTGAACAAGTCTATAAATTAACATACACGATAAAGGGAATGCAAATTCCATTCCCTTGTCTATTCTTATGGTTAACAAATGAATTTTTTCCTTTATTTTTACCTATCCTTCTCAATAAACTTTTCCATAATTTCAAATTCAGTCTTTTCATCAACATACTCATTTCACCACAGGTGGCCAGGTAGGATTACTCATTAACATCTAAGACAGCAACAGGGCAAAATAAATTAAACTACAAAGTAAATTTTATGTTCCATTTGGAATTTTATGATTGGCTAATTTCAGATTCTGTTTCCCAGGCTTGATTCTATTTGACTGCACACAGGGCTTCCTACACTACTATCTAGATGGTCAACTTTTTAAAGTAGGGGATGAATCACATTCATTTGTTTTACTCTTATAACATAAATCTTGTATCTAAGTCAGGATTCAACATATTAAAACACAGTCTGTCACAAATAAAAGCTTGGCATTGTTAAACTTTCAGCATTCCAGTAATGTGGTAAGTGAATCCAATTAATAACAAGGACATAACAAAAGGACTTTGAAGGTTCAGATGTTATTATAAAATATTGTCATAGGTAAATGGCATTACACAGTGCAAAACAATGCTTAAATAAAAAGCTAGTGTACAAAAATCCTTTTTGCATGAAAAGCAGGAATTCAGCTAATATTTCTATTTAAAAGTTTCTCTGTAGCTTGCAGAATTGTTATTTATTCAGTTACAAAGGCTAATGAACATTTTAAAATATTCACCCCTACTAATAATTAAAGAAATGAGAATTAAGATGATAAAATTTTATTTTCACTCATAAAATTAACATGCTAATGGCAACCATGCAGTGCTAAAGGATGTAATCACTTATATGCGCAGACACTCACACACACCACACATACATACTTACAGCTAAAAATAACTCAAGTGCTCAGAAATAGAGGAATGAAAAAAATTATTTCAATAGCAATAAACATAAAATAAACTTTACAAATGCTATATACAATAGAATATTGAATCAAATATAATCAAATTGAATGAACGATACCCAAGGCAATGAACCAATATTGAGAGAAATTAAAGAAGACTAAATAAATGGAAAAATGTATGATAATCATTGTTTGAAATAGAGACAGAAAAAGACAAAGGGAATGAAGAAAACTTGGTAACCATATTATCCTCAAGTTGATTGATAGATTCACTGAAATTCCAGTGAATACCTACACAGACTTGTGTGGGTGTGTGTTTGTGTGGAAGTTGACAAGCTGATTCTAAAATTCATAGGGAAATGTAACTGCCAAGGCATTCTAAAACACAATGAGTGGGATTTACTTTATAATGGATAACAACTTAATACAAACCTTGACAGACAAGAATACACTAATAAACCAATGCGGGGCGGGAATAGAGTGCAGAGACAGTCATGAACATATGTATTTAAGCAAAGGGAAAATATTATATGCTCTTATGGAGAATGGAAACCATTGAAACAAAGATTATCAGTTACACGTGTGCGTGCTAAGTCGCTTCAGTCATGTCCGAGCCTTTGCGACCCTATGGACTTTATTTAACCCGCCAGCCTCCTCTGCCCCTGGTATTCTCCAGGCAAGAATACTAGAGTGGCTTGTCATGCCTTTTTCCAAGGGATCTTCCTGACCCAGAGACCAAGGGATCGAACCCCTGTCTCCTGTGTCTCCTGCATTTCAGACAGATTCTTTACCGCTGAGCCACCAGAAGAAAGAAAGACAATCGCTCAGTCGTGTCCGACTCTTTGCGACCCCATGGACTATACAGTCCATGGAATTCTCCAGGCCAGAATACTGGAGTGGGTAGGCTTTCCCTTCTCCAGGGGATCTTCCCAACCCAGGGATGGAACCCAGTTCTCCCTCACTGCAGGCAGATTCTATACCAGCTGAGCCACCAGAGAAGCCCTTAATTACATGAGGGAAAGCGTATCACACGTTTGTCAAAAAAATGCAAAATTTAAAAAGTTTACCAATGTGGTTTTAGCTATTTAATTTTCATAGTTATTAGAAGAAAACTATCAAAATATCAGATAGCGTATCTAGATGGTATGGTAATTTTTATCTTATATCTTTATAACTTTATAAATGATGTGTAATAATCAGAAATAAATTTAATATTAGAAAATAGAAGTACCAGGTAAGAGAGACTCTCTAGACAATGTTGCATTAAAAATTATTCATCTAAAGTTACTAAATTTAGACATAATTAATTTTTCATCTAAAATTTTTCAAAGTGTGAGAACTTAGAAGCAAACATTCAGATATTTTAGAGATGCATTTTGAATCTACATGTCAATAATTAAGACTTTACTGAATGTTGCTTAGTAAGTACAATAGAAAGAAGGGACTGAAATGCAGGTGATAGGGACCAGCTGACTATATTTCCAGTTTGAATATCATTCTCCTGAAAGCAAAATGTGTACAGAGAAAACAGTGGAAAGATTCAGCTTCTACACTGCCCTTTAAGTCTTGCAAGTGTCTGTGTTAGGAGAGTATGGCTATTGCAGTTTTACAGAAAGTTCCCTTAGAAACTTTATTTAAGCTATTTATTTTAAGAAAATTTATTTTAAGCTAAGTTAAGGATGCTAATTTTATTGGAATTTTTATAATGCTATGTTTAAACAAGTCATCTGAAAGGAAAATATAAAGTGATTCTTATTAAATGTAATCAATGTCTCTATTGCTCGTAATTGAAGTTCAAGTTATTATTTATTTAAATTGATCATTTAAATTCATATATCTAAATGCTATAACCTTGGAAATAAGTAGTAATCAGGGGGACATTGGAAAGGAAATAAGAAAGAGAAAGAAAACACAATTTTGCATTTCTAGGTAAGGTATATAGGCCCAGGGTTGCTTTAAGGAAACACTCCTCCCCCACTGTCAACACTGCTGACCAGGGCTGTCCCCAAACCCTACTACATATTGTGGGAATGTAACCCAAGTTTGCAGAATCAATTGTTCTACCACCTTCCTCTGATCAAATAACTGGTTCAGGACCAAGGATGAAAGAACTGGACAAACACAGCTACTTTCAGTTGTGTTTGTTTTTCATAAATTTATACAACTCAAGGGGAGAAAAGATTCTTCCTCTTTATACTAAGCCTAGAGCTTCTGACATTGATCTTTGTACCATGTGAGGAATCTCCTTAAGGGACCACACAGAGGACAGTATAAATGAAAGAATCCTGATGAGATAGATAGAAACCTGTATCTAGACATTTCTGAATTCTAAATCTGACATTAAAGTAGTTTAAACTGGTTTTGTCAATTGAAACAGAGTCCCACATTCAGAATTATAAAACTGTCAAGTTCCTCAGCCAAGTATTATGATCTCTCAAGAAGAAAACTCTGCCATTTTATAGTCTAGAACTTCTTCCATGTAATGAAACCAACAGATAAAAATAGGAGAGAAGATGTGGATTCACAGTAACTCCTTGTTTATGTAAGATATAAAAATCACTGGGCAAAATATATGGACTACCAAAGTTGAAGAGCACAATGCCGTCTATTAACAGTCCAAGTCTGAACATATACCTGTTGTCGCCTGGCACAGTCCCTCTCAGAGCTCTGCTTAAGACTGTTGTTGTTCAGTTACTCAGGTGTGTCTGACTCTTTGCATCCTCATGGACTGCACTATGCCAGGCTTCCATGTCTTTCACTATCTCCCAGAGTTTGCTAAAACTCAAGTCCATTAAGTCGATGATGCCACCTAACCATCTCATCTTCTGTCATCCCCTTCTCCTCCAGCCCTCAACCTTTCCCAGCATCAGGATCTTTTCCAAAGAATTGGTTTTTCACATCAGGTGGCCAAAGTATTGGAGCTTCAGCATCAGTCCTTCCAATGAATATCCAGGGTTGATTTCCTTTAGGATTGACTGGTTTGATCTTGCTGACTAAAGGACTCTCAAGAGTCTTCTCTGGTACCACAGTTCAAAAGCGTCAGTTCTTCAGTGCTCAGCCTTCTTTAGGTCCAACTCTCACATTTGTATGACTACTGGGAGAACCATAGCTTTGACTATAAGAAACTTTTTTGGCAAATAGATGTCTCTGCTTTTTAATTTGCTTTCTAGGTTTGTCATAACTTCTCTTCCAAGGAGCAAGCACCTTGTAATTTTATGGCTGCAGTCACAATCTACAGTGATTTTGGAGCCCAATACATAAAGTCTGTCACTGTTCCCATTGTTTCCCTCTCTATCTGACATGATGGGAGCACATGCCGTGATCTTAGTGTTTTGAATGTTGAGTTTTAAGCCAGCTTTTTTGCTCTCCTCTTTCACTTTTATCAAGAGGCTCTTTAGTTCCTTTTCGTTTTATGCCAGAAGGGTGGTGTCATCTGCATATCTGAGGTTTTTGATATGTCTCCTGGAAATCTTGATTCTGACTTGTGCTTCATCCTGCCCAGCATTTCACATGACATACTCTGAATAGAAGGGAAATAAGCAGCGTGGCAATATACAGCCTTGACCTACTCCTTTACCAATTTGGAACCAGTCCGTTGTTCCATGTCTGGTTCTAACTGTTGCTTCTTGAGCTGCATGCATGCTTTTCAGGAGTCAGGTAAGGTGGTCTAGTATTCCCATCTATTTAAGAATTTTCCGCAGCTTGTTGTGATCCACACAATGTATTTAGTGTAGTCAATGAAGCAGAAGTAGATATATTTCTGGAACTCACTTGCTCTTTTTATGATCCAGCTGATATTGGCAATTTGATCTCTGGTTCCTCTGCCTTTTCTAAATTGAGTTTGTCTTTTCTAATTCGAGTTTGCCTTTTCTAAATCCAGCTTGTACATCTGGAAATTCTCAGTTCACATACTGCTGAAATCTAGCTTGAAGGATTCTGAGCATTACCTTGCTAGTATGTGAGATAAGTGCAGTTATGTGATAGTTTGTATGTTCCTTGGCATTGCTCTTCTTTGGGATTGGAATAAAAACGGACCATTTTTCCATCCTGTGGCCACTGCTGAGTTTTCCATATTTCCTGGCATATTGAGTGCAGCACTTTCACAGCATCATCTTTTAGGATTTGAAATAGCTCAACTGGAATTCCATCACCTCCACTAGCTTAGTTCATAGTAATGCTTCTTAAGGTTCACTGACTTCACACTCTAGGATATCTGGCTATAGGTGAGGTATTACACCATTGCAGTTATCCAGCCCATTAAGACTTTTTTTGTATAATTTTTCTGTGCATTGTTGCCACCTCTTCTTAATATCTACTGCTTCTGTTAGGTCCATACCATTTCTGTCCTTTATTGTGCCCATCTTTGAATGAAATGTTCCCTTGGTAGCTCTAATTTTCTTGAAGAGATCTCTAGTCTTTCCCATTCTATTGTTTTCTTCTGTTTCTTTGTGTTCATCACTTAAGAAAATTTCTCTCCTTGCTATTCTTTGGAACTCTGTATTCAGATGGGTATCTTTCTTTTTCTCCTTCACCTTTTGTTTCTCTTCTTTTCTCAGCTATGTGTAAGTCCTCTTCAGACAATCATTTTGCCATGTTGAATTTCTTGGGGATGTTTTTGGTCACTGGCCCTGGTGCCATGTTACAAACCTCTGTCCATAGCTCTTCAAGCACTCTATCAGATCTAATCCTTTGAATCTATTTGTCACTTCCACTATATACTCATAAGGCCATTTGCTTTAGGTCATACCTGAATGGCCCTTAAGTTGGATATAGCCAAAACACTGATTATCTCACCTCTTACTACTATTTACTTCATTTGCATATGTATTCTCTTATTATAATCCTGGTAATGCTAAGTGAGGTCCTTGTAACAGAACAACCAAGAGTAGGGTTTAAATAGTATTCTTGGCTGCTCTGACATAGAGCAAGGAAGTAAGGAAGTGAAATTCTTCCTCTTTATCCTGTTTCTGCTAGAAGGTTATTGAAAGAATCTCCTCCTCCTTTTTCTGATCAGGATGATTTGGTATAGCAACAAAGGACTCATGACAACTTACTTCTCTTAGCCTTAGACTTTTACTTACATGTAACATTAACAATTAAGAGCATGGATGCTGGGGTGAAATTTTAAGGTTAGCATATATTGACCTTACAAATTACTATCTGTGTGATTTGGGAGGAAATAACTAAATTATATTGTACCTCAGTTTTCTCATTCCTCAGAAGGGGGAAATAAGAGGGCCTAAATCATACTGATTTTCAAGTGAACTTTATTTTTTTAGAACAGTTTTAGATTTATATAGAAACTAAGACTACAGTGCAGAAAGTTCCTATATACCCACACTGTTTCCCCTATTATCAGCATCTTACAGTGTATTTGTTACAGTAAATAACCCGGTATTATGTCATCATTAACTAAAGTCAATACTTTATTTAGATTTCCTAAGTATTTACCTAGTATTCTTTTGTTGTTCAGTCGCCTAGTTGTGTCCGACTGTTTGTGGCCCCTTGGACTGCAGCATGCCAGACTTCCCTGTCCTTCACCATCTCCTGACTGTAGCTCAAACTTGTGTCTATTGAGTTGGTGATGCCATCCAACCATCTCATCTTCTGTCATCCCCTTCTCCTCCTGCCTTCAGTCTTTCCCAGCATCAGGGTATTTTCCAATGAGTCAGTTTTTCGCATCTGGTGGCCAAATTATTGGAACTTCAGCCTCAGCATCAGTCCCTCCCATGAGTATCCAGGATTGATTTCCTCTAGATTGACTGGTTTGATCTCCTGGCAATCCAAGGGACTCGCAAGAGTCTTCTCCAAGACCTCAGTTCAAAAGCATCAATTCTTTGGTGCTCTGCCTTCTTTATGGTCCAACTCTCACATCCATACATGACTACTGGAAAAACCATAGCTTTGACTGTATGAACCTAGTATTCCTATTATTTACCTAACATCTTTTTTCAATTCTAGGATCCCATCGAGGTTACCACATTGCACTTTTGTGATGTCTGCTCAGACTCCTCTTGACAATATATGTTTTCTTTATTTTGATGAAGCAAATACTCCATTAATCTTCTTAGGATGCATAAAATGCAATTTTTACAGATGTTACATTTCTGAAATTGCTCTTATTTTACCTCCTTATTTTTTGAATAGCCTGGTAGGAGACAGGGTTTGCATTTATATATATGGAATTTAGAAAGATGGTAATGATAACCCTATATGCAAAACAGAAAAAGAGATACAGATGTACAGAACAGACTTTTGGACTCTGTGGGAGAAGGCGAGGGTGGGATGTTTAGAGAGAACAGAATCAAAACATGTATATTATCAAGGGTGAAACAGATCACCAGCCCAGGTTGCATGCATGAGACAAGTGCTCAGGGCTGGTGCACTGGGAAGACCCAGAGGGATCGGGTGGAGAGGAAGGTGGGAGTGAGGATCGGGATGGGGAATACATGTAAATCCATGGCTGATTCATGTCAATGTATGGCAAAAACCACTACAATACTGTAAAGTAATTAGCCTCCAACAAATAAAAATAAATGGAAAAAAAATAAATAAATAACATTTACTTTTATCTCAGATTTTAGAGGCATTTATCCCAAGGGGTTATTTGGATTGCATTGACTCTATAGATCAGTTTAGGGGAAAAGGATATATTAATAACACTGAATATTCTAATCCAAGAACTTAGTGGATCTCGTGTATTTATATCCTCTTTTCTCAAAGCAAGATTTTGAAGTTTTCAGTTTAGAGGCCACATTCCTTTCATTAAATTTAATTGTAATTGATTTAGTTTGGGAGTCTACTGTGAATAGTAGTTTTATTTCATTTTCCAAATTTTGTTGCTAGTATATAGATAAATCACAATGATTTTGTCAAGATTAAGTCATTATACTTCATTATTTAACCTAAACCTTTATTGTTATAATAATACTTTATTATTGTTACCATCATCATTATCATGACTGTGTCTTTGGTCGTATACATACATTTTACTTCAGTGATCTTATGATTCTTAATCTAATGCAGTAGAATATGTTCTTCATTTTGAGATTTACGTGAAGAGTAAGAGAAGAAGCATTTTTGAAACTTCATCTTATATTAGAGAAATTGAAAGACACTGATGCACAGAGAAGTTAATAAACTAGACAACGATCACTTAGGTGGTAGATAGTGAAGGTGAGGCCTTCCCTTATAGTGCAAACGGTGAAGAATCTGTCTGTCATTGCAGGAGAGGCAAGAGATGCATGTTAGATCCCTGGGTCAGGAAGATCCCCTGGAGAAGGAAATGGCAACCTACTCCAGTATTCTTGCCTTGGAAATCCCATGGACAGAGGAGCCTGGCGGGCTATAGGTCATGGGGTCGCAAAGAGTCAGACATGACTGAGCACACGCACATTAGACACACTAGTAAAAGTGAATTTACATACAGGTATTTAAATAAAGAGCTCATGTTCTCAATTATTATGCTATATGACATCTAAATGTTATATAAATAAAATATATTACTTGTAAGTTTATTTATCAAAAATGAACTTATTATACCAATGCATGTTGTATTCTCTAAGATGAATTTCTAAATTGGTGAAGAGAATTTTTTAATCACACAAGTGTTATAATTATCAACAACTGTAACAATCAAAGCTGTAACTGTTTCTCTAGCACATTGGTTGGGAAGCTGTACTTTAAATAAAATTTGATAAGAGGTGGCCTTTACATATGCTTTTTCTGATAGAAAAGATTTGTGGAATCTCATAAATCAAACTTTACAAAGTTTTTGATTAATTGTATGATAATATAATGATAGATAACTCTTCATATGTAATTAACTCCATAAACACCAAGGCTAACTTCCTAAGTAGCAACTTAAGATTGCTCCATTTGATAAGTCACAGAATTAGAAATAGGATCATTTGAATAAATGTATCTAATTAATTATATTGGTTGCTAAACATATCCATTTCATCTTTATGTTCTGTAAGTGGGAAAACAGAGAAAGGCCCAGGGCAAAACTCCATTTATCACCTAACATTCAAACCACAGAGTGTTCTGAATGCCCAGAGATTATCATCACTTCAGATCCAGTTTCCAGTAACCCCATTTATTTTCTCTAATTCAGTTACATGGTAAATGACTTCAAGTCTCTTAAGAAAAGTATATGGGGTTTACATACATGTTAGGATTGTTAGATTCTTTGTCAGGGTCACATAGTCCATCTTTGAAAACGGACTCCTAGGGTACAGATTGGAGAAGGCAATGGAACCCCACTCCAGTCCTCTTGCCTGGAAAATCCCATGGACGGAGGAGCCTGGTAGGCTGCCTTCCGTGGGGTCACAAAGAATCAGACATGACTGAGCGACTTCATTTTCACTTTTCACTTTCATGCATTGGAGAAGGACATGCAACCCACTCCAGTGTTCTTGCCTGGAGAATCCCAGGGATAGAGGAGCCTGGTGGGCTGCAGTCCATGTGGTCACGCAGAATCAGACACACTGAAGCGACTTAGCAACAGCAGCAGCAGTGTACAGATTGACTCGGGTCTGGGCATAGGGTGAAAATCTGTGACTATTAAGGTGACTTATGTTAGGCTTTTGTTCACCAGACCTGTGATTTCTGTTTGCTTTGTTTTTGTTTTACTTAAGCATATCAAGTAGGGTTTTGAGTCAACTGGCTATCAATTTCAGTTCTAAGCATATCAACAACAATTAGCAACCACAAGAGATGTCTCATGGTCATATCACTATAACCTTTGTTTAGTCTCTACAGCATCATAATAACCATCTCCACCATCCCAAGACTCCTACTGAGATCAAAGAGCCCTTTCAAAGTGTGGATCAGCCTCTATGATTCCTGCCTGCAGTATATAGCATTTCCAGGATGAAACGCCCTACAGTGGATGAGCTCCATGTATTTCTCAATAACTTAGTGAAGAAGTGATTAAAATTTTAAAACTGCTTATTTAGCAACCTTTCAAACATTTACATCACTTGAAATTATATTTGAACACTGTTTGTAAATCTCTTACTGTTAAGATCCCCAATTCAGTCATTATCCTTCTGGCACATAGGAATTTCTGCATAGCACCAGACTGTAATTTCTGCATAGCGCAAAAGTCCTCTGAAAATCAGTAAACATACACCCTTCCCTTTTAAATTCCCATAGAATTATTACATCTAGTTACATTACTTCTAAAGGATGCAAAAATGCATCGTCAATGAAGTACTTAGTGTTGTGTGTGCATATAAAATACAGATATATAACCCCACTTCTGCAATTCTACAAGACATCAAACTATGAAAACAATCTTTTTTTTTAGTTTGGCATCAAATCACATTTGGCAACAAAACTTGACCTACACCAATTTGGCATTGACAATCTTATTTATCCCACTTTGTGGGATAACTATTGAGAAACAATATGTTACAGAGTATGGCTGGAGATATTATATAAAATATGATATGTGCAAAATCCATTGAGTCCATGAGTTTCTGATAAGGGATTGTAGACTTGTGTTTTGTTTCTCTTGATTTACTTTCATCATATTTTCCTACTTTCTATTCCCTTTTCACCTACACTAAAAGGTATATATACTTAATGCTATTGTCTGCTGTGAATTCTTGTGAAATAAAATTGATGTTATTGATCTTAAAACTTTTATTGGTTGATTAATTTGATTCCAAATAACACAGATACTCATTCTTTAAATTAGTAAATTACATTTGCTTTTAAAGAGCAATGAATATAATTAATTTGCTGAAATTGAATCATATTTTGTTCTTTCAGACATTTACTTTTAAAATATAATTTCAGTACTTTCTTTTTCATCTTATGCTTATTTTTAAAACATTTTTGTATGATTTGCTTTAGAGTATTTATAAAAATATAGATCATGTCTTTTTCTGTTGTATGTGTGTGTGAGGAAATATGACAATTTGAATGTATTTATATATTATTTTCTCCACATTAAGAGTTTTGTTTTCATTGGGAATTATATTTTTCATATTGGAGTGAAGCCAATTGTGCTAGCAGCTTTTAAAAATAGTAGTCCCAGAATTTTGTTTCTAAGGCATTCGATTCCCCTTACTAGACCAATTGAGCTTCCCAGGTGACTGAGTGGTAAAGAATCTGCCTGCCAATGCAGGAGACACAGGAGATGTGGTCTGGATCCCTGAATCAGGAAGATCCCCTGGAGAAGGGAATGGCAACCCACTCCAGTATTCTTGCCTGGAAAATTCCATAAACGGAGGAGCCTAGTGGGCTATAGTCCCTGGGGTCTCACAGCATCAGAAATGACTGTGAGCACGCATGCACTAAGCCAGTTCCTAGACTTTAAATGGAAAAGGAATGGAAAGAAATGCATTCCCTCTTCTTTGAAAACATCCCCTCTGATTCTTGTTCCTTCCCCAAGACTTTGTATTTCCTCTTGAACAACTGCAGGCAGCAGTGTCCCTGCGGTGGTCACTTCCAAGCGCTGGCATGCCAGTTCCTCCTGTGGATAGTACCAGTAATGAGTGTGAACATCACCTGGCGCTCTCTGCATCACCTCCGCCCCTGCTCTCTGAGGCACTGAAACACACCCACCCTTTGTTCGGTCTCCTCACTCTGCTTCCTGCTCCGGCCCCCAGTGATGATGTGAAGCCCCTCTTCCTTGAGGCTGCACGCTTCGCTCACCTGGGAAATCCTCCTCACAACTTGTGAAAGCTCATATAGGTCATGTGATGTTTTCTCTTGCATCTGTCTCACAGACAGGAAAATTGCAGAATTGATCCCTAAGCATGACACCTTGAAGTGAAACCTGCCAGAGGTCAGTGGTTGCTCTTGTTTGTCCCAAGGCATCCCTTCATGTGAGGAGTGTGGACCTTGAAGGACCATCACACTTCCTTCTCTGGAGAGAGGCCTGGAGTGACCTAGAGGCAGTCGTTCAATCTTCTGTACATGTTTGTGTTTTTGCAAATCCTGTACCCGTCCCCCATCCCATCCAGTATGTAGTAAACGACGAGGTGATGGACTTCGTGTCTATTTTCATGCTATCTTTCCCCCCAAACCTTTCTAATTAATCAGATATCTCTCCAAACCCTGCAAAGCTCTCATTTTTCCCCAGGGAGGGAGAATTCCATCTAGTGCAGGGGCTTATCCTGTGAGCAAATTGAAGCACATCCTTTGCCGTGCCCTCATAGATCTATCACCCCGTGCATTGGTGTAAAGCTGCCGTTTTATTCTAGACCCGGCAGTGCTTGTTCCACAAGATCTCTGAGTTTTGTTTGCTTTCAATTTCTGACATAATGACTCTATTCATGTGAGTGTGTGTGTTCTATTAAAAACCGGCATCGAATGAAAAATTTTGTTTCAAAAACTGGACTCAAACAAACCTACTTCCTGACTGTGTTGTTCACCCTAAACCATTTGTTCGCGAGCAAGTGAAGCCTGCAAAGCAGCGCTGAGCACCCAGCAAGTTAAGCGTTCGTTTGGACTCGCAGGTGAAAATGGGATTATGTGGGGTCAAGTGAAGAGTTGCCAGAGTTCTGGTTGTCCAGCGTGCAGGACCCGTGAGCTGACGCGCCCCCACTGGACTCGCTGACATTAAGTCTGCAACACTCCACAAGATTAGAGAGATGCTATCTTTAATTTCAGGTGGAATGACGCTCTCCCTACAAAGTGGATGCTGAACAAGGAGCAGTTTGTGACCTAGATTTCAGAAGGGTAAGGTAAGGTGAAGTCGCTCAATCGTGTCCGACTCTTTGCAAACCCACAGACCGCAGCTTATCAGGCTCCTCGGTCCATGGGATTTTCCAGCAAGAATACTGCAGTGGGGTACCATTGCCTTCTCCAGAGGATCTTCCCGGCCCAGGGTTCGAACCCAGGTCTCCCTCATTGTAGGCAGATGCTTCACTGTCTGAGTCACTGGGGAATTCCAGAGTGAGGGGCCTCCTTACTAAAGCCAATCTATTAACAGCACCTGTGGGGGAAAATGCAGCCGAGAAACACCCGAGGCTCAAACACGAGCTACACTGAGACATTTATATCCCAGATTTCTTCATTTTAAAAGATCTTTTATGGAAAAGAATTAGAGGTGAGCGTTCGAGGCTCTGAACAGGAGAGGGACCATTAGCACCCTCAAAGGGACATCAGCCCTGATAGGAAGACGAAAACACAGAATTAAATATTCTCACCAGGATTTTCTAAAGTATCACTGTTCAGTGAGAATACAGCCACACAGGGAAAATTTACATTTATATTTTCTCCCTAATTTGGGAAGCAAAGAAGAGGTAAAAAAGAAAAGGGTTGGCTTGTTTTCCAGTCACGGTAGACTTTGCTGCTTCTCTGAGAACACGATGTGGAAGGCAGAAGGATGCGTAATAAATCTAGGCCTGCTCTGTGGGCCGAGAGACCATATGGCTATGTTTAAAGTTCTGGGGGCATAGTCCCATAATTCAGTGGTTTCACTCCAATGCATGTTCCGGTTCTTTTCCCACGGAGCTCATTTACAGTCCCCAACAGTTTCTTCCTGTCACTTCCCATTTGTGTCGCCGATGTCCATGTTTCTCCTTTCCTTTAGAGATCATCCCTGTCACAACCCATCTTACTTCTGACCCATTGTCATCTTTCCTAGAGCTGTTCCAACTCCTTTTTTCTGCTGTCTCCCTCAGTTGCCATCACCTAAAGGTTAATGAGGCAGACCTTCTCCGGGTGAAAAATGCTCTGTGAACTTCCTATCGCTTGGGAATGAGGACTGTCCTCTTCCTGTGTTTATGGCAAACCTCACTTTCAGGAGTTGTGAGCCTTTTAGCTTTCTCTTTAGTGTTACTCATTTATTCTTGCTGCTTTACTGTAGTGGAGTTGGAGGTGGGCTGTGTGCTTGTGTGAGCAGGAGAGCTAAGAGTTTGGAAGGAAAATCAGAGGCTATAGTTCCTCCATATCACAGTCAATTAACATGTTGTTAAGACACATTTTAAGAAATAGCCAGTATCATAGATTTTATCCAACTGTTTCCTTGAGTTTGAAATCCAAATTCTGACTTTTCCATTATCTGCCAGGCTTTTAATGAAACCATTAAACTTGTCCTGTTTTGACTGTAAATGTAGGATAATAGTTGTTAATATATACAGTCTCTAGAAACTTATTAAGACTTATAAAGTAATTTTACTCAAGATAGTTTGCAATAACCCAAATTGATCAATTATATTTACAATAAAAAATTAATACTGAATACTCATTCAAAAAGCAGACGTGCTGTGTGCTAAGTCACTTCAGTCATGTCCAGCTCTCTGTGACCACGTGAACTGTACCCACCAGGCACCTCTGTCCATGGGATTCTTCAGGCAAGAATACTGGAGTGGGTTGCCATGTCCTCCTTTCGGGGATCTTCCCAATCCAGAGATCAAACCAACATTTCATGCATTGACAGGTGGGTTGTTTTTCACGAGTGCCACCTGGGAAGCCCCCAAAAGCAGACATTATAAGTAGAGAAGAAATTAAAACTCCTTTAAAAATTTTCTGTAATGGGTATCATTTCTGAACATAGATTTCACCACTAAGTAATTAACTGTGTGAGTATGTATATGCACATATATAAGTAAATAGTATCAAAAATGTAATGTATCCTAATGTTTTTAGAATACAGTACAGAATTTATATACTATTTACTATAATTTTTTTCTTCTGCCATTAATATTAGCATTCCTAGAGAGCTTGTCCTGCATATCCAACATTATGTTCAAAACTAAGCTATATATATTTCATTTACACAGATATCCAGATGGTTTATTTTAAGGCTTCTGTGTGTATAAATTAAGGATATGGATCTCAGCTATATTTTCAGCATTTAAATCCTTGCTTATCCACTTATTAGCTGAGTTACCTTTGTAAATTGCTCAACTTCTCTGTGCCTCAGTTTTCTTTTCTCACTTTAAAACAATGAGGATGAAAGTCATAAAACTACCACTTAGGGTTGTTTTGCAATTTAAATGTGTTAAATGTTTCAATGCATTAGAACACTAAGTCTAGTATTTACAGAGAGTAAGTATTTGCTGTTGTTTATTCTCCCAGTTGTGTCCGACTCTTTACAATCCCATGGACTGTAGCCCACCAGCCTCCTCTGTCCATGGGATTGGGGATTCTGGATTAGATTGACGTGTCCTACTCCAGGGTATCTTCCCAACCCAGGGATTGTGTCTCTTATGTCTCCTGCATTGGCAGGCAGATTATTTATCACTGAGCCACCAGGGAAGCCCAGAGTAAGTGTTTAGTACATGTTAACTCTTATCATGTTTACGATTACATCTTCTCTAAGTAAAACCTAATAATATTTCTCAAGGTCATATTTATTTTTTTTATTAATTTATTTATTTTTAAATTGAAGGATAATTGCTTTACAGAATTTTGTTTTCTGTCAAACCGCAACATGACTCAGCCATAGGTATACATATATCCCCTCCCCTTTGAACCTTCCTCCAATCTCCCTCCCCATCCCACCCCTCTAAGTTGATACAGGGCCCCTGTCTGAGTTTCCTGAGGCATGCAGCAAATTCTCATTGGCTATCTATTTTCATTTCTTTAGCTGCTGTATAAGGCAGAATATTTTCTTATGCTTCATATTTAGTTAAAGACCGCATTTACTATTGCTATTTATTATAACATAAATGTCATAGATTTGAAAGAATATTAAATTTCTCTTAGTCTTTTACAGTAGGACATTTAAATATTATGTGCGTGCTAAGTCAACTCAGTCATGTCTGACTCTTTGTGACCCCATGGACTGCCCACCAGGCTCCTCTCTCCATGGGATTTTCCAGGCAAGAATACTGGAGTGGGTTGCTATGCCCTCTTCCAAGGTATGTACCTGACTAAAGGATCAAATCCACATCTCTTACATCTTCTGCATTGGCAGGTGTATTCTTTACCACTAGCGCCATCTGGGAAAAGCAAATCTTATGTAATCCTTCCATATAACTTTCTGCAAGCCCATCACTATCTTCTGATGGTAAAATTTCTCCAGATGTTATTGGACAGTAATTGTAGTTTGGATAATTAACAAAGAGTGGTTATGTATTTACCTGCAAAGTAGAGAATCAGGGCGGAAAATTGGGGCACCCTGATAGGATGCCATCACCCCAAAAGGTGTTTATGAATATGTTCTATGATCTGTGTTTTTTTTTTTAAGTAGATGAATAATTTTGGAAAGTTGGGTTATAAAATGCCATTGGGGCTTCAGAAAAGTTCTGTAATAGCAAGAGGCCAAAAGGAAAGGAATTTCATTTTCCTATAATAGCTTTTGTTTATTCACATCTCTACCCCTGCCTTTTCAAATCTTTTTAAAATAAGCCTTAGGGGGAAAAATAAAAGTTAGCGCCAAATGGAAATAGGCTCTTTAATTCTACCTTTTTATAATTCTGAAGCTACAACTGACCCTCCTCAATATGGTCTTCCTTTTTAACATTAATTACCTTGTTATCTGAGAGATGCAGCAGCCCTCTGCTGTCTGCTTAGGAAGAGTACCAGCAGGGCAACAGTTGGAAGTGAATTACTGTGATTGTTTGGGGCCTTAGAAAGCCCTCTCTGCTGTCTATTCTTCTTAGATTCCTGGTGGAGTCACTTGGGTATGTTTCCAATTCAGTATTCCTGTGTCCACTGTCCAGTAAATGTGTGTTTATGCTGTATGTATATAACCAATTATACTGTGGCTAGGGGCAATGCCTCTTCTGGATTCTTCACATGCCAATGATTAGAAAATCTGGTGTAGGACTCCTGGGTATGCCCTCAGTCAAGAGGTTGGGGGAAGGTTTAGTCCATTTGCTTACAGGTTTTGCTCATTCAGATGATTGGTTATGACCACTAGGGTAAGCAGGCATCTCACTTTGTGATCCTCAATACTAATGTTTTCCTACTCAGCAGAGACTAGCACTTATTAGCAAAAAAAAAAAAATTAAGATTCAGAACCATAATAAGGATACTGAAGTAAACACACCCAGTCTGTTTATGTTGTTTGATTATTTTGACTGCATCCATTTGTCACTTCAGCTTAAGGCCAGTTTGGCCAATTTGATTAAATTGACTGGTTCTTTCACTGAAGTGACCAGTCAATGCTAACAAATTGGTTGTGTTTGTAGAAACTCATTAGGTTTTATCTCTGGCATTGTGTCTGCAATAGATATGGAATCAAGAATTTGACACAGGCTTTGCTTTTAGCTCTTATGGCAAGGGGTGTGGAAAACGGATCATGACTGGAATTTTATATATTTGAGATGGGCAAAATAAACCATTATTGATTTAGGCTACAAGCTAGCTCAAGTTATTAATTATCAAGGCATTCATATTTGTGATTACATTGTGCATTCTTGAAAAGTGTTTCTTTTTTGTTTTGTTTTGTTTTAATAAGCACTTGGTGTTACTCTTCTTGCTGTGAGCATCTGGGTGGTCAGTTAATGTTTGACAGGGAAGAAGAGTAATATCTATGGCAAGTGTCATGCAAATTCTTTCTTGGAAGACAAGAAACTGCTTTCCTGCCAAAAGGAGCAGTGCTGACCATCAAAACGATTCTGGTATTTGAGTTTCATTTATTTCAGACTTCTTATTTGCTATCCCGAGGGCCACATATCTTCAAGGCTTCTGCATGTCAGCTGTGTAATTGCTGTAATAATAATCTGGTATAAAAGTCAGTAGCTTTTTACTACCCAGCAAAATAATTTTCTGACATTTTTGTGTTGTGTCCAAGCAACAGTTTTAGCTACTAGCTACATTAATCACAAGGAATAATTTATAAGAATAAATTAGGAGTTGAGTCTTCAAACCATCTTTTTGTGCTATTTTCATTTTCAAAGTAAAATATACTTGTCTCAGTGCTTGTTGCCAGGCACAATAAGGCCTGCTCTGAGCCCAGGGAATGCAATCAGCACCTCTGGAAGAATCCATGGTGTACCTATTAGGAATCTTGGACTGCAAACAAGGGAAACTGAAGCTAAATAAGCAGAGGAAAATTTCATGCAGTAATTTATGGAGCTCACAAGGATAATTGGATGCTGAGAAAGCAGGGCAGAACCTGGATTCCAGGTAGCAGCACATAATGGGCGGTTTCTTTCGGCCACCATTGCGAGGATGAATCTGTGAGCTGTTTTTCTAACCTTTTTCCAATCTTGATTGGCCAGGTCATCAGAAAGGATCCACTAGGGAAAATGTTCCCAGCATAATATTGGAATGGTTACAGAGAGAACAGGAAATGGATTATGGAAAACAAACAGAATAGATGTCCTCTCTGTAGGGACATAGGATAGTCATTTGAAGTAAGAGTGGAAAGTTTCAGTGTCATTACTCTACAAATGGAGATTGAGACCTCTGGCATTCTGTCACATAAAAACTTTTATTTCTCACAGAAACAAAACAAAACAAGATGAATTGCTCTTGGGTGGGCCATGGTAACTTTGCTCTTTTCTTTAACAATGAACTAACTATTTCAAGAAAAAAAAAAGTAGTTTTTCTTGTGGAGAGGGATTTTTGTTTGTGTTCCTTATTGTCATATTCACTAAGTTTAATCCAGTACCTGGAACATGTAAATGATTTTTCAGTATTTTTCAGTACTTGCAATAAGCAACCCTTTTAATAATCTTTCTTGGTTATTTTTTGATAGGCCTAGCTTCTTAAAAAATTAAGAAGAAGCTACCTTTGTGTATGAAAAACTGAAGTTTTAATTGGATTTATCATGGCCAACAAACTTAGTCTCAGGAGAGAAATTCCAACTCTCAGAACATGCTTTCTTGGAAGTTCAACCTCTACTGAGTTTCAGTTATAATTGAGAGCAAGACCATTCAGCCATCCATCTTCAGGAGCCTAGGATTGTTCATATGATTGAATATGTTCATGTTTAGAGAAGCATGCAGTGATATGTGATACTGCCTAGGCATTGCATCGAAAGCTTCTATCTCTTAAGCTCTTGAACATTCCATCTCATTGAGAAAAAAAGAAGATTCTAGCCCAAAGAAGGGACATATTATTAAACTGGTAACTCTCAAATATCCAGAATAGTTTGTTGAAAAAAAAAATGGCCAAACCTCTTCTGGTATTAGTACATATTAATAGAAGAGTAGCATGAGTGTGGCACTTTCACTGATTTTGGGCAAGGCTGCTAGGGGCATAAGCAGGAGGCTAATGAAAGAGATAAACATGAATCCAGGTGTTGGCTTAGGCTGTCAGATGGATATTGGAGCTATTTACTATGATAGGGATTATGCGAAGAAGGGCAGGATCAAGGAAGGAGCTGATTACAGGCAGGGTGACTGACCATTCCTTACTTTTGAATAAGTGATCATTGTCAAGGATTCTGGTTTCTGTGACAATTTGGACTTTATCATAAATGTCCAATTAGAGTACCTGTGTTTGTTTATGGCTGTTCCAAGTCTTAGATACCCTGTTTCTGCTGGGATTTGTCCTATTTCTTTTTCAGGGTGAAGTGTTGGTAGTGAGGCAGATCTCATCACAACCCCTGTGCTTCAGTAGCACTCCAGTGCTGCTTCCATCACACCGGGATATCACAATGCCCTAGTTTAGAATTCACTAATTTAATAATACATTTGGCAGGTCTACATCATAATTTTTTTTATTTAGGTATGGAAATTACTCACAAACAAAAGCTTGGCATGGGTTGGAAAAGTCTGTTTAATATTAAAGCAATTGTAATTAGAGAAATACAAAATTTACAGAGAAAAATAAGTCTTAACTAGAAGCTGAAGCTTCATTTTCAGAACATGGTCTAGAGTCAGTCTGTTTGTAAAAACATGACTTTTTTTCAGTATAAATGCATTTTTACTCTAGTTATTTTTTTCCTCATTCTGTTTCTCAAATCAATTGTTGATGTCTACAGGGCATACTTGGCTTCAAAGAACATCAGAGACAAGTTTATTCATTCTTTGCAGTATTCACTAAAAAAGAAAAGTTTATTCAAAATAAAGTTTCAGTGACCTATTTGTGTGTGGGTGTTTGCTTCAGAGAGGCCTTCTCTAAAATCACCACAAACATGCAGTATTCTAATATTGAATGGTTATTCTTTTGTCTATGTGTTGAAGTAAGAATTTAATTTATCTCTTAGTGCTTATTGTTTCTACCTACCCAAGACTGAACTAGATACGGTATAAGAATCAACAAAAAAATCAAACCTAACTCTGGCCTTTGAACAAATCATAGGTCTCTAGTTGCTGGATCCTTCAACCCAGCACTCTCCACTAATGGAAAGTTTTCACAATGGTAGCGTGATGACAAGGTCTGGATTTTCTTCACCTCTATCCTGAGTCATTCTGTTTTTATCAGAGTGTAGTTCCTGCCCTGGTGGGTCAGTAGTAAAGAATCCACCTGGCATGCAGAGATGGGTTTGATTGCTGGATCGGGAAAATCTCCTGGAAAAGGAAATGGCAACCCACTCCAGTATTCTTGCCTGGGAAATCTCACTGATAGAGGAGCTTGGCGGGCTGCAATTCATAGGGTCTCAAAAGAGTCAGACATGACTTAGCGACTAAACAACAAATCATAGTTGCTTTACAATCTTGTCTTAATGGAGTAATAAATTAATGGAGTAATAGTGGAATAATAAATGACTCCATTTTTATTACATTTTTTATTTTTATTACAAGCAAAATTAGCTATTGAAAACTAATGGATGAGGGATAAGTCCTTTTAGATTCTTACAGGTAGAGTGACCACAAAATTTCTCTCAGAAACCTTGAGAGTAAAACCAGACAAAAACTTAAAAAAAAAAAAAAAAAATTCTAGTCACAAGCCAGGATTATTCCAGGTAGCTCAGTGGCAAAGTATTCATCTGCTAATGCAGGAGACACAGGTTTGATCCCTGGGTGGTGTACATGCCCTGGTGAAGGAAATGGCAACCCACTCTAGTGTTCTTGCCTGGAAAATACCATGGACAAGAGGAGCCTGGCAGGATACATTCCGTGGGGTTGCAAAGAGTTGGACCAGACTGAGCATACACACACCCACCACTCTAAGAAAACTAGTATGCATGTGGATCTGACTTGTAGGTGATATGTTTTTGAACCACTTGGCTAGTATTTTTGACCACCTAATACAGATCACTGTACTTAACCATCATGTTGATATTGTTCAAACTAAAATAAGTGAGTAATGAGTAAGTGAAATGATAAATATCTAGAATTTATAAAAGCAAAGACCTACCAAGTGGGCAGTGTAAGACAAGTTCCTTCAAATATGCAATGTTTTATTAAACTGTTGTTAATTCACCTACTCAAATGTCCCTATCTGTTAGGATATTACTAGGTCACCTCTATGTAAACATGCACATAATAGGAAGGACTCTTTACTTTGTAATTTTAGTAACTGTAGTCCTTATCCAAATATCTGAGACATCTTGGTGTAGAGAGAAATACCCTGAAGCAAACACTGATTTGCTCACTTGTGATTATATTAATCATGACAAATCAAAAGCAAAGAACAGTGACCACTATGAAATATTTTTGGTAAACTATGGTTTATGCTCTGGAGACTATTCACTTAATACCTGCCTTCTGCTACCTGAATGGTCTCTGCCTCTGACATAACCACTGCAGGGCAGGCTTGCTAACCCCTATCAATAAATTTTAGTTATCTTCAACCAAAATGATGTCATGGCTCTGCTTTCTCATGCAGAGCTTATGTTTATTTTCCAAGCTTTGATTTCCTTGGGTGAACAGAACGTGCTCCCTGAATAATACAAAGCCTAGCAGAATTTTATTGCTAAATGCTAGATCTTTGTTCAGGGACTCAAAATTTTACCTTTGCAGATTATATTATGCCAACAAAAATTTAATTAAAGTCAAGGTTTTTCTCATGATCTTAATCTGAAATTATAGAAGAAAATTAGGAAGTCAAATTATAATAAGTATACAACATTTAAAAACTTATTCTAAATGTATTTTTAAAGCAATGGGATTTTAGGGGAATGTATTAAAAAAAAACATTTTAGTAAATCTGTTTACTTTGAAAAGCTTGAGAAAGTAAATTTTACTAACTTGAAATTCAACAATTAAAAATCTAGGCATTAGGCTCAAATTTTCATTATCTGTCATGAGTCTTAAGGAGCAGCTTTGGATCAGACAGTATTTGAGAAGTATGCCTATTACCTCCCTGAAGAGTACCTATAAAGAAGACATTCAATTTTTATTCAATATAGATGATTTAAATTTAATCCTAGGAATACTATCAGGGTCCTCTGAGCTCAAACTTTTGGCGTTTCTTTTTAAGAAATTCTATCTACTGTGAGAATAGATGTTACATGACTTTTCTTTTTAAATGATTTCTCTATAAAGAGAATTTACATTTTTAATAAAATAATAACAATTTTATCTTGCTGTTTCCCCAAGGGTCTATTGGGGTCTTTTATAAAATAATAAGATTTCTTATGGAAACTCAGTGATCTGCTTTTCCCATATATTCTGTGCACAAGTTCCTTTCAGGAATATACACGTGACCTGGGAAAGGACAAAGGGAGAACGCCAGAGATGGTGCCCACTGGGCTCTCTGGTCTCTGGAGAGGATTGAAGTTGGCCCCCACATGCGTGTGTGCTCAGTCACTAAGTTTACCCAACTCTTTTGTGATGCCACGGATTTCTTAGACGAGAATACTGCAGTGGGTTGCCATTTCCTCCTCCAGGGGGGTCTTTCTGACCCAGGGTTTGAACCCACATCTCCTCACTACAGGTGGCTTCTTTACCACTGAGCCACCTGGAAGCCCAAAGTTGGCCCCTAGGTTTGTGTTAAATTAGGAACCTGGCCTTCAGGCTGCAGCATTTAAGATAGGCAAACAAGCCTCCTTTCTGGGAAGGACTGTGGGATGGGAATTTCAGTCTACTCTGTCTACTCTAACCCCTGAGAGGATAGCCAGATGAATCCTCTAGAGCCCTTTAAGCACTGTTTCTTTGTTTGCTATAGGTTTGTAGACACACACTCTTTGACCTTTAGAGCTAATAAAGCTAGGTTTTTGAGGGACTATTTCTTAGGTGGAAGCCTGGTAAGTTGTTAACTCCAAATCCTTCACTCCTCAAGGAGAAATTGGGAGTTGTCAGTGTCTTACAGTTGAGTGTTGGCAAAATGAAGGTGAGATTTATGATGATGTTGTGTCAAGGAGATCCAACCAGTCCATCCTAAAGGAGATCAGTCTTGCGTGTTCATTGGAAGGACTGATGCTGAAGCTGAAACTCCAATACTTTGGCCACCTCATGCGAAAGGTTGACTCATTGGAAAAGACCCTGGTGCTGGGAGGGATTGAGGGCAGGAGGAGAAGGGGACGACAGAGGATGAGATGGCTGGATGGCATCACCGACTCGATGGGCATGAGTTTGAGTAAACTCCGGGAGTTGGTGATGGACAAGGAGGCCTGGTGTGCTGCGATTCGTGGTGTCGCAGAGTCAGACATGACTGAGCGACTGAACTGAACTGAACTGTGTCTTTGTCTCTCCTACCAGTTTTGATAGGCTTTTTGATGTGTACTTTCCTGGACATGTAGGAGTCACTCAGATAGTTTCAGGATTTCTTTTATAGGACATTGTGTTCCATGTAGCTTAGATTTAGTATGTCTACGGGAAGAGGTGGGTTGAGAAGTCTCCTATGCTGCCATCTTGGACTGATCACTGCCAAGTTATTCTAATAAAGATTATAATAATAAGACTATAGTATAATATCACCTGGTAGGATGACATAATAGTTAAACAAATAACAAACTTTTAATCATTTGTCAGTTTTTCTTACTGCATTGCTTAAAATGTTGTATCATTCTTCAAAAAGGTTTAAGAGAAGTGTAGGTCCACCTTATTTGTAGCATTTTTGTTTACTGTTTTCATTACAGAGTTAAGAACTACAAATTTTTTAAGAATTTCATCTATACTGGCAATGAGTAGAACACAGACATTTCAAAATTATTAGGCAAATGAGAAAACAATAACACAGTCAGATAACACCACTCAAGATTCTGATGATGATGGTGAAGTTGAACAGAAATCTCAGAAATATCTTCAGGTGACCATAAACTATATGGTTTTTCTCAGAAATTAGGGAACAGTATTGAACAAGTGAACCATCATTTCCAAGGACAGAAAAGGAAATATGAGGTCCTTGAGCAGTCCTTCCTTCAACAGAAGGCATTTCATCATGTATATTTTATCTTAGTGGCATCAGACATATTTTTTCTTTAAAAAACATGTGAGAAATATTTTTTATTATGTTTGTTTACCAAAAGGTACTTGGTATATTTCACAAGTGAACAAAAGCTGAAGCCTAGAAGGCATACAAAGATTATCAAAAGGGTATTATTGAAATGGAAAATAATTCATTGGCTTCTTTAATTTGTGTTCATAAATCTAAAGGGCTTCCCTGATATCTCAGTTGATAAAGAATCTGCCTGCAATGCAGGAGACCCTGGTTCAATTCCTGGGTTGGGAAGATCCCCTGGAGAAGGGATAGGCTACCCACTTCAGTATTCTTGGGCTGCCCTTGTGGCTCAGCTGGTAAAGACTCTGCCTGCAATGAGGGAGACCTAGGTTCGATCCTGGAGTTCGGAAGATCCCCTGGAGAAGGGAAAGCCTACCCACTCCAGTATTCTGTCCTAGAGAATTCCATGTCCATGGGGTTGTAAAACTTGGACACTACTGGGTGACTTTCATTTTCATAAATCTAAAAATAAAATGTCTTACGGTTTGGAACATAGAATATGGACATCCTCTTCTTTAAAAAATTCAGATAGTCAAAATATTCAAAAGCATTATGTTTTGGTGATATAAGTGCAAGAAAAAGAACAAAAGCAATGAAAAACCGGAACCCATAAGAGATGTGCTTGAAATCTGGAATCAGTATTTACAAGATGGTTATGTTTCAGGTCCATGCATAAAAAGTTGCTGAGTGGTTAGATGCATTCAAAGAATGTTGTCCATTTTGGGTACATTTTTTTTTTTAAATGAGGGATACAATTTATAGTGTATTATGTTTAAAATCTTGTTAAAATTTCTAATAGCTGTTTTGTCACTGTATCTTTATTCTTACATTTATAATGAATTTACAAAATGGCATAAATGTATCTATTTTAAAAAAACAACTAATTAGACTCAGAGGGTAAGTGATAAGAACAAATTTTTCTGGCATACTGAAGTTAATCTGTTTTAATGAGGCCCAGAATGTTTGAACATGGATGTTTTTGATGAAAATAAATCTCTGTAATTTTAGACCTCCTGCCTTTTATCTCCTCTCCCAGATAATATAAAATGAAGACACATGATTAGAGTGTTAAGAGCCTATGGATTGTGTGACCTAGGAAATTTTGATAATTGCGATGATATAAAGGGGTGTTCACGTTACAGAATTCCTAGCTTAAAGTACATAAGTAATTCCTCCTTGTTGAATTAATTAATTATTGGAATATTTAAATTTTTGAATGTGATTGTGGGTATGACAGTAAATAGCCTAAAATGTTTGGTATTACTATATGTATATATAGTATAACCTGAAATATGTGCAAATAGCAGTATTTGAGTTGTCTTCCATATGAACTAAAGCCTAACTTACTTTATACAGTCTACAGCACTCAGTCCTATTACCCTTACAACAAGAACAGACTTTGAAAGAAACTGTTTAGATAAGGGGGTCCTAAAACATTTTGGAAGAATTTGCCATGAAATGAGCACAAGAAACTGCATTTTTATTTTTTACACTATCATGACGAGCCAGGTGAACAAGTCAGTACTTCCAAGCAGCATATTCCTGGTCATCTGTAAAAAGAAGAATGCTAAAATCATCTCTAGATTCCCTTCCATCCCAGAAAATCTAGACATCAATGACTTAATGGCCCTCTGACCATCCAGGACTTCTTCTTTTTCTTTTTCTTTTTTTAATTGGAGCATCTAGGACTTCTATATGGACTTACAGTCTCTTCTAACTTAGTTCTGAACTAAAAGGTACTTCATAATTACAGAAATTCCTAGAGGTGATTGTACTCGGCGACTTGAGTACTTTTCTCATTCTTGCTCTAGCCCAATCCCTTTCATCTTTCTTTTTATGAAATGACAGATTAATGTATTTCCCTTAGGCCATATAATATGAAATTAGAGCCCAATTAGGATGGTTCACTGTTGTTAACTCTGATGCTTAGAATAATTTTCAGCATACAATAGGAGCATAATAAGTATTGCTCAAATGAGCACATGAATTAATAAACCTAATAACAGAATATAATGCCTTAATTTATCTTGTTTTTGTTTCTTCTACCAAACCAACAGAAGAAAAAACAAAGTTCTGTAAATTGAGGCAGTGCAGTAAAATATCAACTCCTGGGGGCTTCTGACAACTTATAAATATTATTCTTTTCTCCCTACAAACTAAATCTATTTCTCATGCTTGCTTGCTTGCTTTCATGCCCACACACAAACAATCGGATTTTCTTGGTTTCTGACTCCAATAGAATCAGGTCAGCAGTGAGGATAGAAGCAATAAATCTCTTTATCTCTGTTGACTTTTATGGAACTGACATCTCTTAAAATATTTTTCTTGACTTTGGTGCTTTTTTTCCCGACTGATTAGGCAGTAGGGCATGGCAGTCAATTGAATCTCCCAAAATCTAATATTAAAAGCAGAAAAGAAAAGACCTGAGGGGCAACAGAATAAGTGAAGAGGACCAAAGAACATCCAATAATTCCTTTCCAAAAAATCAGAAATTGCATTTAAGTGTTAGCCTTTCTGTCTACCCAAGTTACTGTCTTTGTGGCTCTGACATTCTCTGTTTTCTATCATCAAGGCAGCATTCCACTGTCTTATGTTAGTAATAGACTCAGCTCCTGAAAATTGATTGATGATAAATGTATTATAAAGTAAATATATATATCTAATACCAAGTAAGAAGGAAAACTTTTCTCTATCATGATAGAATAGACAAGTTATCTAAGATAATGGAATGTGCAAAATGAAAGCACAAGCCCTGGGAAATTTTATTTGTATTTTAAGATACAATTTTTGATTTGGGCATATTGACATTTGCAAGAATCAATAATAAGTAAAAGCTTGAGCATTAAACTGCAGAAGAGCATCACAAGTACTGTCTCCTTCAACTTGTAGCAAGTATGGATATGGATGATACCAAGGGCAGCAATTGAATAGTATCCAGATGCTTGAAGGCATAATTAAATTTTAAAAAGCCACACAGAGATTTTTTTGCAAAGCATCATGTAATTTAGCCAGCTTTTCATAAGTAATTTCCAAAGTAGCGTTATTTAAATCCCCTGGACAATATGAGAAGGAAACTCAAAAAGGAACAAACAATGAAAACTTGTATGCTCCTCCCACAAGGAAATAAACATTTCTCCTATCTGAAGAGATAGTCAATATTTGTACAATGATATAAATACTGCAGAGTTTAAGGAAGTCTGATGACTTCATCTTGGAGGCTGATGTCTAAGAACTTCTAATTTCTTATCCTTTTCATGTAGTTCTTCACTCTGCAGTTCATAGAGAGAGCTTAAGTTGGAGGCTGTCACAGCAATTAATAGCTTCTTGTTTATTTGCCTACAAGGCCTGAAAAGTCTTGGAAAAGAACCATTTAATTTCACTTTTTGTATTTTTTTCTTCTTTTTTACTATAACAGCTTCCCCAAAATATCCAGTAGCTAACATGAAGAGACGCAATTAAGAAACAGTTGTAGGACAAAAAAAATGAATCTTCTGTATTCTTTATTTTCATTATATAAAGGTTTTGAATATTGTAAAATTTGTCCAGCTTCAAATTCAAGCTGAAGAACTAGAAAAGTTAGTATTTCAATAGATAAACTATATATATATATATATATATATATTTTTTTTTTCCCCCCCACAAGTCCTGGATTTCCCTGGCAGCACAGTGGTTAAGACTCAGAGCCTCCATTGCAGGGGCCCAGGTTCAATCCCTGGTCAGGGAACTAAGATCCCACATGCTACAAGGGATGGCAAAAGAAAAAGTCACAAGTTTCTACATTTGTCTATCTACTCATTCTTAGGTAGTCATAGGAATGGGTTTAGCTGATAGACTTTCCCCTTCTGAGATCTCACCATAGAAGATAAAAAATTTTGGCATTTGATGATTCTACCACTGAGGCTTCCCAGGGGGCACAGAGGTTAAAGAATCTACCAGTCAATGCAGGAGGTTCAAGAGACACAGATTCAATCCCTGGGTCTGGAAGATCCCATGGAGTCGGAAATGGTACCCTCTCCAGTATTTTTGCCTAGAAAATTCCATGAACAGAGAATCCTGGAGGGCTACAGTCCATGGAGTCAGAGTCAGATACAACTGAGTGGCTGATTCCTCTGGACCAATTTTGTGATATGGTTCCTTGACTGCTATAGACATTGGTTAAAGAAAAATTCCTTCTAGAAAACTGTTAAGTTGGAAGCTCTCCAGCTGGACATATTTAGGTATGTTTTTGCCCTGCTTACTGCTTAGTGATACTTCAGGGTGCAATTTAAGTCATTTCAAACATTCCAGCATGTACTGCATTCTAAGTTGCCATGGCATCGATGCAAGCCTCTATATACACCAGTAACCTGCAGCCAAGTTTTTAATCTCACAGATCTTGAAATGGAAGAAGAGATTTGTAATGGAGAACTTTCACTGTCTCTTCCTGTTTCCCAAACTACTAGATTATTTAGAAGTTGGAGCACTAAAACAATAGTTAAGCATGAAACTATAATTAAAAAGGCTATTTGGGCAATTGCTATCTTGTTTTTGTCCCATTTCCTTACTTTTAAATTGTGATTAAGAAATGAGATTAAAAAGAGGCAGCATGCAAAATTTTGAACTAGTCAATATTTGGTTGCAGTTCAGCAGCTGAAACACAGAAATCTATACAATTATTTGAAAATTAATAATATTAATGTTTATTCAGCTGCTACTATTTGTCTTTTTTGTTCTTTCTTTGCAATTTTCTATCACTATCCTATTTTATTAAATTACTTGCATAGAATGACATACAATAAAAAAAAAGTGATAGTAAATATGGATTAGCATCATACTATATACTCTATCCGGAGAAGGCAATGGCACCCCACTCCAGTACTCTTGCCTGGAAGATCCCATGGACGGAGTAGCCTGGTGGGCTGCAGTCCATGGGGTCACTATGAGTTGGACACAACTGAGCGACTTCACTTTCCCTTTTCACTTTCATGCATTGGAGAAGGAAATGGCAGCCCACTCCAGTGTTCTTGCCTGGAGCATCCCAGGGACGGGGGAGCCTGGTGGGCTGCCGTCTATGGGGTCGCACAGAGTTGGACACGACTGAAGCGACTTAGCAGCAGCAGCAGTATGTGCTTTATCACCATATTTTGGCATTTATTTGCTTCATAATTGCAAGCTCATATGAGAAATAATGTTAGCACTTGCCAGAAAATGAACTATGATATTGGGGGAACAAGGTGTGTACCCTTTAAATGTGAAGTATCAGTTTAAGTTGCAATGTCAAGTTAAGTTACTTGAACTCATATTACAGATGCTAATGGTAAGGTATGGGTAACAAAATTACATGTGCTTTCAAGATTGTTTTGAGCACTGGGTAATATAAGTATCAAAGCATGTTCAAGAAACATAGTGAAAATAGTTTTAAAGTTATTTTAACTACTTTATTATTAATACTTGCTCCTAGTAGAAATGGAAATAGAATTTGATGAGATTTCATAATGCTAAATGATCCTTACCATCTATTGTACAGTACACATCATCACAGTGAATATCCAGCTTCCTTTTCTGATAGATGAACTATGTTATATCAGGTTCTTCCCCTAACATTGCTCATGATTGTTGTTAATTTTAGCCTGGTGGCAATTAAGAATCCTGGTTTACTCACCATCTGCAGAAGAGTTATTCATTAGGTAGGACACCATGAGGAACAGATAAGTGTCTAAGGATAGATAATTGAAAGTCACTGCAATTCCCCTTAAATACTTTGACCACCTGTCATGCTCTTTGGCAATACAAAATCATTTTTCTGTCAATTTTCAGTTTTCCAATATCTCAGGAAATTTAGAGAATATCAACCTCTTTAATTGTTGAAAAAGAAGTCTCAGAACATCAGAGCTTTCTGTTTCTCAAGGTAAATGATTAGTTTGTTAAATATAAATAAAAATTCAATTTGCCTGACGCTTCGGAATATCTTAAAGTAAATATGCAAATTAGAAAATCTCCTTTGCCAGAGCTGCATTATAAATTAGGATGAGGTTTAAAAAAAGAGAGAAGCAGTAAATTTAAAGTCTTTTTAATAACTTCTTTTTCTTCTGGTTCCCTCCTATCCCTATCAGCCTTTGCTTTCTTTCTCTCTTTCAACCTTTCTCCCTTTAAAGTTCACAGATTTTAAAGGTGCTATTGTTCTCTCTCATCTTTCTTTTCCTGCAGCTTCTTTCCGTTACCCTTTTGTTAGCTATCTAGGGAAAATTGTGTTTGTGGGTGACCTTTGAGTGGTTTTTGGCTCCAAGGATGTACTTTTGTTTCCTTAGTCTGGTGATCCGAGAAGTGGGCTTGAAAACCTGGTAAGTGAATATTGATCAACTTTGGTTGGTAGTGATTTTTGTCAAAGTCACTTAGAATATAATCCAAGTATATATTATCCCACTACAACCTTTTATAATAATGTCTACATTCTTCAATTTACAATTAAGTATAAAATCAAAGCATAGAAACCTTAAACTTTTATTTGTAAATCATAACCTAGCATTTTCCTCAAAAACTGTACTATGCCTGTTCTCTCTTCTAGCTTCCCTTACCTTAAGGCCATTGGATCTTTTACTTAGTCATCTACTGCATCCAGCATGTTCTCTGTACATTCACAACAGAGGGGAGCCCTGGGTTTGGGCAAAGCAGTGCTGTGTGGTGGTGAGCCCTATCAATCTAGACCACGTGCTTCATCAGCCATTGATCATATTAACCATAGTACTGGTATTTCATCATTAATCTTGTGGCCAACTATACTTCCAGACATACCCATCCTGTAACTTTCACAACCAATTTTTAAATATAGGACTCAGTTTGCAACATCCCTACTAAACTTAATCTTTTTTCTTTGGACTGAACATTCTCCCTTGTTGAGGTAATTTTTTATCTGATTCTTTCATTTATCATCTCTCTCAACTGTATGCCATTGAAAATTTGATAAGCTTACTTGCTGTGTCCTACTCTATCTAGTCACTAACTTTTTTATATAGAACAAGAGCAAAGACAGAATCTTTCATCAAATTAAAAGAAAATTTGTCAAGTTGACATTAAACAATATCCTCTATGTATTCTTCTACCAGTTATAAATTTATTTCTGATCTTCCAAAATGTTAAGAAAGTCATGTCAAGTATATCAACAAAATTAAAATATTCTATGTGGTAGTTTCCAAATCAGTAATACCAGTAAAATGGCTAAAGTCTAAGTCAATCTCCATGTAATTCTTTAACAAATCCTTTTTGATTTCAAGTTGTCTTAATTTTATTTTTAAAATGCCTATATACTGCTTGTTTAATAATTCTTCCCTCTTCCAGCATTTTATGTGACTATTAGTGTAATCACTTACACATTAGAGATGTTTAGCAGTCTATTAAGGCCAAGTTTTACATGGAAATAAATCTTCTATTTCATAATGGAAATCATCAAGGAAAAGGAATACATATCATAATTAGCTTTCCTAAAATGTATCTATTTTGTTAAGTGAGGATGAGCGACCAAAGTTATTAGAATGCAATGGGTATTTTACAAAATTATGTGTGCATTGCCTCCTTCACAGAATGATTAAATCAGTCAAATGCCTACTGTGTATTCAGTGTTCTACAGTAGAGAAACTGAAGTAAAAGTTAGGCTTTTCTATATCCCATACCCTTAAGGGACATGAAATCTAGGTAATGAGACAAAAATAGCAAGTTAGTAATAAGAATGCATATATAAATTAATGTTTTACATTCTTACTATTCAGTTGGATGTAGATGAAAGCTACAGTAGAGAGGAGAAAATAGCAGATTAGTAGAGTCATTTAAAATCATATCTGTGTACTTTACCTCACTTGATCAGAAGGTTTTATGGCAGATAATTCATAACTGTGGTGTAATGTCTAAAATTAAAAATGTATTTCTGTGTTGCCTTGACAACTGGAGAGCGTCAAATGGCCTTTCTGTAAGTTCCCCTACCCACAATGCTACTGCACAAATATGGTTCTCTAGCCAGACAACCCTGCTCATTAAATGGACCAGATAAATTTCTTGCTTATAGCTGAGTTTCTGTTCCCTGCCAGTGCACGGAATTATTCAAACAAGCCAATTGTATCCTTGCTTTTGTACTGGAGGCATCTCACCTTCATGATTCTACAAACACATCTTCCAGACCACAGCATCTGATTGTTCACTCTGTTCCTGAGTGCAACACCCGTGGGACCCTGAATAGCATGTGGGGGTCATCTCCCAGGCTGTACTTGTGACTAATAAACTACCATTGATCTCATTTGTCCAGAGTTGGGTGTTATATGTTCAGCCATTATCATAACCTTAGGAAAAGAAAAACCCTTGATTATTGAATGAATAGGTGGTGTTTAAAACACTAAACCAGATATTGAAGAATTAGCCTATGAATAATGAAGGCATTAACTTAAACGGAAAATGAAAAGTAAGAAAAAATCCTGAATTAAAAAAAAAATGGGGATAGGCATGGCCATGGTATATTTGTGGTACAAGGTGAAGACTGGTCTGGCTAGAGTAGAAGGTGTTTTTGAGAAATAAATATATTTAATTAGTGATCATGGGCCATGAGAATTATTAAAAGGAACTGGATACAATATGGTTTAAATTAATGAATCATTTCAAAAGGAAGTGCCCTGATGAAAGCAATATTTGAGGAAGATTAGAAATATGGAAGCCAGAAAGTTATAAAATTTCAGGGTTAATAGAAATTCTAAGGACTTCACTGGTGGCTCAGATAGTAAAGAATCTGCCCACAATTCAGGAGAACTGGGTTCAATCCCTAGGTCAGGAAGATCCCTTGGAGAAGCAAATGGCAACCCACACCGGTATTCTTGCCTGGAGAATTTCATTGATAGAGGAGTCTGGCAGGCTACAGTCCATGGGTCGCAAAGAGGCGGACATGACTGAGTTTTCAGGGAACTTTCACTTTCAAGGAATAAAACATTGAAATGTTAGGTTTCCCAGATGGCATAGTGGTAAAGAATCCACCTGCCAATGCAGGACATGCGTTTCCCTTTCAAAGTTTGGGTCTCCTCTCCCAGATTCTTGCCATGTGATGATCCAGTATAAGTTGAAGTTTGAATGTGTGTCTTGCCTACCTCCCATGCCATCTTTGGGTTCTTCTACCTTGTGGAAAGTATTCACTTGAATTTGATGCTTGTACATGTTTGTCCTATTATAATTACTGAGATCCAAAGAAACAAGTTTAATTACCCTCCCATGGGGATAGAAACTTTTCTGTACTGCAGTTAAGACCCAAACAAGCTAACTGAATTGCCTAACATAATTGGAGCAGAGAGCTGCAAAGTGGATTTTGAATTCAGATTTTCCAGTTAGTAGTCTTTCCATTGCACTACTGTTGTCATTGACAAAGGCTGGGAAGTAAAAATGTGTATCTATGGATTATTTTACCTTTTGCAATTGAAAAAGCATGATCTAATTTTGTGATAAGAAGCATAAAATGAAGCGACTGTATATATTGGCTTTTTTTTACATACATGGACTCAGATATTTTTTCCTCATCTTTAAGGATTACTGAATTTTAACAGCTTGAAAGTGTGTAAGAATAATAAAAGTAATTACTGCCCGTTTTTTAAGTGTAATTAGTTAAAGTTTTTGTCATTTTGTTTCAAAGGACTGTATATGCTAATTCTTTCAAAAGGGATATTCTTCTCCATAGGTAGTTTTCTGGTAATCATGACTCTGTAAAACACCTTTGCATTAGTCAAATCTGCACAGGAAATGTGTATTCAGATGCTTTCAAATAATTTAGATTCCCAAACTACAGAAGCTGATGCCATATAATTGTTTTGAGATTACAACTAGCATAATTATTTTAAAAATGTGACTCAAAACTCAGGAGCTATAGCTTTCCTATGTGAGAGGAATTGATGGCTCTGCATTTTGTGTTCTATTTTCTGTTAGCGTCATTCTGGTGTTGATAAATGCAGACATTGTTATAAATTGGGTAGCTCTGGCATATGAAAAGGCATCTACCCGTTTTTGCTTTCATTTGAAAGATTACAATATAAGTTGAAGCGTCAAATGTATTGTGGTATGTATTCAAGTGTAATTCATCTGATTTCTTTCTGTCTAAACTGGAATCGTAAAGTTGAATATCACATTAAGGTCTGCATTAGTTATTCAGGTGCTAGGATTTTTTTTTAACACAGAAATGCCCTGGAGCATTAAATCTTTTTTTATATTCAGCTCAGTAACTAGAAAAAGAACTTTGTAGTGGTTGCTTGAAAATGAAAACTGCTGAGAACTGAGGGAGGGGAGATGTATGCAGTTCTTTGTCCTGAGTCTCAGCTTGTGGGGCACACAATTCTTCCACGAAGAATGAGTTCTGTGGGATTTTTATACCTTTATTATAGAAAATAGAAGTTTGAACTTGGGGATATTTTCCCCTTTTTTATGACATTGTAATGTTCTGGACAGATAAATTCCAAACTCTAAGGAGCAATCTAAAACCTTTGAAACATAAAGACTGAAAGTAACAATATGTTACAAACAAAAGGAGCTTTGTAAACTCTACAATAGGAAGTCACTTCATCACATTACCTTTCAAATTTCTCTTCAAAGCAGGCGAAACTTCCCAGTCTGAGTATATTGTTAATAAAATACAGCACCAATTCCCATGACAATTTATTGAACTACACTCACCTTCTGTTATTACCAAAAGACTTTTGAAGAAACCTCAAGCCCAGGTGCAGCATGCCCGTGGGTTTAGGGGGGTGGGAACTGGAATAAAGGGAAACTTGTGGGAACTAAACAAAAGCTCTGACCAAGGACATGATTTATCTCACTCATAAATTAATATTGTTTCCATCAGCAATTTATAAATCTGACAGGACATATTGAGGTGTCTACTCAGTCCAACATATTGTACCATTCCTGTGATTGTTTATTTCTATTGATGTTTAAGGAAGTTTTCATTTTTCTCTTGGGAGATAAGAGGACTAATCATTAATCTGGAGGTAACAGACGTATTATCACAGAGTTAGGAGGGAGGCCATTTTCAGAGATACTCTGGCCGTTCAACTACTGATAACTTTAGGAATGGCTAGGAAGCTTCTTCAGTAACCTAACAGCAGCTCAAATGATGCTTGCTGTCATTATGGTGAAGACAAAACTTATAGTGGATATATAGTGGATAGTAGCAATGGAGTTCAAGCAGGGAGGGAGGGCAGAGATAATTCCAGGTGACAGTCCTTGATCTGACTTATTAGGAATAGAAAACACCCTTTTTGGAATTCCCAGATATTATGTAGGATTATGTTAACCTACTTAGAGTTACAGGATCACAATGATTTTAGACCAGGATGCTCTAGAGGTAAAGAATCTGCCTGAAAATGCAGGAGACACGAGAGACTTGAATTCGATCTTTGGGTGGGGAAGATCCCCGGAGTAGGAAATGGCAACCCACTCCAGTATTCTTGCCTGGAAAATCCCATGGACAGAGGAGCCGGGCAAGCTACAGTCCAGGGGGGTCACACGGAATTGACCCTAACTGAGCTACTGAAAATATACACACACAGAAGCATGAGAAGAGAATTGGGAAAAGCAGTCAGGAGGCTACTGCTGTAGCCACTTGAAAGAAAGTGGTGGCGTGAGTCAGAAAGGTTGCTGTGGGTATGGCATCAAATGCATAGATTTAGAGTGAATGTAAAGATACATTTAGCATGTTTGTCTGATGGATCACTATGTGATGTGAGGGCAAGAAAGTGGACAAAGGTAACTCTAAATTTTATTTCTTTACTCTGAGCAATAGGTGAATGGAGGAATTTTATGTGTGATTTTAGACCATTGGAGGAGAAGTAGATTGGGGAAAAGAAAACAGATATTTGGTTTCAGATATGTCAAGTTTGAAATGCCAATTAGATATCCAAGAGGAGATGTGAGCAAATGGAAATATGAATATGGTATCTGGGTGACAGGTAGAGAACAGAGAGACATTTAAAGGAAGATATTTAAAGTCATAAGCATAAGTAACAACAGGAGCGAGTATAGATGATGAGGGCAGTTCCTGGAGTAAGCTTTATGACATAAAGTTCGTGGCAAATACCTTACCCTGTGAGTCAAAAATCCTGCCATGAAAGTCTGTTCCACAACCATGAACACTGACTTCTACATTTCCCCAATGCCAAGGTGATGGTCCTATTTACTCCTACCCCCTAACTATCAAAGATGGGTTTTGTTTTCTTAACTGAATAAAATTCTATTCAACAGGCTGTTCAAAACTTTAAGAAATGAGCTGGCTTTTGCTCAAGTAAAGCCTCCTAAGCAGAAGTTAACTCTTCATTAGTTGAAAGACTTGGGAGTCCAGTCCCATGCCTTCTGAGACATGACATATTGAACAAACTCACCAACCTCCAGACACTTGATGTCTCTTCTGCACAGTGAAATGGGATAGGAGCTGCCTGATGTTATTTCATTGTTCCTGGTTCTTCCTGAGAAGGTTGGGAAGGAGTGGGGAAATGAGAAACAGTGTGTCTTCCATCACAGTTGATATAAGCAGAAATAAGGCATATCATATGACTAGATATGAACTAGTATGACTAAGAACTATCATATTTTCTTTCTACCCTTTCAGGTTCATGACTGAGACCCTTATAACAAGAGACAGATTAATAAGAGAAAAATAAATGGAAGTTTCTCTGTACTTCATGTATGCATGAAAGATCTTCAGGGAAAAATGAGTAACTCTGCAAGGTGGTTTAGAATTCAGTATGAAATGCCATATTAATATGAAAATTTTTTTTAATGGTAGAATCAAAGACTTTTAGGAAAGATGAATGGACCTTTAGAAGAAAAGATGGAAGACGTGATAGCCTGTGATAAAGTTTGTCTGGTTGGTGTGTTTTCCTCTCCTGTGATGAGTCCATCTTCCATGGTTGATAAAATTCCTGGATAGGGGATGTATGCCAAGTGAGTTCCTTTGGAAGCTATGTCTTTTGGGAGACAAGGGGGATTTAGAGAAAGCGTCTCCCTGCATTTGTTATTTATCAGACACAAAAATCAATATATTGAAGAAGCATATTTTGGGGTTCCATGTCCAGCTATGCCTCAGTGGTTATGTTACCCTTTATCTGCAGCCTCTGAATGGCTTACCTGTATGTCCCATAGAGAAATATGGAAAGCTTCTGTTAGCATCACGGTTGGTCCTGACACTTACCCAGTGTGCTGTACTGTAGCTATTTGGCCTTCAGCTTCTCTTCCCCCAGAGGGAAGTGTTTTGAGCTTCTGACCATGAAACATAAGGATGCTTTACTTCAAGACATTTGACATGCTCCTATTGCAGGGTGTGTTTTGTGGCCTTGCAGTTCTGTTGTTCCAAGGACTGGGATTCCTAGTACATTTTTCTGGTTGTCAGTTACTGTATAGCAAAACTCTAATTGCTTAAAATGCTAACTACTTTATTAAATCCTGCAAATATGTGGTTAAGGAATCTGGAAAGGCTTGACTAAGTGATCCTTTTGCTCCACGTGGTATCAACAGGTGTCACGGGATTAACCTGGAAAGTCACAGGTAACCGAGAAGCCCTGACAAGGAGCTAGAATTGATGTTAGTGATGAAGATTCTGGACTTTGAGCTGTTGCTATAATAGGATGAGACTTCCAGGGATCTTGAGAGAGGATAATTTTCAGGGACATAAATTGCAGGAGGCCAGATGATAGACTGTGGTTGGGAGTCATTTAATATCACCTCCAATGATCCCTACCTCTAGTATTCTTGCAGCAGGGACCTTACATGAAAGGGGTATTGCTTCTTTTACCCCCAACTTTGTCCTTTTTGCTTGTTTTCTCCCACCCCACAGACTCTCCCTTGGTCATTTTCTGTCCACACTTGTCCTTCTATCTTCAAATGTGCACACTCACCAAGACCTCTGCTGATGCTGCTGCTGCTAAGTCACTTCAGTTGTGTTTGACTCTGTGAGACCCAATAGACCGCAGCCCACCAGGCTCCTCTGTCTCTGGAACTCTCCAGGCAAGAATACTGGAGTGGGTTGCCATTTCCTTCTCCAATGCACGCATGCATGCTAAGTCACTTCAGTCGTGTCCGACTCTGTGAGACCCTATGGACAGCAGCCCACCAGGCTCCTCTGTCCATGGGATGCTCTAGGCAAGAATACTGGAGTGGGTTGCCATTTCTTTCTCTGCACTAAGACCTCTTCCACCCCTCAACTCTGGCCATTTGAATGTCTACATCCATACCTCAATGCTTTTCTCTTTTGATCTGTGTTCTCTTGGATCTTTCCATCATTCTAATCTCACCAAAAACATTGCCTCTTTAAAGAGCTGTCTTTGTATTCAAGCTGAAGTACTTACCTTAATAAAAGATATTTCTTAAAATGGGAACTAAAGCCAGACTGAAGTGAAGAGAGAATGGAAAAGCTAGAATTAAAATTTTACATGTGAAGAAAAATTGAGCAAAGCAGAAATCAATGTGTTGGTGGTGGTGACAAGGTTATTGGCATGATTCCTGTGAACATTCTGTATCGCTCCTTCAGGAGGAAGCCTCAACCATTTTATCCATCTCCATATGGTGTAAGTGAATTCAGCCTTAGATGTATATTTTCATCTGAATTCTTTTCTTTGGTTGAATTTACTGGTCTTTGTTTCCCAACATCTGTTTCTTCTCTTCTCTTCTTTAATAATAGATGAAGAATAATGGGAAGCATCCAGGAACTGACACTGAGTAGAAATATACCTGATGGTGAGAATCCAAAGTCAGTTTCAATATAATACAAATGTGTATATCTGAAAAAGTTACTTACCTGTAAAATAATATTTTACAAACTCTCATAATGTCCTTTAATTTCCCCAATTCCATGTGAATATTTGAAGACCATATTTTACTTACAGCCACTGTGTGTAATTTGCATTTTTAGTTGTGAAATATGGGCATAGATAAACAATTATCCAACCTTCCAGGGAGCTTTTTAATTTAATTATTAGAAATCTACTCACTTATTATTTGTCTTCAACAGAAAAATAATTAACAGATGTTATATTTTCCACATAGATTTTAATTTTCTGCAAATAAGTTGACATTCCATCTAGGTAAACATCACAGGCATATCAAAATGAATTAATTCAAATGAAATGAGAACATATTCTCTTTTTAAATAAATAATATATATTTAATATTTTATTGTGTATAAACCTCTAACTTCCTACATCTAGAATAACATAAAAAAAAACCTGCCATTTTAGCTTCATATAAAAGTTCAACTAAAAAGTTAACCATATGTTCAATTAAGAAACTTATCCCTAATTATGAGTTTCATAACAAAAATGATTTTCTCCTGTGAGGAACAGAGACAGACTTTTGTGAAAATGCAGTTTGAATTTTTTTGGCAAACTGCAATTTGAATTTTCCATCAGCATTTCAAAAATAAGTTTGTCAGTATGACAAAAGGAAGACAATGCAGCCACCTACTTTTCCTGACACCTGCTGTGCTTCCCAAATGATGATTCTGGCGTTTGTGCTTTGCTATAGCAAAGAAAAGAAATAAAACTAAGGTTAAGATAAGGTCCAATTCTGTGATACAATCTGTAATTTCTGCATGACCAACATAGGGCCGAAACACATCTCCTTTAATATTTTGGGATCTAACTCATAATTTCTCCCCTAAGCTCGATGATGCTAGATAGATGGTACATTTTTAAATCAACTATTTTTTTTTCATATTTATGAACACACAGAGACATTTGCTCATGTGAATTCTGAAGAAACTGTTTAGGTGCATTAAAAAATAGAAATCAAGAAGTCTTGCTTTCAGAGTAAACCTTGATGTTATCTCCATGGCAACTTAATCATTAAAAAGAAAAAATTGGAGTATAATTGCTTTACAATGTTGTGTTCAGTTCAGTGGCTCAGTCATGTCTGACTCTTTGCGACTGCATGAACCGCAGCATGCCAGGCCTCCCTGTCCATCACCAACTTCCAGAGTTCACCCAAACTCATGTCCATTGAGTGGGTGATGCCATCCAGCCATTTCATCCTCTGTCATCCCCTTCTCCTTCTGCCCTCAATCCTTCCCAGAATCGGGGTCTTTTCAAATGAGTCAGCTCTTTGCATCAGGTGGCCAAAGTATTGGAGTTTCAGCTTCATCATCAGTCCTTCCAATGAACACCCAGGACTGATCTCCTTTAGGATGGACTGGTTGGATCTCCTTGCAGTCCAAGAGACTTTCAAGAGTCTTCTCCAGCACCACAGTTCAAAAGCATCAATTCTTAGGCGCTCAGCTTTCTTTATAGTCCAACTCTCACATTGTGTTAGCTGCTGCTATATGACAAAGGAAACTGGCTATATGTATGCATATATCCCCTCCCTCTTGAAACTCTCTCTCAGCCCCGTGCCCCCATCCCACCCCTCTAGGTCATCACCGTACTGAGCTGAGCTCCCTGTGCTCACAGCGGCTTCCCACTAGCTATCTATTTCACACAGGGTGGTGTATATATGTCAGTGCCACTCCCAATTCATCCCACCCTCTCCTTCCATTCTAGATTCCTTATATATACTTTAATATATGATATCTCTTTTTCTTATTTTCTTCACTCTGTATGACAGAGTCCAGGTCCATCAAATCTCTTTTTATATACTAGTGCCACAACAGGCCTATCATTCAATAATATATATAATAAAGATAAAATGTGCCTTTAAAATGTGAGTATCTAGTTATACTACCTAACTTCACCAGTGTAGAAGTGAAAACTTACACAATTTTAGTAATCTTTTGGGGGCCACACAGTTTCCCTGGAATAATATCAAATCTGACTTTTGGCCATTTCATGTATTACATGTCAAGACCAATTGCCCGTTAGAAACGCAAGTTATTTTTCAAAATGTAAATGTAAGGCCACCAGTAGCTTGAGTTCTATTTCAATTGGTCGAGTGTGGCATGTAGGTAACTAGGGGAATGACTATGTATTAAAGACTTGCCTTCTTTGGTCACTGTAGGTCACAGAATGTTAAACTTGATCAGTGGGATAGATACTTGTTTAGATAAGCTGGATCCAAATTAGGGTATGTAGCCTCCTTAGGATATGTTATACATGGCATGGAATTCTCGTATCATCGTTTGGGAACCAATACTTTCTTGTTTCTACAGCTTTTACTCAGAGCACGTATTGCTGCTAAGGAATCAAAAGCTCAATAGGACTTCTTAGTATGTCATAAGATACATTTTATGTATGTGTGTGTTTACTTTTTCTGAATACCAGTATGTCTACAAAGAAAAACATTCAACATTTCAGACAACTTCCTATTGACCAAAAACTGCAGATATTCCAACCTCATTTCATACAGACTAGAAGGTATACATTTCCTTTTTCATTTTTTTTTTTATATTACTAAAAATTCAGTACTATTTCTGGTCCAGTACTTTATGTTTTCCCAGATTCTGGGCAGAAAACATATCAAGGCATATTGTAAATAGTGCTGCAATGAACATTGTGGTGCATCCATCTTTTTGAATTACGGTTTTCTCTGGATATATGCCTAGGAGTGAGATTGCTGGATCATATGGTAGCTCTATTTTTAGCTTTTTAAGGAAACTCCATGCTGTTCTGCACAGTGGCTGTTCCAGGTTACATCCCTACCTACAGTGTGGGAGGGTTTCTTTTTCTCCACATCCTCTCCAGCACTTATTGTTTGTAGATTTTTTTGATGATGGCCATTCTGATGGTGTGAGGTGATACCTCATTGTAGTTTTGATTTGAATGTGTTTAATAATTAGTAAAGTTAGCATTGGTTTTATGGAATTAATAGTTTTTTAACTAACAGTATCTCCCCCTTTCCTCTCCTCTCCTCTTCTCTCTCTATACAACAATGTTTTTATTTAAGAACACAGTTTTAAAATTAGAGAACTGTAGGCTTGGGTCCTGTGTCTGCTAGGTTCTAGTTTGATAATTTACTCAAGTTACTTTGACTTTCTAAATTCTTTATTTCCTAATCTTTAAAATTATAATAACTTTTATTTCACTTATAATTGTAAACATTAAATATAAAAAACTATTAAATTCATTATATTAATAGTTAATTATATCAATATATTTATAGATAAAACTATTAATATTTCATTAAATATGAAAGTATTAATGTAGTGCCCAAGACATATGTGTTTATAATCATTATTAATTAATCAATTAGATTTCATTATTGCATGAATCACTGAAATAACTGAATAAAATGAATAATACATGGACTGAATATCTGTGTCCCCCCTAAATCCCTATGCTGAATCTCTAATCAGCAATATTATATTTGGAGGTGAGGCCTTTAGGAGGTAATACAGGGGTAGAACCTTTATGAATGGAATTAATGTCCTTATTAGAAGTGACCCAAAGAGATAATCTCTCTCTCATCTAAGGACACATCCAAATCTGTGAGAAATAAGATTCTGTTGTTTAAGACACCGTGTATGCAGTTATAGCAGCTGAAACAGTAACACGGAAATATTGGGATAATTATGGGATACTCACAGAAAGAAAGAAAAACCTAGGGAAGCAAGCATAGGGGTCATGAGATCCATGAGTCTCCCTGATATTTTCCAGTAGCTTCAAAACAGTCTCTTTGGAGTGTTTCATCTGACTCTTGTTCATGTGTTATTCTCAAGATTTTAATTTCTGGAAGGGAATATGAGTGGCCCACCGGGGTCAGGTGTACTCTGCAAGGATGAAGGGAGGAGCATGCAGAGCGATAGATCTTTGACAGCCATTTCTATGAAGAACAGGGGAAGTGAGACTTCTTCCACATAGCAAGTGGATGAGTGTGAATGGCTGGAAAATATCTAACTAATTCATACTATATTTATCCCTTGTATGTTTAAAATATAAAGAGAAAGTCATAGACATAAATATTTTTCTCATAGATACAGTTTTAAAATGTCTCTATGTTGCATAACTGTACATTGTGCATATGCATGCACTCACTATCCTGTTTCTGCAGAGTGAGAGCCTGAAGACCAAATGACAAGTACTTGGCCTTGAGTGATTCCCCTCTCTCCTGTTATGGCATAATATGATGTGATAGTCTATTAACTGAACAGAAAGTTAAGTTTATCTACCTCTAATGCACTTCATATACATTAGTAGGAAAAGATCACTGGAAAGGTAAGACTACTGAGATATATGATTAAATATGTATGTGGGATCTAGTATGGAAATAAAACCCAAGTTGTAGTTGATTTTTTTCTACATGGTACGAATTGTGGGTCAATACATCTATTAAACCACTGTTTAGTATAAGACTCTTCCAGAGCCTAGAGAAAGCAAACAAGAAAGCAACCAACAAAATTCATTTTCCAGATAACCTCATGACTAGATTTTTGGAAGTTAGTTAATTTTCACCAATCTCTGCATTTATATAAATTGTCAGGTATAAGATTTGGAAGGTTAGTAGAGGTGGATAATGTCTTTCCTCTGCCCTTTCTGTGTAAAGTACCCACCCCCAGTCATGGAGATAGTGTGTTTTAGTCTTTCTTCTGCTCTTTCTGTGTAAAGTACCTACCCCCAGTCATGGAAATAATGTGTTTTAAGGTGTCAATCTGCAAGTGTGAGGCTTATGTGCTCATTGATTAATCGATTACCCGTGCAGATTAAGCAACAGACATAGCTATAAGACAAAGAGTTGCAGGGGTGATGGGGGTTTCCAATATTCTAAACTAAAGTGAAGGCACTTATGTTCCTAGAGATAACCATCCCAAAAGCTGTTTTTTGATTCCCTTGCCTTAGTGGTTATGGCATACAGCAGCTCTCTGGGTTAGATCTATAGCACCATTGTTACTTTTTCACTGGTGGGTTGATCCAGATTTCCTTTCATGAGTGACTGAAAGCCTTGACCATCTTTCCTGTTTTGTTCTGCAGTAATATCACCATAATTTTGGACATAGTACAGAAAAGAAAGTGTACCAATAACTTGAATTTCAGCTGTACTTCTATAGTACAGCTATAAATGGTTATGTTATTGTCCTTTATTTACTATTTTGTTGCTATGAATATTCTATCAAATACTGAAACATTCTTTTGTCCTCATGTTTAGGGGCATGAACAATGTTCAATGACCAACTCTTAGATTCCAAATTAGTGAAACTATTGTTAGATCCCCTAATAGAATATGTTATCCCTTGAGTGAAATAATCTCAAAGTCCATAGTACCTGATCTCTCAGTGAAAAAATTAGAAATATTATGAAGGTAAATATTTGAGTACAAACTTGAAGTCATTAACAATTCCAACCGTTGGTTCTGGGACCCATGCATTTCACCTATAGGAGAAACTGCAATATTAATTGGCATTTTATTTTCAATCACATCCTACAAGTCAGAATGTCATCGCATCATTCAGTAAAACTGTTTCTGGATGAAAAATAGATGGTACTAGAGAATCCCAAAGGCGTCAGTCTGTTGCTCTACTTTTGCTGTCAAATAAGGGGTATGAGTGAGTCAGTACTATGTAAGATAGTGTGTGATGGATAGTATACCATTTCTGCATGCTTAGTCACTCTGTCGGGTCTGACTTTTTGCAACATTTACGGACTGTACCCTGCCAGGTTCCTCTGTCAATAGGATTTTCTAGGCAAGAATATTGGAGTGTGTTGCCATTTCCTCCTCCAGGGGATCTTCCCGACCCAGGGACTGAACACTCGTTTCCTGTGTCACCTATATTATAGGCAGATTCTTTACCCGCTGAGTCACAGGGGAAGCCCACAGTATACCATGCATGTGGCAAATCTATTTGTTGAAGTGCTGACAGTTATTTGAAGGGAAGGGAGACACATTCATTTGTACAATAAAGTCTATTCCAGGGAGGGAAAAGTGTAACTTTTAATATAAAAGGGACTCAGTGTAATAACTTTGCTTCTAGATTGGCTTCTTGAAGGCAACAAGTTAAATGGGAATCATCAGTTTGATTTATTTGTTGTGTTTGTTTATTTTCGTTTCTGGAAACATACAATCTAGACCAGAGTAGTCAAATCAGATTTAGTGGGTCGAAACCCAGTGACAGCCTCTATGCTGACATCTTGGGCATTTTTATGAGGTCGTTTTTATATTCGTAGACCATTCTTGCACTGGGTTGGATGGCAAGGGTACTGATTTTCATCCACAGAATAGATCATCATATCTACTTGATTGCTAAGAGCCTATAATATAGTGAGAGTTTTCTGATGGGCTTTTACAAGGAACATGGGCATCCTTATTATTTGAGTGTATTCTGAAGAGATCCATTTCATGTTTACCCCTTCCTCTGGTGGGCAAAATGAGGTCCTATACATCAGTGACTTGTTTATAGTCTGTTTTTGTTTATCTATTTTTTTTTCAAGCTATTTATTTATTTTTAAATTTTTGGCTGTGCTGGTTCTTCATTGCCACATGTAGGTCTTTCCTATTTGTGGCAAGCAGACATTGCTCTCTAATTGTGGAGTACAGGCTTTTCCTTGTGGCGGGTTCTTTTGGTGAAGGAGCATGGGCTCTGGGGTGTGCGGGCTTCAGCAGTTACAGCTCATGGGCTCTAGAGCACAAGGTGAGTAGTTGTGGCACATGGGCTTCATTGCCCTGAGGCACGTGGCGTCTTCCCAGTCAATCCATGTCCCCTGCAGTGGCAGCTGGATTCTTAGCCACTGGACCACCTGGGAAGTCCTGAGATATATATTATTTTTTTAAGATAAATACCTTGGTTTGTACTTACTTTATAGGATTATAGTTTCTGATAGGTTAATTTTTTTCTCAAAGTGCTACAATATACATTTTAATTCTTTTAGCTTACCCATTTTTTTGGTCTTGTGGTTTTTCTCTTTTCCTGTTATGTTTATTTTTTTTTAAATCTTAGTTCTTCTTATCATTATTGGAGTATAATTGCTTTACAATGTTGTGTTACTGTCTGCTGTGCAAAAAACTGAACCAGTTATATGTATACATATATCCCCCCCTCTCTTGAGTCTCCCCTACAGTTCTGGGGCTTGCTATTTTAAACTCAGTATTCATATCCAAGATGTTCAGGAGATTGAGCATCTGTAATGGATAGGTAGCTTGGATCTCTCAGAGCATGAATCAGGCCATATATGTTTTTGAGATTTTTTCTCACCTGAAACTTAAACATGTAGGGATCATTAACTTCAAAGGCTAACTCAGTGATAGGGAGTGAAATTGCAGCATAATCTCACCCACTTATGCCTCATTCACTTCCATGGAGATATATTTCCTGGTAACTTTGTATTATTCATAGTTGTACTAAGTTTCTTAATGAGATATTTCCTTTGCAAGCTGGACAGTAACTTTAGGGAGGAAAAATAAGATCAACTATTGAAATTTTTCTCGTAGGTTTAAAAACATACACAAAAGTAACTCACACACACACACACAAAACCAAGTGCATATTTGCTGTGATATATGGTTAAAAAATAACAATACAATAAGATCTATTTCAAGGTTTTATAGAATTTATTTGCAATACATGTTAATATCAATAAAATTGATACAACTGAATAGATTTCTATTTCGTTTGGAAAATGTAAAAACCAAATATGCAGTGTGATTTTTTTAATAAATTTAATAACTCTCAATTAGAACATAGTCCACATTCTTGGTTCATACTAATTGCCAACTTGGTATAGAATTTGTTTTATTTGATTTACAATATTAGTTTTAGGTGCACAGCTTTAGATTCTATTCCATTATTATAGGTTATTACAAGTTATTGACTATAGTTCCCCGTGCTGTGCAATAAGTCCTTGATTATCTCTTTTATACATGATAGTGTGTATCTGTAATCCCATACTCCTAATTTATCCTTCTCACTCCTCCATCCTTTTTCCCCTTTGGTAACCATAAGTTTATTTTCTATGTCTGGGAGTTTGTTCCTGTTTAGCAAATAAGTTCATTTCTGTCTTTTTTAAGATTCCATATGTGGGATAATATGTAATCTTTGTATTTCTCTGCCTGATTTACTTCATTTAGTATGATAATCTCTAGGTTCATCATGTTGCTGCAAATGACAGTATTTCAGTCTTTTTTATGGCTCAGTACTATTCCATTGTACATACGTAACACATATTCTTTATCCATCCATCTGTTGCTTCCATGGTCTTGGCTGTAGTAAATACAGCTGCTATGAAAATTGGAGTGCATGTATCTTTTTGAATTAGAGTTTCTGTCTTTCTGTATACATGACCAATTATACATGGGCTTTAAATGTAGTATTCAAAATCCCTCTTTATCCTTAAAAGTCTGTATCTCCTATAGAGGACAACTATTTTTGCCACCTAATCAATAAAAGAAAGAACATGAAAGAAATAAATCTGTGTCTATCTCTTGAGGAAGCATTCCGGCAGGTTTCATGAGACCTTTGTGTAAGAGGATTCTGTAAGCATCATGCATAAGTTTGTGGGCTCCCCTGGTGGATCAGATGGTAAAGAATCTGCCTTCAAAGCAGGAGACCTGGATTCAATCCCTGAGTCAGGAAGATCCCTTGGATAAGGGAATGGCATAAAGGACAGAAATGGTATGGACCTAACAGGAGCAGAAGATATTAAGAAGAGGTTGCAAGAATACACAGAAGAACTGTACAAAAAAGATCTTCATGACCCAGATAATCACTAAGGTGTGATCACTCACACTCATCTAGAGCCTGACATCCTGGAATGTGAAGTCAAGTAGCCCTTAGGAATCATCACTACGAACAAAGCTAGTGGAGGCAATGGAATTTCAGTTGAGCTATTTCAAATTCTAAAGGATGATGCTGTGAAAGTGCTGCACTCAATATGTCAGCAAATTTGGAAAACTCAGCAGTGGCCACAGGACTGGAAAAGATCAGTTTTCATTTCAATCCCAAAGAAAGGTAATGCCAAAGAATGCTCAAACTACCGCACAATTGTGCTCATCTCACACGCTAGTAAAATAATGCTCAAAATTCTCCAAGCCAGGCTTAAGCAATATGTGAACTGTGAATTTCCAGGTGTTCAAACTGGCTTTAGAAAAGGCAGAGGAACCAGAGATCAAATTGCCAACCTCTGCTGGATCATAGAAACAGCTAGAAGTTCCAGAAAAACATCAATTTCTGCTTTATTGACTATGCCAAAGTCTTTGACTGTGTGGATCACAATAAACTGAAGGAAAATTCTGAAGGAGATGGGAATACCAGACCACCTGACCTACCTCTTGAGAAACCTGTATACAGAAGCAACAGTTAGAACTGGACATGGAACAACAGACTGGTTCCAAATAGGAAAAGGAGTACGTCAAGTCTGTATATTGTCACCCTGCTTATTTAACTTATATGCAGAGTACATCATGAGAATTGCTGGACTGGAAGAAGCACAGGCTGGAATCAAGATTGCTGGGAGAAATATCAATAACCTCAGGTATGCAGACGACACCACCCTTATGGCAGAAAGTGAAGAGGAACTGAAGAGTCTCTTGATGAAAGTGAAGGAGGAGGATGAAAAACTTGGCTTAAAGCTCAACATTCAGAAAACTAGGATCATGGCATCTGGTCCCATCACTTCATGGGAAATAGAAGGGAAAACAGTGGAAACAGTGTCAGACTTTATTTTTGGGGCTCCAAAATCACTGCAGATGGTGATTACAGCCATGAAATTAAAAGATGCTTGCTTCTTGGAAGGAAAGTTATGACCAACCTAGACAGCATATTAAAAAACAAAGACATTACTTTGTCCACAAAGGTCCGTCTAGTCAAGGCTATAATTTTTCCAGTAGTCATGTATGGATGTGAGAACTGGACTGTAAAGAAAGCTGAGTGCAGAAGAATTGATACTTTTGAACTGTGGTGTTGGAGAAGACTCTTGAGAGTTCCTTGGACTGCAAGGAGATCCAACCAGTCCATCCTAATGGATATTAGTCCTGAGTGTTCATTGGAAGGACTGATGTTGAAGCTGAAACTCCAGTACTTTGGCCAACTGATGCAGAGAGCTGACTCATTTGAAAAGACCCTGATGCTGGGAAAGATTGACGACAGGAGGAGAACGGGGCAACAGAGGATGAGACGGTTGGATGGCATCACTGGCACAATGGACATGGGTTTGGGTGGACTTCGGGAGTTGGTGATGAACAAGGAGGCCTGGCATGCTGCAATTCATGGGGTTGCAATGAGTTGGACTAAGCTATGACTAAGCTACTGATCTGAACTCAATCCACTCCAGTATTCTTGCCTGGAGAATTCTATGGACAGAGGACCCTGTTGAGCCACAGTTCATGGGGGTCACAAAGAGCTGGGTATAACTGAGCCACTAACACTTTCATAAGTGTTTTTTGAAGGTTGTATAAACTGAAGCATAACTTAAATCTCTTGAGGTCTCTGTCTGAAACCATCACTGTGACTTCATTTTCCTCGTACATTTGAAGTGCATTTTTTCAGTGGTCCAATGGGCCCATGATGGACAGTAAATTGTCTTTTATGTCATCCCAATCTGATCTCCTAGAATCAACAGGGAAGGGGGAAACACTAATCTGTCCACACTTTGATGCATGCGGCTTACTTCTCTCATCCTCTGCAACAGTACAAACTTGGCTATTGTCTTACATGATGGATAGTTAGGTAATTTCCAACTAGTAAAGGTAACACCTGTCACCATAAATTAAAGGAAAGAATGAGTCATTAAGATACCTCAAATAAAATATATGCAGTTCTTCTGAATGGTGTTAAGGTTAAGTTTTAGCACACAAAAAACACTGCACCCTCTTTCACTTCTAATTCAGAAGACTTCTGATAGGTGAGTGAGTACATTCTGAATACACCCCCACTTCTACCAAGCTTCATATCTTAAGCTTCAAACACAGAACAATGAAGATATATTATTGTCAATGAAAAGACATAGCTGAAAAGAGAAAAGTTAGTAATCTTCAAGTACTAAAAGGGACTTCCTAGCTGTGGCAGTAAAATGGAAGCTGAAGCTATATGACTCACTGAGATACTGAGGCCAGTACAGACTTGAGAGCCTGAGGTGTTAATGTACTTGAGGCATTCAGAGTTGTCATTTTAAACCCTGCTACGAGCAGAGCTGTGCCTGATTTAACTTAATAAAGTCAGTAGCTCAGAAAGCAGTGCATACTTACTGAAACTTCCAACTGCTTGTTAAATTGTACCGATGGGAAAAAATTGGACCCAGCTATGGCTGTTAGGGAAAGTGGGTCCCAGTTTCACAATACCTGCGCAGCTGGGCTGAGATTCTTTTGGTCAGACGGGAAAGTTTGGTAACTCATCCATGAAATTTTTAGTGGTTTTTTTAAAGCTTTATTTCTGTTTCTTCATTTTACAGCAAACAAGCACTGGTAAATAATGTGAAGTGACTATCCTAGACAAGAGTACCACTCAGGATAGAATGAGGACAGTGACCCACGCTGAGTAGAGTAAGCTGTGCATCTGCTCAGAAACCAGCGTTTCAGAGCAGATTTCCTGCCTACTCTGTACAACAATGCAACACCACCTCATTCTCTCCCTTCCACCATGTGTTATTTTTCTGCTTTGCCATTTATCTCCACCTGACAAGTTACACATTTATACATTTGTTATCTCTCTTCCCTCATTAAAATACAAGCTTCATGCATCAGGATTATTGCTGATTTTGTATATTGCTATCTAATCAGAATCCAGAAACTTCCTGGCATTCAATATGTGTTTGGTAATTATTTGAAATTATCAAATGAAAGTTTGAGCATAATTATATAATAAATGTGACAAACATTGCCAAGAAATACAAACATGAGTTTTAGAATTGTTTGAATCAAAAAAAAGAAAGAAAACTTGTAGCTCTCTCTGTCTTCCTATATGTAACTTACTGTGCATTATTTAGTAACAAGAAAGTGGTAAGATTTGGAGGATTGGTACCAAAAGGAACTTAAAAATATGTAAAGTAGATATAAAATGAAATAGACTTTTTATTGACCATTTTCAAGCATTTATCATCAGGTCTATGTTCTCATACTGAGAACTGAAAGTAGTAAAAAGAAGCACAAGATTTTCAGGACAGTGAAAATACTTGGTATGATTTTATAATGATGGATACATGTCATTATGTGTGCTGTGCTTGGTCACTCAGACGTGTCTGACTCTTTGGGACCCCATGGACCTGGCAGAGGAAGCCCGTCAGGTTCCTCTGCCAATGGGGATTCTCCAGGCAAAAATACTGGAGTGGGTTGCCATGCCCTCCTTCAGGACATTTGCCCAACACCATAAAATGTACAATACAAGAAGAAAATAAACTCTTGATCTTCTTCTCATTTATTGTAAACTTAAAACAGCTCTAAAAATACTTTAAATATATATATATATATACATATGTATATATATATATATATATATGAACATGTGAGAAATTTTTCTATGGTTAAAAAAAAAAAAAATCACTTGGGTTCTAGTATCCAGATTCACATTACAACTTGCTAAGGGCAGATGATGTATATTCATGGGTAGTATCCAGTGTTGAAGTCAGCTCATCTATTGATGAAACCCATTAATTTATCAAGCACCTCTCTGGGTAGAAGTCTACCAACCCTACATCAGGGATGAATTAAAGCAGTATGTGAAATAGTTCAAGATAGTAGAATATATGAAGAAAATTTCAAAATGTAAGCAATCAAGATCTTTTCCTATTGGAATGTTATAATCTACAGCAGGAATCAAGAACATTAGCAGAAACAATTATGGTATTAAAGCATATCAGAATACCAAGAGGAACATGAAGGTATTAATTATCATTATAGGACTTTCCAGTTGGTGCATTGGTAAAGAATCTGACTGCCAGTGGAGAAGATGCAAGACAAGCTGGCTTGATGCCTGGGTCGGGAAGATCCCTTGGAGTAGGAAATGGCACTCCAGTGTTCTTGCCTGGAAAATTCCTTGGGCAGAAGAGTCTAGCAGGCCACAGTCTATAGGATTGCAGTCAAATACAACTGAACACACATACATACATATACACACACACAAAATTGTCATTGTGGCCACGTTTACCTGACTCTGTAAAGTGACTGATCAGGATGCCAAGATGTCTTTCATCGCTCTCACAGGGCTATCATTCTCTGTTTCTCTGGTTTGATCATCTAAACTATAGCAATTAAGAATATGTCATCATTTTGTCAGAAGACAATTTAACAGTGTCTTTCTTTTCAGTGAGTGCATTGTCAGTTTATCATTAATTGCCTTCATACGCAATGTTATGAATGTCTGAAACACAGTGCAGGGTGGTCTCTCAGAAATTTCTCTGTTTACCATGAATTCTGAACCCGGAGTTTCACACAATAAAATGGTGGTTCTCAGAGTGTGATCTAAGGTTAACAGTAGCAGATTCATCGAGTGGAATTGCTGACAGTGTCATACCTGGGGTTTCATTGTTGCCCTACTGATATGGAGCCTCTGGGGATGGAGAGGCTACAGGGATGCTAATGCACACTGTAGTTTGAGAACCTATGATTCCAGGAACTCTAGAACCTTCACACATAGAAGAATGAATGGGAAGCAAGCAAGCATCTGAAATATGCTTTGAAATTTTTGATTTTTAAAGATCTCTATAGAAGGAAAGGATCAATAAGAAAGCCTTACTCAGCAATCAATGCAAACAAATAGAGGAAAACAATAGAATGAGAAAGACTAGACATCTCTTCAAGAAAATTAGAGATACCAAGGGAATATTTCATGCAAAGATGGGCTCAATAAAGGACAGAGATGGTACGGATCTAACAGAAGCAGAAGATATTAAGAAGAGGTGGCAAACATTCACAGAATAACTGTACAAAAAAGATCTTCACAACACAGATAATCACAATGGTGTGATCACTCAGACTCACCTAGAGCCAGACATCCTGGAATGTGAAGGTAAGTGGGCCTTAGAAAGCATCACTAGCAACAAAGCCAGTGGAAGTGATGGAATTCCAGTTGAGCTATTTCAAATCCTAAAAGATGATGTTATGAAAGTGCTGCACTCAATACGTCAGCAAATTTGGAAAACAGTGGCCACAGGACTGGAAAAGGTCAGTTTTCATTCCAATCCCGAAGAAAGGCAATGCCAAAGAATGCTCAAACTATGGCACAACTGCATTCATCTCACATGCTCAAAATTCTCCAAGCCAGGCTTCAGCAATACTTGAACCATGAACTTCCAAATGTTCAAACTGGTTTTAGAAAAGGCAGAGGAACCAGAGATCAAATTGCCAACCTCTGCTGGATCATTGAAAAAGCAAGAGAGTTTCAGAAAAACATCAATTTCTGCTTTATTGACTATGCCAAAGCCTTTGACTGTGTGGATCACAATAAACTGTGGAAAATTCTGAAGGAGATGGGAATACCAGACCACCTGACATACCTATTGAGAAACCTGTATACAGGTCAAGAAACAACAGTTAGAACTGGACATGGAACAATGGACTGGTTCCAAATAGGAAAAGAAGTACGTCAAGGCTATATATTGTCACCCTGCTTATTTAACTTATATACAGAGATCATCATGAAAAATGCTGGGCTGGAGGAAGCACAAGCTGGAATCAAGATTGCCAGAAGAAATATTAATAACCTCAGATATGCAGATGACACCACCCTTATGGCAGAAAATGAAGAAGGACTAAAGAGCCTCTTGATAAACGTGAAAGAGGAGAGTGAAAACTTTGACTTAAAGCTCAGCATTCAGAAAATTAAGATCATGGCATCCAGTCCCATCACTTCATGGCAAATAGATGGGGAAACAGTGGGAACAGTGGCTGATTTTATTTTTGGGGGTGCTCTAAAATCACTGCAGATGGTGATTGCAGCCATGAAATTAAAAGATGCTTGCTTCTTGGAAGGAAAGTTATGACCAACCTAGAAAGCATATTAAAAAGCAGAGACATTACTTTGTCCACAAAGGTCTGTCTAGTCCAGGCTATGGTTTTTCCAGTAGTCATGTATGGATGTGAGAGTTGGACTGTGAAGAAAGCTGAGCACCGAAGAATCGATGCTTTTGAACTGTGGTGTTAGAGAAGACTCTTGAGAGTCCCTTGGACTGCAGTCCATCCTAAAGGAGTTCAGTCCTGGGTGTTCATTGGAGGGACTGATGAAGTTGAAGCTCCAATACTTTGGCCACCTGATGCGAAGAGCTGACTTATTTGAAAAGACTCTGATGTTGGAAAAGATTGAGAGCAGGAGGAAATGGGGACAATAGAGTATGAGATGGTTGGATGGCGTCACCAACTCCATGGACATGGGTTTGGGTGAACTCTGGGAGTTGTTGATGGATGGGGAGGCCTGGTGTGCTGCGCCTCATGGGGTTGCAAAGAGTCAGGCACGACTGAGCGACTGAGCTGTACTGCTAGAAGACAAACTGAGTAACGAGGTATATGTTCACAGCCTAGCATAGCAGGGTAATAGTTCAAGGTATATAGGTACTACAAAATGCAAGCTGAAGTTCACCAGGTCTTATGACAAGGAAACTCTTATGTTAAGGTAAACAGATCGTAATTCATTCAGTAAAGGAGCTGAATATTATATGTTCTGTAAGCTCGGTATATTAGAGATGCATTTTGATTTATGAAACCTCTAGATACAAGCAATATCACTACGAATAGGTTCTTCAGTTGCTAAGTCATGTCCATCTCTTTGAGATTCCATGGACTACAGCAGATCAAGCTTCCCTGCCCTTCACTATCTCTTGGAGCTTGCTCAAACTCATGTCCACTGAGTAGGTGATTACATCCATCCATCTTATCCTCTGTCACCCCCTTCTTCTGCCCTCAATCTTTCCTAGCATCAAGTTCTTTTTCAATGAATCAGCTCTTTGCTTCATCTGGTCAAAATATTGAAGCTTCAGCATCAGTACTTTCAGTGAATATTCAAGGCTGATTTCTTTTAGGATTGGCTGGTTTGATCTCCTTAGTGTCCAAGGGACTCTTAAGAGTCTTCTCTAACACCACAGTTCAAGCACATCATTTCTTCAGTGCTCAGCCTTCCTTATGGTCCAAGTCTCACATCAATACATGATTACTGGAAAAACTATAGCTTTGACTATATGGACCTTTGGCTTCCCTGATGGCTCAGATGGGAAAGAATCTGCCTGCAATGCAGGAGACACTCAGCAGATGCAGGTTGGATCTCTGGGCCGAGAAGATCCCCATGAGGAGGAAATGGTAATTCCCTCCAATATTCTTTCCTGGAGAATTCCATGGACAGAGGAGCCTGGTGGGCTACAGTCCATGGGGTCACAAAGAGTCGGACATGACTGAATGACTAACACAAACACATGGTCCTTTGTTGCCAAAGTGACGTGTCTGCTTTTTCTTATGCTGTCTAGGTGTGTCGTAGATTCCCTGGTGGCTGAGATGGTAAAGAATCTGCCAGCAATGCAGGAGACGCAGCTTCTATCCCTGGGTTGGAAAGATTCTGTGGAGAAGGGAAAGGCTACCCACTCCAGTATTCTTAGCCTGGAGGATTCCATTGGATAGAGGAACCTGGTGGGTTACAGTCCATGGAGACAGACATGACTGAGAGATTGAGAATAGGAGGCATTTTCAAATCACAGATGGTAATTAATGACCACTAAATATTTGCCCAGTAAAGAAGTATTTCAAAATACATGACTCTCACCCATGATAAACCTTAAATATGTATGAAGACTAGTCATTCACTGATGAAAGCAAGTTTGTAGTAAAGTTTAGAGCTATTAAATTTTACACATTTTATTGATTAGATAGATTTTTGAAAAGTGATGTGGTGGAATTCAAACCATCCAAATGTGGCATTGAAAATGGAAGGAGATTATTATTCACTCATGACTGAAGGAATCCCATAAATTATGATAATTGAAAGTGGCTTTGAAATATGTCTTGGGAGTTTAACTTTCTCCTAGGGAAATTAAGGCCTTATTTGTTCACATAGAGCTATGGGGCATGGAATCTAGTCTTATTAATTGTGACATTATTTATTAAATGCATGTGTTTTCATAGACATTATGTGATAGAGGTAGTGAAATGTATAGTTTATCTTAGCTACATAGGGCTTTCCTAATGTCAAGAAGGATTATTCTGAGGATGTGTCTGTGGTCATAGCCAAACCAAATACACAGAAAATATGAGTACAAACTGTAAATGCATATATTTATATCTTGAAAGCCTGCCAATGTTCAATTTAAAATATTTACTGTTCAAACACTGAAAGCTAAATTCCACGAATGAGGTTGGATTTTGGAAAAAAGAAAGAATATAATGTGGTTCTGTCTCAAAATGTGACTTTGCAGGAAACAGCAAATTTTCTATCTCTGTGCTAAGAATCAGCATAATGTTGACTGTAACAAAAATTAAGGAAATCCATCATCTTCCTCCTTCTTTTCCTTTTAATATCCTTTTATAATTTATAAGTAGCAAGAACTATGTTTAGGTAATATTTTGGATCAGCTTTAGCATTGAGCTCAGTAAATTAATAAATATGTAAATAAATCAAAGGCAGGAAGAAGGAAAATGTATGAGATTTAAACAATTACATCACTCCTCAATTTTTTTTTTGTCTACTATCTACTATGTACTAAGCTAAGCATTGGGGCAAAGAAATAAGACACAATTCCTGCAACCAATAATCACCTTCTAATGATGACAAAAGATAGTTACAGCTAGGAGAATATTAGAGGAAACATTGTAAAAGAAGAGACATTTCAGGTAAAATTCAAAGGACAAATAGGAACTAAGAAAACACAGTGAGATAGTATATTCCATTGAGGGCAATAAAGTGTATGTAAAACTTTTGCATAAAAATTATGGCACATCTATGAGAATTCCATTTAGATATATTCTAAGAATAGTCCTAGTACCTACCAAGATGAACCAATACCATTAGGATTTTGTATGTTCCTGAGGAAAAAAATTAAAACTAAAGAAATCTGATTGTACAATTAATAGAAAAGCATATGTTTACTATGTTAATTTTTATATTCAATGAAAATATTTACTAAAATATTAGAAATATTTAATTAGAAGTCATGGTCAAGATTTTATTAACTAGATTGTTAAATTCTAAACTGTACTAAATTATTTAGGGTAAATATTTTATTTCTCTTATTACAGGTTTACCGTATTCTGGGGATTTTTTTTAAGAGGAAGAATTATGGAGAGCAAAGCATTATTTTAGCTTTTGTTTTATTATATATATATACTTATATATATATATATAGAGAGAGAGAGATCATGCTCTATATAGAATACTACTTGCCTAATATATGAATCAAATAAATTTTTGAACATAAATAGATACATGTTTAATGAATAGAATATGAGAGCTTCCACAGATATATAAAATGTCATGCAAAGATAGGAAAAAGTCTAAAGCAGTTACTAAACAGAAGGTGGGAAATGAAATCTAGTCAAAGGTGGAAATCAGACCATAGTTAAATAGAAGAAATATATATGATCTGTAAAATTTGCAAATATTTGTAAGGGTATTATAATGGTAATGAAGGGTGGCTAGCTTCATAGTTACATTATCAAAATTGTTCATAACCTTTGTATTTAATATTCTTAACTTTGCAGACCTGAACAATTATTTTATGATATATATAAATAAAATTGATATATCATTTTTTATAGATGATATAATAACTATTTATATCAGATATATATTTATATCAAGTATACTTCCCTGGTGGCCCTGACAGTAAAGAACCTGCCTGCAATGCAGGAGACCCTGATTTGATCTCTGGGTTAGAAAGATCCCCTGGAGAAGGGCATGGAAACCCACTCCAGTATTCTTGCCTGGAGAATTCTATGGACAGAGGAGCCTGGCAGGCTACAGTTCATGGGGTTGTCAAGAGTCAAACACTGCTGAGCAACTAACACTTCACTTCACTTCTTATAACAAGTAATTAACAGATATACAATAAGGCTGATATCCTGCTACTCAAGATGTGAGGTTTACTCTTTCTCTTTTCCTAAAACTACCTTCCACAAGCAGTGGGTTTCAATCGTGAAGACAATATTTCAATGATGGTGCTTTATTCTATTCACAAGAATAGATGCTTGTATGATCTTAAAATATAATTTGTCTCATAGCAGGGTTGCATTTGTTTTTATGACCAGGAGGTATCAGAATATCTCGTATTTTGAGAATAAGTTTATAGGAGTATGTCAAGAACACAGAAAGAAAAGAAAATAGCAGCTAAGGTATTGCCCTACATAGTATCAGCATGTGTTGTGACAGTAAATTCTATTAACTGCCTTGAATTACATTTCAACTGTCCCTTGTAACACCTTCATTATTGTCACTAGCATTTAAAAATATTAAATTTATCTACAAGACCAATTTGAGCCTCTTAAGGTAACCTCTATTTCTACCACTTTTTCAAGTTAATATCCTTACTTTATATTTAACAAACTTATCCTTTACTTACAAAGATGCGGTTTATTTTCTTTTAGTCTCTCAGTTAAATAACATGATTATATTCTGTATGTTTATTAAATACACTTTTGCTCCTTTTTCCTTTGAAGAAGAAAGTGCTTTCACAAACTGTCCTATGTAAGATTTGAGTTTAAACCCAAATGAAAATTAGATTAAATGACCAAATAACTAAAATTAACTTACTCTGGTAAGGTTTAAAATCCTGGATTTATCCTGAGTTAGAAACAAATGAAGACATGAGTGTAATGATGAAAGAAATTTCACTGAATTTATATGGTTTTGTGTTTCCAAGTGAACTTTGTGGCACTATTTAAAGTGCTTATTTTGGGTCATGTAAAGGAAAATATGTATTAATTTACATATTTAGTTATTAAATATGTATTTAATATGTGTTAATTTACATATTTAGCTATAAATATGTATTAATTTATACATTTAGTTAGTCAAGGAACATTCAATCTTAAAAATGCATATATTTTTGTGTCTGAAGAAATATGTTGAAGGGTAAAAATCAACTAAATATTTAAAATACTACCCTTTACATTTCAATGTATAATTATTTGTAGAATTACTTATTATATATATATGAAGACAGACTATTGAAATAAAATGAAAAAGATAAATTTACCACATATCTTATTTGCTTTTTTAATTTAAAGCTGGTTTTAATCCCTATTTAATTCCTTTAAGATATAAAGAAAATGAGAGGAATGAACTCTAATTTTTGGGTACATCCTCTATTTGTTAGAGACTATGATGAAAGTTTTGAAATATACTGTGTCATTAAACATGTAAAATTATCAAATGTAGTGGATACAGCTATTCCTATTTGAAAACAGTGAGGCTCAGAGTTATGTGACTTCAAAGACACATAGTTGGTAATGATGAGTTAAGATATGATATAAGATGTAATGGCTTTTACCACTTCTATATGATATAGTTTTGGAAGTTCCAGTCAGAGTGATTAGGCAATGGAGGAAGGGAGGAGTTAAGTAATTAAGTAAGAGCATCAAAGTTAGAAAGGAAAAAGTACAGTTTTCTTTGCAGACAACATGAAATTGCATGTAGAAAGCACTAAGAATTACACACACACACACACACACACACAGAGACACATACACACACCCTCACAGACACAGACACACACACACACACACACACACACACACACACACTCACACACACCCACACCCACAGACACACACATACAGTTTTAGTGAATAAATAAATTCAGCAGCATTTCAGAGTCAAAATTCAATTCAGAAAATAAGTTATATTTTTATACACTAACAGTGAACAAGCCAAAAAGGAAATTGAGAAAACAATCCATTTACAAATGTATCAAAAAGAATAAAACACTTAGGGATAACTTAGCCAAGGGAGCTCTACTGGTACCCTGAAATTACAAAATGCTGCTAAAAGAAGCTAGTCATAAATAAATGGGAAGACATCTATGCTTATGGACTGACATAATATTGTTAAACTGTTAATACTATGTCTCTGTAACAAATGATATGGTGAAGATGTAAATACCATCAGAAGCAACCTGCAGATTCAATGCAATCCCTTTCAAAGTTCAAACAATATCTGTTTGAGGAAACAGGAAAAAAAAATCCTGAATTCCATGCCTTGAAGGACTACAAATAGACAAAATAATCTTGGAAAAGAACAAAGTTAAAGGACTCACATGATCTGATCATAAGACTTATTTAGAATCTACTGTACTCATAAAAGATTGTGGTATTGGCATAAAGGAAGACATATAGACAATGGGATAGAAAAGAGAACTGAAAAAGTAAACTTGCATATATGATCAAATACGTCCAACAAAGTACCAATACCATTCAATGGGGGAAAGGTCAGTTTTTCAAAAAATGCTCCTGAGAAAACTGGATACCCCTTTGGAAAAGAATAGTTTTGAATTCTCACCTCTCTTCATATATAAAAATTAACCCCAAACAGGTCAAAGACCTAAACATAAAAGCAAAGTCCTAAGTATCTAGCATCTGTGTACTCAGGCGCATCTGACTGCTTGAAACCCCATGGGCTGAGCCCACCAGACTCCTCTGCCCATGGAATTTTCCAGGCAAGAAATACTGGAGTAGGTGACCATTTCTTTCTCCAGGGAATCTTCCTGATCTAGGGATCAAACTCATGTCTCTTGTGTCTCCTACATTGGCAGGATAATTCTTTACCACTTGTGCCATCTGGGAAGCCCTAAAACAAAAGAGCTAAACATTAAAAGAAAACACAGGGTGAAAGATTCATTAGATTTGGTAGTGATTTATTGAATGTGACATTAAAAGTATAGGCATCAAAAGAAAAAAAATAAATTAAAAAATGAAAAGCTTGTATCATTGGGGTGAAAAGGCAACCCACAAATTTGGAGAAAATATTTCCAAATAATATATCTAACAAAGGATTAATATCCAGAAAATACTAAAAATAAAACTTCTAAGACTCAAATAAAAGAAATGGGCAACTTTAAAAAATGGGCAAAGGACTTGAACAGATATTTCTTCAAAGAAGATTTACAATAACCAATATACTCAAGAAAACAGGAACATTACTAATCGATATCACTAATCACTAGCAAAATGCAAATCTCAACCTAAATGAGAGGCCACTTCATATTCATTATAATGGCTATTATCAAAACAAATCCTGGGAAATAATACTGTATGAAAAGACCTGGAGTAATTGGAACCCTTATGCATTGCTGGTGGGAATTTAAAGTGATGAAAGTCCTGTGGAAAACGGCATGGTATTTCTTCAAAAAAATAAACAGAATGACCACAGGACCTAGCAATTCCAAGCACAGGTATAAACCCCAAAGAGATTCAAAGAGTTGAATGCAATTGTCAAACAGATATTTGCACACAGAATTCATAGCAGTATTTCCCACAATATTGAATAGGTGAGACTAACCCAAATGTTCACCGAAGGTTGATTGAATAAACAAAATGTGGCATATACATACAATGGAATATCTGCCTTTGGAAGAATGAAATGTTGATATATGCTACTACATGGATGAAACTTTAAAACATTATGCTGACTGAAATGGGCCAAAGATAAAAGAATGGATGTTGTATGATTTTACTTGTATGTTGCCATTGTTGTCTAGTCACTCAGTCATGTCCGATTCTTTGCAACCCCATGGACTGCAGCACGCCAGGCGTCCCTGTCCTTCACCATCGCCCAGAGTTTGCTCAAACTCATGTCCATCGAGTCAGTGATGCCATCCAACCATCTCATCCTCTGTCGTCCCCTTCTCCTCCTGCCTTCAATCTTTCATAGCATCAGGGTCTTTTCTAATGAGTTAGCACTTCCCAGCAGCTGGCCAAAGTATTGGAGCTTCAGCTTCAGCATCAGCCCTTCCAATGAATATTCAGGACTGGTTTCTTTTAGAATTGACTGGTTTGATCTTCGTGCAGTCCAAGGGACCCTATAAATAGTCTTGTCCAACATCACAGTTCAAAAGCACCAATTCTTCAGTGATCAGCATTCATTATGATCCAACTCTCACATCCATACACGACTCCTGGAAAAACGAAAGCTTTGACTATACGGACATTTTTCGGCCAAGTAATGTCTCTGTTTTTAGTAGGCTGTCTATGTTTGTTATAGTTTTTCTTCCTAGGAGCAAGAGTCTTTTAATTTCATGACTGCAGTCACCATCTCCAGTGATTTGGAGACCAAGAAAATAAAGTCTGTCACTGTTTCCATTGTCTCCCCATCTATTTGCCATGAAATGATGGGAGCGGATGCCATGATCTTCATTTTTCAAATGTTGAATTTTAAGATAGTTTTTCACTCTCATCTTTCACTTTCATCAAGAGACTCTTTCTGACTCTTCACTTTTTACCATAAAGGTGGTGTCATCTGTATATCTGAGGTTATTGATAATTCTCCTGGCAAACTTGATTCCAATTTGTGCTTTATCCAGCCTGTATTTCTCTGTTAAGTTAAATAAGCAGGGTGACAATATACAGCCTTGACATACTCTTTTCCCAATTTGAAACCAGTCCATTTTTCCGTGTTTGGTTGTAACTGTTGCTTCTTGACCTGCATAGATTTCTCAGGAGGCAGGTCAGGTGGTATGGTATTCCCATCTCTTTCAGAATTTTCCACAGTTTTTTGTGATCCACACAGTCAAAGGCTTTGGCATAGTCAATAAAGCAGAAGTAGATGTTTTTATGAAATTCTCTTGCTTTTTCTATGATCCAACTGATGTTGGCAATTTCATTTCTGGTCCCTCTGCCTTTTCTAAATCCAGCCTGTACATCTGGAAGTTCTTGGTTCATCTACTGTTTTGAAGCCTGGCTTGGAGTATTTTGAGCATTACTTTGCTAGCTTGTGAAATGAATGCAATTGTGTGGTAGTTTGAACATTCTTTGGCATTGCCTTTCTTTGGGATTGGGATGAAAACTCAAGTTTTCCAATCCTGTGGCAACTGTTGAGTTTTCCAAATTTGCTGGCATATTGAGTGCAGCATTCTCATATCATTATCTTTTAGGATTTGAAATAGCTCAGCTGGAATTCCATCACCTCCACTAGCATTATTCATAGTGATGCTTTCGAAGGCCCACTTGACTTCACACTCCAAGATATCTGACTCTAGGTGAGTGATCACACCATCATGGTTACCTGGGTCACTAAGGTCTTTTTTTGTATAGTTCTTCTGTGTATTCTTGCCACCTCTTCTTAATATCTTCTGTTTCTGTTAGGTCTACGATGTCTCTGTCCTTTACTGTGCCCATTTTGCATGAAATGTTCCCTTGGTATTTCTGATTTTCTTGAAGAACTCTCTAATCTTTCCCATTCTATTGTTTTCCTATAGTTCTTTTCATTGCTCACTTAGAAAGGCTTTCTTCTCTCTCCTTACTATTCTTTGGAACTCTGGATTCAGATGGATATATCTTTCCCTTTATCCTTTGCCTTTTGCTTCTCTTCTTTTCTCAGCTATTTGTAAGGCCTCCTCAGACAACCATTTTGCCTTTTCATATTTCTTTTCTTGGTGATGTTTTTTTATCACTGCCTCCTGTACAATGTTACAAACCCCTGTCCATAGTTCTTCAGACACTCTATCAAATCTAATCCCTTTAATCTATTTGCCATGCCCAATGTATACTTGTAAGGGATTTAATTTAGGTCTTACATGAATGGCCTAGTGGTTTCCCCTACTTTCTTCAATTTAAGTCTGGATTTGGCAGTGTGGTGTTCATGATCTGAGCCACAGTCAGCTCCCAGTCTTCTTTTTGCTGACTGTATAGAACATCTCCATTTTCAGCTGCAAAGAATATATAAATCTGATTTCAGTATTGTCCATCTGGTGATGTCCATGTGTAGAATCTTTTCTTGTGTTGTTGGAAGAGGGTATTTGCTCTGACCAGTGTATTCTTTTGGAAAAACTCTGTTAGTCCAAAACTCTCTTTGTCCTGCTTCATTTTGTACTCCAAGGTCAAACTTGCCTGTTACTCCAGGATCTCTTGACTTCCTACTTTTGCATTTTAGTCAGTCCCTTATGATGAAAAGAACTTCTTTTTTTGGTTTTAGTTCTAGAAGGTCTTGTACGTCTTCATAGAACCATTCAACTTCAGTTTCTTCGGAATTAGTGGTTAGGACATAGACTTGGAATACTGTGATTTTGAATGATTTGCCTTGGAAATGAACAGAGATCATTCTGTCTGTCTACTTATATGTGGTTAATAAAACAGCCCATAGAGATATAGAGGCTTCCTTGGAGGCTTAGTTGTAAAGAATGCTCCTGCAATGCAGGGGATGCAGGTTGGGCCCCTTGGTTGGGAGGATCCCCTGGAGAAGAAAATGACAGCCCACTCTCTTGCCTGTGAAATCCCATGGACAGAGGAGCCTGGCAGACTACAGTCCATGGGGTTGCAAAGAGTCAGTCACAAATTAGTGACTAAACAATCACCACCATAGAGACATAGAACAGTGTTGGAAACCATACAAGGGGTAGAAGAATAGGGAGTCATTTAATGGTACAGCTTCAGTTTGGGATGATGAAAGTCATGCAAATTAGTAGTGATGATTGTTGCACAACAGTGTGAACATACTTAATGCCGCCTAATTGTACACTTAGAAATGGTTAAATTGGTAATTTTTATATTATGAATATTTACCACAATAGTTAAGAATAGGGGAAAATATCTACCTAGATCACTGAATACTTGCAGTTAGGACAAAAAAAAGGAAGGATTTTTGTTAATATTTGTGGTTATATCACTGCTGACCAGTTTCTTTCTTGGTTCTTTATGTAGATTTTTTTCATATAATTTTCATATTAATCTACACTACATACTTTGATTTCTAGGATGCTGAAATTCCCACTTTGATTTAAAATTGCAGTGTATGTAAGTAACAGATGCAAAGTTTAAAAAGATGCCTCTCTGGTCCCAAAATTCAGGCCTTGCAAGTATGCTTTTGACAGTATTACAGGAATGTATTTCCTACATTCAACAATAAAAATGTTTCCTCTACTTAATTTTAATTATGCAGATAAATAGTTTATAGTCATAATAAACTAGTGCTATCATGACCAACTAAATTTTCACAAGCAAAAAGAGGATCACAGTTTGTTTATTACTGTCAGTTTTATTTCAGTTATGTGTACCTAATAATTATAGAAAGCTTATCATGTGCTAAATTATGATAACACACATAAAAAATGTATTTAGTTAAATATTTTAAAGATTATTGTTATTATAACAGACATAAGAATACTGCAAGATAAGTTTGTCCCTTTACGTTTGCTGGAAGCATATACAATAATCCCAAACGTAGAAAGTTACAGAGAAAAGTATTTATGGCTAAATGCATTGTTCTAATAAATGTGCAGTATATTGAATTTACCAATTGAATACTTGAGCATGATTAAGCAAAATCTGTCCTGTCACTAGTAATAAATAAATATATCATTAAATTATAGTTGATTGAGAAATATATATTTAATAATTTAATAATGTAATACAGCTTCCCTAGTGTCTTGAACAGTAAATGTTTTATATTTAATAATATAAAACTGTTCCCTTGGTGGCTCAAATGATCAAGAATCTTCCTGCAATGCAGGAGACCACTGTTCAGTTTCTGAGTCAGGAAGATGCCCTGGAGAAAGAAATGACAATTCACTCCAGTATTCTTGCCTGGAAAATTCCATGGACAGAGGAACCTGGCAGGCTACAGTTCATGGGGTCACAAAGAGTCCAGCACGACTGAGTGACTAACACTTTCACTCACATTGATGAACATGGATTTCTAAGTGGAGATGGGAGAACATAATCCATATATGTAAATATGTGTGGACCTGTATATTTTCATCATAAACCATGTTCCAAACAAGACACTTCATCTGAATACCCCATTTTCTTAGAAGAGCATGTCAAAATAGTGTATCAGGAAAAAGAAGAAATTCCTTAAATGTAATCACCTAGGTTGTGTTTTAAGAAATATTTTAAAAGAAAGAATGTCTATCTTGACTAAGATCTTTTATTTTCAAATGTGTTTGATTCCATCTTTCTCTTAAATTGGAACAGAAGGGTATTTGTAATACATTTAGATTTTTTACCCAAGGGATTATGTAGTAATGAGGATTATGTTTTCCTTTTGAAAATAAGTACAAATTTCTGTATTAAGTTCTTGAAGGCTCCATACTTTTAAGCTATATGCTTTTTAAAATGTTTCAAATGCACTCACATAAATATAACTGAATACGCATTCTCATATAACACATGCTGAAAAACAACTTTAGGATGAATTTTACTAAATTATATTTAGTAAAACCATCATCAATAGATCAATAATACAGAACTAGCCTTCACTGTCATTTGAAACTTTGATTAAGAATCAAAACTAAAGAGACTTCCCTCGTGGTCCAGAGGAGAAGGGAAAGACTGCCCACTCCAGTATCCTGACCTGGAGAATTCCATGGGCTGTATAGTTCATGGGGTCATAAAGAGCTGGACACGACTGAGCAATTTTCATTTTCACTTGGTTGTCCAGTGGTTAGAGTTCCACATTTCCACTGCGGGGAACACAAGTATCCCTGGTCATGGAACTAAGATTCCTACATGCCACAAGGTGTAACAAATAATAAAATACTATTTTTTTATTAAAAAGAATCAAAACAAAATAAAAGAACATTAAAATTTTTCCCAATGAGGTGCATCTGTGGCCATTCTTGTTCTGTTATCTCATCCTGCTGGAGACTAGGTCTTCTTCATCCAAATGCTAAATTTTCTTAGGGTCCTACTGGTTATTAAACTTCATTGTTTCATTTTGTTTAAAATATTTAACTAACAAGAGGGATTAAGATGACATTAAAATCAATAAAAACAACAAGCAGAAACTTAATTTAGATACAAAACCTAATTTGACAGGCTGGATTACAAGAAAGGTACTAGATAGCATAATAAATTAGTTCTTCTTTAGCAGAGAGGTACTCCTAAAGTATTGATACTGTGAAGTGTTTTTCTAATGGGCATAAAATAAAATATTTTTACTAGATAATGATTTTATTTTCTTTTTTGACTACCCACATATAGAATCGAAATTCCTTTATCTGGAATTTGGGAATAAAAATAAGATGAAAATCAAATTAATATATTTTCTAAGCAGGGTAGATAAAATGGAGAAAAGAACAAAGAAGGTGATAAACACAAGGACATCACTGTGATTTGGGAAACAGTGAAGACAAAGTGGGATGTAGAAGAGTAATGGAGAGGTGCTACTTGAGAGACATTAACGTTTTAATATACAAGATGAATGAGTTCTAGAGATCTGCTATATAACATTGTGTCCATAGTTAACATACTATATTATGCACTTAAAAATGTGTTAAGAGAACAGATATGATGTTAAGGACTCTTACAACAACAATAATGATAATAATCAGAAAAGTAGCAGCTAATGAGTGATACACATGGATGAATAAAGTAACCTATTAATGGCCAAAATATAGATGAGCAGGACATGAAAAGTAAATGAGACAGATGGTACAATATGTAGGACAGGGAGGGAAATAAAAATTTGCTCATATACTGATTATGTTATTCAACTGCCGAATTTTAAACTACTAAACTATATGGCATGGTATTTGAGCAAATATGATGAACAGTTTATAGTGGTAATATGTCAAAGACATAAATAGAATGGGAATGCTCTGTTAAATAGTAAATGATCCCATTCATGAGTGTATATTAATTCTTTTTCTCAATTGCATCATATTTTCCCTTTTGTAAATGCTGTCACTATCATTAGCAGGGAGAGTACTACCTGCAGAAGAATAAATTATGTTCTTTTTTAACAATATATTATTTTTAGATTACTATGTAAAAGATTTTCTATGATTAAATCTACTCAAGGTATGCCTATTATATGCTTATATCCACATAAATTCACACAGATGATCAGATTGATTTTTTTTTTTTTATTGTGTGTTGTGAGTCCTAATCAAAGTCTTTGTGCATGCTATCAGTCTTGGGAATAGAAGGTTAGACAGAAGTATTAATAGTATTGAACTCTTGGCAAGTTCTTCATTCATTTTAAACATTATTAGAGTTGTTTTTAGTCATTAATTTTTTTACAGAGGAAATTGATCCCTGTTCAAGGTATAATAGAGAGCTTCAAGATTTTGATAACTCTGGTGACATCTCTTAAAGTCAATGATGTTAAAGGATCAGGATGTGTGAAATGTACATGTAGACGATGTCTAGTGATGCTGTGCGTCTCTGTCATTTTCGGTCAGAGGCAAATAATAGGACATGGGGAAATTGCTGTAATCCTTCCTGAGCTTGTGCTGTGGCACATTTACAGGTCTGCATGAACAGTTGGGCACTTTCTCAGCTCATCTTTCGCGAGCTGTTTCACCAGCCCTGTCAACAGCTATTCCTCTAAGGAGCGATCATCCGCATCTTGCAATCCTCTAGGACTACAAAGTCATCCTGCAAATAGCAGTTAGATTGATGCTACTTACTTGAGTCTCAAAATGGCATTATGCTGTGACATAACCCTGAGTTGCCAGATGGAAATAGGGTCCAGTAGTAATCAGGAAGCTCCAAATGTTTGGAATAGTTGTATTCTCTAGTTTAAGCACTTGCCTTATGCTTTTCCCTATGTTTTTGAATATTAAGAGTTATTACGGGGCATAAAAGATATACATATTAATGAGCAAAACTAAAGCATTCTGATGTTCTTGAACTGACAAGCTGGAGACTGAGATCGGCTCTATGCAGATGACATTTTTTTTTTTTTTTTTTGGGGAATATAATAGCCTCTGGAGATACCGATCAGGACAGATAGATGTTTCTTCAGGTCTACTTAGACACTAGAGATTTATGATAAGAATCTATTAGAATATATTTCATCAGCTCTTTAAATCTGGAACAAAGAAGTGCCCTTGATTTGAAAGTTTTAAAAAGCACATCAATGTGAAATAGATGATTTGGACATTTTGCTGACACTCGGGGAACTTTTGTTTGGAAAGGAGCATTCGTTTTATTCCTAACTCAGTAGTCAGAATCAGCAACTTTGACCAAGTGACATAGGATATTAATGTGGGGATTATAATTTGAAGCTGAAATTTAATGGAAAAGCAGTCTCAACCTGTCTTGCTGTCTCTCTTCCTCTCCATTTATTTGTGCATCCTATTAATCTTAAATAAATCTATAATTCTTACAAAATAAATGAACTATCACCTGTTACTAATGGCACAATATAATATCATTTTCCTAACCATTGTTTTCTGAATATAGCTCAGTAATAGATCTCTGTGATTTAAAAAAGTAGCAGCTATAATTGATAACAGGTTTTGTTTTGCTTTTGGAAATCTAAGAACAACATGTATTATTTGATCCATAAAAATGCATGTAACAAATTTGTAAGTTAAAAGTAGAATAAAACAGATATCAATGAAACCACAACCATTACTGCTACCTTACTTTTCCCCATTCCATTGTCACTGTAGTGAGACTAAATCAGTGAGAATTAATTCTCACTGTGTTGAGAATTAATCTTTTGAATATTTTTTTTTAATTTGGAGTTTTGCTCATATGCTATAGATATGTAATTATTATATGTATGCATTCTTATATAAGGTAATTAATTTTATTTACTTTGAGACTTTAAAAGTGTTTTAATACTTTAAAAAGTTTTTGACATTTTTATTTATCATTCAACATTGTATTTCTAAATTTTATCCATGTTACACCTATGGAAATTTTTTTTAATTTGTTGCCATTATTGTATAACATTATGCAATATAAATGCATTGATTTATTTATATATTTTCCTATATTTGGGGGCAATTTACATTTTTCTTGATATAATGTTATTTTGAATATTCTTATATGTGTTTTCTATGACACATTTGCAAGAGTTTAGTCTAGAAGCAGAGTCTCTGGTTTTTAGTATTTGCACATATCATTTTATAAGATCATGCCAAATTTGCTTCCAATATAATTGCATCAGGATTTTCCACTAGAAAATATACAGTTCCCTATGTTTTATATTCCCACCATTTGTCAGACATTACTAGCTTTATGAATAACAAAGTTTCTTACTGTAGTCTTAATTTTGTATATTCCTAGTTAGTATTGAGGATCTTTCATTTGCTTTTCCTGTTTGATTCATGTTCTGAATAAACTCTTCTTCAGTTTGAATATCATTTGTATCCCAAAACCAATAAGAAATTATTCTTTCTTTTAGAGGTTTTGGAGTTTTTGTTTTCCTTAAGTCTTTATTTGATATTGACTATTACAGATCTCATGAGCTAATTTCATTGTTTTGTTTTTTTTATATGAATGACTAACTGTCCCAGCACCATTAATTAAGTAGTTTCTTCTTTCCTCAATTATTTATTAATGACTGCCATGTTTCTTATGTCGTATATTTCATGTTCTTCAATCAATGGATGTGTTAAATCTGGTTTGTCTATTCCTGTTTCAAGACCACATTAACTTAAATATATTAGTTTTCTAATAAACCCGGGTATTTGATAAAGATCATCCAAACTTGCTCTTCTTTTTCAGGAACCTTTCAGTTCCTCTTGGGCCTTGCAATTCCATACAGATTTTACAAAAAATTCTGATAAAAATGTTATAACAATTTAAATAGATCAGTATTGAGAAAAATGTGTGTTCTCTGTTTACACCTCATAAAGAACTTTGTAATTTTCTGTGAAAATATCTTTCTGTGTTTTAGATTGACAGAGATAATATTTTAACCGCCATTGCAAATGATGTCTGATGTATCAATATCCTATTTGAATGTGTTCTGTCAATATTTTAGTTTTCTAAAAATGCAATAAATATTTTTACATAAATGTTACACTCAGCAACTTTCTTTTTTTTTTTTTTAGGGTTACACCTTTGTTTTTATTTTTTTTTCCATTTATTTTTATTAGTTGGAGGCTAATTACTTTACAATATTGTAGTGGTTTTTGTCATACATTGACATGAATCAGCCATGGATTTACATGTATTCCCCATCCTGACCCCCCCTCCCACCTCCCTCTCAACTTTCTTAATACCTCTTTCAATTTTAATATTTTTACAAATATTTTTTGGTAGCTTCTTCACAATTATATCATATTTGAATAATACCAATTCATTTCTTTCCTTTTAATCTTATAAAGTTACTTTTTTCTTATCTTATTGCATTGGGAATCTTTTTCAATACAAAGTTAAAAAATTGTGCTGTTATCCTTATGCTGCCTATAATTTTAAATAGAACACTTTTAAACTTTCAACACAAAAATTATTTTCACATTTATATCACATTTATAGATTTTTTAGTGATAGACCACCCTTGCAATTCTGAATAAACCAACCATAGTAATGATATACCACCTACATATGCACTGCTAGATTAAGTTAACTAATATTTTGTTTAGGAGTTTTACATCTATATTTATAAAAAGAAGTACTCTATACTTTACTTTTCCATTATCTTCTTATCTAAAATTAATAATGAAGATATACAACCTTACAGAATAAGTTGGAGAGTATTTCTTTATTTTAATTGTCTCTTAGAATTTCAAAGAAATTACTCATAAAACATATTTTTCCTGGAATTTGCTTCTTGGAACATTTGAAAAAATTGATTCAATTAGCTTACTTATTTGTTTAAGAAGTATTTGAAGTTCATTTCTTCCGAATTTAAGTCTGGTTATACAGATTTTCTAAGAATGTGCACTTTTTTTTTTTTTCTCATTAGCAAATAAACTTTCCCTTTTTCATCAAAGACCAATATATAAATGAGTGCTATGCTTAGCTGATCAGTCATATCTGATTCTGCGACCCCATGGACTGTAACCCACCAGGCTCCTCTGTTTATGGGAATTCTCCAGGCAAGAACACTGGAGTGGGTTGCCATTTCCTTCTCCAGGGGATCTTCCTGACACCAGGGATGGAATTCAGGTCTCCCTTATTGCAGGCAGATTCTTTACTGTCTGAGACACCAGGGAAGCCCTATATATACACATATGCATACACTCATTTCTTACTATTTCCATTTCTCTAATGATCTTTTTTTGTTATATTAGATATTTAAAAGAGATTCACTTATACGTATATGCATTTACATTAAATAAATTTATCACTATGTTTATTTGCATTCTGTTTATGATTCAATGGACACTGATCTTTTAATATTTTTCTTGGTAGCTTGTTTAAAACTTTGTAGGTGGCCAAATTGTGTAGATATGCTCTATGCTCTTAATAATATTCCTCAATTGTTAGTTTCAGAGTGATATACATGTCTTTTAATTTAGTTTGGTAATTCTTTTGTTCAAATCTTTAAATATATATTTATTTATAAAAATAAACATATTTTTGTTGTCTTAGCTTCTCAGATTTTGAGAAAGGAATGTTGAAATATCTCACTATAATTCAGTTCAGTTCAGTCACTCAGTCGTGTCCAACTCTTTGCGACCCCATGAATCAAAGCACGCCAGGCCTCCCTGTCCATCACCAACTCCCGGAGTCCACCCAAACCCATGTCCATTGAGTAGGTGATGTCATCCAACCATCTTATTATCTATCATCCTCTTCTCCTGCCCTCAATCTTTCCCAGCCTCAGGGTCTTTTCAAATGAAAAGTCTTTGCATCGGGTGGCCAAAGTATTGGAGTTTCAACTTCAGCATCAGTCCTTCCAATGAACACCCAGGACTGTTCTTCAGGATGGACTGGCTGGATCTCCTTGCAGTCCAAGGGACTCTCAAGAGTCTTCTCCAACACCACAGTTCAAAAGCATCAATTGTTGTGTGCTCAGTTATCTTTATAGTCCAACTCTCACATCCATATATGGCCCCTGGAAAAACCATAGCCTTGACTAGATGGACCTTTGTGGACAAAGTAATGTCTCCGCTTTTTACTATGCTGTCTAGGTTGATCATAACTTTTCTTGCAAGGAATAAGTGTCTTCTAATTTCATGGCTGCAATCACCATCTGCAGCGATTTTGGAGCCCCCCAAAAAATAAAATCAGCCACTGTTTCCACTGTTTCCCCATCTATTTGCCATGAAGTGATGGGACCAGATGCCATGATCTTAGTTTTCTGAATGTTTGGCAGTTGTTCCCTATAGTTGGCATAGAACTTTTGCCCTGTTTGCCCCTTTTCTAGCCTACAGCATGAGACACAAAATATTACTTTCTTGAACCAGGAGGATGAGGACTGCATCTAAGTGTGACTGAGAGATGAAGTAGAACAATCCTGGTCCTAGAGAAATTTGAAGGAAAATGTCCTAGTATCAGAATTGGAAGTTTAAGTGTATAAAAGGGGGGAAAAGAAAGAACTACTTCGGCCATCTCTATTTTAGATTATGTGGCACATGTAGCTCTATTTAATCTAAGACTTCTATTTCATTAGGTGTAAACAAACACACAATTGCTATATAACCCTAATTAATTGAACATTGTGTAATGACTCTCACTTTCCTATTTATATATATATATGAAGATGTGAGGCTTATGTTTTGTGTATGTTATTTGTAAATAGCATACTGTGGGATGTTATTTGATTTTCCATTTCGGTTTTCCATGCTTTTGTTTTACCAACAAGTTTAGTCCTTTGATGACTGATATATTTTGACTTATTTCTTCAGTTTACTTAGTGTTTAATCATTGCCCCACTTTTTAAGATCTTTATCCCTCCTTTAATGTTATATAACATTTGAAAATGTTCTTTTACCTTGGGACTCTTTCACTTTTCAACTCTAATCTGTTTTTATAGATTATTCTGTTCATGATTTTACTTTCTGTTTTATAGCCCAATACATTTGATGCTATTATTATTATACAGACATAATAACTTTTATTTAGATTTGAATAAATTTATAATATTTGGCTGGTTTAAATAACAAAAATTGTTGTCTCACAGATCTGGTGTTAGTGATAACGAACCTGCCTTCCAATGCAGGAGATGTAAGAGACATGGGTTGGATCCCCAGGTCAAGAAGATCCACAGGAGGAGGGCATAGCAAACCACTCCAGTATTCATGCCTGGAGAATCCCGTGCACAGAGGAGTCTGGGAAGCTGTGGTTCATAGGGCTGCAAAGACTGAAGTGACTTAGCACGTGGTTTTGAAAGCAAGATATCCAACATCAAAGTGTCATTAGGGTTGTCAATAGCTCTTTCATTTTGAGAGCCCTTAAAGCAAAGATCTGTTCTAACCTCTCTCCTTGGCTTTCAGATGGTGTCTTCATGTTCACATGGCACTTTTATTTCATTTTACCCAAACCACTTTTTTATCACTATACTTTCATACATCTTAGACCATTCTTCTGAAATAATTATTTTTCCTTCCTGAAATATATAATTTAAATATTTCTATAAGGGAGAATTATTTGTGGATAACACTAACTGTTGTTTGTTAGATATAGCACTATTTTACTCATTATTAATAAATAGTTTTGCTACATAAGCAAATTTAGGTTGATGCCTATTTTTCCTTTTCATTCAATCTCTGGCTTCCATTAGTGTCAAAAAATCTGACACAATTGATCTGTTGGTCTATCATTTCATTTTTAGTGCTGCTTTTATGTTCTTTCTTTTCTGTTTCTTTTTATCAATAGTCTCTTACAATTTTATCATAATTTACTTAAATTGTTTCACATATATTATGGGTCCTGATTCTATGAATTCATCTCTGATTAGTTTTATTCAGTACTATTAAAACCTGAATATTATCACAAAGTTTCCAAATGGAAAGGATATTTCCCTCAAGGAGGATGAGTCTTACTGATTCTAGGTAAAAGGAAATCTATGTGGCGTTTAAAAATTCATTTATGTAAAAATAATAAAAATCATTTTGGGGAGAACAAAGATGATTTTATGTAATAATTTTTTTTTTCCTCCCTCATGTTTTTAAACTAAAAATTGCTTAACTTTCTCTGAAGTTTCCATAAGTGCTAAGTCCTCTTACATAGACAGCCAGGTAAAGGAAAAACAAATGTTAAAAAATGAAAAGAGATGCATCAATATACGATATTTGTTTTTCTTTTCCTGACTTACTTCACTCTGTGTGACAAATTGTTCATCCACATCACTACAAATGATCCAATTTCATTCCTTTTATGTGGTTGAGTAATATTCCAGTTGTATGTATGTCAACATCTTCATTCATTGGTTGAGGGTCATTTAGTTTGCTTCCGTGTCCTAGCTTATGCAAATAGTGCTGCAGTGAACACTGGGGTACATGTATCTTTTTGGACTATGGTTTTCTCAGGGTATATGCTGAGTAGTGGGATTGCTGATGAACCTATTTTCAGGGAAGTATGTAGAGAATGGGCTTGTGGGCAGAGTGGGAAAAGGGGAGGGTGGGAAGAATTGAGAGAGTAGCACTGACATATATACATGACCATGTGTAAAACAGATAGCTCGTGGGGAGCTGCTGTATACAGCACATGGAGCTCAGTGCTCTGAGATGACCTAGAGCGGTGATATGTGGGGGTAGGAGGGGGGTTCAAGAGGGGTAGGATATATGTATACATATAGCTGATTCACTTTGGTGTGCAGTGGAAACTTAATACAATATTGTAATGCAATTATACTCCAATAGCAAAACAAATAAATAACAACAACACAGAGCTGGTTCCTCTTTCCATGAGCATACACAGGGTTCTTTGCTTTTTGGGCTTATTAACTCTAACTTGATTTTTTTTTTCCTCTCTTGGAAAAAAAGTTATGATAACATGCTATATTGATGTTATAGGAAAAGGCATTTTAAATTTTAAAATACTCAAATTTGCAGCTCAGATTTCATCTTGAAAATAACAGCATGCATGTGTACTCCATCACTTCAGTCGTGTTTGACTCTGTGACCCTATGGACTGTAGCCTGCCCGGCTCCTCCATCCATCTGATTCTTCAAGCAAGAATACTGGAGTAGGTTGTCATGACCTCTTCCAGGGGATTTTCCCAACCCAGGGATGGAACATGCATCTCCTGCATTGCAGGCAGATTCTTTACCCGCTGAGCCAAGTATTTTAAATATTAAATTAGTTATAGATTTGCAGCTCAAATTTCATTTTGAAAATAATATCTCCATTTAAAATTATTATATTAAAAGTTCTAGTACCAGTTTTTCATTCACTTATTCTACAAGTATGTATTAAGCTAATAATGTAGGTCATTAATCTACCCCTCTTTTGAATTTTTCTTGACATCTACTGAAGAAATGAGCCAGAAATATAATGAGAATCACTTTAAATTAGGGGAGGAAAGGAAATGATAGTTGGGTTTTTTTAAGTATTATTTGAAAATGTATAATGGGGGAAATAGTTGTAAACCCATATATAATGGTGTACTACAGTTTTAAGCTCTCATTTACTTAGATTTTTTTCAGAAGTAAGAAGTAGGATAAATAGAATTCAGTGCCATCCTTGAAATACTGGTCTCATAGTTGTAAAATACTGCAACAAAGTTAACCCTTATCCACAGTCATTTTGGCTGCTGCTTAAAGGTTGATGTCCGGCTGCATCCCTATTGTACTCAGTTTAGAAACAGCTCAGCTTCCTACTGCAAATCCTTTATAATGAGGACAATTTTAATCCTAAATTTCCATTGTAAGCTGTTCTTATAAAGAATCTGTTTCATTGATAATATTTTAGTTGATCTTCTTTAAAAGTAACACTTCATCTTTTGAGATAGATTTGCTATTTTGAAGGATTACTCTAAGCAATGATTTTTAATCTATTTTTTCATTAAAATTGTAAACAGTCATTGAATATGTTTAAAACCCTACATATTAATTTTTTAAGTTAAATTTAATGACAAAATATATTAACTAGGCAAATAGTGTAAAAAATATTTAATACATTTTAGTGTTCATTCAGGACACCAGAGTTTAACTCAGAAATTAATGTATTTATTCTGCTAATGTTTAATGAAGGGATGTGGCTGTGAATTACAAATAATAATCAAAATTAGTTTTGTTCATCATTTGTTTTAAAATAAGTATCTATAGAGCCAGATAGTTAATTTTTTTAAAAAATCCTATGCTTTCTTGAAGTTTACCATCTAAGTAACTAATACTAAATTAAGCAAATTTGAACTAGGCAAAGATATTTCATAGAAAAGAAACTCCTTGACTTAGTTAAATGAGAGGAACAAATTCTCACTTCCAAGTATAAGTTTTGGAGTTAAGACAACTCAACTTGAAATGCCTTTGGGCCAATTTTCTCATTTTTTTAAGTTCCCACCTCTCTTCTCCCTAACTCCTCCTACTTCCCCCAACATTTCCTTGTGTTATATGTTTATGATATCCCAAGCACAGCCCCTGGCACATACCTCAGCTACTTCCAAAGATTTCACTGACCTCCCTTGCCACACACATTTTCCTTTGAGATCAGAATAAATTAGAGACTGAGAAACCGAGTAGTTAAAAATAGGTGAAAGAGAATCAGTGTCACCCCGGCCTAATTTTACTTTGCTTCTATATGGTGGGAAAATTGGGGATAATTACTTTTTGCTATAATTTCTTTTCTTGTCTTCTTTCCGAAAATCAAGTCTTCAAGCAAATACTTGCATTCAAGTGAGAGAATTTCTAGAAGTTCAGGTCTATCATTTCACTCAGACAGTTAACACTTGACTTGGAATAAGAGATCCACTAGAACCTGTGGATTCAGTTGCTTCATATGATAAATTAGAGTAGTAAAACCTAAATCACAAGGTCATTAGGAGGATTAAATTAGAAAATATCTACAAAATGCCAAGCAAGCAATACAAGACGTGCCAGCAATTATTAATGTATATTAATTAGAAGTATGTGGATAGATCATACTTATTAGAAGTGGTCTTGAAACTTTATCTTCATATTTTTTTTAACACATTTTAAAAGTCAAGCTAGAATCATTCATTTTATTTCTAGAACTTTTACTCTTTTTAGTAGAATAAAACTACTAATAGGAGAGTTTTATTGACATATACAAAATATACATATTTTATACATGAAATTCACAACACTATGCATGATCCTTCCTTATGTAGCACTTTTTTTTTTTCACAAAGTCAAACACCTTTATTTTTGCTCCCTTCAGCAGCACATGAGAAGTAGCAGTGACCTCAGCAGTAGGCCTGGTATCTTTGCCCTACTCAGAAGCCAGAATCTCATCTCTACCTCTAGCTGTTTCCTCAGACGGCAAAGGGAAGAGGTGGTGGCCAACCCCAGTGCTGTAACCTGGAGGAGGTCGGGGTCAACGTGGAAAGGTTGCTAGCTGCCTGATCTCCAGTCTGGGGCTGAACTCCTGTTTGCCTGAGTGAAGAGACCTCAGTCCTGGGATTTCTCCACATCGTGCCTTGCTTCTGCAAAGGCCAGGAGACTGGTCCTTGAGCTGCCGCTGCATGGTACCCTGGGGCAGGCCCACCGGCTCTTTTGGCTCAAGGATCCCAAGAAGCTATCCTTGGAGGCTCTTGAGGTAACGCAGGAAGCAGGGTGGTGCTCAAGTTGAGGCTGACACACTCCAGCTCACACGCTCACACTGCCATCACAGGGGCTGAGTGAGCAGTCACCCAGGGCGGGGGCTTCCAGCTCATCTCGTTCCCGTGGGGCAAATGGCTGGAAGGTAACAACACCCGAGTGAGCCAGTGCCTTCCTGTGTCCACACCCAGGAGTACCTTCCAGTGGTCCAAGCAGCCATAGCTGTAATGATTCCTAAAAACTCTGCCCTTGGCCTAAAGCCACCGACGCTCCTTCTTGCTGATGTGCCTTCCGATGCCAGCCTCACCTCGGCTGATGAGCACGGCCTGCCATACAGTTCGGGCAGCCAGGGAAAGTGCCACGGAACGGCACAGGAACCAGAGGTAGACAAGACCCTTGGGAGCCACTCTCTCGGAAGGAGGAAGTGGGTGGTGGGGTCTGTGGCAAGTCTTGATGACAGCATAAGCCTCCCGGAAAAGGCCCCAGCTTCCACAGCTATTGCAGACGCTGCAGTGGTGTGTTCGGGCTGCATGGGGTTAACGCACTTCTTACAGATAAAGACTGTTGTCTATCATTCCTGCCCTGGGGTGGGTATCCAGGTGGCTGATGATAGCCTGGTAGTCACGGACGACGATGAGAATCAGATTCCAGTGACTACAGAAGAAAGGCCAGCAGAGCCGGGGCACGGAGTAGGTTTGGAGGATGAGGGGCAGGACACACAGGCAGGCGATGGCCACGATGGAGCCGGTCAGCACAGCCACCAGCCCCGCAAACACCACCCCATACCGGCGGATCACCTTGCCCACCAGCCAGCAGATAGGTTCAAAGGCAGCCTCCAAAGCCTGTCCCCCAGGAGCAGAAGCAGGCGCAGGCAGAGGCAGGCAGCGCCCAGCCACAGGCTCCTCTGGCCCCGCGTGGCTCCTAGGAACACACAGCACCGTGAGGGGCCGGCCTGGGTCCTGTCCTTTCCGGCCCACAGGTGGGCAGCCTAGAGACAGAGACCCAAGGCTGAGTCACCAGCTGTGGGATATAGGGAGGCAGCTCCAAGCTCAGGCAGGGTGTCTGGAATGGTCCCTGTGGACAGACCACTGGACAGAGCCCGACCACTGTGCACAAAGCTACCCACATGGCCCCGTGGCCTGGCCACTGTGGCAGAGGTGTCGGGGTCTCCTGTCTGCACTGTGCTGGGCTTAGTTGCTCAGTTGGGTCCGACTCTTTGCGACCCCAAGGACTGCAGCCCGCCAAGCTCCTCTGTCCATGGGGATTCTCCAGGCAGGAATACGGGAGTGGGTAGCCATGCTCTCCTCCAGGGGATCTTCCCTATCCAGGGATCGAATCCAGGTCTCCTGGATCATGGAAGTACTCAATAAATGCTTATTGAATGAACAAACTGGAGGGATGAAGTGGAAAGGCTGGTCAGATGTCCATCTGTCCCGTTCGGTCTCTATCTTGAACTATCTTAGAGATACGGTACAAGTCGAATGCTATCCCTGGGGATGAATTTCCAAATCTGTGAAATGGGCGAGTTGGCTGGGGCTGACCTTCCAGCTTCATGCCTCAGGGCTGCCTGGATGGTGCGCTCTGTCCGGTTTGAGGTCACAGTTGTGCAGAGCAGAAACTCGGGCTCACAAGACCTGGGAACAGGGCCTGACCCATGGCCTGCCACCCATAGGGCCAGCCTGCAGACCCGGATCCACCGCTCGCCCATTGCTGTAGCATGTTTTATCATATAACTATTTATATTGGCTCAGACAGTAAAGAATCTGCCTGCAGTGCAGGAGACCTGGGTTCATTCCTGGGTTGGGAAGATATCCTGAAGGAGGGCATGGCAACGCACTCCAGTATTCTTGCCTAGAGAATCCATGGACAGAGGAGCCTGGTGGGCAACAGTCCATGGTGTCGTAAAGAGTTGGACACGACTGAGTGACTAGGTGCAGCACACATCCATGTTTGAAAATGTATTGGTAGTTTTATAATTTGTATCAACTAGGAACTGCATAGTGATAAGCGGTAAAGCTTATTGAATTCTTGCTATGATTATTCAAAATGCTCTATATGTACTCTGTAATTTAAATGATAATCCTATGTATAGAGATATAGAGGAAAAGAAACTAAAACAAATTTAAATTGCACATTATCAAGAGCTATAAAATAGAGGTGAGAAGACAAAAGTAAACGGTAGACTTTAGAGTCAGTAGCCCTTAATAAGGCTGTTTGCAAAGATGGGCATAATAAAGGACAGAAATGGTAGGGATCTAACAGAAGCAGAAGATATTAAGAAGGGGTGGCAAGAATACACAGAACTATACAAAAAAGATATTAATGACCCAGATAACCATGATGGTGTGATCACACACCTAGAGCCAGGCATCCTGGAATGCAAACTCAAGTGGGCCTTAGGAAGCATCACTACAAACAAAGCTAGTGGAGGTAATGGAATTCCAGTTGAGCTATTTCAAATCCTAAAAGATGATGCTGTGAAAGTGCTGCACTCAATATGCCAGCAAATTTGGAAAACTCAGCAGTGGCCACAGGACTGGAAAAGGTCAGTTTCCATTCCAATCCCAAAGAGAGGCAATGCCAAAGAATGCTCAAACTACCGCACAACTGCACTCATCTCACATGCTAGTAAAGTAATGCTCAAAATTCTCCAAGCCAGGCTTCAAAAGTACATGAACCATGAACTTCCAGATTTAGATTTAGAAAAGACAGTGGAACAAGAGCTCAAATTGCCAGCATCTGCTGGAATATCGAAAAAAGCAAGAGAGTTCCAGAAAACATCTACTTTTGCTTTATTGCCTATGCCAAAGCCTTTGGCTGTGTGGATCACAACAAACTATGGAAAATTCTTAAAGAGATAGAAATACCAGAAGACCTGACTTAACTCCTGAGAAACCTGTATGCAGGTCAAAAAGCAACAGTTAGAACTGGACAAGGAACAACAGACAGTTTCAAAATCGGGAAAGGAGTACGTCAAAGCTGTATATTGTCACACTGCTTATTTAACTTATATGCAGAGTACATCAAGAGAAAGCACTTATGGCAGAAAGTGAAGAAGAAATAAAGAGTCTCTTGATGAAAGTGAAAGAAGAGAGTAAAATAGAGTTGTGTCATACTTTTTGTGACCCCATGGACGGCAGCACGTCAGGCTTCCCTGTCAACCAACTCCCAGAGCTTGCTTAAACTCATGTCTATCGAGTTGGTGATGCCAGGCAACCATCTCATCCTCTGTCATCCCCTTCTCCTCCTGCCTGCAATCTTTCCCAGCATCAGGGTCTTTTCTAAGGAGTCAGTTCTTCACATCAGGTGAACAGAGTATTGGAGTTTCAGCTTTAGCATCAGCCCTTCCAATGAATATGCAGGACTGATTTTCCTTAGGATGGACTGGTTGGATCTTCTTGCAGTCCAAGGGACTCTCAAGAATCTTCTCCAACATCACAGTTCAAAAGCATCAATTCTTCCATGCTCAGCTTTCTAACAGTCCAACTCTCACATCCATACATTACTACTGGAAAAACCACAGCTTTGCCGAGATGGTCCTTTGTTGGCAAAGTAATGCCTCTGCTTTTTAATCTGCTGTCTATGTTGGTCATAGCTTTTCTTCTGAGGAGTAAGCATCTTTTAATTTCATGGCTGCAGTCACCATCTGCAGTGATTTTGGAGCCCCCAAAATAGTCTCTCACTGTTTGCATTTTTTCTCCATCTATTTGCCATGAAGTGATGGGAGCAGATGTCATGATCTTAGTTTTCTGAATGTTGAATTTTAAGCCAACTTTTTTTTTTCCCATTTATTTTTATTAGTTGGAAGCTAATTACTTTACAATGTTGTAGTTGTTTTTGTCATACATTGACATGAATCAGCCATGGATTTACATGGGTTCCCCATCCCGATCCCCCCTCCCCCCTCCCTCTCCACCCGATCCCACTGGGAAAGTGCACCAGGCCTGAGCACTTGTCTCATGCATCCAACCTGGGTTGATGATCTGTTTCACCCTAGATAACATACATGTTTCGATGCTGTTCTCTCAAAACATCCCACCCTTGCCTTCTCCCACAGAGTCCAAGAGTCTGTTCTGTACATCTGTGTCTCTTTTTCTGTTTTGCATATAGGGTTATCGTTACCATCTTTCTAAATTCCATATATATGTCGTAGTATACTGTATTGGTCTTTATCTTTCTGGCTTACTTCACTCTGTGTAATGGGCTCCAGTTTCATCCATCTCATTAGAACTAATTCAAATGAATTCTTTTTAATGACTGAGTAATATTCCATGGTGCATATGTACCACAGCTTTCTTATCCATTCGTCTGCTGATGGGCATCTAGGTTGCTTCCATGTCCTGGCTATTATAAACAGTGCTGCAATGAACATTGGGGTGCACGTGTCTCTCTCAGATCTGGTTTCCTCAATGTGTATGCCCAGAAGTGGTATTGCTGGGTCATATGGCAGTTCTATTTCCAGTTTTTTAAGAAATCTCCACACTGTTCTCCATAGTGTTAAGCCAACTTTTTCACTCTGCTCTTTCAGTTTCATCAAGAGGCTCTTTGGTTCTTCGCTTTCTGCCATGAGGATAATGTCATCTGCATATCTGAGGTTATTGATCTTTCTCTTGGCAATCTTGATTCCAGCTTGTTCTTCATCCAGCATGACATTTCCCATGAGGTACTCTACATGTAAGTTAAATAAGTAGGATGACAATATACAGCCTTGATGCACTCCTTTCCTGATTTGGAACCAGACTGTTGTTTCATGTTCAGTTCTAACTGTTGCTTCTTTACCTGCAAACAGATTTCCCTCCTCTTCAGTGTTTCAGAAGAGTTTGAGAAGATTTGGTATTAACTTTCCTTTGAATGTTTGGTATTATTATTATCTGTGAAGCATATGGCACTGAACTTTTTTTTTTATTGAGAGGTTTTTGATTACTGATTCGCTCTACCTACTCAAAATCAGTCTGCTAATGAGATTTTCTGTTTTGTGTTGATTCAGTCTTGGTAAATTGTAGGTTTCTAAGAATTAATTTATTTATTCTATGTTATCAAATTTTTCTATATAATGACTCATTGTTTTTCAGTTGTTCAGTCGTGTCTGACTCTTTGTGACCCCATGGACTGCAGCAATCCAGGTTTTCTTTTCCTTCTCTCTCTCCTAGAGTTTACACAAACTCATGTCCATTGGGTCGATGATGCCATCTAGCCATCTCATCCTCTTTCACTTCCTTCTCCTCCTTCCCTTAATCTTCCCCAACATCAAGATCTTTCCCACTGAATTGGCTCTTCGCATCAGGTGGCCAAAATATTGGAGCTTCAGCATCAGTCCTTCCAATGAATATTTAGGGTTGATTTCCTTTAGGACTGACTGGTTTGATCTTGCTGTCCAAGGGATTCTCAAGTCTTCTCCAGTGCCACAGTTGGAAAGCATCAGTTCTTTGGTGCTCAGCCTTCTTTATGGTCCAACTCTCACATCTGTACATGTCTACTGGAAAAACCATAGCTTAACTATACAAACCTTTGTTGGCAAATTGATGTCTCTGTTTTTTTAATTAGCTCTCTAGGTTGCTCATAGATTCCCTTCCAGGAGCAAGCGTCTTTTAATTTCATGTTGCAATCACTGTCTGCAGTGATTTTGGAGCCCAAGAAAAATAAGTCTGTCACTGCTTACACTTCCTCTGCTATTTGCCATGAAGCTATGGGACCTGATGCCATGATTTTGTTTTTTGTATGTTGAGTTTCAATCCAGCTTTTTCACTCCTCTTTCATTCTCATCAAGAGGTTCTTTAGTTCCTCTTCACTTCCTGCCATTACAGTGGTATCATCACATATCCGAGTTTTTTTTTTTTTTTTTTAATATTTCCCCATAGAAATTTTGATTCTAGCTTGTAATTCATCCAACCCAGCATTTTGCATGAAGTACTCTGCATAAGAGTTAAATAATCAGGGTGACAATATACAGCCCTCTCATACTCCTTTCCCAAACTTGAGCCAGTCATTTGTTCCTTGTCTGATTCTGTTGCTCCTTGACCCACATAACAGGTTGCTCAGGAGACAGATAAGGTGGTCTAGTCTACTTAAGAATTTTCCAGTTTGTTGTGATCCGCAGAGTCAAAGGTTTTAGCATAGCCAATGAAGCAGAAGTAGATGTTTTCCTGGAATTCCCTTGCTCTCCCTATGTTCCAACGAATGTTGACAATTTGATTTCTGGTTCCTATGCCTTTTCTAAATCCAGCTTATACATCTGAAAGTTCTTGGTTCATGTACTGTTGAAACCTAGCTTGAAAGATTTTGAGCAAAAACCTGCTAGCTTGTGAAATGAGTGCAATTGTATGGTAGTTTGAATGTTTCAGGGCATTTTCCTTCTTTGGGATTGAAATAAAAACTGACCTTTTCCTGTCCGGTGGCCACTGCTGAGTTTTCCAAATTTGCTGGCATATTTAATACAGCTCTTTAACAGCATTGCCTTTTAGGATTTGAAATAGCTCAGGTGCAATCTTCTCACCTCCACTAGCTTTGTTCATAGTAATGCTTCCTAAGGCCCACTTGATTTCACACTACAAGATATCTGGCTTTAGGTAAGTAACCACACCATTGTGGTTATCTTGGTTATTATATAGTTCTGTGTATTCTTATCACCTTGTCTTAATCTCCTCAGTCTTTGTTATGTCCTTACCATTTTTGTCCTTTATCATACCCATCCTTGCATGAAAGTTTCCCTTGATATCTTCTTAAAGAGATCTCTAGACTTTCACATTCTATTGTTTTCCTCTATTTCTTTGCATTGTCCATTGAAGAAGTCCTCCTTCTGTCTCCTTACTATTCTCTGGAACTCTGCATTTAGTTTGGTGTATCTTTCCCTTTCCCTTGCTTTCACTTCTCTACTTTCCTCAGCTATTTGTAAAGTCTCTTCAGATAACCACTTTGCCTTCTTGTATTTCTTTTTCTTTGGGACGTTTTTGGCCACTGCCTCCTGTACAATATCACAAACCTCCATCCATAGATCTTCAGGTACTCTGTCTACCAGACCTAATTAATCCCTTTAATCTATTTGTCACCTCCACTGTATAATCATAAGGGATTTGGCTTCAGTTATAGCTGAATGGCCTGGTGGTTTTCCCTACTGTCTTCAATTTAAACCTGAATTTTGCAATAAGGAGCTGATGATCTGAGCCACAGTCAGCTCCAGGTCTTGTTTTTGCTGACTGTATAGAGTTTCTCCATGTTTGGCTGCAAGGAACCGAGGACATTTGATTTCAGTATTGTCCATCTGGTAATGTCCAGGTGTAGCATCCTCTCTTGCATTGCTCAAAAAGGGTGTTTGCTAAGACCAGTGTGTTCACTTGCCAAAAGTCTATTTGCCTATGCCCTGCTTCATTTTGTACTCAAAGGTCAAACTTCCCTGTTATTCCAGGTATCTCTTGACTTCCTACTTTTGTATTCCAATCACTTTTGAGGAAAAGGAGTTCTTCTCGTTGTTGTTGTTTGCTCTAGAAAGTGTTGCTGGTCTTCATAGATTTCCAATTCTACTCACCAATTTCCACTTCTTTGGCATTAGTGGGTGAGGCATAGATTTCAGTTACTGTTATATTGAATGGTTTGTCTTGGAAAGAACTGATATCATTGTGTCATTTTTGAGATTGTTCCCAAGCACTGCATTTCAGACTCTTTTGTTGACTATGAGGATTACTCCATTTCTTGTAATGGATTTTGCCCACAGTAGTAGATTTAATGGTCAGCTGAATTAAATCACCCTTTCCCGTCCATTTTAATTCACTGATTCCTAAAACATTAGCATTTACTCTTGCCATCTGCAGCTTGACCACGTCCAATTTACCTTGATTCAGGGACCTAACATACCAGGTTCCTATGCAGTAGTGTTCTTTACAGCATTGAAATTTACATTCACCACCAGATACACCTACAACTGAGTGTCATTTCTGCTTTAGCCCAGTCACTTCATTCTTTCTGGAGCTATTAGTAATTGCTCTCTGCTCTTAATAGTATATTGGACACCTGCCAACTTGAGGAGCTCATCTCCAAGGTTATGCCTTTTTGCTTTTTTCATACCGTTCATGGGTTTCTAGTGGCAAGAATCCTATAGTGGATTGCAATTTCCCTCTCCAGTGGACCACACTTTGTCAGAACTCTTCACTATGACCCGTCCTTCTTGGTTGGCCCTACAAGGCATGTCTCATAGCTTCATTTCATTTCCCAAGGCCCTTTGCCACAACAAGGCTGTGATACCTAAAGTGAATCTATTTTACACAGCATAGAGGTTTTTGTTTGTTTATTTTCTTTTCTTAATCTATTGCATCTTTTGGGGAATTTATTTACAATTAAATAATTATTAATAGGTATGTCAGTTTGTAGATTCCCAGGTGGCCCTAGTGGTAAAGAGCCAGCCTGCCAATGCAGGAAACGTGAGATTTTGATTCAATCCCTGGGTTAGGAAGATCCCCTGGAATAGGGCAAGGCAACCCATTCCAGTATTCTGGCCTGAAAAATCCTATGAACAGGGGAACCTGGTGGGCTACAGTCCATAGGGGTGCAAAGAGTTGGCCACGACTGAAGATATTAACCTGCACGTAAGCACGCATGTTATTTTGTTAAATATTTATTTGGCATCTTTATAGTTCCTCTCCTCTTCTTCTTCTTCTTCTTTTTTTTTTTTTCTTTGTTGTTTGATAACTTTCTTTAGTGGTATGCTTAGATTCCTTTCTCTTATATATGTTTGTGAAGAGAAAGTCACTCGGTCGTGTCCAACTTTTTGCAACCCCATGGACAATACAGTCCATGGAATTCTCCAGGCCAGAATACTGGAGTGGGTAGCCTTTCCCTTCTCCAGGGGATCTTCCTAACCCAGGAATCAAACCCAGGTCTCCCTAATTGCAAGAGAATTCTTTATCAGCTGAGCCACAAGGAAAGTCCCTTATATGTGTTTAGAATAGGTTTTGTGGTTAGTATGAGGCTTACAAATAGCAATTTACATTTCTATCAGTCTGCTTTAAATTGAGAACAACTTAAGCTTGATCTCATTCTAAGAGTCAGAATTTTTACTTTACCCTCTATATTTTATGTTTTTGATTTTACACTTCACATTTTATCATTGTGTGTCCCTTCACTAATTATTTTGATTATGCTTGCTTTTACTTCTCTTTTCTTGTAACCTTCATATTAATATCATAAAGAATATTTCATTGCTTTTAATATATTTTTAACTGTTCAATAAGATTTATTCTTTCATTCATTTCCCTATTACTAATTAGTATCCTTTCTTCTCAGCTTAAAGAGTTTGTGTTCACATTTTTTTGTAAGGCTGGTTTAGTTGTGATAAACTCCTTTAGCTTTTTCTTATCTAAAAAAAAAAAAACTTTATCTCTCCTTTATTTTACAGTGATGACTTTGCCAGGTGGAATATTCTTTTCTTGGCTGGAATTTTTGTTTCCCCTTTCAATATATTATGCCCACTCCTTTTTGACCTGCAAACTTTCTGTTGAAAACTCTGCTGATAGTTTTAGGCAGGTAAAATCATTAAAATGCTAGTGATTTTAATATTCTCTTCTTGTCTTTAAGTTTTGACATTTTAATTATAACATATCTTGTTGTCAGTCTCTGAGTTATTATTATTTGGGGCTCGCTCTGTTTCCTGTTCTGGATGTCTGTTTTCTGTCCCAAGTTAGGGAAGGTTTTAGCTATTATGCATTCTAATAAGATAGTTGCTTCTTTCCCCCTTCTCCTTCTGGGGGCTTTATCATGCAAATGTTAATTTGTTTGATGACTTTTAAATCTTTTGTACTATCTTCACTTTTTGTTATTTTTCTTCTGTTTGGCAGTCTTATATTTTCCATCTCTTCACTGAAGTTCTCACTGTGTTCATCCATTTTCCTCCCCAGTTTGGTAAGCAGTTTTTATGACCATTACTCTGAGTGCTTATTGTGTGAATTACTTACAAGGCTTTTACTGACATTTTATCTTATTCTTCCAGTTGAAACATAGTCCTCTATTTCTTCATTTTGCTTGATCTCTCTTAGTTTCTAGACAGTAGATGAAACAATCATCTCTCCCAGTCTTAAAGGACTGGCCTGATATAGAAGATGAAAGTTATCATTCAACCCTGCTTCAACCCTTTTTTATCTCGCAAACCTTCATGCTTGTCCATGCAGTCTATCATATTTTTTAATAGCTTTCAATAGTTGAGGAAGTGTGAAGGCCCACCAGTGTCCCCAAAAGAGATCTCAGCACCTAGATTCAGGTTTGGAAAGTAGATTCTCAGGCAGTAGCTTTTTAAAGTATGCAAGCAGTTATAGTCAGGTGAGACTACAAGTATGGGGCTTCTCAGGCGGTGCTGGTGGTAAAGAACCTGCCTGCCAGTGCAAGAGGCATAAGTGACGTGGGTTTGATCCCTGGGTCAGGGAGATCCTCTGGGGGAGGGCATGGCAACCCATTCCAGTATTCTTGCCAGTAGGATCCCAGGGACAGAGGAACCTGGCAGGTATAGTCTAATGGGTCACAAAGAGTCAGACATAACTGAAGCAACAGTCAGGGACTATGAGTATAAGCTGCACTGTCCAAAGGATCGGGCAGCGTCCCTTGAGGAGCAGTCACAAAAAACAGGGCTCCAGATGAACATACACATTTTTTTCCGGGATATAAAAGAAGGCTGGAGTGAGACAGATGGATAGTGTCAAGATGGTGCCCACAGCTTACCCTTCTTGAGAGCAGCTCCAGAACCTACTAGATGTGTGTCAAACCTGAAGTCTTTTCGCAGACCAAAGCTCCAGGACAAATAAAGGGATTTCCTTCAGCGAAAGACGAGGGCTTTGCCTAGTTTGTGCAATCCCTAAGTATTGTGGGTGGGGGGTGGTGATGCAGCCACAGTCAGATGGGACCTCGGAATGCAGTGTCAGGCTATCACGAGGCATCCTCTGGGTGGCAGCTGCCCAGACTGGGGCACCTGACATAAAAGATCGGTTGCCAGCCGTGTGTCCATCTCTCTTCCATGACATACTTACGCTCTGGATCACAGTATAGGAAGAGCACAAAGACAGGCGCCTGGAAAGGATGATAGCCAACTGCTAGAATCCTTCCTCTCAGGCCACAGCCATGATGATTAGCTAACAGGCTTCCTTCACAAAAAGACTGGGCCCCTGGATTTGTTGCCTCTTGTGCCCTGTGGGTGATAGCTATTTAAGAACATTTTTTCTGTTAGTTATAGTCATGTATGACTCTCAAATGGAAGCCCCACAGCTTACAGAGCCAGGCAATGTAGAGGTATCCCTTGAGAGAGTCACTAAAATTAGGGTGCCAGACATGCATGTGAGATTCTTTCTGGGTGACACTAATTATCACAGTCCCCTGGAACCAGGACCCAAAATTCCCCTGGTCTCCATAGTCAGGCAACCAAGAGATATTCCCTGCAAGGGAGCCATGGAGATCAGAGCACGAGATACGTGGGACAGCTCCCTCCCAGGAGATACTGGTGATTTGGAGCGCAGGAAAGGAAACACATGAAGACGGAATCCTCATGAAAATGTCTCCATGCCAATCAACAGATTCCTAGATGTGTGTGTTAAATGCGATGCTTGCCCTTGGCTGATGCTTTGCTTATAAGCAAGTCATCCTCCTTCACTTCACATCTAGTTGTCTGAGTTGGACTCTGAGATGGCTTACTCTAAGTGTTGCAAGGACCCTTTAAGAGCTGTCTCCCAGATGGCCACCCTCTTGTGACCCCTTTTGGTTTTCAAAATTGGATATTTTGGTGGCTTTTCTCTCAGGGGCAGGTCCCAGGTAGCGTTTGAACCCTTTGCTTCTAGGAGATAAGCTCTGGGCTTTGAGATTCTTCCAGTTTTGGGTCTCTGTGCTGTGGATAGGATTTATGGCATAATTGTGTCCCAGCCTCTCCAACCCACTTTGATATGGCTTTCTTCCTCTTTGCTCAATAGCTCTCACTCAGCCAGACTTTAGTTTTATTTTGCTTTGTTTTACAGTAAATTTTTCCAAATGTAACTGTAGACCCAGTGTATTCATATTGAACCAAAACCTTAGTAAAATTATCAGAATTAGTCAATTCTTAGTTTAGCAACAACAATGACAACAAAACCTCTACTGTATACCTTATATTAAGATCAGCTAAACCACAAGAGAAGCCCATGAATACTGGAGTGGGTAGCCTATCCCTTCTCCAGCAGATCTTCCTGACCCTGGAATCAAACTGGAGTTTCCTGCATTGCAGGTGGATTCTTTACCAATTGAGCTATCAGGGAAATCCTATATTAAACATCAGTTCAGTCAGTTCAGTTCAGTCACTCAGTTGTGTCCGACTCTTTGCGACCCTATGAATCGCAGCACGCCAGGCCTCCCTGTCCATCACCAACTCCCGGAGTTTACCATCACCAACTAGATGGGTGTGATGCCATCCAGCCATCTCATCCTCTGTCATCTCCTTCTCCTCCTGTCCCCAATCCCTCCCAGCATCAGGGTCTTTTCCAGTGAGTCATAGGGAGTGGTAATTGAATTCTGCAAAAATAACCTATGAAAATTAAAAACAACAATAACAAGATAATATCTGCAGGAAAAAAATTTTATCCCGAATAACTCTGATGCAAGTCATTAAAGAATCTGGTTCTAGGGTGTCAAGAAAAAAAAAAAGTAAGATCATGAAAACTTGAGTTCATTTGCTCTGATAAGTTCATACTGTGTAAAAAAATGATCCTATTTGTTTATCAATGTGGTGGATACACAAAATATAGTCTCTGCGTTTGCAAATGATTGGCTATTGATAGAGCTCTACCAAACAAAAACAAAAAGTACACTTTGTATACTGTGATACCTCTTAGTTTTGATCAATTTTATTAGCATATTTTTTACTTGCTAATGGATTTTAGATTAGAGAATTAAACCAGCCAAATATGTAAGAGTGTTTATATCTCACTGTTATTACTAGCACAGATTTTAAATGACCCATGCATCTATACATAGGGCCTATACACTAAGGGAATATGTCTGTTTTGCTGAGAGGTAGGCTGTTTGCATGAAAGTCCCAGTGACTCAAAGGAACATAGCTTTGGAAGCTCAGATAGTTTTGTAAAAAAATAAAATAAAATGGAAATAAAAAGGGCGTACAAGAAGGGAGGGTAGTATTTTGGTCCTCACTTTTTGGGTATCTGACCATGTGATCTTGGCCTTCTTCTTATTTAAAAAATAAGTAGATTATTTTTAAGGTTCCCTTCAACTCATCTCATAAAATTCATATCTCTTCAAGCATAAGTTTTCACTGTCACTATTAGATGAGCTAATATGGCTGCTTCTCTTCATGGAATATCTTTCTTGCAAAAAATATATATATTCTTTACATTTTTATGACTTTTTCCTATAAGAGTGTATATGGCAAGTAAGTTTATGCACTGGAAGTTTTAGGCATTTGATAAAAAATATTATTTGGAGACTTATTAGTAGACTTGTAATAAGTAAATAGTGATGAAAAAGGATCTTTTCTGTTAAGGAAATTAGACCCTATGTGATTGAGTCTCTCACACTACTGTAATTGACTGCAGCTTAAGTAACATCAGATGTATTTTTTATGCTTAGAAGGAAAAAATCTCCATGGCCTTCTTCGGATTTGCATGATGTTTTACTAATTAGCATATCAATAAATTAGAACCTCATTTTCCTGAATGCATTTTCTTTTTGGAGTCCTACTTATTTGCTTCATATTAAAGATTCTCCCAGTTTAACCACAGAACTTGAACTTAAAACAGAAACTGCGCTACTCCAATTTTGGAAAGTGTCCAAAAACCTTTAGAGTCACTCAGTCCATTTAACACTTGAAAAGCAAACCTGATTGAAGCCACTATGTGGCCTTTCTCTAAGTGAATAACATTCTCTCTGTGGCCATGCATAATTCTCTCTAGGTTTAATGCCAGTTGTGATTTTGCCTCAATGGAATACCCCAGAGCATGAATACATGGGACTTGAATCATGCTTACTTTTAAAATATTAAAAATATTAAACAATTCTCAATATATGCAAATGAATAATAATGGGATTGTCACAGATTCACAAAGAAGGAAAAAGAAAACAAAATTCTTAGTAGATAAAGAATTTTCATTAGGAACCAACAAACTTATCAGCTCAAGACCAGTAACGTAAATGGTAATTTTGTGTGTGTGTGTGTGAGCATAACACAGTGTTTTGAGCATAGAGGTCATGGAACAGGGCACAGAATTCAATCAGCTGCTCCTTACTCATAAAGCACTCGGGAACTTAGGGTGTATGTCCAGTAATGAGATTCTTTGTTAAAAGAAGCAGGTTTGCAGAACTCAATTTCTTCAGCAGAAGTCTCATTTGTGTTTCCCCCCACCCTCAACTTTCTTGAGGAATAATTGACAAATGTAATTGTATAGATTTAAAGTATACAGTGTGATGATTTGACATACATATACACTGTAGAAAGATTACCGGGTTCAAGAAAATTAACATATCCATCAGCTCATATAGTTAAATCTCTCTTTTTGTGGTGAGAATACTTAAAGTTTGTTCTCAGCAGCTCTCAAGTATATAATAACATATTATTAGCCATAGTCACCATGCTATATACTAGATCCTCAGAACTCACTGTGCTTAGAACTGAAGGATTGTGCCATTTGAACTATATCTCCCTATTTCTCCCTCCCCCAACCTCCTGGCAATCTATTCTATTCTCAGTTTCTATTACTCGGCTTTTTGTTGCTGTTATCATTCGTGTGTGTGTGTGTGTGTGTGCCCAGTCATGTCTGATTCTTTGTGACCTCATGGACTGTAACCCACCAGGCTCTTCTGTCCATGGAATTTTCCAGGCAAGAATACTGCAGCAGATTGTCATTTCCTCTCCAAGGAATCTTCTCAACCCAGGGATCAAAGCTGTGTTTCTTGTGTCTCCTGCATTACAGGAAGACTCCTTACCTCTGAGCCAGCAAAGAAGCCTTGTTTATATATATATGTGATACCATACAATATTTAGCTTTCTCTGTTTGACTTATTTTACTTAGCCATAATGCTCTCTAGTTTCATCCATATTGTCACAAATAACAGGATTTTCTATTTTTATTGCTGAATAATAGTCCATCTTATATGTACACATTTTCTCTATCTATTCATTCCATGGAGAATGTTTAGACTATATCAGTATCTTGACTATTGTGAAACTTATTTGTGTTTCTATGTAGTTTCACCATAATTTTTAAGTTTTAGAAAAGCTAAGCTAAAATAATCTTTCTTTCTTAACTTTTGTATGTCTAGAAGTCCACACTAAATGTAGCAACACATGTTTAAACCTAAATGAAATAATTCATCCTGAAGTATTGAAATCAGAACATCTTGGAGAACAATTAGACTTTTGTGATAGTATACATACATATATAGCATTGTATTGAGCCAGTGGTTCTAAATCAGAGACCACTTTTCTCCCAGGAAACAGCTGGTTGTTGCAATTTGATGGGAAAATTCTATATTAACATCTAGAAGCCAAGTATATTGTTAAATATTCTACTTTTCACAGAATAGCCCCCGTGCCAAGGAATTATCCAATCCAGTATATAAATAGTGCTGAAGTTGAAAAACCCTGCAATAAACTATTTCATCAACATATAACTTCCTTTTCTAATTTAAAATATTTAATGGTTTGAGACTGTTGCTGGAAGTATTACTATTGGGGATGTTACATTCTTCATTATGTATTATCGGGAGCCGCCGGGATGCACCCAGTCCGTGACAAGGTCATGGGACGAGAGTGGAACCTGCAAGGCAGCTCTTCCTCACACGGGGCTGCCCCGGGGGCCCGGTATGTCCCCTCTGGAGCCTCCGGGACAAGAAAGGAACCTGCAAGGCAGCTCTTCCCTCGAGGTCATCCCGGGGGCCCAGTATGTCCCCTTCTTACTCCGGTCTTACTGTTGTTGGGCTTTCTGTTAATTTGGGGGAATATAATATATAGTAATAAGGCCTCGCTGGAAAAGTCCAAGCCGTTTTGGAAATGCTCATGATTGCTCTGGCTCAGGACACGACCATAAACATCAAGTCAAAAAAGAAAAGGCCACAGGCATAGTTTGGCTGCTTGCTTAAAAGATTATAATGTTCTAGAATAGAAAAGAGTAGAGGTATTTGGATTTAGAAGTAGATATACTTTAGCTTACTTGCTCCTTGGCTGAAAGGGTTTTCACTATTGCTATTTCCTTGCTGCTATTTGTTCATTGTTTCCCTTTCTTTAAACAGCAGGGGATATTATGGGTATTTTTGTAAAGTTAGAAAATGGGGTATATAGGCTTTCAATAGAAGATTTATATTAACCAACTTCACTGCCATTATCTCACTATTAATAGAGGTGTTTTGCTGCTTTAGAGGTGTTTCTGCCGTTTACTAGTTAATCATTGCAAATTGAGATTTTGTGGTTTCAGGTAAAGAAAAATATCAGGTTTTTCTCATGGTACTATTCTCAGAAATGTCGAACATGTTACTGTGACCCTTCCCATGTATTGCTTTATTGTCCAAAGAATTTACACTATACCTGAGGTTTGTGGAACATTGTTTTTGTTAGAGTGAGAATGTTAGGCCATGGGACAAGAAGCCTATGTACGGGACATTTAAGTATAAACCCTGCAATCGGAAACGTTCTAGATGAATGCATAGGGGAAAAACATGGGAAAAATTATTGACGGAAGCACAAACCAATATCTGATGTAATATGTGGTGACTTAAGGGGGAGGTAACGTTCATTCTACAAAAACGGAGCTATCCTAAAAATTAAAAAAAAAAAAAAGCTCCCTCTTCTACGCAACCTTCTGTGTGTCTGTCTGTCTGTCTGTCTGTCTTCCTCGCTGACGTCACTCATCCCTTATATTTTTGTGGTTCTGCCGGGGCTGGACCTTGGCAATGTACCTATATTTTTAGTATGTAATGTGTGTGTGTGTGTGTGTGTAATGAAAACTAGTCCTTCATATAGAACTGAATTGGAAAGTTCCCAAATATCAAGAAACATTTCCTTTATAAATCCATGATCGGTGACTCTTCTCCCCTGAGCTGGTGAAGAATTCACTCACATTTCTAGGGAATTGATGCATCTAGCTTAACTGAACCTGAAACTCTTATATTCATCATTTAAAATGCAACATAATCTCAGCAAAGAGTCCTGACACTGAGAAGCAAGAATAGTATTCTTGCTACATTTTCTGTGTTTTTAGGGAAGCAAACATAGAACGTTCACTCTCCAGGGGCCTTTAGAGATCATCTGTTCTAATCCTCTTATTTTACAGATGGAGAGAATAATCCTCGAACAAGAGAAGTGTCGATCTGCAATTGAACAACTAGTTAGTAATGAAACCAGATCTATAGTTATGTTATATATCACTAACAAAATGAGGTCATGATTTGATGACTTTGTAAAATTGAATCTATGTATATTGAGATGATTTATAATGGAATTTTGCTCAGCTGCAATAGTTTGGAATTGTCCTTCATGACTGACATGACCTCTTTTGCCATCTAGATGAGATGGAACTTACCACATAATGATTTTTTCCTTCTTCAGGATGTACTTTCTTTGTGCTAATATTACATTCACACTGGAAACATCATTTCCAAGTCACAAAGTACCATATATAATATTCTACTTTAAATCATGTTATGCCTTTAAAGTCATACAAGTCTGTGTCTGTATGTCAGAGAGATTAGGAATGAGCCTCTAAAAATACATTCCTATCCACAAATCCATTAATCTTTTACATTTTTATGGAAAAAGTCTACTTTCTGTCCTTGAACAATAGCCTGCATAAAGACTTTTTTTTTTTTTTTTTTTTTTTTTTTTTGCTTTATTGTTAAGCTGTTTCTCCTGGATTTTATGCCTTCATATATTAATAGGACAATATGATCCAATTACTTTTCTTGTTTTAATTTCTACCTCAAATTCAAGATAACTGATGTCGTCTTTAGATGACCATTATAAAATTAATAGGATTTACATATTTTTCTCTCAAGGAAATTATACAAGAATCTATATTTCATGTCAGTTTGAAGTGAAAGACATTGCAGAAATTTGACCGAGTTATTTAAAAAGTACTTTTAGTTCTTTTCAAAGTATCACTTTGACTTATGGCCAGTTGACATAATCTAAGTAATACTGCGTTATCTGTGCTTTCACTGACACATGTTAGTAAGCTGAAGCTTTGTATATAAGAAGCTTCAAGGCAATATATACTAACATAATGAACTCTTCTATTTGCATAGCCTCCACTTATATGTAAGTGGTATGTTTCATGATTCAGTAACTAAAACTTAATAGGAAATATCCAATATATGATGTTAATATTACAGAGTCTAAGTGAAGGCCCAAGCATTTAAGAATCTTATTTACCAAGGAACAAAGTATCATATCCTCAGCAGAGTGTAATGTTATTTTATGACGGTCTCCTGGGTATAAGTAATTTCAGAAGACTGTGTGCATACGCTCAGTCCTGTTCAGCTCTTTGTGGCCCCATGAACTATACAGCCCACCAGGCTCCTCTGTCCATGGAATTTTCCAGGCAAAAGTACTGGAGCGGGTTGCCATCTCTTTCTCCAGGCGATCTTCCTGACCCAGGCATGGAACTCACATCTCTTGTGTCTCTTGCATTGACAGGTGGGTTCTTTACCAGCTGAGTCACTAGGGAAGCCCAGAAGGCACTAATAGTTATATGATACCAAATAAAATTTCTCTGATATGATATCCTCTTTTCTGATAAAGTCTAAGATATTTCATAGTTGGCACCATATTTGGTGGGCTTCTCAGATGGCTCAATGGTAAAAAATCCACCTTCCAAGCAGGAAATGTGGGTTTGATCCCTGGATGGGGCAGATCTCCTGGAGAAGGAAATGGCAACCCACTCCAGTATTCTTGCCTGGGAAATCCTCTGGACAGAGGAACCTGGTGGGCTCCAGTCTATGGGGCCACAAAAGAGTGGAACATGACTCAGCAACTAAACAATAACAAACCGTGTTTGCTGTTGTTACTCCTTATTTCATACTTAATTATATTCAACTGAGAGGTTCTCATAGTGTCAAACCTATCTTTAGGGATTAAGGATGTCAGTATATAGCACTCCTTTCTGTCCTTCCTCAATTAGAAACAAAGTGAAAACTAAGATACAAGAAATATAAAAATTATTAGACAAAAGTACAAAATTCAGTTTCAATTTGTATCTAAAATGTGCTGACGATTCTTTTCTTCTTCCAGGCAACCACCTCCTCCTAAACTTGTAAATGCCTTGATACCACCCATCCCAGGAAAAGGCTGTGTTTATTAAATACAAAGCAGCTTGTTTCAAGTCTATCACTGGTTGAGGTGGGGGAGAATTAAAGCAAGTGTTTAGAAATTTAAACTTTCAATGCTTTATTTCTGCAAAGTCAAGAAATATGAACCAGATAGTTGTTGACAGCATATTCTTAAGAGATATAAAAGATGAGGAGTATACCAAAGATTAGTATTCTAATACGTGTCTTCATATGAAAATGTGACATCAGAGACAAGGAGTGTTCCCACCAACATAACATATTCTAATAAAATATGTTGCACTTAATTGGTTGACTATTCCCTGATAAGATACTTTTATCCCTCTAGTAGTGACTCATTAATTTTTTATCCCCTCAAAATGAAGGAAAAATGTCAATGTGTCCTCTGGGATTCTGTAGCTGTGAGGCAGAAAAAAAAATGGTTATCTACTTATGAGGGGCATGGATTTATAGGGACAAGATAAATGACATAAAATTGAGTTGATTATTAGATGGAAAATAATTACTTGAGAGTACTGATTTTTCTCTCTGTTTAACATTTATAAAAAGAATCAAGATTAGTCTTGACTAAAGATTCACTTTTGTTTAGATATTAAATTTTTTATTAACTTCCACTATTTAATTTTGTTAGTAAAAATTGCTATTATGAGGTACTTTCAGAATTTTGGAATTTTGTGCTCAATTATCTAATGATTCACACTAAGGCCAATTCAGATAGAATGTAGAAGTGTACAGATCACATTCTGTAGATTTTTCCTAAATTAACCAAACTAAGTACATAAAAAGAATATAAATGAGAAGATGAATCTAAATACATGCGTTTTGTTTAAGTAACTTTGATAGCCATATTCCTTTTTTTAAATTTTGTGATGATATGTAATTATAATGTTATTAAACTATCCTAAGGAGAAATATTTGATAGGAAATAATACAGTAGAATATGGAATTCATAGCTTATATTACTATTTTCTCATTCAGCATTTTGGTAAAATACTATCTATTCAGTTGATAAGACAAGGATAGGTATAACAAAAAGAAATGTTATAGATCAAAAAAATATATCCTTATTTGAATTGTTTTTAATTGTTTATTTGTACTACTTTGAGCATAAGAAAAACATTGAAGACACTATATGTTTCTGTATATCACGGCAGTAGTATATGTTACCCAGATTTCAAGACATTGGCTAACAAATTCCACTTGACAAGATTGCCATGATTCTAAACTTGGCTATCCTGGCATCCTGAAATAGTCTCCAAATTAATACACACAAGATGAAAAACACTTAGTAGGGACATTATGGATTGATGTCCATTCAGAAAGCAATCCTAGGGCCTTCCTTTGGATACCAGGGACATTTTTACTGTTCAAGTGAAGCTTTTCCCAGGATTTATGACCAGAGTCGTGGAGGGGAGAAAGACCTGTATTATAAATTATAAAAGATGATAATAAGTACAAACACTCATTTTTTCTTCCAGTTTATGTATAGAGATACACATATTTAAGTATACATATGGAAATACAGCAATTGAATCTATTTTCCTTCACATATACATATTTGGTGGATAACTGTAGTCATATTTGATAGACATATTGAGCTTTCATCCCTAGGAGAGGGATCCCCTAACAGCAGTTTAATCCCCAGGAGAAATGTAGATACACACATGGAGAACCTCAATATCTGCCTTCTCTCTCTCTCTCTCTGCACTTGGCAAAGATCTCTCTGCCATTCTTCTGCTCAGGACAGTGAAGGCTCTGAGCAGGCTAGAGATGTGGGGGCTGGGAAGGCTATGAGTTTATTAGAAAATTCTCTAAAATCTAAATACCCAGATACTAACCTTGAAGTTGCCTGAGTCTGTCCTCTCTGATTTCCCCCAATACATTACTCAGGAGCTGTCTGTCAAATTTGGAGCTACTAATAATAAGCAGGTTTTTGTATTAAACACAGGTTCCCTAGGGAATTTTTGAAAGTGAAAAGGAAAAATATAGAGAATATTGAAGACTAAAGGGAATATGTTTTTGTTCTACAGCAATACACTTACTCTAAATAGTAATACATTCATCTATACTTATACTTTCTATTTCTATATTAACCTCATCTGATTTATGCTAATTTCTGCCCAAATGATAATAGAAGCAGAAAGTTATGGTGCAACGCATAGTATTTGCTTTACTATTACTCCACCTACTGGAATTGCCCTTCACTGACCGCAAATTTCTGGGACAGAGACTTAATGAAAAATGAGAGAAGGGGAACTGGAATTATGTACAAGCTCTGACAAAGCTGTTTTCTTTTTACTGATTTATTTAATAGGATGGTACTTACAAAAATGAGAAAGGTAATTTCATTGGAGCAGCAGTTTAGATTGTTCAATAACAGGATGCATTGTTTTGTTCTTTATTATTTTATATTTTTCTCATAACAGTTGTGAGATATTGTGTTATTTTGATATTAAAGTGCTGAACCACACATTACTGGGGCTTCCCTGGTGGCTCAGATAGAAAAGAATCTGCCTGCAATGCGGGAGACCTGGGTTCGATCCCTGGGCTGGGAAGATCCCCTGGAGGAGGGCATGGCAACCCACTCCAGTACTTTTGCCTGGAGAATCCCCATGGACACAGTCCCATGGGGTCACCAAGAGTCGGACAGGACTGAATAACTAAGTACACATACATTATTCAAATACGTCTTTTGTTATAAAAATAAGATGTAGGTTTTCAGTGTTTCAGAAATGTATTTAAACAAAACAATTCTAGAGGAATACTGAAATATTCTGTGGAGTGTAGTTTAACATATCAAGGTAATTAAAATAACTTTGCTACAAATATAATGTAGACGACTTTTGAATTTACTACAGATTATATGTTCTAACTTAGTGTTTTTCAGATCGTTTGTACAGAGCCTAGCAATCATCTATGTATAAATATGACTTGCATTTATTTTTAGACATGTTTTATGTAATTTTCAATCTTAGAGTACTTGGAAAATACAAAATATTATAACCAGGATTACATATGATATTTATATGGAACACTTAATTGAGCAGATAATTTGTCCATGATCTTAGATATTTTTAAAATTGTATCTTAAAATAACATTCTAATGCATAATGTTCTAGGATATTAGCAGTTTTCAGTCTTACTACACTTTGATTCATTTAAAAATAAAGACATAAATTTAGCTGAATTTATTCTTGAAGTGAATTTAAAAGAGACTTCCCTTTACAGTAATATGGGAACAAATTAATACTAAATTAATGCTGAATAATATTCCTCTGTGTGTGCATTTATATATGTGAACAAATATAATATGTAGGGGCATTGTCAATCCCCACATTTATACTACCTTTTCTTGAATGTACATAAATTAAAAAAAATAACAGGACAGACAGCTTTGTATTAACATCTGATGTGGTTTGAGGTATCTTTTGGCATACTCCATTAACCAATGACTTTAGGTAGAGGCTGTTAACTCTGTATTATAAGTGATTATATAATAAACATTAGATTAAGTGCTTCTATTTTTATATCCAAGAAAAGCAAAATGTTTTTTAAAATTAGTCGTATACTAACTTAAAAAACAATTTTTTGTGTGTTATCATTCACAAATATGTGGAATATAGCAAAAATAAGAGACAGTTTTATGTTTTTGATGAAATACCCTTGCCTGAGCACAAAATGAAATGATCTTTTTCTCTGTAGTATAATAAAAACATGTGCTAGATACAAGTGAATCAACACAGCTGGCTGCTAGCATTGTGATTAGGAATGCACTAGTTTGGATAAAACAAGAACTAGCCTGAATCTTTGCCCAAAGCTTGAACTCAAATGACCCTGAAAGAAGTTAAAATACTTTGCAAATTTCTTTTTTTTTTCTTCTAATTTCACGTCCTGTTTTTATAATGAAAGATTGGGGGCACCCTATTTCTTGATTAAGTTAAAAAAGAAATTCTGAAATAAAAATAACTAAATAGAGCCTTTTGATGAGGGTGAAAGAGGAGAGTGAAAATGCTAGCTTAAAATTCACCATTCATAAAACTAAGATCCTGGCAGCCAGTCCCATCACTTCATGGCAAACAGAAAGGGAAAAAGTGGAAATAATGACAGATTTTATTTTCTCGGGCTCCAAAATCACTGCAGATTGTGACTGCAGCCATGAAATTAAAGGGCACTTGCTCCTTGGAAAGAAAGCTATGACAAACCTAGACAGTATACTAAGAAGCAGAGACATCATTTTTCTGACAAAGTTCCGTACAATCAGAGCTATGGTTTTTTTTGTCTTTGTTTGTTTGTTTGTTTGTTTTTTCCCCAGTAGCCATGTGCAGATGTGAGAGTTGGACCTTAAAGAAGGCTGAACACCAAACAATTGATGACTTTGAACTGCGGTGCCAGAGAAGACTCTTGAGCATCCATTGGACAACAAGGAGATCAAACCAGTCAATCCTAAAGGAAATGAACCCTAAATATTCATTGGAAAGACTGATGCTGCAACTGAAGCTCCAATACTTTGGCCACTTGATGCAAGCACAGGCTCACTGGAAAAGACCCTGATGCTTTGAAAGATTGAAGGCAAAAGGAGGAGAGGGTGACAGAAGATGAGATGGTTGTATGACATCATCAACTTAATGGACATGAATTTGAGCAAACTTTGGGAGATAGTGAAGGGCAATTTGGCATGTTGCAGTCCATGGGGTCACAAGGAATCAGACATGACTTAGTGACTGAACAACAACAATACTCAATAAACTGAATAAATTTATAGCTGTCCATTCTGCCATATGGGTTAAAGTGTAGGGAAGAATATTAATGAAAAGGAAAGTGTTTTAAGGTTGCACATTGTCAGAAATTGCACCCTCAAAAGCATAAGAGTCACAGATAAGCACTCTAGACCTATCATAACTCCCATATGTCCTTTCATTCTCAGAAAAATGCAGATATCATTATTATTTTTCTAACACTGGACTCTCATTGCATTTCTCTTTAGCTGGGTCTGAGTAATAAAGTATAGGCCAGATCATGACAATTTAGTGTTCTTCCACCTACTGACTAATATCTCAAAATAGAGTCTCATGGTTTAAAAACAATGAGCAGTTGTTGAAATGCAGATTTTATTTAATTATTTATATTTTATGTTGGGGTGTAGTTGATTTATAATGTGCTAATTTCAGGGGTACAGCAAAGCAATTCTCTTATACATACATATACATCCATTTTTTTTTTTCAGATTGTTTTCCATAAAGGTTATCATATTGAGTGAAGTTTCCTGTGTTATAGTAGGTCCTTATTGATTATCTATTTTATTTATAGTAGTGTGTATATGTTAACCCCAATGACGATGAAGGAAAAGTAGTAAGAAGAGGAAAAAGAGTGGAGGAAAAAAGCAGGTAAAGAGTGATTGGTTAAAAAAAAAAAGTGATAGGTAAGAAGCAAAAAATAAGGAAAAAGAAAGAGCAAGTGAAGATGAGTGACGGAGAAATAGGAAGAAGGTATAAATAGTAGTGATTTATCTCTAGCTTCCTTTATTTTTTGTTATTGTCTATTTAAGGCTGATCTGAGAACTCCCTGCTCCTTACTCTCCATGTCCAGGCATATAGGGCATGGCTTCTCTCAGAAACTTTATGTACACCCTGCCACATACACATCACTGTGTGGAGATGCTTCCAACATTCTCTTCACACATAATTTCTACTATTATTTCATCTTTGTGAACAATAAATTCAAGTTTAGTTACAAATAAATTAGGAAGTTGAAAAAAATAACAAGCATTGCAAATAACTGCTTAACAAAATTAACTCAAGTACTATGCTTATGTTAAAAGATAAATGAATTTTTTAAGAGATCCTTATCCTAAGAAATTGAGATAAAAGTTCCTATAGTCTTCAGTCTGTCTAAAAAGCACCTTTAATTCATCGACCCTTCTTCAAATCCGTCATTGCATTGGCTGGAACTTTCTCTACTGTAAAATTGTTATATAATAGCAAATATGTGCAGTTTCCTTCTGATCTTGAGTGGAGTTGGCCTTCAATGGCTTGCAGCAGGGTTTGGTTCCCAGCTGGAGATTGAGGCTGGGTTGTGGCCCTGAGAGCACCGGATCCTAGCCAGAAGTCCAGTGGTCATTGACAAGTGCCCTGACACTTTGGCTTTGCAGAAAAGAATTTCCACAAAGATGGAAAATAGTGAAGCAAGTAAAGTATTTATTAAAAGGGGGAAAAAACAAAAAGTATAGTACAAGTAGTTAGACACAGGGGTGGACTCAGAGTCAGAGTCACACCCTCCTGGCAATTTGAACTACTTTTATAGGGCATCTCTTCCAGGTTTCCTTTAGACAGTCATTTAGATTTGTCTGGTTCACAGTCCATATTTGGTACATCCTAGGATCCTCTCATGTGTGTACTCATGTGCATACACACATCTCTTAGCCAAGATGAATTCTACTGAAAAGGCATATGCGTAGAGCATCCCTTGAGATCACTCCCCCTTTGACCTCCAAGGAGCCTTTCTGTGCCTGTGTGGTCTGGGAGGTCTCCTGACTTTGAGAATGAGAAAAACGTGGTCTTGGGAGGACCTAGCTTCCTCCCTTAATTATCCTGCTGTTCTTATCTTGGAGTTTTGGTTTATAGGGAATGAATCTAGAGTTGTTTTACCCTGTTGGAGGTGGGGGTAAAGAGTCTGTCCAGGGTCCTGGCCTGAGTTTCTAAAACTCTTGTAATTTCCTAAATGATTTCTAAGTGTAATTTCCTAATTTTCTAAGAGCAATAGGAGTATCTTTTATCATAATATTTAGTTTCTGTCTTGAGATCCTGAAGCAGCTCTCGGACAATGGACATGAAATGCATATTTTTGTTATGCATAACAAATACCAATGCAGACCTCCTTTTATGTCAATAAGGTGACTTTTTGAAAGTCCCTAAGTATGAAGGTATGATTGCCAGAGGAACCAAATGTTATCAGAGCGTTGTAACCTTCAGCCCCAACCTCTAATCTCCAGGGATAGGAGGGTAACTGGAGGTTGCACTGATAACTAACAGACAATGATTTAATCAACCATGCCTATATAATGAAGCCTCCATTAAAAAACCCTCACCAAAGGGATTTAGAGAGCTTCCGGGTTGGTGAACAGATGGAGGTGTGAGAAGGGTCGCTTGGCCAGGGAGGGTATAAGAGCAAGTCACTCCTTCCTACATACCTTATCATATGTATCTCTTTACCAGCCTGTTCATTTTTATCCTGCAATATATTCTTGGTTATACATCTGTAACACTAAGTAAAGTGCTTTCCTGAGTTCAGCAAGCCATTTCAGCAAATTATTGAACCTCAGGAGAGGGGTTGTGGGAACTTCCAATTTGTAATTGCTTGATCAGAAATACAGATGACAACCTAAAAATTGTGATTAGTGTCTGAGGTTGGGGTCGGGCAGTCTTACTGATATCAGGTGGCCTCTGCTGGCCTGCAGTGACTTAAAGCAGGGTTTCAGTTCCCTGACCAGAGATTGAAGACAGGTCACAGTAGTGATGAGATCATAGGTCCTAGCCTCTAGATCAGTGATCTGTGACTAGGATCCTGGCTCTTCAGCTTTGCGTAAATTAACATAAAATAGTGGAGACATGTAATAGAAAGTAGCGGAGCAAGTAAAGTATTTATTAGGAGGAAAAGATTACAGTATGTGTGGATAGACACACAGGTGGGCTCAGAGAGAGAGTTCCTGAGTTGCACCCTCATGGCCGTTTGAATTACTTTCATGTGGCAACCTTTCTGGGTTTCCTTCGGCCAATCATGTTGATTTGCCTGGTTCAGAGCCCATATCTTAGGACCCTCCCATGTATGCACATGCATCTCTTAGGCAAGATGGATTCTACCAAAAAGGCATATGGGTAGGGCATCCCTTGGCATCACTTCCCTTTGGCCTCCAAGGAGACTCTGGGCATGTGTGGTTGGGGAAGTCTCCTGGCTTGGAGAAGAAGAAATATGTGATCTGGACAGAACCCAGCCTCCTCCATCAATTGTTCTGCTATTCTAGTCTTGGAGTTTGGGTCCACAGAGAATGGCTCTCCAATTATTTCACACTGGGGCATCCATCTACTACTTGCCTCATTATGGTACTGAGTCCTTCACCTGTGGAGTCTTTTTTAACTTCAAACAGTGTCAGAATTGGGCACACCCAGTTAGTATCCACAGAGAATTGGAAAAGTTGCTTGGTTTAAAAAAAAAAAAAAATGTCTGGTTTCAGAAGTGAAAGGTAGTAGAATACAGAAAACAGGAGGTTTTCCCATTTATCTACCTTGACTTCTTGTCCTAAAAATGTTTTCTTCTCTCTCCTTTCTCCTGAAGTCTCTGAAATGCTAGTTTTGTGGTAAACAATATTTACTCAGCCACATCACAGAATATATGTAGCCTCATTTTGCTTCAATTCAAACCCAGCTCTCTCTATAGCATTGTTTATTTTGGTTCTTTTTTAAAAAGCTACTCATTTTCCAATGATTCAAAAGTGAGGGGGTGTCAAAATTCTATGGGCTCTCAACTATTTCTTGCCTGATTATAAAGTGCCCTCTTTCTTTGTGATTCATAGCCTCTACACATGCTATCCTCCTTTATACTAGGGCATTCCAACAGATTTTAAAGGGCTTTGAAAAACTTTGATTTCTGTCCTTATGAGACATAGGGAGTCTGTGGGGTTAACCCACCTAGCTCCCTAATTTTTCTCATCCTCAGTCATTGCTTAAACAACCTGATCCATAGACTGCATTATTCATCTTGATCCACATTACTACTCCGTTGTCAGAAAACAATGCTTCATGAATATTTCCATGTTTCTGCACCAATGGGGCTTTTGGAACAAGGATTGCTGGATCCTTGGTTAAAGAAGTGTTTGAGTGGAAAACAAGTCTTGAAAAGTAAAGACAGAATGAAAGGGTTCAGAACATACCACCTCAAAATAGGCCAATTTGATATATTGATGTTTTTGATCTAAAGGTACTTAGAAAAACAGCAGGTACCAAAAGAGGCATCTGACCTTCACTTTTCTTCTTGAAACAAGAATTGTAAGTCCTATCCAAAAGATGCCATCCCTGAACCTGGAGGAAAAGGACATTCTCATCACCAGAGAAGGGGAGTTGAGGCTGAGAAGAATCTGTACAAACACATCTTGTTAAAATGACCATTATCCTCCTTTGCTCTTCCTAAATATTTTACTTTTTTCACAATTACTACTCTTTCTTCAATCTAGTATGTCAGAACTTAGGGAACCTAAGCACTGTTTGGGCCTTCATTTTCCTGTGAAGGCTTCCATGTACATAAAAAAATAAACTGTGTATACTTTTCTCCTATTAATCTGTCTATGTCAACTTAATTCTCAAGTTCAGCCAGAGACCTCAAGAGAGTAGAGAAAAAATATTGCTCTGCCTACAAGACTTACAGAGAGAGAGAGAGATTCAGACAATTCCAGTGGACCATTAATTTACATATCAAATGAGAATAAATCTAAGAACCTTTACCTCCTTTTCCCAAATAGGGTGATTTTGGTTTCCAAACCAAAGGTCATTCTCTCTCCAGAGAGGCTGAGGGTTAAATGGGCCAGCTGACCTCTATAAATTCCAAGATGCATAATTTCAGAGATGCTCCCCTGTGGTATTGATGAGAAGGACAAGAAGGATATATCCGACTTGTGCTGCATTCCACCTGGGGAATTGGGGCATAGAAAGTTAGCACTATGATTGACATGCGAATAAATAATCAGTTTGTGTTCTGATCCAGAAAACTTGTGTTTTTGTATCAGGATAAATAAATACATTTAGGTGTAAAAACAATACACACTTCTTCTTTAGCTGTGTGGAAATATCCTGGACCTTTATCCCTTCCTTCTCTCTGTTATCTAGCAGATCAATTCTGATTTCACATTCTTTTCTTCAAGTTCTATTATTTTCATCTCTCAATTACTTTCTAATTTTCACATAGAATAGAGATCACCAAGAAGACTTTCTACTTTCCTGCCACTCCTGCCTATCAGCGTGTCTTTTATTTGCATGAATCTCAAAAGGTGAGGTTCATCCTATATTACTCCTTCAACTACCACATCCAATTCATTTTATACCTTATTGATTCTACCTTCTAAATATAACTTGGAATGTTTTCTTCTTTTTTTTCCTCAACATCTTGGTTCCTGTTCTTGATCTAGTTTATACTCCCATCATTACTAGAAGGCAATAGCAAGACACAAACCTTAAAATTGAGCTGATGCTGAATAGAAAGCCTGGAGTGAGAAGGAAAATTGTTCTTTAAAACTGAACTTTGTTTGTTTGTTCAAATTACTTTGTAATAGAATAAGAAATTGTTCTGAATACATTTTTATATTTATCTGCCCTAAATATGTGGTAAAGTGTTATCTGCTCAGTCATGTCTGACTCTTTGCCACCCCACAGACTATAGCCCTCCAGGCTCCTTCATCCATAGGATTGTCCAGGGAAGAATACTGGAGTGGATTGCTATTTCCTTCTCCAGGGGATCTTCCCAACCCAGGGATCGAACCCAGGTCTCCCACATTGCTGGCAGACTCTTTACTATCTGAGCCACCAGGAAGCCCAAATGTGCACTTAACACTAAATGGACTTTATCAAAATATTCATGTCTATTTTTTTAAGCTCTTGGTTATGCTCTGCTGAAGTAGCAGACTTACTTATGTATTGTGGTTCTGGAATTTTTGATGCCAGTTACTTTAAGAAGATAGTTCTTATTTTACCCTGTTGTTGATTAACTTATCAGAATTTGCTTACTATAGATTAATACATTTGATAGTTTAAAAAATGTTAACTATATTGCAGACTAACACAAGATTCCAACTCTGGGGTAATTCATATTTATCCCCAAAACATATTAAACTGGATACAACAAATTAGTTTTAGAAACCATAAAATACAAAACAAAAATCACAATCTTTTTCTAGATGTTTATTTTCACAAATATTGAATTTATTTCAATGGTTTTAAATCCAATAGCAAAAGCATAATTATATTTGTGATGGTATTTTTTATGTGTTGTTGAGGATAAAACTGTATTTCCCAGCGTAAATGTATAGTCATGATGTATATATGAGCAAATCAGAGATCTTTTCATCCTTCTGATTCTCTTGATAGCTCTGTAATACATCTGAAGCTGAGTCCGAAAGTAAGGTCAGGAGAAGTAAATAAGAGTCTAATATGTATAAGGAGACCTCTTGGACATTCAAGAGAGAGGACAAGAGTTTTAGAGGGAAGACATAAGAGAGGCAAAAAAAAACAAAAAATGTGTTTGCAACCCTTTCTGGTGAAAAAAAAAAAAAAAATCCAGTGTTGGGCAATCTAGGAAAAATGTTTTAAGTAGTTCTGTGTGATGCTTCTTTTGAAATTGTTTTATTTTTGTAAACAAAACTCCTTTTACCAATGCAAGTCCTAAATAAGATCTATTACACACATGATTCTTTGTGTGGTTTTGGGGTATTTAGAAAATGGTTTAATTCCATATATGGGTGGATAAAGTGAGGGATAGAAATAGCATCTATAGAAAGGAGAGACAATCCATAGGTGAAATGAATTACACAAAACAAGAGCTCAGAAATGTCAGTGATAAATTCACAGCTATAAAGAAGATGTTAAACTTCTTTGGCTTTAGTCTACCTTGCATAAGATGGTAGGACAAAGATAAGCCAAATGACATAAGAGGTAGTTATGCAGGAATGTAATGTATACATTTTCAGCTGCAACTATAATCATTCATCTTTCATTCATTTAATAATTCATTTGACTATCATCTACTGAACATTCACTGTGTACAGAGCATTCACTAGATGCTGGCCTAAAGGCTGTGAATGAAAAGCTAGTTAAAACAATACCCTGGTACACAAGATCTCACAGGAAAACAAACATGAAGAAAAACAGTTGTAATATGTGATAGGTGCTAAGATATTGACATGCACAGGGCTAGAAGAGCTCAGAAGAGGAAAAAAATCTAACTTAGAAAAATCAGAAGGTTCCAGAGGTATTAGCCTGAATTAAGTAGTGAAGAGTTATTATGAATTCTTAAAGAATAGAAAGATAAGAAGGGCAATCCAAAAAGAAGTAATATCATATGCAAATATACAGAAGAATAAAAAACAGTAGTATGTTCAAGATAATCAAGAAGTGTCCAAAGTAAGTGTGCCCATGACATAAGGAAGTAGGTAACCTTGTAAAGAACCCAATAGAAATGAGATGCAGGCCACATATATAGTATGTTTTCTAGAAGCCATATTCAAATAGTAAAAGGAAATGGTAAAATCAGTTTTACTAAAGTTTTATTCATCTGACATTTCAAAGATATTTTCATTTCAACATGGCATTAGTATAAAATTATTAATGAAATACTTTACACGTAAAAATGTCATTAAAGTTTGAAATGCTGCCTATATATACATTGCGTCTCAGTGAGGAGGAGTCACATTTCAGTGCCTATCAGACACATGATGGGAGTGGTCCCTTTATCAGATGGTTTACTTCTAAAGTTAGACAGTTGCAGGACAAGTTTCTTGAGTAATGTAAAGTTCATTTTAAAAGAAAAGACATTGTCAAGAGTCTTCCATTATGGACAAACCATTTCTATTTTTTTAGCTTTATATTTACTATACGGTTACTACTTAAGTATGTGCAAGTATGAATGTAGTGATACATTTCTCCAGCCTATAGCTCTCCTACATGTATAAGATCCACACAGACGAACATTCATATAAACCACTTAAATGCTAATATTCAACATACATTTCATAAATGAGTAATATAATTTTCTTATTTAATGCTTCAAAAGTGAATCAAAACTTGATGCTCTGAACTTGTTATTTTGTTGAATTTAAAATATTATATGTTACATACTAATTTAAAATATAAAAACTTTGCTAGTGTACTACAGTGATATTATTTATTTCAAGGCAATAATGGATGTTTTTTTCTTTTTAGATTCCACACATAAATGAAATCACGTAGTACTTGTCTTTAACTATTTCACTTGGCATAATGCCTTCAACATCTATCCATGTTGTCACAAATATCATTTCATTTTTTTATGACTGAATATAATACACCTGTATGTGTGTATATTGCATTTTCTTTATCTGTTCATCCACCAATGGACACTTGGATTGTTTTCATAACTTGACTATTGTAAATATTGCTAAAATGAACATGGGAACACATATCTTTTTGAATTAGTGTTTTCATTTTCTTTGGGTAAATGGATTTTATCATACTGAGTCACCATTATTCTTTTATTTGTTACCCTGCAAATTAAAATAGCTTAAAGTGGTGTCCATGTGAATTTAAAAAAAAAAAAATGAATTAATTCCTTTGTCAGATCTTGGTTTTAGGGCAGGTTATTCAGATGGTCCAGGTATGCTGAGTGTTTTAGATGCTGTCAAAATGAAAACAGAATATTTTAAAACATGATACAGAACCTGTGAATTCTCTGTGCCTTAGTTTAGAGATGGTCCTGTTTGAGAAATGTTGCTGTTGCCACATTAGAATTTTACTGTGATATCTACAAGTTTGATAGGTAATCACTTAAAGTCACTGAAGATTTACAAATTCAACTTTAGGCTTTAAAAAGAGAAGTGCCTGTGAGTGGAGATAGATATTGTACATGTGTGTAAGAAATATGATTCTAAACCTAGGAGATTTAGGTTGAGAAATATGATAATTTAAATAGCCTTATTTACTGTTGGAAACAAAACAGAATATTATCATTCAAACAATTTTTTATTAAAATTACTTAGAATTGCATAAGCAAATCAATTCCATTACACTATAATCCCCCAAATTTTATTAACATTTCTCAAAAATGAAACTGCCATACTCTGAGCATCATCAGCAGATCACCGAAGTTTGAACAGGTCCTTGGCTTATCTGGGGTATCACTCTGAGAAAAAAATATTCACAGCGTTCACCCAAATAGACACGACCTGGGGGACTTGTTTCTTTATAACATAGTTTGGTATCCATAGTTTGAGTTTCCTTCATCTCTGATTTTGTCTATAATAATTTAGTAACAGTTCTTCTTTTTCCCAAATATCTGAATCTCACTTATTATTTTAAAAGTCTGTTATCAGTCCCACCCTTTATGATATTAATCAGCAAATTATATTTGATCATGAAGATATTATTTGGTTGTAGAAAAGATGCCTGGAAAACTACATTTGTTGTTCTATTGACTTGCTAAGTACTTAAAAGTAAGTTAATATATTCTTTTTATGCATGTATGTGTGAGCATAGATTTATTAGATGCACATACATTCAGAAATGATGTATTAAACTTCTAAGAAATTATCTAGAAACTTACAATAATGTGATATTGAAAAATCTTCATGATAAAATGCTAAATATTACAAAGATCATAATTTTATGAATATGATACTGATTATATATTCAACTAAAACAATTTTCTCAAAAATTTGTTTCTCAAAAACCATACCCAGTTGAGGGAAAAAAAAATGAATACAAAGAGCTCAGGATACCAAATGAAACAATATATCCATGTGTGCTTTATGGCCTTTTAGTTCCTCTGCACATTACTTTGTGTTTTATGAAAAAAGGATTGGATGCTCAAGAAAGTTTACAAAAATCATCAGTTAAATCCAGTTAAATAGGTTACTTTAATACTGACTCTGCATGTCTACTATGTGATGATTTGCTTACTTTCTGATAGGAGGCTATACCTGTAGAGATTTGCAAAGTTTTCTGACCAGGCAAAAACTTTTCTATAAGACATATTTCTAGATAAGTAACTAAAAATTAAAAAATAGTCTTCTTTTTAAGTTATAGTGTTGCAGTCAGATGCTGATAGAAATATTTACTGCATACATCAGAGGTATACTTCAATGCATTTTGTGTCCCTGCCAAAGACAAATTCATGTTGCAACTCTCATTAAATAATGATCTAAAAATACAGCAAAAGTATCTAGTCTTAAATTAGCCCATTTGCCATTAACTGAGAAAATTAATGCTTTGGACTTGAAATGATTGATCATAGGGCTTCCCTTGGGGTTCAGCTGGTAAAGAATCCGCCTGTAATACAGGGGACCTGGGTTCTATCCCTGGGTTGGGAAGATATCCTGGAGAAGGAAAAGGCTACCCACTACAGAATTCTGGACTAGAGAATTCCATGGATTGTATAGTCCATGGGGTTGTAAAGAGTTGTACATGACTGAGCCACATTCAATTTCATAAATCTATGAATTTTCATGTTGCAACTCTCATTAAATGATGATCTAAAAATATAGCAAAAGTATCTAGTCGTAAGAATAAAATTAGTCCATTTGCCATTAGTCAGTTCAATTCAGTCGCTCAGTTGTGCCTGACTCCTTGCAACCCCATGGACTGCAGCATGACAGGCTTCCCTGTCCATCACCAATTCCTGGAGTTTACTCAAACTCATGTCCACTTGTTGGTGATGCCATCCAACCATATCATCCTTTGCTGTCCCCTTCTCCTCCTCCCTTCAATCTTTCCTAGCATCAGGGTTTTTTCTAATGAGTCAGTTTTTCGCATCAGGTGGCCAAAGTATTGGAGTTTCATCTTAAGCATCAGTTCTTCCAATGAATATTCATGGCTGATTTCTCTTAGGATGGACTGGTTGGAGTTCCTTGCAGTCCAAGGGAATCTCAAGAGTCTTTTCCAACACCACAGTTCAAAAGCATCAATTCTTCAGTACTCGGCTTTCTTTATAGTCCAACTCTCGCATCCATACATGACTACTGGAAAAATCATAGCTTTGACTAGACAGACCTTTGCTGGCAAAGTAATGTCTCTGTTTGTTAATATGCTATTTAGGTTGGTCATAACTTTTCTTCCAAGGAGCAAATGTCTTTTAATTTCATGGCTACCATCACCATCTTCAGTGATTTGGGGGCCCCCCAAAAACAAGTCTGTCACTATTTCAACTATTTTCCCATCTATTTGCATTGACGTGATGGAACCAGATGCCATTTTCTTAGTTTCTGAATGTTGAGTTTTAAGCCAACTTTTCCACTCTCCTCTTTTCTTTCATCAAGAGGCTCTTTAGTTTTTCTTCACTTTCTGGCATAAGGATGATGTCATCTGCATATCTGAGGTTATTGATATTTTTCCCGGCATCTTGATTCCAACTTGTGCTTCATCCAGCCCAGGGTTTCTCATGATATACTTTTCATATAAGTTAAATAAGCAAGGTGACAATATAAAACCTTGACATACTCCTTTCACTGTTTGGAATCAGTCTGTTGTTCCTTGTCCAGTTATAATTGCTGCTTCCTGACCTCCATACAGAATTCTCAGGAGGCAGGTCAGGTAGTCTGCTATTCCCATCTCTTTAAGAATTTTCCAGAGTTTGTTTTGGTCCACACAGTCAAAGGCTTTGGCATAATCAATAAAGCAGAAGTAGATGTTTGTCTGGAGCTCTCTTGCTTTTTCAATGATCCAACAGATGTTGGCAAATTGAATTGTTTCCTCTGCCTTTTCTAAATCCAGCTCGGACATCTGGAAGTTCATGTTTCACACACTGTTGAAGCCTGGCTTGGAGAATTTTGAGCATTGTTTTGCTAGTGTGTGAGATGAGCGCAAATGTGCAGTAGTGTGAGCATTCTTTGGCATTGCCGTTTTTGGGATTGGGATGAAAACTGACCTTTTCCAGTCCTGTGGCCACTGCTGAGTTTTCCAAATTTGCTGGCATATTGAGTGCAGCACTTTCATAGCATCATATTTTAGGATTTGAAATAGCTCAACTGGAATTCCATCACCTCCACTAGCTTTGTTCATAGTGATGCTTCTTAAGGCCCACTTGATATCACATTCCAGGATGTCTGACTCTAGGTGAGTGATCACACCATCATGATTATCTGGGTCATGAAGATCTTCTTTGTATAGTTCTTCTGTGTATTTTTGCCACCTCTTCTTAATATCTTCTGTTTCTGTTAGGGCCATACCGTTTCTGTCCTTTATTGTGCCCATCTTTGCATGAAATGTTCCCTTAGTATCTCTAATTTTCTTGAAGAGATCTCTGCTGCTGCTGCTGCTAAGTCACTTCAGTCGTGTCTGACTCTGTGCGACCCCATAGACGGCAGCCTGCCCGGCTGCCCTGTCCCTGGGATTCTCCAGGCAAGAACACTGGAGTGGCTTGCCATTTCCTTCTCCAATGCAGGAAAGTGAAGAGTGAAAGTGAAACTGCTCAGTTGAGTCCGACTCAGCGACCCCATGGACTGCAGCCTACCAGGCTCCTCCGTCCATGGGATTTTCCAGGCAAGAGTACTGGAGTGGGTTGCCATTGCCTTCTCCATGAAGAAATCTCTAGTCTTTCCCATTCATTGTCTTCCTCTATTTCTTTGCATTGAGCCATTAACTGAAAGAAATACTACTTTGGACTTTAAATATTTTATTTTAATAGGTAAACAACTTCTATAATAACTGGTATTATTTTATTGGATATTTTAGAAAATGGATTTATAATTGTATTTACATTTATTTTTAAGTCATTTAATTTTCTTTAATGTCCTTTCATGCATTCAAAAAACTTGTTTTGAGTCTGATAGACTTGGAGCATTCATCCATTCATTTGACATATTTGAAAAACTTTTGTTTCTAAACATATCCTAGATGCTGAGCATATAGCAATAAATTGAAAATTTCTTAATATTATAAAGATGAAATAGATGGCATCACTGACTCAATGATCATGAGTCTAAGCAAACTCTGGGAGACAGTGAAGGACAGGGAAGCCTGGTGCGCTACATCTCATGGGGTTACAAAGAGTTGGACACAACTCAGCAACTAAACAACAAATATTATAAAAGGGTCTTGGGGGCACAATATAATAAATAAAAACATGCAAATAAATATTTCTTATGGTGATAAATGCCTTGGAGAAAGATAAAGCAGAGAAGACTAAGAAATACTAGGGTGAGGGACAGCTTTACAATGTTAAACGAGGCTGCCAAAGAAGTTGCCAATCAAAAGGTAGAATTTGTACAAAGTGCTGGAATAGATAAGAAAGCAACCATTTGTGTGCCTATGTAGTGGAAAAATATTCCAGGCAGAATAAAAAGCAAGCACAAAGTCACTCAGGAGGGAATTTGTCTAGCATGGTCAGTAAGTAATAGGGCATGAACTGAATGAGGGGGAAGATAGAAGGTGATGAGGGTCAGAAAAGTAATAAAAAGAAAAATAGATCGTGTAGGGCCCCCTAGGTCATTGTAAGAACCTTCACTTTTACTGTAAGTGAAATGGGAAGTGATTGGAGGGTTTGGGGCAAAAAAAATAAATATGATCTGACCTATTTTTAAAGAACACTGAACTATGTTGAGAAGAGGCAGTAGGCGAGAAAAGAAAAACAGAAATTTAAGCTGGAATCTATTGAAATAGTCTAGCTAAATAATAATGATAGTAGGAACCAGGGTGTTCATGATAGAGATAGTGTGCAATGATCGGTTTCTGAGCATGCTTAAAAGTAAAGAGAGTAGTATTTTCTGACAGACTAGCTGTGGGGTGTGACCATAGGATTTTACCTTAATCAGTTAAAGACTGGAGGAGGAGAGTGTGGAAGGGCAAGTTTGAGAAGACTACGGGACTTCTAAAAAAATATCAAATTGGCAACTATAGCATTTAATATGGAGTTCAGAGGAGAGGTCTAAACTAGGGATGCATACCTGGGAGTTGTCAGCATGGAAGCAGATCTTAAGTCAATGGGACTGAATGAGATAACCAAGGAGATGAGTGAAGACAGAGAAGAAAAGAGGAGCAAGAATTAATCCCTAAGGCCCTTCAAATAGGCAAGACAAGAGAATGGGAAAGGATAACCAAGAAGAGTAATGGGAAGAAATAGCCAGTAAGGTAGGAAGAAACTAGGAGGATAATATGGAAGCAAAGTCAAGAATATGTCTAGATATGCCAAGTTAGATGGGAAATGAGGATTCGCTATTGATAGCTGATTTTGGTAAGAGCAATCTTGAGTAAAGCAATAGTAGTAATAGGCTGAATGCAGCGAGCTTAAAAATAAATGGAAGCAGGGCAACAGAGAAGTAGTTAGTGAGCAAAACATTGAAATGTTTGCTGTAAAAGTAGGGCAGAGAAATAAGTCACTGTCAGGAGAGGAGATGGATACAAGACATTTTTATTTTGATTTTTTGTTTTGAAAATGGGAGAAATTATCATTGGTGTGGTACCAGAAATAGTAAGAGAAATGCAGAAACTGTGTTCCCATGTAGATGAGAAAAAAGAAAATGCAATGCATTTGAGGAATGTTAATTTTAGAACATAACTCATCCATAGTAACAGAAGGGAAAGGTCATGAATGGGTTAGGGAGTTTGGTTACAGCTGGTGGCAAGGCCTTCCTAATTGCTCCTTTTTTTTTTTTTTTTTTATTCAAATAGAAAGCAAGGACAGGGAAGATGGAGTTAAAAGTTTGAAAAAGAAAGAAGAAAGAAAATAGCTTTCTTGGGAGCATGGGGATATTGACTGAATTTTGGAAATGAATTTTGATTTCTTGGCATCACTAAAGACCACACTTGATTTCGTGATTATGAACTTAAAGTCAGAATGGTCACCAGGATGGACTGTTTCTATCTAGCCACGTTCAGGTATAGGGAGCAAGTGCGGAATAAACAGGGTATTTTATTTAACTAGAGGTGAGGTTTTAACAAATGAATATGAAAGGAGCAGGGAGTTAAAGGCTGGTGATCTATGTCCCAGGTGCAAAATTAATCATTTAATGATCATTTATTCTAATATTATTTAAAAGTAGTACTGGTGCTTAAAATGCAACAATGCAAAGGTCTGTATGGCATAATAAACAAATTCACATACAAATTCACTCCAACCGCATGTCCCAGAGGTAGCCACTATAAATAGTTTTGTGTCTATCCTTCTAGATGTTTTTCTATGAATACATAAACAGATAGATTTTTTAAAATACATATTGCTTTACACTATTCATATGGTTCTGGTACTTACTTTCTGACTCAACACTATATCATGGTTGCGCTCTCTGCTGGTCCTTAGAGAACTATCTCATTCCTGAGCTACATAATATGATATTGCATTGCTAAACCATAATTTACTTAAATAATCACTTTTTGATTTAAGTTGTTTCCAGCTTTTGCTATTATGGATAATGCAAAATGAACATTCTTCTTCACAGAAGTTGATTAGTGCTAGAATCATTCCTTCAGTGTAGATTACTAGAGGAAAGATTGTTTAGTCAAAGAGTATGCACTATTTTATAGATTCTAGTAAATAATAGTCACAAAGAACATAGCAATTTATTTCTCTTCTGAATTCTTATCAGCACTAGAAATGGAAAATCGTAATTCATTTAAGTATATTCTTCTGAAGTTGAGTGTTACTTTTTATTATAATAGTGTTATAAAATAGTTTTTCTTCACCTATTGAGTTAGTTATTTTCCTTGTAAAGATTTTAAATATAAATTTAAAATTTTATACGCTTTAAATAATTGTGACTTGATGATTTGCTAATATTTTATTCATTTAAAATTATGTTTTAGAATTTTTACACTTATATTTTAAGTGAAACTCACTTATAATTTTTCTCCTAGGTCCTTACCTAGTTTTTGACCTCAGAGTTACAATTATTTGATATAGTACTCCTTTTGCCCCTAATTCAAATAGTTTGAATAAGACAAATACCTGTTTAAAAAAAATTAAAATACTCTCTTATAAAATAATTGGGCCTAGATATTTTCAAAACGTATTTTTCAAATGTGAATTAGGAAGATAGGAGAATTCTAGCTAAAGATTTGATTTTTAAATGGCATGCTACTATTGATATTTTCAATTATTATTGACCAATTCTGTTATTGAAAATAACAGCATCTTATTCTTGTAATTTAAATATTAGTTGGCATAATTGCCCTATTTTATGCAAAGAGTTGACTCATTGGAAAAGACCCTAATTCTGGGAAGGATAGGGGACAGGAGGAGAAGGGGACAACAGAGGATGAGATGGATGGATGGCATCACTGACTCGATGGACGTGAGTTTGAGTAAACTCCAGGAGTTGGTGATGGACAGGGAGGCCTGGTGTGCTGCGATTCATGGGGTCACAAAGAGTCAGATATGACTGAGCGACTGAACTGTACTGAACTGATGCAGTCATTTCTTGCCTTATTTTTAACCAAATGCTTGGTGATTTGTCTGACTACCATTGTTTCTGTTATTCCACTCTGTCATTCAGAGAGACAATCAGAAGTCTTAGAGCATCAGCTGTTTTCCAACTGATGGAATTATCTCAATATTCTAACAATTCCTGTGGCTATTCTGATGAATATTAGCTGAATAATAGGCCAGGATCCAGAAACAGCAAACATTGTTCAGTTTCCATTAGAACTTTCAACTTAAGTTTCAGAAGTAATTTGCCAGAGTATAGCCTTCTAGATTTATATGCACTTTCATTCAACATGTTGAAGTTATTTTCGTTTGTCATGCTCTTTGAATGCTGGGACTGAGAATTCAAGTTTGAGTCCAAGGTTTCTTTGCAAATAAGCCATCTTCCTCTCCAGTGGCTTCAGTATTTTTTATTATTATGTAGTTTTACCATGATGTGACAAGACATATGGTGCAAATAAGTGATGTGTATATCCTCATGGAATCTTCACATGTTGCCTCTCTTTCATGCTTTACTTTGAAAACCCAAGTGTATGCTAGATTATCTTGTTTTAGCCTCAGTGTCTCTCACTACTCATATTTTTTCATCTCTCTGCTCTGCATTATAGCTAATGAATGCAGTGAGCCAGTTCTCCAGTCCTCTCTTCAACTCTTCCTAATTTATAGAAATTAGCAATTGTACCGGAGAAAGCAATGACACCCCATTCCAGTATTCTTGCCTGGAAAATCCCATGGATGGAGGAGCCTGGTGGGCCACTGTCTATGGGTCGCACAGAGTCAGACACAACTGAAACGACTTAGCAGCAGCAGCAGCAATTGTACATTTTTTAATTTTACTGTCCATATGTTTTCATTTTTAATTGTTGTATTTGGGTCTGTCTCAAATCTGCCTGATAGTTTTTACCTTCCTTATCATTCAGTTATTCTTTCATGACTGTAACAATATTAATATACCTATTTTATTTTCTGTTTTATATTACTATACAATATCATATTACATGGAATGGAAAAAACATTACTATGAAACTGACTTTTTATGTAACTCAGAGTGGGTTTTTTTAAGCTAGCATGTTTTATTTTGTGTGTTTGGGTGAACTGAGTTCTTAGAGGACTTTTATTATTTGGTTGTTTTGTTTTCTGTATCTCTGGCCTTGATCATGGTGCATCCCTCAGAGTGGTTCTGTAGTTTTGTCTTGTAGCATTTCCAAATATTTCACCTGCTGTATGAGGGTTCTCCAGAGAAACAGAACCAACAAGATGTGCATATACAGAGAGTTTATTTTAAGGAATGAGATAGTGGAAACTGGCAAGTCCAGAATATCCAGGATAGGCCAGTAAGTGAGAGACTAGAAAGATTTTCTACGGTTCAAGACCTAAGGTAGGCTACGGACAGATTTATTTCTTCTTTAAGAGATGTCAGTCTTTTTCTAGAGGTCTCCAACTGATTGGATAGCCCCGCTCACATCATGGTAGGCAATCTTCTCTACTCAAAGACAAAAATGTTAACCCCGCTCAAAATATACCTTCGGAGTGTTTTGTGAAATGTGTTCAAATGTCTGGGTACCAAGATATTTGGGTGCCTATTAAAGTTGACACATGAAATTAGTTATTGCCATCCGACTAGAATTTTACATTGATTTCTTAGCTTGAGAATTTTTAGACAATGCAAATTATTATAAAGTTGTTTTCTGTATATTTTGTCTAACTTATTCTGTGTCCTTTATAATTGTTTGTATTTTGCTAAAAGTTGTATACTTAAAATTTATCAACTATATTTTTGCTGTGTGGCTTTTGAGTTATGTTCTCCACAATTTTAAAATAAGCAACTAAAATAAAATAACCTTTTAGTTTTTTTAATGGTTTTAATATATACAATTAAATCCTTAAGCACAAAGAATTTAAAGAGAGAATAAGTTTGTGGTACAAGTTTATTTTCTCAAAAATAATTAGGCAGTTACCCTATACTAATTTTAATTAATTAATCTGTCTTTTCCTCACTCAGCATACTTATTTTGCCAATAAAGGAGCTCTACTAGAGTCTGAATTACTTAATATTATAGATAATTAATAATTAAAATGGGACTTAAATTAAAATATCCATATAAAATGCAGTCTTCTAACTATATAATTCTTCTGTGACTTCTGTTAACATAGTAAAAATTATTTTATTATCCATTCTTGAGATACCAAAAATTGTTTTGTTAAAGGCATTCCATTTTCTTATAATAAGTGCCAAGTCCTGGCAATAGAATATTTGTGTGGTTTGTGTGTGTTTGTAAATTAAATTTCAGTGAAGACTATCATAAAATTAATAAGAGCAGCACCTTTATTAAGCAGCAACAGGATAATGGCCACTATAAAAAGTGAGTGCAGCCTGTATAAAGAAAATGACAGTAAAAAGATGTGAAACACATGTAGGAAAAATGTAACTGGCGTTTGGTTGCTTATACCATGAGCTTTATGTAGAGAAGTAGCTTTTAAAAATTGCAATTTACTGTAATAGAGATGTAAAAATTCAACTGGTTATATTACCATACATCCTCAAATATAAGTGCACCCTGATTAAAATATAGAGAAATTTGCCTTATTTCATCTTATTTTTCTGTGGATTAGTTATTTAAAGTTATGAAAATACCTCTAAAAATGAAGGCAGGAAACATTCAGATTTTATATAAACATAAATAAGAGATGCTGTGCTCAATAACAGTGAATAGTGAATTAAGGCAAATATGTAATCTGTGTATATAGCTCTGTGTGTGTGTGTGTGTGTGTGTGTGTGTGTGTGTGTGTGTGTGTGTGTGTGTGTGTGTGCTGTGTTTACTATAGTTCAACAATTAGCATGTATTTGGGGTATGTAAAAGAAATTATAAGAGTCTCTATTCTTAATAATTTAATACTTTTTCATGAACGTAATATACTGATACCAGAGATCAGTAATACAAGTATCTATGATTCAGTGAGTGGGAAAGAAAATGAAACTATAGATATTGAAAAATGAATAGTCAAACAATGATGAAGCAAAATTGATATCTAGGTGATTTTTGTGCCCTTTGTAAATAATGTTATATCCAAGTTGATGTGTAAGTCATGGAAATAAATATGATGTTTTAAATTAACTAAGGGATGTGTGTGTGTGTGTGTGTGTGTGTGTATAAAGTCAACTTATAAGTATTGTCAACAACCTTATGGTAGAATAATAAACTTACATTACATTGATTAATCTGATTTACTTGCTATTTTGACCAAAAATGCTTATTAACAGCCCTGTTATTTCGGTTAGTTAACAGATTATATGTATGCTTTGGAAAGTTTACATATAATAAAGCAGTAAAGTCAAGTTTAGTGCTCTTGCCATGAACATCAGAGCAAGAATTATTCTATGGTGATAGAATCTCATTCAGTATATCTTATTTTAAATGTAGAGTTTTGCAAACGTGTTGGGCTGAAGTGAGGAGGAGTTTCAGTTCTGTCATTAATAATAGCATGGTAACTTTTTTGCTGGGTGATTTCTGACACTCTAACTAGTTCTCTGAACTTTAGCATTCTCAATTGTAATCAAGGGAAATGACTGTCATCAACACTTACTTCTTAGATTGTTATGAGAATAGATTAATAATTTGTAATATAATTTATGACTATGTAAGATATAAAGAGGGCATCACTAACCTTAATGTACCCTCTGCCCTGCCGCTGCATCTGTAGATGCTGAGAAGCAGTTAGCCCTTTAAAGGATCAGTGCAAGTGGGTTCTGAATCTTCTATTGTACGCTGGATGAAGCCTAGCTATTATTGTGGAGCAAGGTGGACAATAATGCTGTATTCAAGTACAGAAGTTCCAATATTCAAAGCTTCTTCTCAGACCAGTTTTTCCTTTTGATGTTATAATAGTAAAGGGATGGGGGAAAAGGGAAAAACTATCCCAGAATTGTCAGTAATAGTTTTCAATGGAAACAACAGTACGAAAGAGCAAAGGGTCTTGGGGCCTCCGCTCAAGCACATACAAGCCCAAATAATAAAAGATTAAATTTATCTCCACAGAGAAAGATGAAAAATTAAAATGAGGCAAAATTTAGAGAACAGGAATGGAAAAGCCAGAAGCATCCTTAAGGCAGTTAAATTGTAAAGTACCTGTTACTTAACTCCTGTTAAGAGACAAGACTCAGTACAATATTGATTCTCTATAAAGAAGCCTCTGTATTTTTAAGGGTAGGGGTGAACTATATTTTCACACTTTAATCTTAAAACCATAATTTATGATGTATATTTAATGGAAGCATATCTTATAAAATTGAAAATAAGAAGGACAAATAGTTTATAGAGAGATCTATCCTATAATGCTATAGTACATAAGCCAACAGGGTTTTATACTTTGAAAATCAAATACCAAGACCATTTTAAGCTTTCAGTAAAAGACGTGAACATTTAATAGCATACTTTATTTATGATGAAAATTAAAGTATTAAAAACAGTATTACTAAGTATGTATACCTTAAATAATGGCTTGAATTTACCTCCATCAAATTATATTCACTTAAAAGAAATTAGTTATTATTTTCCACGTGTTTTTCAATAGATGTTTCAATTGGGAAACATGTTTCCAATGCCTTTATACCATAATAATACCTTCCATTTTTTCAGGAAGTCTTTGAATAAGACTTCAGCTGCTTCAAAATAAGACCTGATACTGCCATTTTGAATTTCTGCTTTTTCTTATCCATATATATTTAGTATGATTGTCTTACTATCACTAGTGCTAACTTTCAGAATTTTCATGCAATAATTAAAAAAGCACATTATTTCCCATACTTGTAAATGTTATATCAGCATATGTTGTATCAGGTTATCCAGGTCATGAAGATCTTTTATGTATAGTTCTTCTGTGTATTCTTCCCACCTCTTAATATCTTCTGCTTCTTTCAGATCCATACCATTTCTGTCCTTTATTGAGCCCATCTTTGCATGAAGTGTTCCCTTGGTATCTTTAATTTTCTTGAAGAGATCTCTAGTCCTTCCCACTCTATTATTTTCCTTTATTTCTTTGCACTGATCACTGAGGAAGGCTTTCTTATCTCTCCTCACTAGTCTTTGGAACTCTGCATTCAAATGGGTATATTTTTCCTTTTCTCCTTTGCCTAATGGTTTTTTAGTCTGATTCTTAAAGATAAAATAAGTCTTAAGGTTAAAATTAGGGGATTTTCACTACCATTTCTCTAATTTTTCTACATTGTTATCATGGATGATATATAAAACACAATTTTTTTTCATTGTTCCTTAGTTGTCTACAGAATGCAACTGGTGTAGAATTCATTAGGATCCAATATTAATTAATAATATTACCTTCTCAGTGAGTACCATTTGTTGAAAAGACTATCCTTTAACTTTAAGTTACCATTTTAACTTTGTTGAAATCAATTATTCATATATGCTGGGCCTTTTTTTGAACTCACCATTCTGTTTTACTGATAGATGTGTGTTCTTCAGCAATACTACACTGTCTTGATTACTGTTGCTTTATAATGTCTTGAAATTGAATAGAGTGAGTTCAACTCTTTATTTTTTTACATACAAATTTTAGAATAATCTTTGTAAATATTTAGAAAAAGTTCTGCTGGAATTCTGATTTGGATTACATTGATATATTTAGGAGGAATAGTGCAATAATACTCTCAAGTCTTCCAATTATTAACTTAGTACATCTCTTCTATTTATTTGATCTTCTTTGGTTTTTTTCACCCATGTTTTAGAGCTTCTATCAGACAGATTCAGGCCACAGAGTGCTAGATTCATAGCTCAGTACTTTATTTTGTGGATGTGCTCTTGTAAATTTTGATTTCCAAATGTTCAGTGCTATTAATTAGAAAGAACACTTTTGTGCTATTAATCTTGTACCCTGCCATCTTGCTAAACTCACATATCTGTTATGAATGTTTGGTATAGATTCCCTAAGATTCCATAGATAACTATAAATTGTTACTAGAGACAGCTTTAGCTCACCTTTTCTAACCTCTATTTTGTTAATTTTTCTTTATTTCCTTGTTGCACTGTCTAGAACTTCTTTTATAATATAGAATAGGAGGGGAGGGGCTAATTCATTGATTTTTCTTTTTCTTTTTTGTCTATTCTCATTAGAAAATTTCTACTGCTTCATGTTCAGTTTCACTGATTAATTTTCCTTTCATCTTTATTCTGCTATTGAGGTCAACATTTAACAATATTCAGTTATATTTACTTTCTAAAATTCTCATTTAGATCTTTTCTATGATTTTCCTATTTTCTGGTACGAACTTCTACTTTCCATTCAGACGTGTTTATTTCATGGATTATGTGTTAAGAGTTCTTATAATATCTTTGAGTGGTAATTTCACTGTCATGGCCATCTTGTGTTAACTTTATTTTTTTGTGTGTTTACTTGGTGATTAGTCAGTTTTTCCTTTGTTCCCTCGTCCTTCAACTTTGGCATGTTATTTTGGATTGTACTCTGGACATTTGGAATATTATGTTGGTGGATCACGGGCCCTAATCAAATCCGTGTTGTTGTTATTTAGCAGAAAGTTAAAATAATTAGTTTCAGAAGGCAATGTCTATTTCATCTTCTGTGGGCAGAAGCTCCAATGTCAGTATATGTATACATTCTGCTATGTGTTTATGTCTGCCTTGCATGAGCCATGAGCTACTCAGTAATTTACCTCTGACTATAATATTTGGTTGGTGGTTTATATCACAGTTCAATTCTCAAATCTTTAGCCCTGTTTAACTAGCTGAGTATTTATCTTGGGGGTGGAGTCAGGCCCAGGATCATACACAGGATTAGGGAACCTGCTTCTCCAGTTCTCACTTCTTCAGTATTCCATCCACAATTTTCAGTTACCAAGTTCTCATATCCAAGCTCCTCTGGATGGAAAAATAGTTTCTCAGAAGTTTAGCCACTGTGCTATCACACAATTCCACACGACTGGGCACATCCTTGAGGTGTGAGATAATAAGAGCAAACTAGTGGTGATTCAAAACACAGGGGTTCTTCAGGCTTAAGATAAGTGTCTCCTGTCTTCAGGGTATATAGCAGCCTATGCCATCGTCGGCACAATAGCAGTGCATCTCCAGGGCTAGGGCAGATGTGAGAGTGGAGGTGAGAGGAGAAAAATAGGAAAGAAAAGAATAAAAGATTTTTCTCTCACCCTTGGGGTCTCAAAATCCCCTTTTCCCCGTCTTCTGGATCGATATAGGGGTCCCCTAAAGATTCAGTTCTCTGCCTGCTATGCAGTTCTGTAATTCAGGCCACATGCAGATCAAAGGTGACCTGATACTCAGTCCAGAGCTTCCTCTGCTGTATCTCTTTTTTTTTTTTTTTTATTAGTTGGAGGCTAACCACCTCACCACATTGCAGTGGGTTCTGTCATACATTGACATGAATCAGCCATGGATTTACATGTGTTCCCCATCCCGATCCCCCCTCCCACCTCCCTCTCCACCCGATCCCTCTGGGTCTTCCCAGTGCACCAGGCCCAAGCACTTGTCTCATGCATCCAACCTGGGCTGGTGATCTCTTTTTATTATTTTCTTGGGCAGTTTTAACTCCCATAGAAAGCCAAAAAAGAATACTCTAAGGGTTATGTATCATATTAATTAACATATTTGTTTAGAATTTGAATATGGAATATGGTCAGGTTCAGTTTTCATTTGAAGGGTCTGACTGAGGACTTGCCAGTGCTGTTGCCTTGAATATAAAATTAAATGCTTATTCTCCAATTCTATAGCTATGAACTCCTAGGCCATGAAAAACTGTGACTAAAGGATTTAACTAGTTATTTCCAGTGGAATGAATAGATAGCTCATCAGAATAAATATACTTGGGTTTTAATAGCAAGACTGTATTTTTTTATTATCCTGTGTAGTTTTCAAAATTCTAACTTAGCTTCCTCTTTTTCTTATTATGCAGCTGGCTATATATTTACCCCCTTAAAAATCCTTGGCCATATCCCTGAAGGGGATAGAGTCAGTGGACTGAATAGGATTAGCATCAAAAGTCACCACTGCTTTCCCAAGCAGAGTTTAAAAATAGGATCATTGAATAATAAGGGATTTAAGTCTCAACCAGGCAGGGTGCGGAAGGAAATTATTTGGATTTAGACCAATAGAGATTAGAGTGTGATTAGAAACTACCTTGTCCTTTATATCAGATTAAGGGACTTGAAAGGGAAGACTTGCAGGAAAAAACGTCAGGTCACAAAATTTTGCACTTGCTTCCCTAAATCAATCAAAGAAAAATCTCTCTTTCCTGGTACATTTCTGAGTCTGAGAGCACCAACTGAAGCAAACACAAAGACATGAAGGGTTAGAAGTGTTACAGTGTAAGGTTTAATAAAAATTACCTTTGGGAAATAGCCAATATAGGAATCAAGGAACCAAGACAGGTAACCAATAATAATAACTTTTGTATAGATCTTTTATCTTAAAGAATCCCAAAACAATTTCCACAGAAGAAAATGCATCATATTCAACAGAAATCCCTTCATCCCTAGAGTGAGGCATTTCTATTTAATACAGAATTCTTAGCAGGAACAAAACATGAGAAAAAGATTTTCTTCAATATAAGGTTAGTCTACATTGTTTACTCAATGCTTGGATGAAAGAGAGTCCTTCTTTGATTTGGCAAGATATTTTGGGGGAGAAAAAAATGCCCATATAAAATCACTTTTTAAATGTTTCCTAACCAAATTGAGGTAGATTTATATTTTCAATATTGGATAGCACATACCATTTAAGTAATAGAAAGTATGAAGAAAAAAATCATTTTTAAATTGTAAAACATTTTCCTACATAAGTAAAACCTTTAAGGTTGGAACCTTATTTTTATACATCTGTAGTGTTTCCTTTATGAAGATGGTAAGAGTCTTGAAAAACAGTCTGTATAAAAACTATTTGAACTAGGGCACAAAAAATTCTTATTTTTTTTCAAAATATACATCAAGTTAAACTCACACAAGAACCGCTTTTAATAATATATACATATACATATGCATATATATGTATATATACATGTGATTATATATATAGTGTACAATAAATATACATATATTGCTCAGAGATACTATAGCAATATAGTCAGTTACAGAGATTGTAAGATTCTTCAACAGCTCTTTTTTTTTTTAAGCAAGTTTGAGGTATAATTTATATACAAAAAGCTGTGTTTTTAATGTATACAATTTGAGTTAGGGGAGAAGTATACATCCATGAAATCATCCCCACAATGTATGCCATAAACATATTTTATGCAATAAAATATGCAATAAAATATGTGTCCAAAAGTTTCCTACCATCCTTTTTGATTATTTTTTCCCTCAGTGACTATTTTGAATCATGACGTTGTTTAACATTGAGATCAACATTCTTTACAAGTGTCAACATACTATTAATATTCTGTTACTTTTCAGTAGATAGCTATGGATCAGTACTCTATATTGTTCCTCTTTCAGAGTGCTATTTCACCGAGGAGAAAATTTCACTTTTTCATGATCTGGTAAGTGTCCTGAAATTACAGGGAATTTTTAACAATATCAAACCAAACGCTGAAAATCAAATCCTACTTTGAAAACATTTGTTCATCACTAATCTATTTCATTGGATAGCAGCTTACTAGAATAGAAAGGAAAATGGATAAAGTTAGAACAGTGCATAAGATATAGCAAGAGTCAAAGTGCTGCTAATGAACAGGGTAGAAGATGAACATTCCAGACAGAAGGAGTTGTGTAAGAAAAGGCAGAGAAAAAAACTGGTGATGTGAAGGCAGTAATAATCAGATGGTTGATGACTGAATTCTCATGGGTGAGAGTGAAGTAAATTCACAAATATGTTTAAATAATTCTCTTATCAAGGACAACCTAACTATAATGAATGAATTTCTGTTTTTTTTCTCTGGGGACTTCCCTGGTTGCTCAGTGGTAAAAGAATCTGCCTATCAATGCAGGAGATATGAGTTGGATCGCTGGGATGGGAAGATCCCCTGGAAGAGGGCATGGCAACCCATTCCAGTATTCTTGCTTGGGAAATAACATGGACAGAGGAGCCTGGCAGGCTATAGTCCATGGGGTTTCAAGAGTTTGACATGAGTAACTAAACAACAACGTGTTATTATTACTATTCATCTTTAGGTTTATTTCTTTCCATTTTTAAATTAAGGTTAATAATACTTAGCTCATTGAATATCTCTTCAAATAGATGTTTGTACACTATAATTCTCATAGTTTTTTGAACTGTTAGCTAGTAAATAGTAAATAATGATAGAGTTTAATAAACGCTGCTATCATTATTTTCAGTCTGTAGGAGGAGGCAGCATTTTGCATGGATCACTTTCTGTGAGACTTTTACAGATGCATCAGATTTAAGCATGATGATAAGGAATGGGGATACTGTGTGATGTGGAGGGTATATGTCTATAAAGCCTGGGAATGGGTGTTTTTGTTTGGCACACAGGGAGTTGCCAACGCTGACAAAGAATTGTGCAGAATGAAATAAATTAGCTGTAAAACCTGATGATACAAAAATGCAAAGCTGTAGGAAGTCTTAAAAGTCAGTTAAACAGCTTATATTTTTTCCCATATGTTATTTAAATTTTGTTTTTGGGGAACTACCTTTTCCCTTTGTAAAAATTCACATTTTTATTTAGGAAATACCATTTCAAATTTTTTCAGTATTAAATTGATTGGGGCAGGGGTGAATGCCACTATGACTTAAAAGATTTAAGAAGGTGGTAACAAAAAAGACATTCAAAAACAAAAGAAAACATAGATCTGGATCTGTAAAGACCCTTATGTAGTATGCAAAGTATTTAATTTGTGTTTGTTTAACAATAATTTTTGCCTACTTGGAACATTTTGCTTTTCCTTCTAAATTCTGGGGCTGGCTGGTTATTTTGATTAATGTTGAGAGGCTGTAAAAATGACTTCTCTGGAAATCTTGACTAGCTAGAAACCCATCTGTTTTACATGGCTTAGTTGCAGTCCTGCCTGGAGGCAAAGGATAGATAACTTGAAATAGAATAAGAGACCCAAAGGAGAGGATTAAGTCACTAGATTAGTGGTGACCATATGCTCCCTAGAAGGTTCATGAAATTGCTCATTTCCATGGGAAAAGATATGTTTTTCTCAGTGGCCTTGAATTTTAGTAAGAGAACAAGGCTACCAGTTCCCTACAAAATGTCCATTAAAACCACTGGAGCAAGTAATCTTTCAAGGAGAATATTTTTGTTACAGATATAAAAATGCTCAATTATTATAAAAACTCTCCTCTCTCACCTTCACCTTCCTCTTTTCCCTTTTCCTCCCACCCCTTCATTTCTTCTTGTCAGTCTTTCTTTCCTTCCTTCCAAAAGTTTGAAAATGCTTTAATATTGTTCTTTCAGGTGCTATGTTTTATTGGATTGCTTAGCAGTAAGAGAATATCCTAAAAGGAAAAACATCCGTTTGAATTCAAGACATACTCTCCTACTTAACGTTGATTCTTTTCTGTTAGTAAGGAAAGGTTTAAACATGAAACAAAACTGATTAAGTTACTTTCCTGAAAGTAATCCCATGCTACTACAAAGTACTGCTCTATACTATATATCAATAGCTAGAAAATGGTTTCTAAGCATATTTAAAGTCTTCCTCTCTGTTTTTAATGTTTACTTTAACCTGAAAATAGAACTTTCTCTGTTTTTGCTCTTGCTTCTCTTATATTTTTTTTATGAGACTATTAACTCAAAAGACATCAATTCTTTTTTAGACTGGAGAAAATCTAAGCCAAAGGGGTTTTTATTTCATGTCTTTTCTTCCCCTCTCTATTAAGTGGCACTAATTACTGATTCTGGTAAAGCATAATGAGTTAGTATTCTTGATAAGAGAAATAATAGAAATTCATTCATTATAGTTAGGTTTTTCTTGATAAGAGAATTATTTAAATATATTTGTGAATTTACTTCACTCTCACTCATGAAAATTCAATACTATCTAATTGTTGTTGTCTTCGCATCACCTGTTTCTTTTCTCTGCCTGTCCTTACACTATTCCTTCTGCCTGGAATGTTCACCTTCTATCCTATTCATCCTGCATTGCCCTACTCCAGATTTGCCCCCTCTTATGTGCTGTCTGATGCTTTTCTTGTGACCTCTCCCCATGATCTCTCTTTGAATGTCACTGAGTTTCTTATTGGCTTGGAGCATAATTGCATATGATAATTTATATCTTCTCTACAGACTGTAAACTCCTTGAGAGCAGGGACAGTTTCATATTTATAGAACAGGATGTTCAGTGTCATGGAGACAGACTTTTAATGCATATTTGTTTCACAGGTGGATTAAATGCTTTATTCCATATCTGAAACATGCAGGTTTTATCTCTTGTTAGAAAGTCTTCATTCATTGTAAACAGAGTCTTGAAGAATGTATTCTGCTCTTCATTATATTTGAAATGAGGTACATTTTATGATTCATGATGGGTTACATGTAGATTTCCATTTATCCCAGCCCTTCCTGTTAAAAAGACCTTAGTGTGACTAGTGAAATCCATAGCCTAAATATGTAAGGCTATGACACATGAAAAATTCTAATTGAATATATTCACTTATATAATAAAAAAATGGGAAAAAAAGATAATTATGATGTCAAACAGTTAGCACTTTTATAGTACTTAACTTTGTGTCTGACACTGGTCTATGTTCTTTCATATCCAACCCACCATTTACCGTCACAAAAGTATGAAGAAACTCTTACGAAGAGCTCATGTCACTTCCCTAAGCCCTATGACTTGCAAGTATCAGAGTCAAGGTTTAGATCCAGTTAATGCGGCTCTAAAATTCATAATCTTAACCACCATCCTGCGTTATGTTACTTTCTCAAGGGTAGCATGAGTACACAATCAGAGTTCTACAAAAATGTATCTAGTACATTCGAAAAGAAATGACTGAGCATTGTTGCGCACCATCACTGTAAGAAGAAATCCAGATAAAATCAACTTATGTCTAGTCTTGAGGAAAACAAGTTTGCCTTTATTAAACGTTGGTAATAAGAAACTACATGTTCAAGGTTAAGGTGAAGATATCTGAATATATTTTACTGGAGCAGCCTACTACTAAAACTTTTCTATTTCATTCTGAAGCTTATGCTTTCTCTTATCCCATGACTATGTTTTAAAATAATGCATTATATTAATACAGTATCTGTCATTGAAATATTTATTGTTAAATAGGCATTCCTGTGTCTTTGTAAGATACTAAGTATGTATTAATTTTATTATAATTATCTGAGATTTTCACATAAAATTATCAGTACACTTTCAGGCCATAAAATACACTTTGGGGACAGCCTGTACCTCCCTGCCTCTCTTTTCCAGAGCAAAGGTCATGCAGCCTCTAGAACCTCCTTTTTTTCCCCTTTCTCAGCTCTATTTGGGGGCAGTCTGTCAAACTCAGCCGTTTAAGTTTAGAGACAAGGAGACTTGAGATCAAAGAGACTATGTGACTTACCTAAGGTCAATCAGCTGTAGTGACACGATGATTAAGTGAGGTCATTCAAAGTAACTTTTTAATGGTTTTCTACAAAAAAATGAATCAGGACTGACTCTCCTTTGAATATCTTATACCTCTCTTAGTTTGACAGAGTTTCTCTGGTTTAGAGTTATTTTCTTTGTTACAGGAGCATAAATATAATGTTATAATTTATTGTGGATATCATATAAACATACCTTCTCTGTGTGTGCTAATCGCCCAGTTGTGTCTGACTCCTTGCGACCCCATGGACAGCAGCATGCCACGCTCCTCTGTCCATGGAATTCTCCAAGCAAGAACACTGGAGTGGACTGTCACTTCCTATGCCAATATCTTCTAAACTTGTAAATTTATTTTACCCAAAATTTGATTTTTATTTAATTTGATAGTTCAATGACATAGATAAATATATGTGAATTCATGCAGCTAATTCCTGTGAAGATAAAATACGTAAATATGTATATTTATATGAAACATACATCAACAAAACACATATAGCAGAAAAGACTGAGGTTATTTACATTTTGGACTTGCATTCGAGTTTGGGTGAATCTGATACTCTGTAAGTTCAAGTTGAAGTTACCGGAAACCCACAGTAAAAAACTAAAGACTGTGCTCTTCATTTAGCATGAATTAATGATAGACATCTAAACATTCTCAGAAAATAAAACTTAAAAGTTTTCTGTTTGTTTGCATAGTGTGTAAAAACAAGGGTGCTACCCTGAAGGAATTTCACCATACATATCTTTTTTTTTTTTTTAATTTTTCAGTGGGTTTTGTCATACATTGATATGAATCAGCCATAGAGTTACACGTATTCTCCATCCCGATCCTCCCTCCCACCTCCCTCTCCACCCGATTCCTCTGGGTCTTCCCAGCCCACCAGGCCCGAGCACTTGATTCATGCATCCCACCCGGGCTGGTGATCTGTTTCACCATATCATCATACATATCTTGAGAAAAAATACTTCAAACTAAAGCAAGCCAAATCCTATGGTGAAGAATGGAAAGTATTGTTATGTGATTTACAATTAGCAATACTATGTGGGGAAAAGAGATGGAATAATGAAATATTACTCCCATCAAAACCACACACTTCTGCTATTTGGACAAGAAAATAATTTTATTACGTGAACCATTAGAAGGAATAACTAAAGTCAAGTCAGAAATGCAATGTTTTTTAGCTTAAAATTATAAAAGTGAAAGTCACTCAGTTGTGTCTGGCTCTTTGCAGCCCCATGGAGGGTAGCCTTCCAGACTCCTATGTCCATGGAATTCTCCAGGCCACGTTACTGGAGTGGGTAGCCCTTCTCTTCTCCAGGGGATCTTCCCAACTCAGGGATGGAATCTTGGTCTCCCATATGCTGGCAGATTCTTTACTGTCTCAGCCACCAGGGAAGCTCCTGAAACTGTACAATAATAAATATTTTTGTACAAGTATTTTCTGTATTGGGAGGAAATAGAACTTATTTAGAAAAAGAGTCTATTCTTTGCATAGATTCTAGGATTATATATCAAGCTGCAAATAACACATACTCTCTGTATGTCTCTCATCATGCGGTGCTTTAGTTGCAAAGTTGCGTCCAACTCTTGTGACCACCATGGACTGTAGCCAGCCAGGATCCTCTGTCCGTGGGATATTCCAGGAAAGAATACTGGAGTGGGTCGCCATTTCCTTCTCCAGGGGATCCTCCTGACCCAGGGACTGAGCTCTGGTCTCCTGCACTGCAGGCAGATTCTTTATTGACTGAGTTACGAGGGAATTCCCCATTATGCACATGTATCAAAATGTTTCCCACACTGTTAGTCATGTCACTCATGCTGCTTTGTGGGGCTTAAACCTACTATTAGTAAGACTATTTTCTTCCTAAAAATCACTCTTCCTTTATTATTTTCTTTTTTTCCTGACTGAGGTGATCTTATCAACTGGCTCATGATATCTATCATATGACTACTGTTGAGTTGACCTCAAAATCTTTCTGTTTAGTTGCTTAAACACTGTCACAAATCTCCTTACACAAATCTGTGCCTATATTTAATTAAAATTATTTCCTTCTAATTATCTTTAAATTTTAAAGCAGAGTGCTTCATTCTGCTTGAAATCATGACAAGATTTAAATTTGTGTTAAATCACCGCAAGTACTCCTTTAACATTTGAATTCAGTGAATTGTTACCAGACTTGGTTTTCCCATTACTTTTCCACATGGATTATATGGGTATGAGTTTACACATGCAGAAAATACAGTACAAAGAAAAAAATACAAAAGTGACTAAGTGTATTTTTTAGTAAATTGCAAAAGGAGGTATTAATGGTTACAGCATCCTGTTGTCCTACTAAAGAAGTCACTGATTCATTTCTATTTTTTTATATTAATATATTGATGGTAAGTTTACTCTAGAGTTACCACAACAGACACCTCAAGTCTCCTGATCTCCTACAAGGTGCATGTAATTGCATTTCATGATGATTGAGAAATCTGTTAAGGTCTTTGCCACCAAGTAGTTTACACTCCATAAAAGAGCTAAACATTCCTATTACTATAGACATTCATTCATTCTGAATATTATGTTGACCAGAGAATATTATTAAAGAAGTTATTATGAAAAGTAACTTTGTTTTACCTCTCTATTCTTTTCAATTTTCCTCTTCACATTTCCTCTTGTCTTCCATTCTTTCTCAACTAAATCCTCTTCTGATCTTTGTAGACCTTTTCCCTAAACAGATAGTCATGGTGCAGAATGTGGCTTTATTATTATTCCTCTTCTCATATTCATCATTTTCCCACAGTAAATCCATAGCTAAGTTTCCCTCTTCTCTTTTCCTTGCCAGTTATATACTTCCTGATGACTATTTTCAACTAAAAGCTACAGCAATCTTTCCCTCCTCACCTCCATCCTTTTTTGCCCTCCCCCCTATTTATCTGTGTATTTCTTTATGCTTGTTTTCCAGTATACATACATATAGGGTAAAAGATGCTATGCTCAGCCGTCTCCCTAAGTGTTGAAAATTTGAATTTGCAGAACTACAACAGTAAGAGGGTATAAACTTCAATCAAGTAGATTCAAAGTATGAGATATTGCATTGAAGGTCCAAATAGATCTGATCATATTAAGCTCAGAATTATCCTGAAGCTATTATTATAGTCTATAACTTTTTAGGAATGGAGTTAGAAAAGGAAAACAAATCATGGAAAGAAAATGTATTGACCACCACCTGCTGTTCCTGTCACTTCAGTCGTGTCCGACTCTGTGCGACCCCGTCCCTGGGATTCTCCAGGCAAGAACACTGGAGTGGGTTGCCATTTCCTTCTCCAGTGCATGAAAGTGAAAAGTGAAAGTGAAGTCGCTCAGTCGTGTCCGGCTCTTAGCATGGACTGCAGACTACGAGGTTCCTCTGTCCATGGGATTCTCCAGGCAAGAATACTGGAGTGGGTTGCCATTTTCTTCTCCAACTTAATCCAAGAGAAAATCCTCACGCTGGAAATGCGAGAGAAGGACAGAAAATCAGTTCCTCAGTAAGCACAGTAACTAAGTAAATGTTTTGCTCCTTATTATTCTGTTTCTTTTCAACAAGTACCTTTCTCATTTCTGGTGCAAATTTTCTTTCATCCTTCTCATTGTGGCTCTGTACTTTCACCCTTCTGTTCCTCCCATCATCAGATGTAATTCCATTCACAATTGTGTAATATCTCTATTGCTATCTAGCATGATAGAATATTTAAATGTAACTATACACACATGTGATACTATACACACGATTCTTTATGCATAGAAGTATATGTATATTATACATATATATTATATGTATATACTTATGTACATACTTATATTATGTATGTATATATGTATATACTTATGTACATACATATATACATATGTACATACTTATATTATATATAAGTATATTATAAAATAGTACTATATTCTTTAAAAATATAGATAACTAGATTTACCTGATAAATGAAAAGATGAACATCAAATTCCATTTGATTTCTGAGTTTCACTCCCTGAGGCATTGATGTTTACAACAAAGGAAACAAGTATTCACTGCTTGGAAGACAATCCAAATAAATACATAAGAAATAAAATTCAGTAAAACCTCCTTGGAGGAAGAGGAGACAGAATAGATGTTTTCATAAAATCAGGTCAATAACCACTGCATAAAAAGTTATTTTTAATAATTTTACTTCAAACAAATTTAGGTCCTTCAAAAAAATTTAGTTCCTTTATAAACTGTGGAATTAGAAAACCAAAGGCCCACATTTCTGATAATAGAGAAAGTCCTTTATATTATTCATAGTATATTATATTATGACTCAATTATTTGACTTTTAGGGCAATCTTGGGTGACATCTTTAAACAGTGAAAATCTGTCTCAAAAGGTGCAATGCCAATTTTTTTCTGAAAAATGAGTATTTTATAATAATTTTGTCTAGATCTTCAAGGTCATTTCTGAAATTAACTTTGCTCATATTAAGAAACAGGTTGGCTGCAAGGGATTATTTCATTACAGTCTGTAGTCCTCACATATAGAAAAATGTAATTACCTCAAACCAGCTTACCCAAAAGATGAATTTGAATAAAAAATGTTAGCAAAAAATATCAAAATGCTGGTTTCAGCTGGAAGTTTCTAGGGTCAACTTCAAACATTAAAAATAACAAAAACATATATATTAGACAATGAAACTTTGTATGCTGATAGGGTAAATGAAAAATCAAATTCATTTCTTATTCCAGTACTTTTCATCTGATGGGAGGACCTGATTTTTACATTTATTTCTCATAATACTAGTTTAAAATGACAACAATCAAAGCTCATAGGTGGTAAAGATGAGATCAAGGAAAAACTTTTTAGGGCTATCATAATGTCACTTAGACATGGAAATCATGAGTTTTGACTTTACTTCTGAACTGTGTTGATTAAATCTGTAGCTGTGGAAAAACATTTGTTAATGACTCTTTCCTTTGATATACACATGTAGTGGAGGTACATTATGAAAATCTTTTATTGTGAGTTAGTTAAAAATTTTGAAGCAATACTGTTAACTGCACTAAATATAGTATCAAAAATAATTATGCCATTTAAAAATATAGATGCTGTTTAAAAACAAATAAACTATCATGTGTTTCAGCATGTGTTTATTTTATCTTGCAATTTGATTTTTATTCTCCCCCAACTGCGCCATGATAGTATAATTAGTTTGTTATCTAAAAGAAAAAATAGTCTCTTTGGATTCAAATTTTGTTAAATATTTGATTTAATGTTTTGGAAGTCTGACTACTCAGAGGCATCATAAGTGGACTGTGTTGTGTTGAGATCTTCTCTCTTCATTAAGGTTATTTTATACCTTCTGGAAAGTATGTGTTCTACGTGCTCACTACTTAATTACAGTAGATGTCCTATTTTTTTTTTTTTGTATCTTTTATTTTACAAGTTTCATAAGAGAACTGAAACATAAATGATTTAGATATCATTATAGTCAACATTTATAGTTATGGTAACTTAAGGTGTTTTCATCCCAGAAAAAATAATACAGTTGGTAAAAATATTTTTTTTATAAAACTACAAATATGATAATGTATCATTTTTCATGGAAAAACATTGATTTTGTTACAAACATACTTCTGTGTGCATGTATGCTAAGTCAGTTTACTCGTGTCCAACTCTTTGTGACCCTATGGACTATAGACAGCCAGATTACTCTGTCCATGGGATTCTCCAGGTAAGAATATTGGAGTGGGTTGCCATGCCCTCCTCTCCAGGGAATATTCCAGCCCAGGGGCAGAATCTGTGGCTTTTATACCTCCTGAATTGGCAGATGGGTTCTTATCACTAGCATCACTTGAGAAACCCTAAACATACTGTTCAGTTCAGTTGTTCAGTCATGTCTGATGCTTTGTGACCCCATGGAATGCAGCACACCAGGCTTCCCTGTCCATCACCAACTCCCAGAGCTTACTCAAACTCATGTCCATTGAGTTGGTGATGCCATCAAACCATCTCCTCCTCTGTCGTCCCCTTCACCTCTTGCTTTCAGTCTTTCCCAGCATCAGGGTCTTTTCCAATGAGTCAGTTTTTCCCATCAGGTGGCCAAGGTATTGGAGTTTCAGCTTCAGCAATAGATCTTTCAATGAATATTCAGGACTAATTTCCTTTAGGATGGACTGGTTGAATTTCCTTGCAGTCTAAGGAGTCTTGCAGTCTCAAGAGTCTTCTCCAACATCACAGTTCAAAAGCATCAATTCTTCAGCACTCAGCTTTCTTTATAGTCCAATTCTCACATCCACACATGACTACTGGAAAAATCATAGCTTTGACTAGACAGACATTTGTTGGTAAAGTAATGTCTCTGCTTTTTAATATGCTGTCTAGGTTAGTCATAACTTTTCTTCCAAGGAGCAAGTGTCTTTTAATTTCATGGCTGCAGTCACAATCTGCAGTGATTTTGGAGCCCCCAAAAATAAGTCTGTCACTGTTTCCATTGTTTCTCCATCAATTTGTCATGAAGTGATGGGACTGGATGCCATGATCTTAGTTTTCTGAATGTCAAGTTTTAAGGCAATGTTTTAACTCTCCTTTCACTTTCATCAAGAGGCTCTTTAGTTCTTTGCTTTTGCCATTAGAGTGATATCATCTGCATATCTGAGGTTATTGATATTTCTCCCAGCAATCTTGATTTCAGCTTATGTTTTATCCAGCCCAGCATTTCACATGACGTACTCTGCATATATTTTGAATAAGCAGGGTGACAATATATAGCCTTGACATAATCCTTTCCTGATTTGAAAGCAGTCTGTTGTCCATGTCCAGTTCTAACTATTGCTTCTTGACCTGCATACAGGTTTCTTAGGAAGAATGTCAGGTGATCTGGTATTCTCTTTTCTTTAAGAATTTAGCAGTCAAATGCTTTGGCATAGTCAATAAAGTAGAAGTAGATGTTTTTCTGGAACTCTCTTGCTTTTTCAATGATCTAACCGATGATGGCAATTTGATCTCTGGTTCCACTGCCTTTTCTAAATCCAGTTTGAGCATCTGGAAGTTCACAGTTCATGAACTGTTGAAGCCTGGCTTGGAGAATTTTGAACATTACTTTGCTAGTGTGTGAGATGAGTGCAATTGTGCAGTAGTTTGAGCATTCTTTGGCATTGCCTTTCTTTGGGATTGGAATGAAAACTGACCTTTTCCAGTCCTGTGGCCACTGCTGAGTTTTCCAAATTTGCTGACATATTGAGTGCAGTACTTTCACAGCATCATCTTTCAGGATCTGAAATAACTCAACTGGAATTCCATCACCTCCACTAGCTTTGTTCATAGTGATGCTTCTTAAGACCCACTTGATATTGCATTCCAGGATGTCTGGCTCTAGGTGTGTGATCACACTATTGTGGTTATCTGGGTCATGAGAATCTTTTTTATATAGTTCTTCTGTGTATTCTTACCACCTCTTCTTAATATCTTCTGCTTCTGTTAGGTCCATAACATTTCTGTCCTTTATTGTGCCCATCTTTGCATGATTTTTTTTTTTGTTTTCCTTTTTATGTCTAATTTTCTTGAAGAGTTCTCTAGTCTTTCTCATTCTATTCTTTTCCTCTGGCTTTTTTTGCATTGATCAGTGAGGAAGGCTTTCTTATCTCTCCTTGCTAGTCTTTGGAATTCTGAATTCAAATGGATATATCTTTCCTTTTCTTCTTTGCCTTTCACATCTTTTCTTTTCTCAGCTATTTGTAAGGCCTCCTCAGACAGCCATTTTGCTTTTCTGCATTTCTTTTTCTTGGGGAAGGTCTTGCCTCCTGTACAGTGTCCTGGAATGTGAAAGTAGGAAGTCAAGAGCACACACTGGTCATAGAAAACATCCACTTCCAACAACACAAGAGAAGACTCCACACACAGATAACACCAGATGGTCAATACCAAAATCAGGTTGATTATATTCTTTGCAGCCAAACATGGAGAAGCTATATACAGTCAGCCAAAACAAGACCGGGAACTGACTGTGGCTCAGATCATTAACTCCTTACTGCCAAATTCAGACTTAAATTGAAGGAAGCAGGGAAAAGCACTAGAACATTCAGGTATAACCTAAATCAAACATATTATTAGTGGTTAGAAAATTTTAAAAGCAAGTTTTAGAGTAGCATGTCTCTGATATTTTCTGGTATTTTCAATTTTTATCCAAACGAATGCTCATTTTCAAGCAGGCATCAGAGTTGGAGCCCAACATTTGTGCTGGAATTTAAGAGACATTTGCAGTTCCAAAATATTTTTTCCCTTCTTGAGTATTAATTTAGATAAGAATTTGCAATGCAACCAAATTATATTCTGCTCAAAATGTGATCATCTTTGTTATAATTAGAAGAAGAGATAAATATTAAGGCTGCCACCTTGGTTAAATCTTTTAATAGTTATCTGTAAATAGCTTCCTTCATAAAAAAAAGAATCAAGTGAAAATCAGATAGAATTGCCTACTGTATTTTATGACTTCTTTGCTACCAAACTAAACTTCTTTTTCCAAGAACTTTGAAGTAGAAAGTTACTACTGGGTAAAAAGTTACTGCAACAGAGTTGTATTTCTTTATGATAATGAACACAAAGAACGCCCCAAATTTGCCATGTCAAAAAGCAGCAAACACATATTTTGACATAAATCACGCTACTTCTCTGTTCAGAGTGTTCCAAATTCTCCTATCCCACTATAAAAGCCAAAGTCTTTATAAAGGCCTTCAAAGCACTTGAGAGTTCACCCATCTTCTAGCAACACGTTCTTCTTTGTCCCCTCTCCCCAGCCCCATTTATCTCCTCTTTGCTCCTTGAATTCTAGTTGTATAGTCCAGTTACCATGGCTACAAAACATAGTTGTTTTACTCCATTGCATTTTGTATTATGTATTGTCTTATTGAGGGTCATGACTTTGGAAAAAGTACCGCAGGGATGGTGTGCTACTCCTCCCAAATGTATGGGGTCTCAGCTGGAAGGTAGGAAAATTGGAGGCTGGAGTTACCTGAAAGCTTGTTTGTCTACATATCCGGCAATGTGATAAGTTCTGTCACTTGTGGGTCTTGTTTGTCTCCACATGACCTTCTCGAATAATTCTTGCAAGTGGGATAGTTTGGAATTCCTCACATCAGGAGTGTCCTGAGAGAAAGATACCCATGAAGAAAGCATGTGTTCTCTTGTGACTTATCTTTGGAAGACATACAGAATCACTCCCCCACCCCCAATCTATGTATCTATGTTAAAGCAATTACAACATCTGTATCAAGTAAAATGATAGCATTTGAAACTTCTTTTCAAGGTCACAAATGACCTTGGTAGCATTTATCTTACTTGAAAAGTCAGAAATATTTGACATAGTTCATTACTCTTCTAATAATGCTATCTCTTTTGTCATGACAATACATATTTACGGTGCTTCCTTTATTAAACTGTCTACTGGCTCTTAGTCTCCTTTGCTCCTTAATCATCTCCATCCTCTAAAATATTGGTGAGTCACTGGGACTCAAATCTTAACCTGACTTTTCCTTTGAGAAAATTTAATTTATGATTTCACATATATAATCTCTATGCCAGTGACTTTCAGTATATATATCTGACTCACCTCCTTACTGAATTTAACATACATAGCACCTAATACCTGCTTTGTTTTCACTTGGATATATAATTAGCACCTTGGAATTAATGTGGCAAAAACGAATTCATTCTTTCTTAAACCTTTTTTGCATATCTGTAAATAATATCACCATCTACAGTGTCACTCACATCCTTACAGCAAATTTATTGATTCTATCTCCATAACACATTCTGAATCTATCCTTTTTCTACCTCTTCCAGTAAAATCTTAGTCTAATATCCCTACCCTAAATTATCAAAGTAGTTTACTGGCATATCTCCCCACATTGCAGCCCACAAAATATTTAGGCACCACTTTTACCATGCAGAATTGTTGCTTTGGCCACCCAGTCAGGTACTACATTTTAAATGTCTTGCATCAGCAGAATGGGAAGGAATGTGATAAGTTATTTCAGTGGGTTATGTGTTAAACTATGTATATTTTGGAGCATTATTTTCTATTAGCATTGTCTGTCATTTAATTTAGTATACTATGCTATCTAGACCCTAAAGCAACTAAGAAAATAACTCAAAAAATAGTTAAAATTAAAGAAATTAAAATGTTATACTAGAAAATAGCCACTTAATCAAAGTTAGTAAAGGAAGAACAGAGGAACAAATTAGTAATGAAACATGAAGGTAGACATACATCTAACCATATCTATAATAACATTAAATGTAAATAGATAAAACTATCCAATCAAAAGACAGAGGCTATCAGACTGTTTTAAGAAAAGAAAACACAAACTCTAATTCTATGCCATCAAAGGAGACCTGTTCTAGAACCTGAGAGTGTTAATAGCCTCTGTAGGGAAGCCAGAGGTCCCCAGGTGGCAGGAGGAAATAAAACTGCAAGTGGCAGACTTTTTTTTTTCTCTTCTAATCCTGTGTTGTCACCTGGCTCAACTTTATCTCAAATCTTGAGCTAAACAATGCATTTTTCTTACGGAAAGGTTTCCTCAAGCAAATACCTGAATTATGTATTTGCTTGAAAATCTGCCTTTCTTCATGTCAATTGTTTTACGGCCCTGCATGACTCACCATCTGCCAATGCTATCTCAAAATGCATGTTGTGGGTAAGGGGCCTGGTGCAACTCTCTCAGTTTTGAGGCATTTCCTTTCTTTAATAGGCAGCTTGCTAATAGGTGTATAACTCCTTGCTAAAAACTAGCAAGGGGGCACTCTTTCTGCCCCCTTCTGATATCTATGCTAGAAGCTTTCTCTCTTTTATACTTTAATAAAACTTTATTACACAAAAAGCTCTGAGTGATCGAGCCTTGTTACTGGCCCCAGGTTGAATTCCTCTCCTTAGGAGGCCAAGAATCCTGGCATCCTTCCCTGCTCATAGAACCAACATTTCAAGCCAAAGATAAAAATAGATTGAGCATATAATATAATTTCATTCTTTAATTCTTTCTTCCAATTAATTCTTCTTTCAGCCTCAAACGCTTCAGATTAGCTAATGGCTTTCCATTTCACTTAGGAACAATACACTAAATGCAGATTTCCTCTCCTGTCTTCAAAGATCTATGCCATTATTTCACCAGGTGAGTCTTCAGACCAGAAGTATCAGCACCGCCTGGGAACTCATTAGAAATGAAAATTTGCAGAACTTTCCAAGAATAAACTCATACACTTATGGTCAATTAACCAATAACAAGGGAAACAAGAATATACAATAGAGGAAAGACAGTCGCTTCAACAAGTGGTGCTGAGAAAACTGAATAGCTACATGTAAAAGAGTGAAATTAGAATACTCTCTATCACCATAAACTCAAAATGGATTAAAGACTTAAACATAAAACTGGATACTCTAAAACTCCAAGAGGAAAATGGAACATTCTTGGCATAAATCACAGCAATGATTTTAGATCCATCTCCTAGAGCAATGGATATAAAACCAAAAATAAACATATGGGATCTAGTTAAACTAAAAATTTTTGCACAGCAAAGGAAGCCATAAAATGAAACAAAAAATCTATTGGATGGGAGAAAATATCTGCAAATAATGCGAACAACAAGGGTTTAATTTCCAAAATATGCAAACAGCTTATAAAACGCAATGTTAAAAAAAAAAGAACACAAACAATTAAAATACACAGAAGATCTAAATATACATTTCTCCGAAGAAGACATACCATGTCCAACAGACATATGAAAAGACGCTCAAAGTTGCTAAGTGTTAAAACGATGCAAATCAAAACTACAATGGAGTATCACTTCCAACTGCTTAAACGGTCACCATCAAAAAGTCTACAAATAATAAATGCTGATGATGCTATGGAGAAAAAGGAACTTTTACATTGCCGGTGGGAATGTAAATTGGTACAACTACAATGGAGAGCAGTATGGAATTTCCTTAAGAAACTAAAAATAGTTACTGTATGATCCAGCAATCCCATTCCTACATATATATCTGGAGAATATATGTAATTCAAAAAGATACGTACATCCCAATGTTCATGAAAGTGAAAGAAAAGTGAAAGTGAAGTCGCTCAGTGGTGTCTGACTCTTTGTGATCCCATGGACTGTAGCCCATCAGGCTCCTCCATCCATGGAATTTTCTAGACAATAGTACTGGAGTGGGTTGCCATTTTCTTCTCCAGGGGATCTTCCTGACCCGGGGATCGAACCCGGGTCTCCCTCATGGAGGGCAGACGCTTTACCATCTGAGTCACCAGGGAATCCCAATGCTCATAGCAGCACCATTTATAATAGCCAGGCATGGAAACAGTGTCCATCAAAGGATGAATGGATAAGGAAGATGGGGTACATGTATACAATGAAACACTACTCAGCTGTAAAAAGTAATGAAATAATTCCATTTGCAGCAACATGAATGAACCTGGAGGTTATCATACTAAATGAAGTAAATCAAATAGAGAAAGACAAATATCGTATGATATCACTTATATGTGGAATCTAAAAAACTGATACCAATGATATTTACAAAATATAAATGGATTCACAGTCATAGAAAGCAAATGTATGGTTATCAAAAGGAAAAAGGGGGTGGCATAAATTAGGAGTTTGGGATTAAAATATACACTCTACTATATATATATAAAGTAGATAACAAGGACCGCAGTATAGCACAGGGAACTATACTCAATATCTTATAATAATGTGAAATGGAAAAGAATCTAAAAAATTATATATATGTGTATATATGTATAACTGATTCATTTTCTGTATACTTGAACCTAACATAACATTGTAAATCAACTATATTTCAATTAAACTTTCAAAACTGATAATTTGGGGCACCACACCAAACCTACTGAATTGGGAGATTTAGAATGAGACCCCAGCAATATGACTGTGTATTTGTGTGTATGTTTTAACAAATTCTCCATATTTGCTTAAAACTCAATAACCAGTGCTTCATAGCATCAACTACCAAACTTTTTGCCATCATTTTATGCTTCTCTATTTTTCACTGCATTAGTGTCTCCTTTATTTCCTCTGTTTTCATTGAACACAACAAATCCATTCCAGCTTTGGAGTATTTGTTCCCTCTGCCTGAAACAATACTCCCTTGGTTTCCCTTCTCCTTTCATGTCTCATATCAAATATCATGCTCTGACCTTTCATCATCCTCTAATCTAGCCTTGTTCCATCGCCTGTGTTGTCTTTTTTAATCACCTTGTACCATCTGTTTTCCTCAGTTATTTATCACTTTCTGAAATGATTTTGTGTTGGTTGGTTTAGTAACTTTTATGTATTTCTCATCATTTAAAGTATAAGATTCAAGATAGGAAATTCCATATCAGCAGTCCCTAGAACAGTGCTCAGCAAATAGGGTAAGGGGTATATACTCAGTTGACGATAGTTGTATTTCAAAAAATTAAACTATAATTATTTATCCAACATTCTTTCATGATAAAAACCCTCATCAGAGTGTGTTTAGGAGGAAGATGCCTCAGCATAATAAAGACCATAAATGACACCCCCACAACCAACATTATACTCCACTGAAAAAAAATTGAAACAAGAAGTTTTGAAACAAGAAACTAGAGAATGCCCACACTCACCACTCTTATTCAGTATAGTTTTGGAAATCCTAGCTAGATCAATTAGGCAGGAACAAGAAACAAAAGGCAAGGAAGAAGTAACACTATTTTCAGATGATATGATTTTGTATACAGAAATTCCAAACAGAAGACTGAGACAGTACTAGAACTAAACAATTTCAGTAAAGTTGCAGGATATAAAATCAATATACAGAAATCGGTTCAACAGAAACCACATCAAAATCTCAGTGTCATTCTTCACAGAAATAGAAAAAAAAAAAAAAAGTCTGTATAATACCACAGAAGAACTCACATTACAAAGCATCACATGACCCCAAAGCAGTCATGAGAAAGAAGAATGAGAGCATCACATTTCTTGAATTCAAAACACTGAAAAGCTATAGAAATAATAGTATTGTGGTACTGGCAAAAGTAGACATCGATCAAATGGAACAGAATAACAGCCAGAATTAAACCCTTGCATACCAGGTATACTAATGTTGGACAATGAAGCCAAGAACACCTAATGGGGGAAAAATTGTCTTTTCAACAAAAGGTGTTGGAAAAACAGGATAAACACAAGAACAATTAAACTGAATCCCTATCTCACAGCACTCATAAAAATTAACCCAAATAGGTCAAAGCCTTATGCAAGAGAGCAGATACCATTAAACTCCTAGAAGAAAATTCAAGTTCCTTGACATTGGTTTAGGTGATTTTTTTGGATATGATTCAAAGCCACAAACAGCAAAAACAAAAATCAACTAATAGGATTATATCAAACTTAAAAACTTCTGCACAGTAAAACAGACATTTCAAAAATAAATCAATAAATATTATTTGAAAAGAAGAAAGCAAGAAGGTTGTGTCTGAAGATTAAACCAGTAGATCAGGTCACAGCAGCTGTAAGCGACCTTCAGGAGTCAGAATGGCTCCAGAACCGAGAAACGAGCAAAGCTATCACCAGGTTGAAAGGAGAGTGGTGGCCATGAGAGGGCGCTGTGGAGCCACCAAGGCACTCCGGGCGGAGCGGTGGGAAGAGCCACTCAGACTGAAGGTTTTCACTTCAGTGGAGGCCTCAGCAGAGAGCTGTCTGACACTGTTAGACATGTCTTCATCTAAAGACCTCCTCAGCAGCCTTCTCAGCCCCAGAGCTGAGAGGAGAGGCCCCAGACCCTACCTCCAGGGGCCAGGACAGCACCTAGGCCTGGGGAGCCACGTCTTCACAAGGTCTGTACCCTCTGCCTCTGGAGGGCTGGGGCTTCCCTGAAGGCCAATCGGGAGCGCGCCTGCCTAGAACGCGGGGGACCTGGTTTGCTCTAAGAGACCTGGGTGTGCTCTAGGAAAGCACACCCAAACCAACGGAAAGAAAAAACTACTATGAAGTCAAAGCAAAAAATGCTGTGAGGCACCTCGAAGAACTGGGCAATAAAAGAAAGTTGGAAGATCCCCTGCAGAAGGAAAGGGCAACACCCTCCAGTATTCTTGCCTGGAAAATCCCATGGACAGGGGGAGTGCAAAGTCAGACATGACTGAGTGACTTCACTTCCACAGAGAGCTTATAACCACTTTGGAAGAGCTTATAATCATTTGGAAGCCTCTGAGCTGGTTCTTCTTGCTATGCTTATGTTTACCACACAGCCTGAGATTAGGTTAGGTCTTTTATAGGAAAAGAATAAGGATCTGGAATACTTCATCTTTGGGGATACTTATTTTTTCATTATAAACTAATAAAATGGCATTCTGGTTTACTAAAAAAAAAAAAGAAAAGAAAAGACAACCTGTAGAATCGGAGAGAATATGTGCAAATCATATATTAGATAAAAGGTTAATATCAAAAATATAAAAGGAACTCATACAACTCAACAATAACAAAAATCAGTTTTGAAAAATAGGCAGAAGAATTAATAGATATTTCTCTAAAGATGACATTCAAATAACCAACAGGTAAGTGAAAAGGTGTTCAATGTCACTAATCACTAATCGTCAGGGAAATACAAATGGAAACCACAACAAGATATCACCTCATGCCCCATACCTATCAGAATGAATGTTATAAAAAATAAGACAAGAAGTAACAAGTGTTGATGAGGATATGGAGAAAAGGGAACACATATATACTGCTGGGGTATGAATGTAAATTGGTTCAGCCACTATGGAAAAAATATGGAGTTTCTTTAAAAAATTTAAAAAATTGATCTACCATATGATCCAGCAATTGAACTTGTTTAGTATACACACAAAGTAAGTGAAGAGAGGATATCAAAGAGATGTATGTAGTTTCCATGTTGTTATTGCAGCATTATTCAATAAACATGATGACATGTCTATTAGACATGCCTACTGGACAATAGACATGATGCACAAATACCTGTTAATCAAAGGATGAACAAGAAGATGTGATATAAATATTAGTATTATCACCATGGGAAAGAAGGACATTCTTCACTTTGTGACACATGGAAAGACCTTGATCACATTATTCTAAGTGAGATAAGTGGGATAGAGAATGACAAGAAGTGTATGGTATCACTTAAGTGAAATATAAACAAGCCAAACTGGTAAAAAGGGAGAGTAAAGGGGTAGTAACCAGGAGATGGGAGGATAGGACAAATGCTTTTTTAAGGGTACAAATTTGCAGCAAATAGTAAACAAATTCTAGAGATCTAATGCGCAGTATATAGTGAATATAGACAATAATACTGTATTATAATTGCCAAGCTTTCTAAGAGACTAGAACTTAATTTTTCTGACCATTAAAAAGAAATATGCTTATGTGGTAGAGGTGCTAATTGTTATCACAGTGGCAATCATATACTATAACATATAAATATATCAAATTAATATACTGACCACCTTAAATATACACAGTTATGTATATTTTTTAAATGCATATATTATCTAAAAATACATATATTTTTTAAGAATTTTGTCTTAAATACACAATTTGTCAAGAATACTCATTGCAGCATGAATGATAGGCATTGTGAACAGAAAACTCAAACAGCGGTTAAATGGAGAAATGAATAATGATACATTGAAATACAGAATAACAACACTAAAAAATACATACTCATATGGATAATTGTATCAGTAATATATTTAGTGAAAAAAAATCACAATACTAAACAGGATTTATACCATGATCACATAAAATTACATGCACACACACAAATGCATAAGAATTTATTATTTATCTGTATATGTACAGGAAAAGATCTGGAAGAATACATAGGAACCTGTGTACACTTTTTTTTTCTGGAAAGTTAATTTGGGGATGATAGAGAAATTTATTATCTTCCAAATATTTTAAAAAATATATTCAATCAGAATATTTATTTTTCATTTAAAAATACACTTAGAATATATGTGCAGAGGCCCTCCTTTTGTTAGGGAGAAATTAAAGGTAATAGATCATAAAACTGATAAAACAACGATTATACAGTGCTGTGTATTAGCTTTAATGATCATGACCTAATTTAAAAATTACTGCTTTCCAGTTTTGCTCAAAAGTTTTTTGTTGTTGTTGGTGAATATCAATTATTTAGCATTTCCTTTGAGCATATCAGTTCACTCATTAGTAACTTGAAGTGGAAAATATGGTTTGCATGCAGTAGTTCAATTTTCTGCTAAAAAATTTTCTGCTATGTTACATAATATTTTGACCAGTTTGATATGATAATTTTAATTGGGCATTTCCTACTTATTATATTTTCACTAGTGGTAATTTAAAAAGTGCCCTTGAAAATATACTAACGCATAGCACATTTGAGATGTTAACAAAATATATTTTATATTTTGTGCACTTTTACTGGGTATCTATCATACATGTTTAGAGCAGTGTTTTGTTGGTTTTTGTTTTTAAATCTTTTTTAATCTTGAAAATGCCTGTTTTTAAAATTCTAAAGCTATAACAATAAAGAGGAATCATTGAAGGCAATAATTTAGAATAGAAAGAAAACATAAAAGACCAAGATGACTATAGATATAAACTATTTTAAAGAGACTTAATAAATATTATTTGTTAATGAGTAACACAAATTGAGCTGTGATAATTCTATTATGCTGTATCTGCATTTAAATGTACTAAACAGATCCCAGAAAATTAAAAGCTTGTGAAATTGGTATTTGAATGAAACAATGAGAAGATGAGTGTTGGCTATATGCTTTTAGAAATGAAGTCTGAATCGTCTTCCCTGGAGGGTTACTGAAAGAGAAGAGTGATAAGAGAGAACTTAGCATTACCCCTGCAGTTAGTTAAAAAAAAAAAAAAAAATGCACTAAATGTACTTCAGTTTCATTTATCTGTATAATGTACTGGAGAGATTAAAAATGCTTGGCTATACACAATAAATGTTGAAATGAAGATTGATAAATATATCTATTTGTTAAATAGGATTTTTCCTCCTTTTTTCAGTCACCTGCAAAAAATATAACTTGAGGCACTACAAACTGCAGATTGAGTCATTCATCCAAACTACAGTATTTATCCAAAATCATTGTCAGCCTTCTTGTTCCAACCATTTTCAGCTGTAAATGCTTCTCTTTCAATCTATGGGATCAAGCCTCTTATTTCCTGAGTAATTGCTGACCAAGGCTTTCACAGACTTCTATCCACTTGTTACAAAGTCTGAAATTAGTCTTGGAGCTATGAGCAGGGGCTTTTGGTCTGAACTGGACTAGTAATTTCTCAAAAGAAATAAATAATCAATCAATGAAACAGAACAGAGAGCCCAGAAACAAACCTAAAAAGCTACAGTCAATTAATCTAAGACCCAGGAGGCAAGAATATACAAAATAGAAAAGACAGTCTCTTCAACAAGTGATGTTGGGAAAGCTGGACCACTACATATAAATCAATGAAATTAGAACACTCCTCTCATACCATATAAATAAATAAATTCGAAATGGCTTAAAGACTTAAATGTAAGCCACGGCACCATAAAACTCCTAGGAGAGAACATAGGCAAAACATTCTCTGACATAAATCATGGCAATATTTTTTTAGGTCAGTCTCCCAAAGAAGATAAATAAAAGGAAAAATAAACAAATAGGACCTAATACAACTTAAAAGCTCTTGCACAACAAAGAAAACCATCAACAAAATGAAAAGACAACTTATGGAATGGGAGAAAATATTTGCAAACAATGCTACCAATAAGAGGTTAATATCTAAAGCATCTCATACAACTCAATATTGAAAAACAAACACCCCAATCAAAAACTAGGCAGAAGACCTAAATAGACATTTTTCTAAAGAAGGCATACACAGGGACAACAGGCACGTGAAAAGATGCTCAACCTGAATGGACAGAGAGAATAATATTCTTAGTGAAGTATAAGTCAGATAGGGGCTTCCCCAGAGGTTGAGTGGTAAAGAAGCCACCTGCAGTGCAGGAGACACATGAGACAAGGGTTCAATCCCTGGGTCAGGAAGATCCCCTGGAGGAGGAAAGAGCAACCAACTCCAGTATTCTTGCCTGGAGCATCCCGGGAACACAGGAGTCTGATAGATTACAGTCCATAGGGTCACAAAGACTCAGACATGACTGTAGCAACTGAGTGAGTGATAAATCAGATAGAGAAAGATAAATACTATATGATCTCACTTTTAGGTGAAATCTAAAAAGTACAAATGAATCTATATACAAAACAGAAACAGATATAGAAAATAATTGTTGCCAAAAGGAAGAGAGAGGGAAGATGGGACAAATTAGGAGTATGGGATTAACAGATGCAAATTATTATACATAAAATAGATAAGCAACAAGGATTTGCCGTTTGGCTGCTTCCCAAGTGGCGCAAATGGTAAAGAACCCCCTGCTAAAGACTAATAAGAGACATAGGTTTGATCCCTGGGTCGGGAAAATCCCCTTCAATAGGAAATGGCAACTCACTCCAATAATCTTACCTGGAAAATTCCATGGGCAGAGAGCCTGGTAGGCTACAGTACGCAGGGCTGCAGAGTCAGACACGACTGATACTTAGTTTCCCCAAAGATCACTGATTAGCCATTGGCAGTGGTCTCTTGACCTATGAGTGTCTCAGTGTTAGGGAGGCTATCATGAGGGATGGGACATCATTCAGCAACCGATAGCTTGGAGATAATTGTTGTGTATTTCTAATGACATATGAAAATGCTTTGAGAGACCTTAAGTAATCATATAAATGCAGATTAATAGTAAGACAAACTATACGGGACTGCAAGTCTATTTTAACCTGACTGTAAGTGCGAATTTCCCTTCTGCTGCCATGCAATCTACATTTCTGTTGCCTTGTGTTTTGTGGGAAAATAATCCCCTGCAGTGACCCCTGTGGGTAAAAGATACAGATGACAAGGCCAGAGTCTGAATTTCTGCCTAATCTCTAGAATGTAAGAATGAGAAAAGTTTTAAAGACATGGTTTTGCAGGTTGCCCCAGTATTGTCATAATACCCATGGAACCTCAGAGTGGGATTGCCCAGTAAATTATACCATACAGTTTTGCCCATACCACTGTTCTCACTCTGGCTTCTACCTCCCTAACCTCAGCAATAATCAAGTCCATCAATGCTGAGATGTTAAAAATGTAGGAGAGAGTAATTTAAAAAGTGAAATACATAAAACTCTTTGATGTTTAGTTCTTTCCTACTTTCTCTCTCTTAATATAATTCTGCTAACATACAATTCATTATATAAAGTTAGCCTTTGCTAATTAGAATGTATTTTTCTCAGTTGACTTCCCTGTCTTTAAGTTATATAAGTTTCCTAAACATGCGGGGTCATTCCAAGTTCCCTTTTATCACTCTTCCCAGTCTCCTGTAAGTTTCATATCCCCTATGGAATAAGAAGGGGGGAAAGTAGACTACAGAGAATTTAAGATTGCTTTGCTACTGCTATGTAGATAACTGCTTGTCCCTTAAATCTGATTTTGTGAAAAAGTATTGGAGCCCTCTGTTCTGAGATCTGATTCTTATAACCATCTCCTCTGAATTCACTCACAACTAAACACCTGAAGCTTGCCAAACTAAAGAAAATAACTGAAATCAATTATTGGGGCTGTTATAGCTTTAATTTCCTTGCCATCTAAGTACAGATAAATAGAAAATCTAATTTTTATTATACCTCACCTACCACTTTTAATAAATATTAATGTACATGTCTGTGGCTGACCTCCCTCTAGACTTAAAATCAATAGTTGTTGATTAAGGTCTTTGGGGCAGCATTACAAAAATGAAGACTCACTATTTATTCCCATTGCCTCTTCCCTGATCCCTAAACAGGTTAACAATGGGCCTATTAAGAAAAGTAAAGTATCGGAGCAAATTCTGGGTCATGTAAAAATACTTGAACAAAGGGTTGTATCTTGCCTATTATATCAATGTGCGTTATGCAGCAAATTTTTCTAGTAATTTTTACCACTTATGATTTCAATTCTAGTTTTCACCTTTTAAGGACTATAAAGGATACTCCTGTCAGTTTCTTTTACCAGATGCAACTCCAGGGTAGCAACTTAAAATATTTTAAAATTCTTTAATTCCTCATTTGGTTTTTCTTATTGGTTTCAGCCAAAATCCAAATTCATCAGAAACCCAGAGCATAGATTTTACTAAAGGACGATACTAGTAACATTCCATTAGCTTACTAATTTATAGTATAAATATTTTGTTTTTAAAAATGTTTCCTTACACAGGTTTATTCTTTAACAGTCACTTGGTGCCAGATATGGTGTTAGACATTACAGATTCAAAGCCAAGCAGCATAGGCCCTATCTTTTTTAGAAATTATAACAACAAAGAATATAGAGAAAACTAAGTAATTATGTTCAGTAGTAAAGAATAAAAATATATGCTTTGCAGGAGCAGTGAGTACAAAATAGGAAGTAACATCAGTGTATAAAAATACAGCATATAAAACTGGAAATAGAACTGCCATATGACCCAGCAATACCACTTCTGGGCATACACACTGAGGAATCCAGATCTGAAAGAGACACGTGCACCCCAATGTTCATCGCAGCACTGTTTATAATAGCCAGGACATGGAAGCAACCCAGATGCCCATCCGCAGATGAATGGATAAGGAAGCTGTGGTACATATACACCATGGAATATTACTCAGCCATTAAAAAGAATTCCTTTGAATCAGTTCTAATGAGATGGATGAAACTGGAGCCCGTTATACAAAGTGAAGGAAGCCAGAAAGATAAAGGCCAATACAGTATACTAACACGTATATATGGAATTTAGAAAGATGGTAACGATAACCCTATATGCAAAACAGAAAAAGAGACACAGATGTACAGAACAGACTTTTGAATTCTGTGGGAGAAGGTGAGGGTGGGATGTTTCGAAAGAACAGCATGTATATTATCTGTGGTGAAACAGATCACCAGCCCAGGTGGGATGCACGAGACAAGTGCTCGGGCCTGGTGGGCTGGGAAGACCCAGAGGAGTCGGGTGGAGAGGGAGGTGGGAGGGGGGATCGGGATGGGGAATACGTGTAACTCTATGGCTGATTCAAAACCCACTGAAATGTTGTGAAGTATTTAGCCTCCAACTAATAAAATTTTAAAAAAAGGAGAAAAATACAGCATGATAAGTCCAAAGTTTCATAAAACCTTAGCATCAGATGGAAAAAATCTAAAGCCTATGTATCTATTTGCTGTACGATGTAGGAATGACTTAAAGTGAGTAAGATTATACCAAGACAATGCATATGAAGAAAATTATAGCATCAATCTCTGACCCTGAAGGGTGTACCTGCAGATAATGGAAGAATTAGTAAATAAAATGATGGAGGAGAAAGTAAAGATAAAGGTAATCAAGAAGAGGGCAAAATTTTGGAAAGGCACAAATTCACAGAATCATCCTTCTCACTTCATCCTGAGGAAAGGCCCATAGACCATACTGAACACTAAAGAGACCTAACAATCCGGTTCAAGGACAGACATCATTATTAGTTTCTTCTTAATGAAGATCTTCTTATAAAGAAATTAACATGTTTCTTCTGTTTGTCTTTCCTTAAGCTAATGTTCAAGAAGACCAATATATATTTAACTATGTAACCTAATATAAATATCTGATCATGCAAAAAATCCCCATTGGGGATCACAGTCTTGTCATGGCGAAGGGGCTTGGGTAACTCAATGAAGCTATAAGTCATGCTGCACAGGGCCGGTGAAGACAGATGGGTCCTAGTGAAGAGTTCTGACAAAATATGATCCACTGGAGAAAGAAATGGCAACCCATTCCAGTATTCTTGCCATGACAAACCCAAGAACAGTATGAAAAGGCAAAAAAATATGACATCTGAAGATGACCCCTCCAGGTTGGAAGGTGTCTGATGTGCTCCTAGGGAAGAGCAGAGGGCAGTTACTAACAGTTCCAGAAAGAATGAAGCTGCTGGGCCAACACAGAAACAACACTCACTTGTGGATGTGTCTGGTGGTGAAATAAAACCTTATGCTATACAGAAGAATACTTCATAGGAACATGGAATATCAGGTCCATGAATAAAGGTAAATTGGATGTAGTCAAGCAGGAGATGGCAAGAGTAAACACAGACATCTTAAAAATCAGGGAACTAAAATGGACAGGAACAGGCAAATTTAATTCAGATGACCATTATTTCTACCACTGTGGGCAAGAAACAATTGAAGAAAGGGAGTAGCCCAGATAGTCAACAAAAGAGTCCAAAATGCAGACCTTGGGTGCAACCTTAAAAAATGACAAAATGATTTTTGCTAGCTTCCAAGGCAAACAACTCAACATCACAATATGTGAACTGAGAACTTCCAGATGTACAATCTGGTTTCAAAGAGGCAGAGGAACCAGAGATCAAATTGCCAACATTCATTGGATCATGTAGAGAACAAGGGAATTCCAGAAAACCATGTACTTCTCCTCATTGACTATGCTAAAGCCTTTGACTGTGTGGATCACAACAAACTGTGGAAAGAACTTCAAGAAATAGGAGTAATAGACCACCTTGCCTGTCTCCTGAAAAACCTGTATGTGCATTAAGAAGCAACAGTTAGAACTGGACATAGAAGAACTAGTACATTCAAAATTGGGAAAGGAGTACAACAAGTCTGTGTATCATCACCTTGCTGATTTAACTTACATGCAGAGTACATCATACAAAATGCCAGTCTGGGTGAATCACAAGCTGGAATCAAGAGTACTGACAGAAATACCAAGAACCTCAGATAGGTTGATGTTACTACTTTAAAGGAAGAAAGTGAAGAGGAACTAAAGAGTCTCTTGATGAGGGAGAAAGAGGAGAGTGAAAAAACTGGCTTGAAACTCAACATTAAAAGAAAAAAAAACAAAAAACCAGAAACCTATCATCATGGCATCCAGCATCCAGTTCAATCTCTTCATGGCAGAGAAAATAGGAAAAATGGAAGCAGTCACAGATTTAATATCTTGGGCTGCAAAATCACTCCAAATGGTGATTACAGCCATGAAATTAAAAGGCACTTGCTCCTTGAAAGGAAAGCTATGAAAAAAACTAGCAACATATTGAAAAGCAGAGACATCACTTTGCCAAGAAATGTCTATATAGTTAAAGCTATGGTTTCTCCAGGGGTCATGCACAGATGTGAGAGTTAGACCATAGAGAAGGCTGAGTACCGAAGAATTCTTGCTTTTGAATTGTAGTGCTGGAGAAGATTCTTGAGAGTCCCTTGGACTGCAAGGAGATCAAACCAGTCACTTCTAAAAGAACTCAACCCTGAATATTAATTGGAAGGACTGATACTGAAGCTCCAATACTTTGGTCACCTTATGCGAAGAGCCAACTCATTGGGAAAGACCCTGATTCTGGGAAAGATTGAAGGCAAAAAGAGAAGGGAGCAGCAGAGGATGAGATGGTTAGGTAACATCTCTGGACACAAATTTGAGCAAACTCTGGGAGACAGTGGAAGACAGAGGAGCCTGGCATGATGCACGTCATGGCATCAGAAAGAGTCAGATACAACTTAGCAAACTGAACAACAATAGCAATGCAAATAATTCCAGGTATGTTAAATGCTATATTTAGTGGGAATCTAGACCCTGGCTGAACATCAATTTCCCCTAGCCAAAATATAGGGAGAACCTGGTTAGAATTTTGAACAACAAATGCTGCTAATTGTAGACACAGATATGTGAAATAAAAAGATAAAGGAAGCTGTAAATTGCTATAAGTTATTTTACCATTATTATGAAATAATATTATGCTTATTAATATAATAAAGTAAAGGTAGCTATAAAGTACTACAAATTGTTTTATCATTATATTTTATAATATACTTATATATGTAAAATTATATAGATAGATAGATAGATGGACACACACACACACACACACACACACAGTCATCCCTCAATATCAGAGAAGAATTAGTTCTAGGATCTGCCATGGATATCAAGATCTATGGATATTCATTTTCCATAGTTGTCCCTCCACATCTATAAATCCTGCATTCATGGATTATATCAACTATAGATTTTATGTTTTATAATGTTTGAGATCCAAGGTTGGTTGAATCCCTGGATATGGAACTACCCATATGGAGGGTGGGCTGTATATTTATTGAAAATAAAATACTGTATATAAGTAGACTCATGTATTTCAAACTTTGTGCTGTTCAAGGGTCAAATATATGTCTATCTATCTCCCTATTTCTATCTATCTATCTAAGTATCATCATCATCTGTCTTCCTTCCTCCATCTATGGAGAGAGAGATGGTTTCATTAAGCTCAGGAGTCGGGGGGGCGTGGTCAAAAGAAACTTACTACCAATTGTTATATGGTTTTATAAGGAAAAAAAATTTACTCCATATTCTAGAGTAATTTTCAAATATTTGGGGTTTATTGAACCTAAATGGAACACTGCCTGCATTCATTTATGGCGTTTAGAAAACATCTACTGATCCTGTGATATAATCACATATCAATAATTTTTCCTGGTTTTCAGAGGCTATTATTCTTACTCTTTCTACATTTATAGTATCTTGGATCTCTGGCAAGGTGCCTTTACTTTCCACCACAGATTTAAAACACTGTGGTTTTGCAATTTTCTGAAGTGATAAACAATGAATGTAACAAATATTATTTCCACTAAGCATGTATATTTATTTGAAGCATGAACTTAAAACTTCACAAAAATTCAAATCCATAATCCAACCTTGAGGTAACAAACTGATTATATAACAGTTGTGTACTTAATATGGAATTAGAAATATTTCTGGTAACCAAGGTAAAATGTGGAATAAAAATAGGCATCTATGAATTACAAAGCTTTGTTGCCATCCAGCGGTTCCTGCTGACACAAATATGCCTATGTGATTTACAATAAAGAAAAAAAGTTTTTTATTTTGTAAATGGTGTTAGGAAACACTTTAATATATTTCAAATGTTTTTGAAAATTATGAAATAGGATTTGAGAATCGCATCTTGTATGTGTGGTTTCTGTTTTCAATATATACATATTTTAGTACTTAGACAGTTGATCTCAGTCAATTAATCTCCTAAAGGGAAATAATTGGACCTAATAAAAGGTTCTTTTATTTTGTAAATTCAGTTCTTGAGCCAAGGTACTTCTATAAATTTACTTTCTTCAGGATTGGAGCAATGCTAAAGTTTTGAGAAAAAAATCTTTCTTGTATTACCCTCCCCTCCAAACTTTCTTTCATTTATTATATTCCTTTTCTTTATTCTCACGATGGCATTCCAACTAGGTCAATTTTTTTTTTTTTTTTTTGGTGTGCGTGGATAGTGCCTCAACTTCCTGTCTTAAAATAGATAAATAAGTAAACATGAATGAATTACTTTATTATTTAGATTTCAGTCAGATATTGTGAAAAAAAATCCCTGATAATAATTACCAGTAATATTCAAAAGATTTAATGTATATGTATAACTCTGCATTAACATTTTAAAATATCATTAAAGGTAAGTTTTTACATATTATAGAAGACAGCTTTTAACATATTCAATGTTGGTTGGCAAATAGATATTTTGTGAAAGGTACTGTGTTAGGTAATAGAGTAATAAAAATAAATGGAAGGGAAATGAGGATTGAGGAGGTATAACATTCTATTGTTTTCATGAATTGTTTAATTTTATCTTCAGAGTAATGTAATGTAATATCTATGCTTTTTTAAAAAAGAAACTAAAATACATGGTATTAAACCATCACACATGAACAAGTTTTTAAAAATAAAAAAAGCCTAATGACATGGGTAACCACAATGGTGCGATCACTCACCTAGAGCCAGACATCCTAGAGTGTGAAGACAAGTGAGGCTTATGAAGCATCACTGTGAACAATCTAGTGGAGGTAATGGAATTCCAGCTGAGATATTTCAAATCCTAAAGAATGATGCTATTAAAGTGCTGCACTCATTATGCCAGCAAATTTGGAAAACACAGAAGTGGCCACAAGACTGGAAAAGGTGAGTTTTCATTTCAATCCCAAAGAAGGACAATGTCAAAGAATGTTCAAACAACTGCACAATTGCACTCATCTCACATGCTGGCAAGGTAATGCTCAAAATCCTTCAAGTTAGGTTTCAACAGTATGTGAACTGAGAAATTCCAGATGTTCAATGTGGATTTAGAAAAGGCAGAGGAACCAGAGATGACATTGCCAAAATTCGTCAGATCATAGAAAAAGAGAATCCAGAAAAATATTTACTTCTGCTACATTGACTATGCTAAAGCCTTTGTGTGTATCACAACAAACAGGAAAATTCTTAAAGAGATGGGAATACCAGGCCACCTTGCCTGCCTCCTGAGAAACCTGTATGCAGGTCAAGAAGCAACTATTACAACCAGACCTAGAACAATGGACTAGTTCAAAATCGGGAAAAAAGTACATTAAGGCTGTATGTTGTCACCCTGATTATTTAACTTACATGAAGAGTACATCAGATGAAAGGCCAGGCTGGATGAAGCACAAGCTGGAATCAAGATTGCCGGGAGAAATATTAATAATCTCAGACCTGCAGATGACACCAATGTAATGGCAGAAAGTGAAGAGGAATTAAAGAGTCTTCTTATGAAAGTGAAAGAGTAGAGTGAAAAAGCTGGCTTCAAACTCACCAATCAAAAAACTAAAATCATAGCATCTGGTTCCATCACTTCATGGCAAATAGAAGGGGAAACAATGGAAAAAGTGACAGACTTTATTTTCTTGGGCTCCAAAATCACTGCAGACAATGAGTGCAGCTATAAAATTAAAAGATTCTTGTTCCTTGGAAGACAAGCTATGATAAACTAGACAGCATGTTAAAAAGCAAAGACATTACTTTGCCAACAAATATTCATATAATCAAAGCTGTGGTTTTCCCAGTAGTCATGTATAGATTTGAGAGCTGGACAATAAAAAAGGCTGAGAACTGAAAATTGGTTCATTCAAAGTGTGGTGCTGGAGAAGACTCCTGAGAGTCGCTTGGACTGCAAGGAGATCCAACCAGTCAATCCTAAAAGAAATCAACCCTGAATACTCATTTGAAGTACTGATGCTGAAGCTCCAATACTTTGGCCACCTGATGTGAAGAGCTGACATAGAAAAGGCCCTGCTGTTGGGAAAGGTTGAAGGCAGGAGGAGAAGGAGATAGCAGAGGATTAAATGATTGGATGACACCACCGACTCAATAGACATGAGTTTGAGCAAGCTCCGGGAGATGGTGAAGGACAGGGAATCCTGGTGTGCTGCAATCTACAGGGTTGCAAAGAGTCGGTCATGACTGAGCGACTTAACAAAAAAAAAAACATTTGAATCCATGTCATCTAGTTCTATGGAGGTGATTATGACAATTAACAAGCAAGAAAAAGCACAAATGAAGACTATAGGAAACTGGGGGAAGGGAATAGAAGCATCGAGGAGAAAATACACCATAATGAAGATGGGATTTGAATTTGGTTTAAAACACAGATGGAAAAACTTAGCTTAGAAGGTAGGAGTATTACAGTTATAAGACCCAGAGCTTAGTGAAAAATTACTTAATAAAAATGTCAGATATGATTGGTAAAAAGAGATATATTTACTTGGCATAATCATGGGGTATAAGCCCTGAAGAAAACAAGATGAGGCTGCAAAACAGAGTTGAATCATATCACAAAGATCCAGGTATATAAGACTAAGGGGTTATAGGTGATGTAAAGAACCATGGAAATCTTCCAAGATTTTCAGTAAAGAAATGAAATTTACTCAGTCTGTGTTTTAGACAATATAAACACATTATACAGGTGGATTAAATGGAATTTGGGAGATTAGGTAAGAACTAATAAGATTCTAAGCTAGTGTGGTACCTGTGTAAGGAAAAAAAGATAAAAGACATGCAAGTTTTTGAGGTACAATTATACTTAAGAACTGATTGGCTGCCAGTAAGTGAAGATATCAGTGTCTCTAGGGTTTGGAATTTGGGTGACTTCGATAATAATGATGGTACTAAGAGAAAATGATAGATGAGGACAAAGAGCTTATTATGGTGCGGTGAGCGATGGCTTATTATTTGAGATTCCAGGAGAGACATCAAAGCCAGGTGGATTGAGAATAACCACAAAGCTCTGAAGTTACTTCAGGTCACGCAACAGTGCTACATGTTCTATATTTAGCTTATTCTTTCTCTCTAGTCCACAGTGCCTTACCTACTGATTCAAAGCTTCTCTATTCCTTTTCCTTCCTTTCCCTCAATTTTACCTTTACCTCACTGAAAGGAGAATATCCCCCAAATGATAAGTTTTGCTTCAAAGACTACAAATTTAGTCATATTCACATATATCCCAATTCTTCACCGTTGTACTCTGGACATACTTCTTCTCTTTCATTCAAAGGTCAATAAAATTCATATCCCATTTATATGGGATATCCCATTATATTTATATCCCATTACTCCTATTAGTTCCCAGAAATTACTACTACTGACTATCACTCATTGGCATTATCAACCTGTTTCTATTATCATTGCACATTCATCATCTCTAATATTATGACAATAACAAAACAATTCCATTTACTATTCTATCTCTCCAGATGCTTTTAAAGCTCAACTTCCATATTCTTATGTTCCACTTATTCTTCAACTCATTCCAATCTGGAATCTGTTCTTGTACAAAAAAAAAAAAAAAAAAAGTTACTCATAATAGAGTCTTTATTTCAATACTGTAAAATGAAGTAGAAAATTTTTTTTGTCATTTTTATATTTATCAAGATTATTCAACAAAGTTAAACACTTCTTCCTTCTTAAGACAGTCCTTTCCCTTGGAATATTTGAAATAAAACTCTCTGCATAATCCTCCCTGTATTTAGGGTTACTCCTTTACTCTTCTTTTTCAAATTCAGTTCCTCCCTCAAAGGATTTCTAAAGCTGGCATTCTTTTCTCCATCTTTTATTCCTCCTCTTCTTGTTCTCTCCCTCTTATATATCCATTTTTATGACCTCAGATGCATTCTATAAACTTGTGGTTTCCGAATGTACATCTTCAGATATTTTTTCTGAGTGAAAGATTTCTAAGCCCCATCTCCTGCTTCCCATCTCTGCTAAGATGGGTCTCTCAAGTTCAAGATGTTTAAAACCAAACCAGACATTTTGTCTTTCTTAGACCTCCTTTAATCTTCTCCATCTCGGGAAGAAGTGACACCCTTCCTCCTTTCAATAGAACCACATACCTAGAAACTGTCCTTGACCCATTCCTTTCCCTCACCTACTCCATCTAGTCAAGACCAAATTGACAGATCACCTAATTGGTTTATTAACATCTACTTTAAAAATAACCATTGATATATTTAAAACACTAGTAGTAATTTAGAAAATTAGAAATCAAAGTAATATAATCAACATTGAACAGATACCAAGATTAAGTACTCAAATATTATTAAATGTATTGTATTATCCTACACTCTGCCTTCTCTCAGAGGTTACCTTTATTCTTAACTTGGGCCTTCTCTGATGGTTCAGCATGTAAAGAATCTACCTGCAATGCAGGAGATATGGGTTCAATCCCTGGGAGGGGAAGATCCCCTGGAGGAGGTCATGGCAACCCACACCAGTATTCTTGCCTGGAAAATCCCACGGACAGAGTAGTCTGGTGGGCTATGGTCTGTGGGGTCATAAAGAGTCTGACACGACTGAAACAATTGCACAGCACACAGCATCCTTAATTTGCTTTGATTTTCAAAATATTTTTTATTTATGTGTTGCATATCCCTAAAGATAATTTGTCTATTCATGCCTTTTTTAAGTTTTATAGTTAAGAGTATCATGACATTTGTTGATATCTGGGATTTTTTTTTTTATCCCAATTAAGATGTTATTTCTGAGATTTATGGATTCTATTCCATATTTACACACAACATTTTTAGTACTCATAGAACATTATGTGATTGAAAAAAAAATACTCCTTGATTGCTTTCCAAAACCACTTGCATGGCCCATATGATTCTGGCCATTGGCTACGTTTAAATGTCACTATCTGGACATGAAAATGTGTCCTAAAACCATCCTGGATTTTTAAAATTTCATTTAATGTAACAAGTCCTTTTCCACCTCCAGTGACTGCCTCAATATTTTGCTTCCTTTGAAAGGAATACTTTCCCCACTCCAAGATTTCATCTTGATTTCTACAAGTAAACTGCCACTCAATTTACTCTCTTCCCCAAGAATTTTTACTGTCTTCATGGCACTTATTATAATTTGTAGGCATTATATTTTTTGCTTTGTTTCCTTTCTAACACTTAACATGAGATAAGAATGCTTAATAAAGGTTCAGACTATAATTCCCGTAACAGTCATTGTTTGTTACTCAGTACTGCACACTTATTCCTAGTACTAGGCCTCATAGACACTAAATAAAACTTGTTGAAAACAAGAGTGAAAATTAAATTCCCTTAAACCATGAAACACACACCTGAACAGAATAAGCAAGTCACCAAGTTCTGATGTACAAGTTCTTCTAATATGTATCTATTGGAAGAGGACTAATTAATTTAGTTAAAATGGAGAAAATATAACACATACTATATTTGAATGTCATGAATCAAAGTCAAAATTCTGTGCCAAGATCCCTTATTATAAATGTATGAGAGTGATGTCACTGTGATGGTAACACTGGACATTCTTGACATGTTTCCTCTCGTAAGAATTACAACTAACTAACTACAATTCATGGACAAGACACCACTGAATAAATCCTAGAACATGTAATGAGGCTGAAGCATGCCCCCCTTAACCACAGAGACCAAAACAGACTGTGTTAGAAGGGTAAATGGAGCAACTACCCACTGACTACATTGCTCTTTCCCCAGGATTGTGCAGTACCACCCCAAGGAGAGACCTCCTCTGAGATGATGAGTCCTTCAGTGGGAAAAGAGCACAAGGTGGAGATCTGACTCTCCAAGCATGTGGGTCACTTCTTGGGAGCCCCCATTCCAGTCTCACCTCATGAAGATTTCAAGGCAATCTGCAGGGCTTGACCACTGGGAATTGGATTGTGAAAGAATAGTGGGGAGGGTCTTGCAATCATTAGCACTTGGATCTTTGAAAATAAAGTTCCTCCTTGAACCACCCAAGCAGTAGTTCCAGCCAGTTGCTTTGCTCATCTGCAGAGTCAAAACAATGGCTTGGTCTGACCAGGGAACTCAGCAGGATGCAGACCTACTTGATATGTGTCCTTAAATGAACAATCTTGTTGACCTTTGAGCCAGGTCTGCTTCCTGCTTAGGAGGGAAAGCCATCACAAGGGAGCTGAATCATAGCTAGGTCATGATTAAATGTAATTCCTGGCCCCCCTCAACCAGAAAGGCTGGCAAGAACACCTGGAAGATGCGTAGCCCAGTAAGTTTGAGCAGACAGTTCCATAGGCAGAGCTGGTTGTCCAAACGGCAAAGTCAGTGTCATTGTCCAGTAATGAACTTGAAGCATTGATTAGCTTGAGTCAAGACTCATATAAAGAGCTCTGTTAAACTTGGAGATAGTTTTCCATCTCCACCTGGGAAAGGAAGCTAATTGGTTGCCCTGCCCATTACTGAATATTGTACTCAGTCCACCCCACCAGGGAACTTAAGCAGAGCACAGGGAAGCTGTCTAGCTCATGTAGCAGTCTTGTTTACACAGTGGTACTTGAACAGAGACCACAACCCACAGTTTTTTCCCTGTCTGCAGAGCAAAACCAAACGTGCCCTCTGGCCAGGAAAGTCTGTGAATAGTCTTACTTGATTTGCATCCCTAACCATTGGACCAGGTAGGCCCTAGGGACTGTTTTGCTGCCCTGACAAGGCAAGGAAGCTAATTTATAGTCTAACCTACTAATGAGTACAATATTTAGTCTGACCATCTCGTAAGCCTCAACAGAGAACTCAGGCAACTGTGGATACCATCCCCATCCTTGCTTAGGAGGGAACCAAGCCAACAGTTCCACCAAACTGTCCTCAGCCAGTGGCACAAACTTGACCTCTAACCTCAGAGCATCTGTGGTGGCCTCACCCCAAAAGAGGACCTAATATCAAGCTTACCTGCCCAAGAACATTATCAGTGGGCACATCTAGAAACCCAAACTGAGTTGACTTTTGAAGAACTGTCTCTGTTAAAGCAAGACTGTCAAGTCTGAAAGAGGAAACTCCTTAACCACTTACTCAAATGCACAGATACCAATGTAAGCAATTAAAGATCATGGGTAGTCAGGTAAACATGGCACCACAAAAGGAAACTAATGAAATTTCAGTAACTCACTTAAAAAAAAAAATGAAGCTATATTAAATGTCAGATAAATAATTCTGAATGATTCCCTTGAAGAAATTTACTGAACTAAAAGAACACACAGATAACTCAATAAAATGAGGAAAACAATTCATCAACAAATAAATTCAACAATAAAATATAAAATATCTCCACCAAAAAAAGCAAAGAAATTTTGGAACTAAAATATGCAATGACTGAACTGAAAAATTCAGTATAAACCTTCAGAAGCCGACTTAACTATGCAGAAGGATTAGTGACCTAGAAGACAACACATTTGAAATTATCCATTCAGTAGAGAAAAAATTTTCTAAAAAGAGTAAAGAAAGCCGATGAGCCTTAAAGGGCACAATCAAAAGAAATAATATATGCATTATGGAAATTTTAGATGAAGAAGAGAATGAGAAAAGGACAAATGGTATGTTTAAAGCAACAATAACTGAAAACTTTTCAAACCTGAAAAGGGAAATGGACATCCAGGTTCATGGGGCCCTAGGGACCCCAAAGAGCTTGGATCTGATTAGGGCCAGCTTTCTTGGTGGCTCAGATGATAAAGAATCTTCCTGTAAAGCAGGAGACCTGGGTTTGATCCCTGTGTTGGGAAGATTCCCTGGAGAAGGGAATGGCTCCACACTCCAGTATTCTTGCCTGGAGAACTCCAGAGGAGCATGGAGGGCTCCTCTGGGTGTGTCCATGGGTGTGCAAAGAATCGGACACACCTGAGTTTCACAGGGCTACACCAAAATGCATTACAAGAAACTGTTAAAAGTCAAAGAAAGAACGTTGAAAGCAGGAAGATAAGAGAGAAAAGTTACATAAAAGGGAAATCCAATGTGTCTATATGTGGGTTTCACACCAGAAACTTTCAGACCAGGAGAAAATGGAATGATATATTGAAGGGGGAAAAAAAAAATGTTAGTTAAGAATTGTATGCCCAGCAAATCTTTTCTTCAGAATTGAAGGAATGATAAAGATCTTTCAAAATAAACAAAAGATGAGTGTGTTTATCACTACTAGACTAACCTTACAAAAATTTCTAAAGTTGCTTTAAGTGGAAGCATATGATGATAATTAGTATCATAAAAATATAAGAAGTAGCATAAAACTCACTGGTAATGCTAAATATAGAGTCAAAGCTAGATTTTTTAATATGGTAACAGTTATGTGCAATTCATTTACAACTCTTTAAAAGAAACAAAAGCAGTAAAAATAGTGATAACTTCAGCAATCTATTATTGGATACACAACGTAAAATATATAAATTATAACAGTGATAATAAAAAATATATTGGGAGAGAAGTAAAAGTGGAACATTTAGAAATACTATTCAAGTTGAGTTGTTAGTTTAAATAGGGTATTATAAGACACTCTATGCATGCCTGATGGTAATCACAAAAGTAAAACCTGTAGCAAAAACGTGGTAAAGAAGTCAAAGCATAGTGATGTCAAAAAACCATTAAAGCGCAAAAAAAAAATGAGCAAGAGATGAGGAATGGTGAATCTTCAAAACAGTCAAAGCAATGAACAAAATGACAATAGGAAGCCCTTACCTATTAATTACTGTTATAAATGTAAGTAGATTAAATTCTCCAATCAGAAAACACAGAATAGATGAATGGATTAAACAAAAATCCAACAAATGCTATGTATAAAATATTCCTGAAGACCCACATGTACTGAGAATAAAGAACTGGAAAATATATTTAAAGCAAATTGTAACCCCTAAAAGGGAGGGTTAGCTGTACTTTTATCAAACAAAATAGACTTTAAAAATGGTAAAACAAGAAAAAGAAGGCCATTAAAGAATGATAGGCTGATCTATCAAGAACATATAACAATTGTAAATATTTATGAAACTGATATTAGATAACTTAAAATAGCAAAACCTAACAATTAAAGAACAAATAAACAGTACTGCAATAACTGTTGGGGACTTTAACATCCCACTGTCAACAATGGATAGATTACACAGACAGAGGATCAATAAGGAAACTGCAGACTTTAGCCACACTATAGACTAAAATGGACCTAACACACACCCACAAAGTATTACAGCTGAAAACAGAATACACATTCTTCTGATGTACACTTGAAACATTTTATAGGATGGACCACATGTTAGGCCACAAAACAAGTCTTGTCAAATTCAAGAAGACTGAAGTTGTATCAGGTATCTTCTCTGACCATGATTTTATAAAAACTAAATATCCATAACAAGAGGAAAACTGGAAAAAATCATGAATGCATGGAAATTAAAATAACCAATAGATCAAGAAAGAAATCAAAGGATAACTAAAATTTTATCTTGGAAAACCAAATATGGAAACTTAATATACCAAAAATATGGGATGTAGCAAGTGCTGTTCTAAGAGAGAAGTTCATAATGATAAAAGTTTACATCAAGAAACAAGAAAGATCTCAAATAAACAGCCTAACTCTAGTGTCTAGTCTCAAGAAACTAGAAAAAGAAGAACAATAAACCCAAAGTCAGCAGACAGAAGAAAGTTATAAAGATTAGAGGGAAAATAATTGAACTAAAGAGCAGAAAGACAACAAAAACAGTTAATCAAGCTAATAATTGGTTCTTTGAAGAGATAAGCTGTACAAATCTTTACCTAGATTAACCAAGCGAAAAGGCCCAAATCAAGAAAATTATGTAGGAAAAATGAGTCATTACAATTGGCATCACAGAAATACAAAGAACTGTAAAAGGCTACTATGAAGAAACTTTACAACCTAGATAAAATGAGATTCTTAGAATCATATAACCTAATAAGACTAATTAGAAAGATATAGAAAATGTCAATAGATGAATTGTTCTTAAGGATATTGAATCAGTAATCAAAAATCTCCCAACAAAGGAAAATCCAGGACCAGAAGTATTTGATAATTTTAACCAAACACTTAAAGAAGAATTAAGGCAATCCTTCTCAAATTCTTCCCAAAAGTTGAAGAGTTGGGGACATACCCAAGCTTATTTTAGAAGTTCACTATCACCCTGATACCAAAGCCAAAGAAGGATACCAAAAGAAATAAGCTGCATAATAATATTCTTGATGAATATAGATGCAAAAATCCTCAATAAAATACTAGCAAACAGAATTAAGCAGTATATGTAAAGGATAATTCCCCATGATCAAGTAGAATTGATTCTTATGATGCAAGGAAGATGCAACATACACAAATCATACAATGTGATACATCACATTCATAAAATTAAATTTAAAAATTATATGATCATCTCAATTGACAAAATGTATTTGACAAAATTCAACAATTGTTCATTGTAAAAATCCTTAAAAAATTAGGTGTAGAAGGAATGTATCTCAACATAATAAAGGCCATATGTGACAAGCTCACAGTTAACATTATATTCAACAATAAAAGTTTGAAACATTATTAAGATCAGGTACAAGTCAAGGATGCCCACTTTCACCATTCCTATTCAACTGATAGTTCCACCAGAAAAAAATCAGGTAAGTAAAAGACGTGAAAGGCATCAGAACTGGAAAGGAAGTACAACTGGCTGTATTTGGAGATGACTGATTCTAAAGACTCCACCAAAAACTATTAGATGTAATCAACAAATTTAGGGAAGTTGCAGGATATAAAATTAACATACAAAAAGTGCAACAGTTTATATGAACTAACAAAAAATTAACTGAAAAAGGACAAAATCAATTCTATTTACAGTAGCACCAAAAACAGTAACATACTTAGGAATAACTTTAACCAAGGAAGTGAGAAGTTTCTACTCTGAAATTACTAGACACTCATAAAAGAAATTAAAGATTCAAATAAATGGAAATGTATCCCGTGTTTGCTGTGACCAGTGTGTCCCCTTGATGAAACTCTGTAAGCCTTTGCCCTGTTTCAATTTGTGCTCCAAGGCCAAACTTGCCTGTTACTCCAGGTATCTCTTGACTTCCTACTTTGTGCATTCCAATTTCCTCTGATGAAAAGGACATTTTTTTTTTTTTTTTTTTGAATGAGTGTTAGTTATAGAAGGTCTTATAGGACTTCATAGAACCAGTCAACTTCAGCTTCTTCGGCATTGGTAGTTTGGGCACAGACTTGGATTATTGTGATGTTGAATGTTTCGGTTTGTGATGAGCCAAGATCATTCTGTCACTTTGAGATTGCACCCAAGTACTGCATTTTGGACTCTTTTTTTGACTATGAGGGCTACTCCCTTTCTTCTAAGGGATTTTTGCCTACAATAGTTATTTGACTTAAATCCGTCCATTCCAATCCATTTTAGTTCACTGATTCTTAAGATGTTGATATTTGCTCTTGCTATCTCCTGCTTGACCACGTCCAATTTACCTTGATTCATGGACCTAACATTCCAGGTTCCTATGTAATATTGATACTTTCAAATTATGGTGCTGGAGGAGACTCTTGAGAGTCTCTTAGACTACAAGGAGATCAAATCAGTCAATTCCAAAGGAAATTAACTCTGAATTGATTGGAAGGACTGATACTGAAGCTGAAACCTCAATACTTTGGCCACTTGATGCAAAGAGTCAATTCATGGGAAAGACCCTGATGCTAGGAAAGATTGAAGGCAAAAAGAGAAGAGAGTTCCAGATGATCAGATGGTTAGAAAGCGTCACTGACTCAGTGGACATGAATCTGAGCAAACTCCGGGAGATGGTGAAAGACAGGGAAGCCTGGCATGCTTCATCCCTGAAGTCAAAAATAGTTGGACACAGCTTAGTGACTGAATGACAACAATCCTAATGTTTATAAATTGATAAAATGAATATTTTTAAATGCCCATAGTATGCAAAGCTGTTAACAGAAATCATGCAATCTTTATTTGTGTTTCAATGGCATTTTCTTACAGAAGTTAAAATAAAATCCTAAAATTTGTTTGGAACCAGAAAAGACACTGAATATCCAAATCAATCCTGAGGAAGAACAAAGCTAGAGACATCATACTTCTTGAAATCAAGCTATATTCAATTCAGTTCAGTTCAGTCGCTCAGTCGTGTCCGACTCTTTGTGACCCCATGAATCGCAGCACACCAGGCCTCCTTGTCCATCACAAACTCCCGGAGTTTACTCAAACTCGTGTCCATGGAGTCGGTGATGTCATCCAGCCATCTCATCCTCTGTTGCCCCTTCTCCTCCTGCCTCCAATCCCTCCCAGCATCAGTGTCTTTTCCAATGAGTCAATTCTTCACATTAAACAGATATAATAATCAAAACAGTATTGTACTGGCATAAAAACAGAAACATAGACAAAGGGAAAGACTTGGGAGCCCAGAAATAAACCCAAACATATATGGGCAACTGATATTTGACAAGGAAGCAAAGACTACTCAATGGAGAAAAAGAGCTCTTTCAATAAACTGTGCTGAGAAAACTGGATATTCACATGTAATAGAATGAAGCTAGACACCTATCACACCACAAAAATAAACTCAGAATGAATGAAAGAATTAAATGCAAGGCTGGACACTATAAAATTTCTAGAAGAAAAGAGAGGAAAAAAGCTTTTTGACATAAATGTTGGCAGTGGTTCTTCGGATATGACATCTACAACATGAGCAATTAAAGAAACAAGCAAATAAAAACAAACAAGTGGGACTATATAGCTCAGTTGGTAAAGAATTTGCCTGAAATGCAGGAGACCCTGGTTCGAATCCTGGGTTGGGAAGATCCTCTAGAGGAGGGATAGGCTACCCACTCCAGTATTCTTGGGCTCCCCTTGTGGCTTAGCTGGTAAAGAATCCGCCTGCAATGAGCAAGACCTGGGTTCGATCCCTGGGTTGGGAAGATCCCCTGGAGAAGGGAAAGTCTACCCTCTCCAGTATCCTGGCTTGGAGAATTCCATGGACTGTATAGTCCACGGGGTCACAAAGAGTCGGACACAATTGAGCAACTTTCACTTTCACGTAAAACTGAAAAGATTCTGCATAGTAAAAGAACTGATCAACAAAATAAAAGGCAATCTACAGAATGTGAAAATAGATTTACAAACCATATATCAGAGAATGGATTAATATACAAAGTAATAAAGCTCATATCACCCAGTAACAAGAAAATTAATAATTCTAAATAGACTTTTTTCCCAAAGAAATTAAATGGTCGTGAGGTATATGGAAAGGTGCTCAATATCACTAGTCTTCAAAACCACAATATCATCTCATGCCTGCTAGAATGGATAGCATCAAGGAGACAAGAGATAACAAATACTGGAGAGGATGTGGAAACAAGGGAAGCTTTGTGCGCTCTGTGTTGGGATGTATATTTGCTTAGTCACTGAGGATGACAGTATGGAGGTTCTTTAAATAATTAAAAATAGAATTTCTATATAATCCCGCAATTCCACTTTTGGGTATTTATCTAGAGGAAATGAAGGCACTAACTTGAAAATAGTAGTAGGAGTGTTAGTTGCTTAGTCGTGTCTGACTCTTTGTGACCCCATGGACTGTAGTCTGTCAGGCTATTTTGTTCATGGAATTCTCCATGGAATACTGGAGTGGGTAGCCATTCTATTCTCCAGGGGATCTTCCTGGCCCAGGGATTGAACCCAGGTCGCCTGCTCTGCAGGCAAATTTTTTACCAACTGAGACACCAGGGATCCAAGATACCTTCTATTCTTATCCATTCATCCATCACTGAACACTTAGCTTCTTTACATATTTTAGCTACTATAAATAATTTTGCTATTATTTAGGGGTACAAATATCTTTTCAAATTTTTGTTTACCTGATGACCATTTATTTTCTTTGGGAAAAAAAAATGTCTACTTAGGTCCTTTACTTGTTTTTCAATTAGATTATTATGCATGTTTTGCATTAGCAGACAAATTCTTTACTATTGTACCATCACTATCTGATAAATACTGTAAATTATTAATACTTTTTCCAGGTCTCCATATGCATGTCTGAGCTGATTCAGTCTCTTGCTCCTTTAAATGAGTCTGTAGCACATATTTTGCAAAGGATTTCTATTATGAGTAGTATCCATTATCATGAGGAGGGTTTTGTGGTTTTGTTTTTTTTCTAATGCAAAGCTAACTGTCCCTTATATGATCTATGACCTTGGCTTCCCTAGAACAGTTTTTAACCATCTGAGTATTTCATTTTAGGCTACAATTTTTAATGTCTTTCTTGCAGGAAATTCCTCAATCCTTATTATAAATATCCTAAATTTCGTAAGGTTATTTTATAGGCTGAATCTTCTTCATTCTAACAAACTCTGTGTACTCTATATCACAAGGACAAGAAAGGCTATCCATTATGAACTCCTCTGATCTTCAAATTATCCATAATTTCCTTCTTCCATAAATGCATAAACATCTGTCCTTTATAAGTGTGAATCCCTTTGTTTGTTTTGTTTATCCCTCAACCTCTCATCTAATCAAACTATGCCTATTCTCACCTTTTCTTCTGTTGCTTTAATTCTCCATATTTTTCCTTTCCTTCAAACTGTAAACATGCCAAAATAAAACAACAAACCTGTCTTTTGACTCTACTTTTCCTTCAAGCTAATGCCACTACGTTCTTCTCTATTACAAAATTCTACTTTCTCAGTTTCCTTTACTCCTGGAAACATTGCTATCTGATTTCTTTCCACCTCATTTAATTTTCTCTTTTTATTTGGTGAATAAATACTTAAATGTAAAGGACTCAATGTCCTTGTCAGATCAAATGTCTTTTTTTTCCCAGAACTTCCTTCCATGCTAATTTCTGTGTTTTTTTTTTTTCTATTAAACTGGACATTCACTTTCAAACTTCCCCACCAGCTGGTTCCCCTTTCTTTTTGACACTCAAATGCAGATATCCCATAGAGTTCCATTGTTTTTTTTTTTTTAAAATATGCTGAGTATTAGTTGTGGCATAAGGGATCATTTATTTTTCAAGTATGTGGGATCTAGTTCTCTAACCAGGGATCAAACCTGGCCCCCTTCAATGGGAACAGGGAGTCTTAGCCACTGGAACACCAGGAAAGACCCAATCTCCATTCTAGACTGTTTTCTCTTCCTATGGTTTCCAGACTCTACACATAGAGTGCACATACTCCCATATACATCTCAATCATGGTAACTTCACTTTTACCAGCATTATACATTTTGTTTCTAAATGTGTTTACCACAAAGAGTTTATGGATTAGAAACAAAAGATGATTTCATTCATTTTCATCATTTTAAATGCAGCAACTGGAAAACCCATAACTTCTCTCTCAGGTTTATGCATTAGACAAGTCATTGAATAAATAAAACCAATTAAATCAAATCCAAATTCACCATGTTCTTTCACTTTAATATTTGGGCTATTCCATGACAGTTTAGAAAGCCAAGTGCCAAAGAATTGGTGCTTTTTTGTTTTTTTGAATTGGTGCTTTTGAACTATGGTGTTGAAGACTCTTAAGAGTTCCTTGGACAGCAAAGAGATCAAACCTGTCAGTCCTAAAGAAAAATAGTCCAAATAGTCATTGGAAGGACTGATGCTGAAGCTGAAACCCCAATACTTTGGCCACCTGATTCAAAGAACTGACTCATTGGAAAAGACCCTGATGCTGAGAAAGATTGAAGGCAGGAGGAGAAGGGGAAGACAGAGGATGAGATGGTTGGATGGCATTACCCACTCGATGGACGTGAGTTTGAGCAGGCTCTGGGAGCTGGTGACGTATAGAGAAGCTTGGTGTGCTGCAGTACATGGGGTCACAAAGAGTCAGACAGGTTTGAGCAACTGAACTGACCTGATGATAGTTTATTTCTCTCTCCCTATTTTTTCCTGCAGGTTACGTTTCAGCCCATCGACAAGGCTGAACAAAGCATGATTGTAAACTTAATGGTATATGGTCCAGACAGGAATGAGAAGCAATAAAGAGTGAAGGGAATGGTGGTGGTGTAAGCAGGCTAAACAAGAACATCTGCAGGTCAGATGCTGCTTACTGATCTCCAGCATTCAGTCATTGTGACAGCAGTCAGCATTTGAGATGCTGGGCCTCTGTCACCATATTTGATGTGAAAACTCTCATTATGGCTAGTAACAGGTATCCGAAAATGTTTGACAACTCAGTGAACAAATTGAGAAATTGTGAAAGTGAATTGAGGTCTACCTACCCATTCTAAATAGTTTATCTAGATCTGAATATGGAATGATGCTCTGGTGAAGACACAGACAGGCATAATAATCACCAAATTTCTGTTTCCTTATCTTCTCTTGAGGGTTTTTTCTTAAATCTCTATATATACACAGACTGTCATTACCTTTTAAGCAAATACACAGCATTTTTCCAAAGGAAATGACATTAAAATCACTCTTTGATTCAGTTCAGTTCAGTTCAGTCACTCAGTCACATCCGACCCTTTGTGAGGAAATTAGCTGATACCAATTACGGTTACAGTCAGAAAAACAAAGCTCAGTTTTGAAGGTAAATTATTGCTTGCTCAAAGTAAATTACTTCTTCCAGAATATACAACCATAATTTAACATTACTAATGTTCTAGACAATGGTAATTTAATAATATGAGACACTTACTTCTAATAGAGCATATTTTCCTAACACTATCTTCTAGGATTAGGAACAATATTAACTTTTAACCATGCTATGAGCAGTCTGCCAAATATATACCAAATTCAATTTCTGCCCACTAGAAAAGTAAAGTGCAAATTAAAATAATATACTTGATGTTAGTAATTCTAACATTTTGTATTATGCTATTGAGTTACAGATACATACTTCAAAATCATTAAACCTTTAAACAAAATTCTGATTTTACTTACTCATGTTATATTGGTCCTTTTATTTGAAGAGAGGTTGGAGATGAGGATGTTGGAGACCTCTGCAGGCAGGTCTTCATGAACCAGAGCACCTAGAAAATAAAATAAAATGAGCAAAAGGTCAATTTCAAAGCCCAAGAATGGGTAGGGGGAGAAAAATGATACTCAAAACTAAGAAGAAAACATGGAAGGATCATGTACAAACATTCCAAAACTCAATGATACACAGTGAAGGAGACACCAAGGAAACTGAGAATTTAAAGAAAGAAGGAGTAAATATCAAGTCAAATACAGTAGCTATTTGAGGTCCCATAAAATAAGGGCTTAAAACTTTTTTGTTCTTTTTTTCCTGGCATGTAAGACATGAATAACTTTTAGAAAATAAAATGCACTAAGTGATTTTAGAAAAGTAAATGTGTTAGAGGGGAACCAGAGACCTGTTTTCTATGGATCATAGAAAATGTGAAATGAAAGGCTTTTTAGTTTTTTCTTTGGTTGACTGTTTAGTGTAGAAAGAGGTATCTAACAACATTATATTGAAATAGTTTGTTGAAGTTTCTAACTCCTTCACTGTCCAGCTTTTCAAAGGTAGGAGACATTTACTTTTTCTTTTGGCCTTGAATTAGAGTTGAGTATTCAGTCATTTTTTAATTCGTTTTCTGTGAATATTAAGGAAAGGAGAAAGATATACATGGCTAAAATTATTTATAAGAAAAACTGTTGCTTATCAATCAGAAGGCAAACTAAATGACCCTTATTATCTTTTAGCTTGCAGTGTCTTTAAATTTTTTTTGCTTTTAATATAGCAGAGGATCAACTAGTATTAACAACTATAGGCATATTTATAATACTTAAGTCTCCTAGGCATATCTTTGCTTCTACTCTCTTTATTAGCTTTAAAAAAAAAAAGATAATTAAAATGCTTCCACCTGAAATTTCCCCCAGTGTCAGCACTGCTAAATATAAAGCAAATGCTTGTCTATAACAAAACATAAGCAAAAGCTTTCAAAGTTTTGGACCATTTTTTTTTCTACATTATATTAGATGCCTGTCACACACTATGTATTTTTTTTTTTTTTTTTTTTATTTTATTAGTTGGAGGCCAATCACTTTACAACATTTCAGTGGGTTTTGTCATACATTGACATGAATCAGCCATATAGTTACATGTATTCCCCATCCCGATCCCCCCTCCCACCTCCCTCCCCACCCGACTCCTCAGGGTCCTCCCAGTGCACCAGGCCCGAGCACCTGAATGTATTTTTAATTTTAAATAAATAATATATTATTGTTATTTTAAATAAATACTATATGTCTTTTATTTAAATAAATGAAATTTAAATGCATTTAAATTATCTTACTACATGACCTTCATCTGACCATCTGGCTGTATTTAGCTCAATCACAGCTCTTTACAATTTAAATTTACATTATTTTGTAACTGGATTGAAAAAAAAAAAGCTTAGAAGCCCTAACTTTGAGGTAGATCTATTTTACTCATCATGGTTTTTTCTTCTAAGATCACATGAAGAGGAAAGAGGAAGAGGAGGAGGATGAAGAAGAAACAATAGCATTTTCAACAGTCAACAACAACAGAGTCCATTGTCATATAGTCTGGCAGTAGGAACATTTGATCACCACTTATAGGGAAGGCACACTCGGTGACAAGTACCAGCTATTGACAACTGTAACAGCAGAAAGTAATATGATAAGCTATGACTAGTGCTCTATATGATAATCTAAAGACAAATTTATTAGGCCCCAGAATCCTTACAGCACTGATGAGACCTGGCTGAAGTAGATTGGAAGAGGTCACTCACTGTAATCCATTAATGTTCATGGATACCACAGTAGCCTCTTAGCTGCACTTTCTTCTTACATCCTTAGTCTATAATCTATTTTTCTCCTAGAAGCCAGAGTGATTCTTTTTTTTAATTAACTGTCATGACAGCATTCCCTTGTGTAAAACCCTTGGCACCTTAGACAGAGGAAAAATTTCCAGGTTTTGCCTATCTCTTGAAGTCCTACTGACTTAGTTCTAGGCTCCCAAGGTACTGATTCCCAACATGTTTCAGCCACACTGATCCTTTTCTTTCATTATTTGGATTCTTTCATTATTTAAATTCTTTCTCCTTCTATCTGAAAATTGTGTCCAATATTTGCAAAATTGGTTCATTCTTAGTACTTATATGTTAAATATACTTTTTAAACATCTAGTCTAAAGCTGTCACATTCTTTCATCATTTGAATAATTTTCTGCCAAATAATCACTATCAGGTGATGCTTTTTATGTTTACTGTGTGTTTTCTTCCTCTCAGTACAAGCGATGATAATGGAAAAATTATTTTTCTTGTCCACTGATGCATCCTCAATGAGAACAAAGAATGACACCAAATGAGCATTTGACACAGATACAAAGAGTAAAGGAGTCCCATGTATAATTCACTTACACTTAGACAGTGGGACAGTGTAGCAAATTAACATAGGCATTCAGGTTCAAGATGGTGAGGTAGGACCTTAAACTCACATCCTCCCACCCACTCTAAATATACAGCTATGCATAAACAATTTACTCTGAAAGAGAACCAAAAACTAATTAAGTGACTCCTACACATTGGACAAGCAAGAAGAAAATCCACATCAAAACAGGTAGGAAGGCTGAGACAATCTTGCTATAGACCCCACTTTCAGTCATTGATCCACAATCAGAAGGGAACTCACAAACCCAAAATTCTCTTTGAGGAGTGAAGAGTTTAAAACTCACCTCAGGTACCCCAAATTTTAGGATCTGCACCTGAGAGATGAGCCCCAAAACATCTATCTTTGAAAGACTGCAGGGCCTGAGTCCACAAGACTAACAAGGCTACAATGAGCTAAGAAAACATTTTTAGAGTTTGTGCATGTGTTCCTACCCTCGCAGGGACCATGGCAGGGATAGCTAACTGAAAAGCACCCAGACTTTCTGTTAATAAGGCTTATGTGCTTGTCTTAACGCACTGGCCTGAGGGGCAGGCATCTAATTTAATACACATGTAGATGCCTACTGAAATAGACTCTGGGGTTGAATGCTGACTGGCATCATCTTTGTGATCTCCTTCTGCCTTGCTCCATGTTGCCAGTATATCCTAGAAAGGAGCTTGTACTTACTACTGGTGTCCTGACTTTTGTGGCTGACACCCACAGGACAACTCTAGATCTCCTGACTCTTGGCCAGTGGAACTAATTCTTGTGAGTCCCACAGAAAAGTATCAAATAGAGAAAGAGTTTTTAATCAGCTACTACTCCCCAGGGCCAAGCAGAGAAGCAATAGATTGAGGTTACAGTCTCTCTATGAAGAGGCCTATTGGCTCATCTTCAGAGCTGTGTCCTGAGGGTCAGGCTGCTAATTAACCATGCATCTAATGGCTAGCTGTGATCCCCTCCAGACTTGGAGTGTGGGTGCTATCTTCACACACATTGTCTCTCAGCACACTGCAGAGACCCAACATCCCCTGCAGGGAAGACTGCATGTCCTGGTGCCCCAGTTTTTGCATCTGGCATCCTGGCTTTTGTGGCTGCTGTTGATGGGATCCTGCTAGATCACCTGGCTCTAGTGGCCAGTGAAACTTGCATTCCTGGGTCCCATGGGATTGTAACATGGAGAAAGAATTATATACCACTACCACCAATAGGACAAAGTTAAAACAGTAGACTAAAATATGCCTCCAATTTCTCTGTGAAGAAGTCTATTTGCTCTTTTGTAGTTTTGGTCTGATGGGCAAGTTTCTAGTCTGGCACAAACCCAGAGGCTTACTTGAGGCATTCTCAAGGGAGGAAGGTCAGTGGATGCTCTCACTGGTATCTCTCAGAAAGGAACTTGTACCCACATGTGACATCCCAATTTTTTGCAGCTGAAACTCAAGGAATACCTCTAAATAGCCTGGCTCTGGCAGCCAGTGGTACTTATATCTGAGATCACACAGGACCATATATACAAATATGCTCTAAAATCTGTTGCCTGATGGTCTGACTTTCAATCAGCCTGAATCTAGGTGCTGACTAAGAACCTCCCCACTGGGATACTGACATGTTTTTACATACACTCGACTACAAAGAGCCATTATGAATAAAGTAGGCTGCTCATACAATTTCAGAAGTTTGAGAAATAATCACTTGTTAGGACAAGGTTGAACAAAATTCATCTTCTATATGATGCTACTCCGTCAAGACTAGGATAGGTAGTAATTTTATCTAATCCCTAGAAACCAACACAGAGAGCCAAGAAAAATGGAAAACAGAAGAATATGTTCCAAGGAAATAACAAGATGAAACCCCAGAAAAAGTTCTTGATGAAACGGAGATATGTAATTTACCTGACAATAGTTGTGAAGAGGTTCACTGAACTCAGGCAGAGAAAGAATGAGCAAAGGGAAAACTTCAACAAAGAGATGGAAAGTACCAAATAAAAGTCACAGAGATGAAGAATACAGTAACTGAACTGAAAAAGCTAGATGAAGCAAAAGGAAAAAAAAATCAGTGAAAATGAAGACAGAGAAGTGGATCTCAGCCTATCAGAACAACAAAAAGAAAAAAGAATGAAAAAAGTGACAGTAGCTTAAGCGATCATGGCACAGAATCAAATGAAGCAACATTTGTAACACACAAGTCCTAAAAGGAGAAGAAGAAAAGAGAGAAAATGTATTTGAAGAAATAATGGTTGAAAATTTTTTTAACTTGGGGAAGAATACAAACATCAAGATCCAGGAAGGCAAGAGAGTTCCAAATAAGAGGAACCCAAAGACACCCACACCAAACACATTATAATTAAAGTGCCAAAATTTAAAGACAAGGAGAGAACCTTAAAAGCAGCTCGGGAAAACAACTCATTACGTACAAGGCAACAGCCATAAAACTGTCAGTTTTTAAAGCAGAATCTTTGAAGGCCAGAAGAGAGTGGCATGATATTGCTAAACAAATAAATAACAACAACAACAAAAAAACAAAACCCCCAAAACTGCTAACCAAGAATACCCTGCAAAATTGCCATTCAGAGTCAGAGAAACAAAGGGTTTTCTAGCCAAACAAAGAAGATAAGCATCCATCACCACCAAACCAGCCTTATAAGACAAGTAAAAGACTTGTTTAAGCTGGAACTAAAGGACACCAATAACAGATAAACAAATGAACAATAAATCTCCTAGTAAAAGTAAACATATAGTAAAATTCAGAACAATCTAAGGTAAAGGTGATATGCTAATCACTTGCAAAGCTAGCATAAAAGGTAAAAGACAAATTTAGTAAAGATAACTATACTACAATAATTTGTCAATGGATAGAGACAATAAAAAAGTGGTAAATTATGACATCAAAAATGTGAAATATTGTGGGATGGGTTAAAATATACAGTTAATTAACTTACAAATATACATATATACAGTCAATTAATTTATTAGAAAGAATTCAGGAATATATAGTTAGGGAAAGAAGAACCTCTTGCATAAATGGTATTGGGAAAACTGTACAGCCACATGCCAAAGAAACTAAAAGTGGACTAAAATCTTGCACCATAGCCCAAAACTAACTCAAAATGAACTGAAGACTAATATAAGATCTGAAACCATAAAATCCTAGAAAAATGTAGGTGGTGAGATCCTTAATATACATTGTGAATATTTTTTGGATTTACCACAAAAAGCAACAAAAGCTAAAATCAACAAATCCATCAAAATAAAAAGCTTCTGAATAGAAATGAAGACATCCATAAAATTAAAAGGCAACTGGCTTAATGAAAAACACTAGATCTGATAAGAAGTTAGTATCTAAAATACATAATGAACTCATACAACTGAACATAAAAAAATCAGTTGAAAAATGGGGAAAGGATATAAATTTTCATTTTCTAAAGAGAATATACAGACAGCCAACAGGTACATGAAAAGTTGCCCAACATAATTAATCATCAAGGAAATTAAAAATAAAAAACACACAAAGAGATGTCTCCTTACGTATGTTAAAATACCAATGATCAGAAAACAAAAACAATAAGTGTTGGCCTGGATATGGAGGAAAGGAAACCCTAGTGTACTATGAGGGGAATATATATTGGAGCATCCACTATGGAAAACAGTTTGAGTGTTCATCAAAATATTAAAAATAGAACTACCATATGATCCAGCAGTTTCACATCTGAGTATTTATTTAGAGAAAACAAAACTAATAGCTTGGAAATGTGTATGAACTGCCATGTTTGTTGCAGCTTTATTTACAATAGCCAAGCCGTTGAAGGAAACTAAATGCCTGTTGACGGATAAACTGATAAAGAAAATATGGTAAATGCATGCATACACAGGAATATAATTCAGCTATAGAAAAGAGAAAAAATCTTGCCATCAATGACAGCAGAAACAGAACTTAATTATGTTGAATGAAATAAACTAGAGAAATATTAATACCATACGATCTCACATAAACATAGAATCTAAAACAAAATCCTAAACCAGAAAACAAACAAAAAAATGAGCTCAGAGATACAGAGGAACAAGTTAGTAGTAGCCTGATGTTATGGAGAAGGGGTTATGGATGGCAAAATGAATGATGAGGTTCACAAAGTACAAACCTCCACTTATAAAATAAATAGATCATGGGATGATAATGTACAGCATGATTACTATAGTTAATAACACTGTATTGCATATTTGAAAGTTGCCAAGAGAGTAGCTCTTAAAAGTTCTCATCACAAGAAAAAGTGTTGAAATCATGGTGACAGATGGTAACTGGACTTATTGTGGCAATCATTTTGCAATATATATAAATATCCAATCATTATGTTATACACCTGAAATTGATATGTTATCTGTTAATTACTCTGCTAATTTGGTTTAAAGAGCAGTTAGATGCTTATAAAGAACTAGGCACTGTATTAAACACATGCTTTTAATGTCTAATAAAATCTACATCTATATATTGTTATTCCACATTTAGAGAAGAGGAAATAACCTGTATAAATTTAACTTGTTCCACAACAATGAAGCATTGGAGCTACAATATTCAACCAGGTCTTTCTGAATTCTCACTTGAATCCTTAGTCTATTAACTGTACATGAACTTATACCACAAAGGAAGATGAAAATTGGGCTAAAATTTAATACTGATAGAAAAGGTGGGAAGCTGTTATGAACTGAATTGTGTCCCTCCATTATGTACCAGTATGTCAAGGCTGTATATTGTCACCCTGTTTATTTAACTTATATGGAGAGTACATCATGTGAAATGCCTGCTGGATAAATCACACAATGGAATCAAGGTTTCTGGGAGAAATAGCAACAACCTCAGATATGCACATGACACAAACTTTATGAAAGAAAGCAAAGAGGAACTAAAGAGCCTCTTGATGAAGTTGAACAAGAAGAATGGAAAAGCTGGCTTAAAACTAAACATTCAAAAAGCTAAGACCATGGCATCCAGTTCCATCACATCATGGCAAATAGACAGGCAAAAAATGGAAATAGTGACAGACTTTATTTTTTTGGCCTCTAAAATCCCTGCAGACACTGACTGCAGCCATTAAATTAAAAGATGCTTACCCCTTGGAAGGAAAGTTATGGCAAACCTAGACAGCATATTCAAAAGCAGAGACATTACTTTGCCAACAAAGGTCCATCTAGTCAAGGCTATGATTTTTCCAGTAGTCATGTATGGATGTGAGAGTTGGACTGTGAAGAAAGCTGAGTGCCAAAACATTGATGCTTTTGAACTGTGGTGTTGGAGAAGACTCTTGAGAGTCCCTTGGACTGCAAGGAGATCCAACCAGTCCATCCTAAAGATCAGTCCTGGGTGTTCATTGGAAGGACTGATGCTGAAGCTGAAGCTCCAATACTTTGGCCACCTGATGCGAAGTGCTGACTCATTTGAAAAGACCCTGATGCTGGGAGGGATTCGGGGCAGGAGGAGAAGGGGATGACAGAGGATGAGATGGCTGGATGGCATCACCGACTTGATGGACATGAGTTTGAGTAAACTCTGGGAGTTGGTGATGGACAGGGAGGCCTGGCATGCTGCGACTCATGGCATCACAAAGAGTTGAACATGACTGAGAGACTGAACTGAAGACTAAATTTGCATAAATAGTTACATGATTCTTTGAATAGGCAAAGGTTGATATATACCTTCAAATGATTTTTCCACTCCCTAAGCAATTATTTAAAATATATTCATATATATATATATACATATATATATATATATATTCAAAACCAAGTCACAGCCTCCATTCCTGTTTCTAATAGGACATACTTTGATAAATTCTATGTCAGAGAAGAACTATCTTGATCTGATGTAAAACATTTTTCACTGAAAACGAACTTTGCTGTCTTAATTTTTAGTAAAATCTCTGATAAGTGTTGTATAACCCACTCAACTCAAGAGAAACTTTTTAGCAAAATAACTTATTTTATGCAGTCAAATCAGTTCTGAGTCTTTTTCTTAAAAAAGGGAAATTTAAAATTATTTTGTACCAGTGTATTACCCAAAGTTTTGCATAGAAAAATTACATGTAAATAAATTACAAATGCTAAAATATTTGGCTCTTATGTCAATTTTGTTTGTTTGTTTTTTTGTTTTTCAAATTTTAGAATGAGTCTTTAGGATGCTTCAAAGAATTTCCTCTTGATAAAATCACCTGGGGACCTTGTGAAAAACATTCTTACTTAGCTCCCTTGACAAACATTAAGCCATAAATTATTAGGGAGAGTCGTTTCCCCTTTAAAGAATTTGGTATAACAGAAAATCTTAAATATACAAAAATACAAAGGTTAGTGTAATGAGCTCAAATATTTCACTTATCAACTAATGATGAAGAAGAAAATGCTTAACACACACTGTTCTATCACAGTCTGTATGATTTTGGAGTGAATCACAGATATCATATCAGTTCACTCATATACAGGTGATCCTTGAACAACCCAGGAATTAAGGGTGCCCAACCTTGTATAGCGGAAAATCCACTTATAACTTATAGTCATCCCTCCATATGCATACTTCCTTTGTTTTCCCTTCTGGTTGGCATCTGGTATTTAACTAAATTTAGATTGTGTAGTATGATATTATTTATTATTGATAAAAATCTGTGTATGAGTGGATCTGAGCAGTTCAAACATATATTGTTCAAAGGTCAACTGTATATTTCAGAATATATCTCATAAACAGGTCTCTTCTTGTAAAATGGCCATAATAACATCACCACACCTAGAAATCCATCAGTAATCACTAAATATTGTTAAATATCTGGTCATTGTTCAGATTTACCATTGTTTCATAAATGCATGTTTTAACAGTTTGTCTGAATTATAATCCAAACAAAGATTATATAGCTCACTTTATGTATATATCTTTGATGTCTTTTAACCTACAGGATATTTTCCCAAGATCCCTTTTTTTTTCATTGCAATGTGTTTGTTGAAGATGAATATGTATTTTAATAAGAGTACCCCATGATTCTTATTAAAGAAGTTAGGTAGTTCAGAGCCCATGGATTTAGCTCAGGATATGTGTATATACCCTCATTGCATTCATGCTGTGCTTGGATTCATGACTGCCTACCATAAACCTGAGACAAGGCAGCTGACCTTTTTATTATTTGTTGCTGCAAGTGTAGAACAGTGATAATACCTGTTGTCTTCTTTGCAAGGATGCTGTGAAGATTAATGAGCTAATATTGATAAAGCACTCTGAACTTGTGAGAAGAAAGGGATGTTTGAAAAGCTTATAAGAAACTTACGGCCCTTACAATATTCTTCTGTAGGATACTGAATAGTCATCTCTAGTAAATGGATACTATCTCATATGAATTGTGTATGTGAGGAATTAATTATGGATACAAATCAATTTCTCTCAAACTAAAAACTACAAATTGTTAGGGTGGATGGATGATTGACTAGAAAGAGAGAGACAGTATTACAGACAGAAAGAAATAACTCATTCATGTAGTTAATCCATTTATTTGTGTGGTTAGATTGACAGTGACTAAATTCCTTTGAGATTTAGATATGTAAGTATTTTTAAAAATTAATAAACCCTTCATCACAAATAATAAAAATGTTAATTTCATCAAATCCCCCAAAACCCCAACAAATTGTTCATATAATCTTATTGCTAACAAAATTTACATTTATATAAACAAATCCTGCATAATCACTGCTTTTTTAAAGCTTTGTAGACAGTGAAGAGTCTGTATTATTCTATATAAATAATTTCTGCAGTTTAAGAGTTATTGTTTAAATATTTGAAAGACTGGAACTGGGAGTAGGAAAAACTCTGGTTCTAATTGTTATAAATCTATTAAAATATGTATACCTCTCTGAGCTACAATTCATTCCACAGTGCAATAAGTAAGTTTTCCTTTCATGTTCTAAAGGTATGAGTTAGGGAAAGCGCTTTTCTGTTGCAATGCATTCTTTATTATATTTTTATCTGTCCTTGCATTTTTGTTAAACAAACCAAAATTAAGACTCAAAAATAGTGAGAAATGTAGATAGTGACTTAAATTCAAAATCTATTACCCCACTCTACTTTAGTTGCCTTCTGCTGCTGCATTATCCATTATATAGTATTTATAAATCATACTCTTGGGAGACTCACTTGATCAATATTCTCATAGTTTATATACTTCAACAGTAGCTTGAATCAAAGAATCTAATACTATTTAAAATTAACTAGCAAAATTAAAAAAAAATTTCCTTTCAAATTATATGTAATGATAATTTTACAAATATTTATATGGATATGAAAATAATTTATTATTCTAAAGTTATGGCTTTCCTATTTGAAATCATATAATAAAAAATTCTATAAATTTGGCAGTGAATGTCTAGAATGTAGCCTTCCAAATATTTTAAATAGGCTTGTATTTCTTATATAAACTTTTTATTTGAAATTCCTGCCATCTTTAACCTAAATAATGCTATCATTGTATCTATTCAAATAAATATTATATCAACACATATCTAATTTCCTATTAAGATAGCACTCAAAGATTATCTTCAAGGTTATGATAAAAAGTTAAATACAATCAGTAGATATGAGTAGGAAGGAAAATTTTTATTGTGTGTAGATGAAACATCTTTACAATATTTCTGTAAATATTTACAGAAATTTAGTTCCATGATTTGTTTTTTTGGCCACAAGGCATGTGGGATTCAAGCTCCCACATCAGGGATCAAACCCTCATCCTTCACACTGGAAGGCAAAGTCTTAACTACTGGACCTAAGTCCCTGTGTAGAATAAATTTACATTTATGTTTCCATTTCCATTTTGAAGTCTTTGTCTTAGGGGAAGACAGGCAGCCAGCTGAGAAGTAAGGATAATAGGGAAATAGGAAATAGGTCCGCATTAGTTAATAGAGATCATATGGCCATGATTCTGCCTGCCATTCTAGTTACATTACTAGTTCAGAGTAGTAAATCGGCTGGGCGTTCTAAGTGTATTTGTTTTCTTTTTACCTTCAGAATCCAAGACACTTGCCTTCATCTTTATGTCATCATCAATAAACATGAAGGTTTCTAAATCTGCAGTATCCTTAAGGTGCTATAAGAACTTGAGGGAGCATCAAGAAACAAGGCAAGTTTGGTCACATCTACTTGGTCTTCCCTGATAGTTCAGTTGGTAAAGAATCCCCCTCAATGTGGGAGACCTGGATTTGATCCCTGGGTTGGGAAGATCCCCTGGAGAAGGGAAAATCTACCCACTCCACTATTTTGGCCTAGACAATTCCATGGACTCTATAGTCCATGGGTTTGCAAAGCGTTGGACATGACTGAGCGACTTCCACTTTCACTTGGGCTAACATTTTAATATATCTTAAACTCCTTGGAACAAAGAATATGTTGTTCACTTAATTGCACAAATATAACACCTGATTCATTGTAAAAGTTTAATTAAAAAATAAAAAAAATATCTGTTGATTGTTGAGTGTTTGCAACCATCTGATTGTTTACTAGATGTTATTATGACTTCTTTGGCTCTTTACTTTTGTTCTTTGAAGTACAGTGTTATGATCATTTTTCTGCTTCATCTTCTGTCTTAGAAATGGTATACTCTTTTGTCACTGGCCATGGCATTTCTGGTAGATCTAACCAACTTCAATCTTAGTTCTCTCATCATGAAAATCATATTAGAACAAATTTTTTTTTAAAAAATTGACCCTTTTATATCAATAAGGACAGAATATTTTTTCATCACTACTTTCTGTATTTTTTTATTCTTGTATTAGGGGGGAAAAAGTTACTGTGACTTGCCTCCTAGCTGCTGGAGGTCATGCAGTCAAAATCAATGGATGGACACTATAAGGCTGAAAGTTTGAGTTCAATCCCACTAGGAATCAGCTAGCTTCTCAGGTTGTCTGACTTAATCCATACATCTCTACAAACTCTTGGTGAAAGTGAAAAAGGAGAGTGAAAAAGTCGGCTTAAAACTCAACATTCAGAAAACTAAGATCATGGCATCTGGTCCAATCACTTCAAGGCAAATAGATGGGGAAACAGTGGAAACAGTGGCTGACTTTATTTTGGGGGGTTCCAAAATCACTGCAGATGGTGATTTCTGCCATGAAATTAAAAGACACTCCTTGGAAGAAAAGTCATGACCAACCTAGATGGCATATTAAAAAGCAAAGGCATTACTTTTCTAACAAGTGTCCATCTAGTCAAAGCTATGGTTTTTCCAGTAGTCATGTACAGATGTGAGATTTGGACTATAAAGAAAACCGAGAGCAGAAGAATTGATGCTTTTGAACTGTGGTGTTGGAGAAGACTCTTGAGAGTCACTTGGACAGCAAGGAGATCCAACCTGTCCGTCCTAAAGGAAATCAGTCCTGAATATTCATTGGAAGGACTGATGCTGAAGCTGAAACTGCAATACTTTGGCCACCTGTTGCGAAGAACTGACTCATTTGAAAAGACCCTGATGCTGGGAAAGATTCAAGGAAGGAGGAGAAGGGGGCGACGAGGACCAAATGGTTGGATGGCATCACCAGCCCAATGGACATGACTTTGAGTAAACTCTGGGAGTTGGTGATGGACAAGGAAGGCTGGCGTGCTGCACTCCATGGCATCACAAAGACTTGGGCACAACTGAGCAACTGAACTGAACTACAACCTCAAAATTGGGACCCAGCTAAGGACCCAGCTCAAAATTGGAAAGACCTGTTTTGAAAATTTTGTTTCTGTATCTGAGTCACAAATGGGTCCCTGCTACTTATTTCCATGACTCATGATGCTGACTGCTGCTTCTTCTGTCTTTGTCCATTTTGCCTACTCTGTTCCTAGATTACACTAAGTAGGTCTTCCTAACCTTTGGAAATATACTTCTTTCACGTGTTCATTTCAAAATGTTAAATATTTGACCAACAGACCTTAAGCTTGGTCATACAACACAGAGGGAGCTAGAATCTAACACCAGTTACTGAATGACAAGTCTTCCTAGCAGCAACTTGTTTTAATCTCATAAAAAGCACACAGTGGCCCAGATCAAATAGTCAATGAGACTATTGGCACACAATACATGTGGACCACAAACCAAGATTGAGTATAGTTAATCAAATGCTGCAGGTTTGAACATCAGGAACCAAATGGATAATCAATGTTTACCTACAAACATGTATTTTCAATAAATTTTAGGAGTTGTGGAAAAGTCTATAATGAATTCTACAAAAAAAAAGAAAAAAATTGCTAAATCACTTCATTCTCTACCCTGTTTGAATTTCCTAACCTACAACTTGTGTCTCCTTCGCATCCAACTTGCCATTCTCTCCCTGTCCTAGTCTCATTTGTGATATGGTTCAACCTACAGAATTACCATTTTCTGCTGTTTTCTTGCCCTCCTGTTTCTCAAATTTTAAGAAAAGCAGCCTAAAGTACATGTTCAATAACAAGAACATTATCATGGTGAGTTTTGCATGTGGGTTGAGATTTTCTGGCTGTAATATATGTGATATTTCCTTAATGTATACATTTATCATTATATAAAGAAATGATTTATTTCAGAGGAATAAAGGCAGATATCTTGACTTTTCTTTTTGTGGTAGGAAACCTGGAACAAATATTGTTTTGCAAAATCATATTCCAGAGCACTAATTAAAGATTTATTTCATGGACAAATAAACCACCTGCCTCTGCATTCTTTATGGAGATGTTTTGCATTTTCCAATCTCTTCTTTTACACACTCATTAATTACACAGAACACTGCAGTCTGCATTAGGCATTTTCATACGTATGAAATATTCAGCTTCTACAGTGTTGAGTTAACTTAGCCAATATGATTCTGAATATTAACTTAGCACCTCTGCAAAAGCTCAGATATGAATATGTGTATAGATATGTGTGTGTATCTGCATATACAAACACATATGTAGGGATGTCATGAAGAGTTGTGTACTTTTCATTTTTTCTTTTATCTTTTTAGTGTCTCTTGTTGAAAAATTTAAATGTGAGGAATTGTTGCTTAATGTTGAAAACTCATTCCCTTCTTTCTTACATAACACTATGGTGAATATTTATGATGGGTTTTATTCACAAATCTTAGTTTTATTGATAATCCCAAAATTTATTGCAAATTTTTGTAATAACTCTGAAACATGGCATGTTCTCTGTAGTAAAACTTGATTTTTTAGGAACAGTTTAAACTTCTATAATGTGCTTCTGTTATTAGGTTAATAAAGACATTTTGGAAATTTATATTTTGGTTATAATATAGATGGATATTTGTTAATAAAAATGACTAATTATAGACCCAAATGTATTACCAAATAAAACCAATGGAAAAAGTATATCTGAGATAATTCTGTTGCTCTTTCAAATTATCTGCTTGTTTGACAATGATAAATTAGTGAGATCTCAAACCACCCACTCCTCAACAGGTTTTTATGAAGATATTCTTACAAAAGCAATTTCTTAAAATAATAACATGTTGACTACCAATTCCCTATAGAAGCTTGATCACAGTGCAACAAAAAAACTGTCAGACTAGTGATATTTTAACAAGTTTATATCACAACTCTCATTTCTTAATGGTTACCAGTAAAACTGCAGACTTTGATCAAAGATAATTTTTATTTATGTATTTATTTTGTTTAAATGGCTAGGTAACACTACTGAGTTTGATGTAAAATGCTTCACCAGTACCACCCTGTGTCCTTTGATGCACCTGCCTCCCGGGACCCACTACTGAACTCCTTTTAAGGAGACTGAATTACTCAGAGTAGTTAATAGCTGATCCACCCCTGAGACACCATAAAGGATTAGTTGAGACCAGTTCTAAAAGTTTATGTTGTCAAAGGCAGTGGAGACCTATTGGCTATGCTGGATTTTCCAATAATTTATCTTAGAAAGGTTTTAACATGTGGAATATCAAATTCTTATATTATAGTGCAACATGTGGCAGGGGATTCATTTTTACAAAAAGTACTGCTAAAGGTATCTGTTTTTCAAACTCAGAATTTCTAATCTGTTTATCTCTGCTTCAATTTGTCTCAAACTGCTGTATTATTTTCACACCTATCATTTGCTTTCCTATGCTCTACAAACTTTAGATAACTTTAGAAGTCTCATTATTTTTATCTAGCTTGAGCAAAAAGAAATATATATTTCTATTATTCCTTAAATTTTTTCTTCCTAGTAAAATAGAATTCAATATAATGCTTTCCAATTTTCATTCTAAAACAAATTAAATATATAACAAATAATATATATGCACTACATATTTTATATATTTACATAATAGCATGAATGTATACGGGGCTTCCCTGATGCTTCAGCAGTAAAGAATCTGTCTGCAATGCAGGAGTGTCAGGTTCGATCCCTGTGTCAAGAAGATCCCCTGCAGGAGGGCATGGCAACCCACTTCAGTATTTTTGTCTGGAGATTCCCATGGACAGAGGAGCCTGGCAGGCTATAGTCCACAGTATCACAAAGGGGAACACATGTAAATCCATGGCTGATGCATGTCAATGTATGGCAAAAACCCCTACAATATTGTAAAGTAATTAGCCTCCAACTAATAAAAATAAATGGAAAAAAAAAAGAGTCGGACACGACTGAAGCAAGTGACCACAGCATAGCACATGCATGCATATATTATGTATGTATATTTCTAAATAAAATCTTAGGTTGAAAAAATTCTTAAATATCTCTCAGATTTTTAATATCTGAATATTCAAGTGTATAAAGGTTATTCTCTGTCCAACGGTTCCCAACCTTTTTGGCACTAGAGACTGTTTACATGGAGGACAATTTTTCCAGGGACTGAATTGAGGAGGGATGGTTTTGAGATGATTCCAACATATTAAATTTATTGTGCATTTTATTTTTATTATTATATCATCTCCAGATCAGCAGTCATTAGATCCTGGAGGTTGGGACCTGTGCTGTAGATTATGAAGTACGTATATGCCTTGTGTGTGTATGTATATATTCAAAGTCATTTAAAAGTCAAAGTTTTCATAAATAAAGTATTTCTAAAAGATACATAGCAATAATTTAAATTTTTTAAAAAGTAAATATAATTCCCAATTGCCACCAAACCAGTTTGAGAAGCATTTCTTGGAAAAGCAACAAAAATTTCACTTTCTTTAGTTAGTATTGATCTAAACAGATTGTGAATCAAAAATCTGGTCCTCAGATAGGGAAGGTTGTGGCAGAGCTGGTTAGAGTTTCAAAGGAAGAGGGTGGGATAGGATGAAATATTTCATATGGCTATCTGGACAGTATAGATTTCAAAATAAGAACTGTCGTCTTTGGTTATGATGAAATAACTTGTGCTGGACTAGCCCTTCTATTAAAAACACCTTTTAAGAGTATATATAAGTTGTATGAAATAATTCTATGTTGTGCATAAAGAGTGTGACCATTGAGAGATGACATTATGAGAGTTAAGGTGTAGGCTTGTATCAGTACCAGGCTGGAAGCATTTTCTTGACTGTCGTATAGGAAGTGAAGGCCAAACAGTACATAGAAGACTCATCAAGCTCAGGAGGTAGATTGGATTCAGAGTCACTGAGGCAGTGGGACACAGGGGTCTTTAGTGGCAAGAACAATGCAGAGAAGGAATTCCAGAGTCTTCATGGTGTTTGGAGCCAAAAACTAAGCTGTACATTCAAAGGCTGAGATTCATACCCCACCAGCCTCATCTGTTCATGGAATTTTCTAGGCAATAATACTCGAGTGGGTAACCTCGAGTGGGTCCCTTCTCCAGGGAATCTTCCTAACCCAGGGATCAAATCTAGGTCTTCTGCATTGCAGGCAGTTTCTTTACAGTCTGAGCCAGCAGGGAAGCCCATAAGACCTGATAAAGTATAACAACTGGGAAAATATAACTACCAGATTTCTGTGAGCTGAACAAATATTGAACTTTATGTAGGAGTAGAAAAATAGGAGTTCTGACATGTCAGACTGGAGAAACCTCATAGAGAGCTCCAGGCGCTCATGGGACAACCCAGAGAGTCCATATATTTGGGTAAGTCTTCGTAACCCCAAAGTAGAGACCACTCTAGATCCACCTTAACAAAGCTCAAGGAAAGAGCTCAGAAAGAATGAAGTCGTCCTCCAGTAAAGCAACTAGCAATCCAAACAAAATGATTTGCTATATTAATTAAGCAAAGTCCAGACTCTCAACAATGTTGTGTTCAAAATGTCCAGCACACACCAGGTAAGAACATTTTAATATAAGCGTGTAGTAGAGAAACAGGAAAAATGTCACCCCTTATCAGGAATGGAAATAAACCAATGCCAATAGACTACAAACAACAAAAATGATGGACTTAGCAAAACATTCATTTAAAAAGCTAGACAATTCTACGTTTTGAAATTCAGTAAAGTTCATATTTTTTAGTAATGTTTTATCCTTTGGATATCTAATAACAACATATGATATGCAAAATTTTAAATACATTTGTCTATCTTCTTTGTGGGTTTCCCTGGTGGCTCAGATGGTAAAGCGTCTGCCTGCAATGTGGGAGACCGGGTTCAGTCCCTGGGTGGGGAAGCCGCTCCAGTACTCTTGCCTGGAAAATTCCATGGACTGAGAAGCCTGGAAAGTTACAGTCCATGGGGTCGCAAAGAATCAGACACAACTGAGCGACTTCACTTTCACTTTCATCTTCTTTGTGAATTGTACCTTTTATCATTGAAAAAAATTCACCTTTGTTTCATTTATAAACAAATAAATTAAAAAGCTACTAGACATATCTTGAAGTATTTAAAAAGAAAACAGAAGAGCAAAGAGGAAATTTCAGATTTACTATTAGAACCACCACCAAGAAAGAACCAAATAGAAATTCCAGAAATGTAAAAAGGAATATAAGAAACAAAATTTTCACTGAATAATACAACAATGTATTACAATCTCCAAATTTCCACCACCCCAGTGAGTTTTAAAAACAGTACAATAAAAGTTGTTCAAATTGAAGTATAAAAAATAAGCTGGGGAAAAAAAAAAAAAAGAGCAGAGCCTCAGTGATATAAGATAGGAACAAGTAGTATAATATATGAGCAACTGGCGTACCAGATGAGAAGACAAAGTTATCCTTGCAGATAAAAGTATTTGAAGAAATGATAGTATTTATCCAAATTTAATGAAAATTTTAAACTTCCAGTTTCAAGAGACTCAATACAATTCAGAAAAGATATTCCCTTTCTTTAACACACAGATACACACACCCTGACTGCCACATCATAATCAAAATAGCTGACTACCAATGAAACAATGCAGAGTGACTTAATAATCAATGGAAAAAGTATAACTGTTCTATAGTTTTCAAAAATTAGTCAAATATTAAAATCTCTCCATCAGTTATAACTGTGAAAGGGAAAAATAATGCTATTAACATTTACTTATTACCCTGCAATTTAAAACCCTAGAAATGTTGAGACAATATTTATTTGTAAAAAACTAAAATTACCAAAAATAGAAAGTGTTCGCCTTCATATTGTGTAGCAGAAATCAGTGCTTTGAGACTGTAGTTTCTGAAGTCCCTGTTTTTTTCTGGCTGGCTGTCAGCTGAGGTCAGTCTCAATTTCTAGAAGCCCCTCCCTCTAGGCTTACGCACAACTCACCTGTTTATTTCTTCAGTCAGGCCAGAAGGATAATTTTTCTGATGCTTCGTCTCCTTTTAAGGATTCATCTGGCTAGGTTATGCATACTTAGGGTATCCCTAGCCTCACCCCCCCACACACACACCTTTTCTTTAAACTAAAAGTCAGCTGACTAGTAAATGAATCCTAATGTGCTATCACACCTAATTCAATGGTTGTACTCACACTCAAAGGGAGAGCAGGGCCTCAGTGATTTTAAAGTGACTGGGGTCACTTTAGAATTGTGTCTACCATAGTTACCTATCTTAGGAAGTAGAATAGTTGCAAAGTCAATATATAAAAAATAAAAAAATTATAAATGCATAGACCCATTTTTGACTGATGTGGAATGGGAAAACAAGCAAGCATATTAAAAAAAAAAAAACTACACAAAAATCTGTTGGCAGTCAAAAACCAAGTGATATTTTCAGCCCCAAAATATAGCATATACATTCTAAATAGATACCTGTTCTTCCATTTTTATTTTCTAAGGTGAGTTCATCTTATAAGGTCTATATGCACACATCATGTCCTTCACAATCTCTCTCCTGCTGTTCTATCTACTAGTAAATAAATTAGAGACTTAAAGATATAAGGTCTTCAAAACTTAGTTTAATTCTACTTTCCCACTAGACTTAGATAACATCCTGGTTGTGCCTCCATCCTACTGAGCTTTATGAACCAGTAATTTGTAAGTATATTATGAACACCAATATTTTCCTCTATCAAGATATCACAGCAACATTATAATACTTGCTATTAGGCTATGTTTTTATGGTTCATCCATCTGATTCCTTTACTTTTTCATTCTTTTTCTCTTGTATTGCTACTTCTACCCCTTGATGTGGAAGAAAAGAAAAATCCAATACACTTGCATGTTTACATTCATAGTTATTGCACACATTTTTCATCAAGTCTTATAGCGCCACAATTGTGATAATAGTCTAGCCCTACTGGGCTATTTTATGAGGCAATAATATTGTTGCTTATGACTGAACTCTAATACAGTCTTCTAAAACTGTAGTAGAAAAGCTATTACCTTATGTACATTTTTGTTTTGATCTTTCATTTATCTTAAAATTATGTTCAGTAAAGATATGGTTAGCAGTCAAAGTTCTTCAAGTACAGCCTAACTGAAAATCAAATTAGAAAAGTCACAAAATGAAAATACCTTATTTATGTGTCTTAAAAATTTCCCAAATTACATCTCTGCAGCTTTCCTTTATTTGGTTCACCTGGAACATATGTGTGAGTCCTTGTTTTTGAAGTGTTACTTTGTGAACTACATGTAATATGAATGTGAAATACCTATAAAGTGAATGCTAAGTTTAAAAAAGTAAATCATTTGTAACTTATTTAGCCATTTCCTAAAGTGATACTTTGGTTTCTTGAATTGCAGTTTTGTACTAACAAGTTTCAAAATGGTCACACGTGCTTATATTTGAGATTCGGTAAGGTGATGTTGGATTTCAAGCTTCATTACACTATCTTTTACTAATTTCTATTTTATCTGATAAAACCCCACACATTTACGGAAGATTTGTAATTTTCAAGGAAGAATTGCATTGTCATTGCGGACATAAGAGATGCTCTTATACAATGTTGCTAATTAGACGTGGTATGGATAAAGAACAAAGTAGTAGGCAATAGCTGCCGTGCTTCGTTTTGTTTTGGAAAGCATATTCTTCCTACACAGTGTTCATGTGATAATACATATCAAAAAGAAATAATTTTATAGCTTAATCATTCAAGATAAAAAAGATTTAAAGTTTTTTTCCTTATAATCTAGGACTTAATTTTATTGAAATATAATTGGCATGAAACACGTTTAAGGTGCCCAACATAATGAGATTTATCTTTAAAATAAAATAATTTGAGACTTCTGACATAGTATTGGGTTGGCAAGAAGTTCATTTGGGTATATCCATAATATCTTGTGGAAAACCCTGAATGAACATTTTGGCACCTCCAGTATTTAGATTAGGCTTCTCTGGTGGCTCAGTGATTAAACAATCCATCTGCCAGTGCAGGAGATTTAAGAGCCACAGGTTCGATCCCTGGGTCGGGAAGATCCCCTGGAGAGGGAAATGACAATCCACTCCAGTATTCTGGCCTGTGAAATTCCATGGAGGGTGAAGCCTAGTGGGTACAGTCCATGATGTTGCAAAAGAGTCAGACACAATTTAATGACTGAACAACAACAGTATTTAGATGTCTCTGTATCCTGATTTTTAAAATGCAACATAGTTCTGTTGCTATTTTTCTTTTAAGTAATTTCTTTTTCTGACATCAAATTTTATTATCTTTGTAATCTTTGCTACATATATCCTTTGAATTTCCCAATAAGTCACTATGGAAATTTCCATAGAAGCCCATGGCTTCCTGCATCTTTCCATCTAAGGATGTTTTCTGGTTGCAAGATCACATTCTGCTATGCTGTGCAGGGTGATGGATAGTCTAGAAGAGGAAGGAGTTGTCAAGCCATGACTCTCAAGCCAAATGCAGCTCCCTACTTGTTTTAGTAAATAAAGGAACACAACAATAGCCATTTGTTAACCACTTATCTGTTTGATTCTTTTATATTACAATGGCAGTGTTGCATAGTGTGACAGAGATCACGTGGTTTGCAAAGCCCCTGGTATTTACTATCTAACCTTTTACTGAACGCTGATCTAGAAATAATCTTAACCAAATGGAAATGTTAAATAAATACACACATTTCCTCACAATCTTGAGGGAAATTTTAGGATGTGCTTGAAACTTTAGCCCCTGTTGCCTGCAGTGGTTACTAGTTCAGTAATATACCATATTGGCTTTTCTCCTCCAGCCCCATGCTCCCATATTTTAATCAAGTTTTCTGGGATCATCTTCCAAATAAGGTAATCAGTTTCAGAATGGGATTGTGGGAAACCTAAACTTACATATCTTATGTTTAACATCTTTTTAATTAGTACAACTACTGCTTAAATTAGCTTAGTGAGTTGCTATATGAGGAGGATTTATTCAATATTTATTCACTTTTCACTGAAAGTATCATGATCCAGACTATAAAATATGGGCAAAATTGTGAGCTAACTGAGGGATGTATTTTGTAATTCTTGCATTTTGGTACCCTTCATGTTCATATTAAAAATTAATTTTAATCTAACTTGTTAACTTTTCATGTATCTTATGGGTACCATTATTCCCTTCTAGGATTAAGGTATAGAGTTATTTACAGTCAATAAACCTAAGTTAAATCACTGTAGGTTACTGTGAGGAATATTTAATAATTCTATCCCTTTTAAGAGATAGGATAAGGGAGAATGAAGTCATGATTTTTTGCTCTTGATTTAAACAATGCACCAGTGGTGGGTAGAGTAATCATAAGCTGCTTAAGAAAGTCTTAGAGACCAGAGACATGATCAGTAGTTTTAATGGACATCCTTCTGCTACAAATAATGCTAAGGATCCAGGGCTACCCTGACCCAGCTTTTTCTTTACTGAGTTACATAACCACAATGGGGACAGAGAAAAAGAGCTGAACTTTTAGGAAGAAGGCAAGCACATAATTGAAGTACTGTATATCAGTCAATGTTAGTGAAAATGGCTTGGAATCTACCAGGCCAGATATGAAGACTGTGTGGAAAATTCTTAAAGAGATGGGAATACCAGACCACCTGACCTGCCTCCTGAAAAATCCAAATGCAGGTCAAGAAGCAATAGTTAGAAATGGACATAGAACAACAGACTGGTTCCAAAGAGAAAAAGGAGTACATTGAGGCTGTATATTGTCACCCTGCTTATTTGACTTATATGCAGAGAACATCATGTGAAATGCTGGGCTGGATGAAACACAAGCTGGAATCAAGATTGCTGGGAGAAATAACAACGACCTCAGATATGCAGATGTCACCACCCTTATGGCAGAAAGTGAAGAAAAGCCCAATAGCCTCCTAATGAAAGTGAAAGAGGAGAGTGAAAAAGTTGACTTAAAACTCAAAATTCAGAAAACTAAGACCTTGGCATCCGGTCCAATCACTTCATTACAAATAGATGGGGAAACAGTGGAAACAGTGGATGACTTTATTTGGGGGGGGGTTCCAAAATCACTGCAGATGGTGATTGCTGCCATGAAATTAAAAGACACTCCTTGGAATAAAAGTTATGACCAACCTAGACAGCATATTAAAAAGCAGAGACATTATTTTGCCAACAAAGGTCCATCTAGTCAAAGCTATAGTTTTTGCAGTAGTCATGTGTGAACATGAGAGCTGAACTATAAAGAAAGCTGAGTGATGAAGAATTGATGCTTTTAAACTATTGTGTTGGAGAAGATTCTTTGGTCTTCTTGGTCTTGAGAGTCCCTTGGACTGCAAGGAGATCCAACCAGTCCATCCTAAAGGAAATCAGTCCTGGGTGTTCATTGGAAGGACTGATGCTGAAGCTGAAACTCCAATACTTTGGCCACCTGATGTGAAGAACTGACTCATGGGAGAAGACCCTGATTCTGGGAAAGATTGAAGGCAGGAGGAGAAGGGAATGACAGAGGATGACATGGTTGGATGGCATCATGACTCGATGGACATGTGTTTGAGCAAGCTCTGGGGGTTGGTAATGGACATGGAAGCCTGGGGTACTGCAGTCCATGGGGTCACAAAGAATCATACATGACTGAGCAGCTGAACTGAATTGAACTGAGATAGACTAACCAAAAAAACTGGAATATTCTCATCAGAGGGTTCAAATCCCCACCATGTCTAAACAGAGAGCAGAAGAGCCAGAAGGAGATAATTACATAGGAGCAGCTTCAGTGGGTTTAGGTTTTTCAGGGCTTTCCTGGTAGCTCAGTTGGTGAAGAATCTGTCTGCAGTGCAGGAGACCAGTTCAATCCCTTGGTCAGGAAGAACCCTTGAAGAAGGAAATGTCAAGTATTTCTTGACATGTGACATAAATTTGACAACATTCTTGACATAGACATTTCTTGACATACACTCCAGTATTCCTGCCTGGAAAATCCCATGGACAGGGGAGCTTGGTGGTCTACAGTCCATGGGGTCGCAAGAGTCAGACATAACTTATCCACTAAACCACTGCTACCTTGGTGGTAAGGCAAGGTGCCAAATCTTTAACAAAGTAAAGTTTGGAGACAGAGAGTTTCAGCAGAAATAATCAGTCAATGATAATCAGAGATAATTTCCAGTGATCAAGGTTTTTAATTAGAAGTAGCAGTTATGCTATCAAAAGTGATGGTATCCTTTTGCAGAGGAAGAGATCTGGAAGACAATTCTGTAGTTTCATTTTTATTCTAGTATTTTAGAAAAATTTTAGGACCTGGGGAATCTAAGGAGTTTATAGTATCTGCCCTACATTTATTCAGAGTAACTTGACTATTGTTACTTTCTAGCTGATTGCAGCGAGATATACAAGAACTTTTGAAACATACAGTTTGCATTAAACAATTAGCAGAGGTCATGGGATCTTGAACAGAATGGGAAGTTCTAAACCTCTGACTTTTATCCTCTGTACCTCAGGCATTAACTGCAAGACTCCCTTCTCTGCTCCATATCTGTTATTCCAAATTCTCAAATGATACAGATTTTTATTTAAAAAAAAAAGGCTCGTTCCATTTTTGAAGATATCACTACAGATATGCAATCTCTCACTTTGATGGCTTTCAAAGTAGAGACTATTAAAAATTTCCCTCATGCCAGAAATATGGTATGCTGGAATCACTTTCCATCTTTCACTTAAAAAAAGAAAAAAAAATAACATCTAGATCATGCCATAAAATGTTTTACAACTTGCAGGCACTCAACTTCTGTTGATCTTGTCACTCGTTCTTTTTCTGACTCTCTGGCAGATGTCTCATTTTTGGTCTCAGCTACTTGAAATAGTGCAGTTCATTTTCAAGATGTTTTAGATTTACATCAATTTATCAGAAGCTACTATTTAAAATAGTGTGTACTTATCAAAAAAATCTGTTCTGTCACTTTCATCTCATGTTATTTAATACTCCCTGTAATAAATAGCCCAAGTAATGGAAAGTTTTGGACAGTAAATTCCCTGATTTACATTCTGGAAAGCAAAACATTTTCCTTTGGAATCATTAATTTTCTCCCACCCTCTATTCTGAGTTATACATCCACTGTGGAAAAACACAAATTTAGTCACAAATTTCTTTTTGAAATCAATTAGCATACACTTATTAAAATGTCTAAATTTACATATTTATTCTCCCTATCCCCAAATACTGAAAACTGAAATACTTGAAGGCAATAAACACTCTCCATATGTATTTTATTCGAGTATTAATTTCTGGTCAGAATTGTATACATTGTCAATATTTTTTATATATTTTTATTTATTCATAATTTCTAAATTGATTTTAAATTTCCTGATTTTCAGAAGCTGTGTTGTTTCATTTTTACTTGATTTTAATTTATAATATCTTAATATATTCTGCAGAATATATAAACAAATAAAATACATTGACCCTCAGTCATGCAAATAATAAAAGGACAAGATTTCACATGAAACCTATAATACATAAAACCTACAGGAAAATAGTGAACTTTTTCAAATCCAGATACACAAATTTGTTTGTTTGCAGGTTTAAAATCTTCCTTTTGTTTTCTTGTAACATAACTCAAAACTTGTAGGGAGTTTGATTAAAGGAGTGAAATATATAGCTGAAGTCCGGAGCCGTCGATTAAGCTATAGTCTGTGTAGGTTGTTGAACAAGTTTATATGCCAGTCATTTCTCCCTTTCATTAGAATATAGCACCCTATTATGGGTTTCAAAATCTCTATTCCTTCACAACCATCACTTTGGGTTCCATTTGAAGCTTTCCTTTTTCTCTGGCCACTATTGGTTTGTTTGGAGTGGGCACTGAAGTCAAGCTGAACCAATCACAGTAATTCCTCACATTTTTTTCTTTTTTTCTTTTTTTTTTTAATAAAATTAGAAATAGAGTCCTTCTGTAACAGATGCACTTGTACTACTCAGGAAATGTTGGGTAGCATGTTTTCTGTCAAGTAGAAAAAGAAGAGGCAGTAAGAGCAAATGAATTTGTCTAGAAAGAAGGAAATGAGTCAGAAAGAGAAAGGGGGAGAGAGAGAGGTATGTTACATTTCAGTTCAGTTCAGTCGCTCAGTCATGTCCAACTCTTTGTGACCCCATGGACCACAGTACTCCAGGCCTCCCTGTCCATCACCAACTCCCAAAGTTTACACAAACTCATGTCCATTGAGTCGGTGATGCCGTCCAAACAGCTCCTCCTCTATCATCCCCTCCTCCTGCCCTCAATCTTTCCCAGCATCAGGGTCGTTTCAAGTGAGTCAGCTCTTCACACCATGTGGCCAAAGTATTGGAGTTTAGGCTTCAACATTAGTCCTTCTAATGAACACCCAGGGCTGATCTCCTTTAGGATGGACTGGTTGGATCTTCTTGCAGTCCAAGGGACTCTCAAGAGTCTTCTCCAACACCACAGTTCAAAAGCATCAATTCTTCAGCGCTCAGCTTTCTTTATAGTCCAACTCTCACATCCACACATGACCACTGGAAAAACCACAGCCTTGACTAGACAAACCTTTGTTGGCAAAGTAAGGTCTCTGCTTTTCAATATGCTATCTAGGATGGTCAAAACTTTCCTTCCAAGGAGTAAGTGTCTTAATTTAATCGCTGCAGTCATCACCTGCAGTAATTTTGGAGCCCCCCAAAATAAAGTCAGCCACTGTTTACAATGTTTCCCAATCTAGTTGCCATGAAGTGATGGGGCTGGATGCCATGATCTTAGTTTTCTGAATGTTGAGCTTTAAGCCAACTTTTTCACTCTCCTCTTTCACTTTCATCAAGAGGCTCTTTAGTTTTTCTTCGCTTTCTGCCATAAGGGTGGTGTCATCTGCATACCTGAGGTTATTGATATTTTTCCCAGCAATCTTGATTCCAGCTAGTGCTTCATCCGGCCCAGCGTTTCTCATGATGTACTCTGCATATAAGTTAAACAAGGAGGGTGACAATATATAGCCTTCACGTACTCCTTTTCCTATTTGGAACCAGTCTGTTGTTCCATGTCCAGTTCTAACTGTTGCATACAGATTTCTCAAGAGGCAGGTCAGGTGGTCTGGTAATCCCATCTCTTTCAGAATTTTCCACAGTTTATTGTGATCCACACAGTCAAAGGCTTTGGCATAGTCAATAAAGCAGAAGTAGATGTTTTTCTGGAACTCTCTTGCTTTTTTGATGATCCAGCACATGTTGGCAATTTGATCTCTGGTTCCTCTGCCTCTTCTAAAAGCAGCTTGAACATTTGGAATTTCATGTTTCACATATTGTTGAAGCATGACTTGGAGAATTATGAACTTTACTTTACTAGTATGTGAGATTAGTGCAATTGTGAGGTAGTCTGAGCTTTTTTTTGGCATTGCCTTTCTTTGGGATTGAAACGAAAACTGACCTTTTCCAGTTCTGTGGTCACTGCTGAGTTTTCCAAATTTGCTGACATACTGAGTGCAGCACTTTCACAGCATCATCTTTTAGAATTTGAAACAGCCTAACTGGAATTCCACCACCTCCACTGGCTTTCTTCTTAGTGACCTCCATAAGACCCACTTGACTTGGCATTCCAGGATGTCTGGCTCTAGGTTAGTGATCACACCATCAAGATTATCTGTATCGTGATAATCTTTTTTGTAAAGTTCTTCTGTGTATTCTTGCCACCTTTTCTTAATATCTTCTTCTATTAGAGCCATATCATTCTTGCTCTTTATTGAGCCCATTTTTGCATGAAATATTTCCTTGATAGCTCTAATGTCCTTGAAGAGATCTCATCTTTCCCATTCTATTGTTTTCCTCTATTTGTTTGCACTGATCACTGACAAGAGCTTTCTTATCTCTTCTTGCTATTCTCTGGAACTCTGCATTCAAATGGGTATATCTTCCCTTTTCTCCTTTGTTTTTCACTTCTCTTCTGTTCACAGCTATTTGTAAGTCCTCTGAGGCAGGTATTCTGCTCTTTTGCATTTTTCTTGGGAATGGTCTTGATCCCTGTCTCCTGTACAATGTCACAAACCTCTGTCCATAGTTCATCAGGCACTCTGTCTATCAGATTTAGTCCCTTAAATCTATTTCTCACTTCTACTGTATAATCATAAGGGGTTTGATTTAGGTCATACCCGAATGGTCTAGTGGTTTCCCCTGCTTTCTTCAGTTTAAGTGTGAATGTGGCAATAAGGGGTCCATGATCTGAACCACAGTCGGCTCCTGGTCTTTTTTTTACTGACTGCATGGAGCTTCTCCATCTTGGGCTGCAAAGAATATAATCAATCTGATATTGGTGTTGGCCATCTGGTGATGCCGATGTGTAGAGTCTTCTCTTGTGTTGTTGGAAGAGGATGTTTGCTATGGCCAGTGCGTTCTCTTGGCAAAACTCAGTTAGCCTTTGCCCTGCTTCATTCTGTACTCCAAGGCTAAATTTGCCTGTTATTCCAGGTGTTTCTTGACTTCGTAGTTTTGTATTCAAGTTCCCTATAATGAAGGGACTGGAATTCTTTTTGGGTGTTAGTTCTAAAAGGTCTTGTCTGTCTTCATAAAATCGTTCAACTTCAGCTTCTTCAGCATTACTGGTCAGCGCATAGACTTGGATTACCATGGTACTGAATGGTTTACCTTGGAAACGAACAGAGATCATTCTGTCATTTTTGAGATTGCACGCAAGGACTGCATTTTGGACTCATTTGGTGACTATGATGGCTACTCCATTTCCTCTAAGTGATTCTTATCCACAGTAGTAGATATAGTGGTCATCTGAGTTAAATTCACTCATTCCAGTCTATTTTAGTTCGCTGATTCCTAAAATGTTGATGTTCAATCTTGCCATCCCCTGTTTGACCTCTTCCAATTTGCCTTAATTCATGGACCTAACATTCCAGGTTCCTATGCAATATTGCTCTTTATCACTTCAGACCTTGCTTCTATCACCAGTAATATCCACAACTGGGTGTTGTTTTTGCTTTGACTTCATCTCTTCATTCTTTCTGGAGTTATTTCCCCACTGATCTCCAGTAGCATATTGGGCACCTACCGACCTGGGGAGTTCATCTTTCAGTGTCTTATCGTTTTGTCTTTTCATACTGTTCATGGGGTTCTCAAGGCAAGAATATTGAAGTGGTTTGCCGTTCCCTTCTCCAGTGGACCACATTTTGCCAGAACTCTCCACCATCACCCGTCCATTTTGGGTGGCCCTACGCAGCATGGCTTAGTTTCATTGTCACAGTTAGACAAGGCTGTGGTCCATGTGATTGGATTGCTTAGTTTTCTGTGATTGTAGTTTCAGTCTGTCTGCCCTCTGATGCCCTCATACTAAAGTTTAGTTTCTTCTTATTCACTTTTAATCTATAAGAAGATAATAATTTAACCTAATTTATAGAATTATGACAGTTTCCTCGTTAACTTTGAAAGTTTGTTTATCTTAGCTAAGTTTATAAATAATATTCATATACTATTGTAGATTGGAGAGTCTCAAGGAACCTAGACTTTTGTTTTAGGTTCCTCATTAATTGAAGTTCTAGAGCTCCATACTGAAACTTGTACATTCTTTTTACTATTTGACAGAAACAAATGCTTTGCAAAAAAAAAAAAAATAATAATTAAGGTAAAAATTCAGCAATAATTCAGCACTATGCTCTGTGAAATCAATTAGAAACGATTATGCTAATTGTACATTATAAGTTTTACATTATTAGTGTAGAATATTCATAGTTATAGTAAGTGCATAGTAAGCACATTTGTGTCACACAAATGTAGAATAATGAATAATTGAAGATATAACATTTTATAAAATATGCAGAATGTGAGAAAAAACTTCTTTCATTCTGCATATGATACCATATACACAATTTAAAATAAGCATAGAAACTCCTTGAATATCTTTGCATCTTTTCCTTCAAAGGCCCTCTGAACAAGAGAATTATTTGAGGTATAACAGGAGGAAACACCTATCTAAGACTAGTAAGAAACAACTCGTAAGAAAGTCTAAGAAGGCAATAAATAGTGGTCACTGTGTTTTTCACTATCTTAGGGATTTTTTAACCTGAATCTTGAAGCCTCCTTTAAGTTTAATATGTCTTACTAAAATCAAATAATACTTAAGCCAGTGTCAACTAACATCCCTGATGTGGTATGACCAAGATTATAAGGCAAGGTTGAAGGAGTAGGAGAGACATGAAGTGGTTACCTGGATCCATATTGATGAAATATAATGAACCTATGTGTCAAGCTGTGTGAATGTCCCCACAAAGAAGTCATATGGGTTTTCTTGCTGCTTAAAACTGAGGGGTTACTCTGACACCAGAACATGAAGCAGGGTAATACAGAGTTTGGACATAACAAACCTATACATTTGATAATGCACATCAATGTTCACAACATCATTATCTACAATTGTCAAGATGTGGAAGCAACCTAAGCAACCGAAGTGTCCATCAACTGATGATAAAAGAGATGTGGTATACACACACACACACACACATACACACACACAGACACACACACACACACAATGGGATACTACTCAGCTATAAAAAGGGATAAAATTTGCCATTTGTTGTAGCATGGATGGATGGACCTGGAAGGCATTATGCTAAGTGAAGTAAATCAGAGAAAGAGAAACACTGTATGATATCAGTTATATGTAGCATCTAAAGAGTACAACAAACTAGTGAATATAACAAAAAAGCAGACTCAGATATATAAAATAAACTAGTGGTTACTGGTAGGGAGAAGGAATGGTGGGCAATATAGGGATAGGAGATTAAGAGTTACAAACTTCTAGGTATAAAACAAGGATAAAATAAGGTACTAGGATATATTGTATAACATGAAAAATATCGGTTCAATTCAGTCACTCATTCGTGTCCGACTCTTTGTGACCCCATGAACCACAGCATGCCAGTCCTCCCTGTCCATCACCAACTCCCAGAGTCTACCCAAACACATGTTCATTGAAAAATATAGCCAACATTATATAATAATGGAGTATAATCTTTAAAATTATGAATCACTATATTGCATATCTGTGACCTATACAATATTATATAGCAACTATACTTCAATAAAAATAAAAGCTTAGAGAAATTAAATAACCTTTAATTGTGCATGGAACCCCAAAAAACCCTGAATAGCCAAAGCAATCCTTAGAAACAAGAGTAAAGCTGGAGACATCACACTTTCTGATTTCAAACTATATTATAAATTATAGTAATAAAAACAGCATGGTATTGTTATAAAACAGACACACATATCAATGGAACAAAATAAATCCATATGTCTGTGGTCAAGTAATTTATGAGAAAGATGAAAATGCAATGGGGAATGGAAAGTCTCAATAAATGGTGTTGGAAAAGCTGTTCAGCCTCCTGTAAAATAATGAAATTAGACCATTATTTATGGGCTTCTTCGATGGCTCAGATGGTGAAGAGTCTTCCTGTAATATGGTTCAACCCCTGGGGATCCAGAGAAGGGAATGGCCACCCACTGCAGTATTCCTGCCTGTGGAGTCCCATGGACAGGGGAGCCTGACAGGCTACAGTCGTGTCCACGAAGAGTCAGACACGATTGAGGGACTCGCACATATACACACACAGGAAAATTACTCGAAAATGAATTAAAGATTTGAATATAAGACTTAGAACTTATAAACTAGAAGAAAACTTAGGCTGTAAGTTCTTTGAAAGTGGACTTGTTAATAGTTTTTTGGCTTTAAAAACAATAAAATAAGACAAAAAGAACATAAAAATAAACAAGCGAGATTCTATAAAACTAAAAAAAGTTTTTTTCCAGAAAATAAAGTCATTGATAAAATGAAAAGGCAACCTAATCAACAAAAAATATTTATAAATCATATAAGAGGTTAATATCTAAAATATATAAAGAACTCATGCAACTCAACAACAAAAACCAAACAACGCCATTTAAAAATGGGCAGAGGATCTGAATAGACATTTTTTTTTTTTTACAGAGGACATACAGATAGACAAGTGATACATGAAAAGGTGCTCAGCATCGCTAACCAACAGGGAAATGCAAATCAAAACCACAATGAAATATTACCTCACAGTTCTTTGTATAACTGTGATCAAAAAGATAGGCAATAAGTGTTGGCAAGAACGTGAAGGAAAGAAGCACGTGATCTGCTAGTAGGAATGTAAATTCATATAGCCACTATGGAAAACAGTATGGACATCCCTCCAAAAATTTATAAAAGAACTACCATATAATCTAGCAATCTCACTTGTGGATATTGCAAGGAAAGTAAACCATTAATTCAAAAAAATATATACATCCTCATGTCCATTACATCATTGGCAAATACATAGCCAAAACATAAAAAGCAACTTAACTGCCCACCAATGGATGAATGAAGAAAATGTGGCTTAAAAATATCACATGATTTATATGTGGATTATTGTACATCCAGAAAAACAAAGGAAAAATTACCATTTGCAACAGCACAATACCCTCATTCTCCATCCATGCTCAATGATATAAGACAGTGGAAAATGAATACTGTGCGACCTCACTTATATGTGGAAACTAAAACAACGAAAACACAAAACTGAGCTCACACATACAAAGAATGTACAGGTGTTTGCCAGAAGTGAAGGGTAGGGAATAGATGAAATGAGAAAAGCTAGCCAAAGTTACAAACTTCCAGTTATAAAATAAATAAATCCTGAGGATATAATGTACAGCACAGTGACTATAGTTATAATATTGAATTGTATATTTTAAAATTGCTAAGAGTAGATCTTAAAAGTCATCAACATAAAAACAAACAAGATACAAAAGTGCACATCAAAGAACAGTTTGAGTGGCAGAAATCAAATTTTAGTTTTCAAGTGAGCTGCAATTCTGGGTTCTAGCTTGAGGTTCCTTTACTGTATAAATGATAAAACTCTGACACATAATTACTCCTAGGACTGGAGCTCCATTTCCTGGTAGGTAAATGGATATCTTTGATAATATTATATATTACAAACCTAAACCAGATTTTTTTTAGTCCAGGGACTCTGGTGGAAGTTTCTGTCAGAGAAGTTTTTAAAAGTTCAAGATGTTATTTGAAAAATCGCTGCCTTTGAATGCCTGGTCAGTGGTAACTTCACTGTGGCGGGTTTCCTGTTTTCTTAGAAGGGAAAGAAGTTTATGATCATCTAACCTCACAGAGAATATAAAAGCAGGAGTAGTGTAGCTAATGGTTGAGGTTGACATCTGATCAGGATCAACTGCAGAAATAACCAACACAGGCAGATAGGATAATGTTTAAGTCCAGTTCATTGGGAGGGCTGTAACCACGGTTCAGCGGAGTAGTATGAGACCTGTTCTACAGCTATACTCCAGCTTTCTCCCAAAGAACATCCAGAAGTAGACAGAAGATCTAGCCAGTAGCTGGATTTTTCATGTCTTATCTTTATACTGAAAGTAGAACAGATGTATTTTTTTTTTTACATCAACAGACTTTCATACACAGAAGAACTGAAATTTTAGCACATGGCCTCATTGAAAATCAATGCATCTGCCATAGAGAAAATACAAATGAACACGCTCTTCTTAACAACAGAAGGTAAAAGGTGAGAAGAATCAAAGGCAACATTTAGTAGATATACATCATTCTGAATTTCTTTTTATAAAAGTACTATTTTTATTTCCTATAATTTCATGTTTGGGTCACAGTTGTAGAATCAGGTCTCTTCAAATGGGTTCAGAGTTATAGGATTTTGTTAAAATACACATCTTTGTTTCTGGTTACAGAGTTTCAATAACAATCTGTAACTGTGACTATAGGCAGAGAAAATTTATGGTGCTCTGCTTGTGAAAAGTTTTACTTATATATACAGTATATCTTGGTAGACCAAAGAGAAACTTGAAGATATTATGTATATCTCTGATGACTTCTTTAGCTATCGTTTGAAAAACTCAGATGCTAACTAAATCTTTTGTGGATATTATCAGCAACAATATGTGTAGAATACTCTGTACTGGATGATGGCTAGACTTGATTATGGCTTGGTTGCTAAGCGTGTCTGATTCTTTTGTGACACTGTGGATGGCAGCCCACTAGGTTCCTTTGTTCATGTAATTTCCCAGGCAAGAATAGTGGAGTAAGTTGCCATTTTCTTCTCTAAGGGATCTTCCTGACCCAGGGATCAAACCCACTTTTCCTGAATTGGCAGGCAGATTCTTCACTTCTGAGTCACTGGGGAAGCCCAGACTTGTTTATATGAGTAACTAAATTAGTCTAAATGATGTAATAAAATATACTGGTAGTCTTATGTCTTCCTCTACAAGTGTTTCATACTTATGAAAATTCTAAAATGTTTTCAAAGTTTACCATTTTTTGTTTATTTATGGATAATAATTGATTGTGATTTCAGATATCACTGGCCAAACCAAGGAAAATAGATTTGGTGGGTCCAATTTCTGTAAGCTCATTGCAGACTTTTCTTCTAGCTGTGGCGCTGATATTTCACATAGTCATGTAAACTGCTATAGCTAAGCAGAATTATGATCTTATTTGGACACATCTAACTCTGCCATTTTTGTGTGGACATGGCTTTGGCCAATAGTGATTTGATTTTAAATGGAGTCTGACAAAAGGTAAAATGTGAAGAAAGTGAAATACAAGTAGACTCGCAGTGAATTAGAGGCACCCCATTTCTTTTCCTGTCAGGCTCGTAGTGTAACTTGCTTGAAGGGGCAGAAAACTAAAATGGAAGAAAGGTCTGTGATTCAGAATGCTCAGTGAGAAAATGCTACAGCTAAAAGATAAAATGACCTTTACAGATTTTACTTATGCTTTTTGAACGGTCTTAGGAGTTACATTTTGAGAGAAGTAGAAAGCATATTCTTGTATCTAGCCTTGTTATAGGGCATCTTAGTTAAATAAATTTAATGCTAAGGTTAATTAGGGAAGAACGCACAGGAAAATCCATTTGTGTTGTAAAGAATGAACTGCTGAGTGCAAAAGGATAGGGGTAAGGAGAAAAGAAACTATTTTGTATTATTTGGGGGTTTTGCTTTTGTTGCTGTTTCCCATAAAGATTTCTCTGTTTCAGAGTCTATAAAGTTATTCCATTATATCCTATTTCATATTGTCTAGGTCAACAAGAAAAACTGTTCTCTCAGAAGTCATTTGATGGAAAAAAAAAAAAAAATGTTCTGCCCCAAAAGTAGAAGACCTGTCTTTTTTCTCCTAACTGTGTAAGTTTCTATTTGTGGCTGGCAGTTCTTGTATTTGCACCGTACTAGCTGCTAGATTCTTCAGAGTAAAATGTGAGAAAGGAGCAAAAGATAATTCCAATGAGAAAACAAATCAATTAACGTTAATTTTTTTTTTGAAAATTCTTGCAACTGTCTCTGATAATAAACACATCATTCTTGTTGAAGGAGAAAAGAATAGGGAAATTTTTCAACCCATTTGGTTCTAAAGTCTTCTAATTTATTAGAAGGAAATAATGAAACCATCTTATTCTGAAGTGACAATGTGTTTTGTTTTTTTGTTTTTTTTAAAGTACCTTATCACTGTATTTTAAATTACACAGCCCTGGACTCACCTGTGCTTCACCTTGCTTCTCCAGCCTTATCCAGTCTTTAGCTATACGATAAAGTTTTCTTTCTCTGAAACTTCCTTTTCTGAATTCCTTAGGGTAAGTACATTCCATTTAAAAATAAGCATCATTAGCATTAGCATATATGTTTAACTGTTTTTATCTTAGTCATTTAAAATCTAGGTCTTTTCCCTCAGTGCCACTGTAACTAGCCCTTAGAGGGCAGAGTTCAAGGTTTAAGTGGGGGTTATGTTACAATTTCAGGTGATTCCCCAGAAGGTATTTCCCAAGAAGACCTCAGAATATCATTGACTTTTAATCTCTCAAGTAATATTTCTTTCTCTTAAAATAGTCACTTTGATGGAAGTATGGAAAATTAATTCTGTTAATTCATTAAGTGCTTTGCAATGCTGCTGCTAAGTCACTTCAGTAGTGTCCGACTCTGGGAACCCCATCCCTGGGATTCTCCAGGCAAGAACACTGGAGTGGGTTGCCTTTTCCTTCTCCAGTGCATAAAAGTGAAAAGTGAAAGTGAAGTCGCCCAGTCATGTCTGACTCTTCGCGACCCCATGGACTGCAGCCTACCAGGCTCCTCCATCCATGGGATTTTCCAGGCAAGAGTACTGGAGTGGGGTGCCATTGCCTTCTCCGAGTGTTTTGCAATATGGATGTATTAAAATATTTTGAAATAAGACTTGGGGTACCTAGGAGAAGACAGGCCCTGAGCACTTTAAGACACTGAACAAAATGTAGTAATTGTTGGAAGGAACAGAAATTTAGCGGTTTCTTCCAGTTTCCCTCAGATTTAAACATAAACTTCTGGTGTTGACCATGATGTGTACTATAAGACTGGGTGGAAAGCATACAAATACCTTGTATCTTGTTTATTTTCTTAAGAATAAAAGCTGATTGAATATACAATTATAAGTTAATATTTTATGGCAGAAATATTTTTCATATATTTTTCCAATGCTAAGTATCTAATGGAGCTTCTATATTTCAGGAAGTAGAAATTGTACATTAAAAAAAATTAATATCAAATTATTAAATAACTTGGATTTTACTTTCTAAAGTTTATTTTTTTAACTTGACATATTTAAAGTGTGCTTACAACAAAGTAAAGTAATATATAGAAATAAAATAATGAAAATATTTATGAAACTGATATTTAGGACTAGTTTATGAAAAAGTCAGTTGAATTTCTGGCCTAAAACTCCACTACTAAAAAAAAAAAAAAGATAAAGAGACAACTCCCAGAATGGGATAAAATATTTGCAAATGAAGCAACTGACAAGGGATTAATCTATAAAATATACAAGCAGCTCATGCAGCTCAATAGTGCCTCCCCCCAAAAAAATCCAATCAAAAGTGAACAGAATTCTTTTTAATGGCTGAGTAATATTCCATGGTGTATATGTACCACAGCTTCCTTATCCATTCGTCTGCTGATGGGCATCTAGGTTGCTTCCTTGCCCTGGCTATTATAAACAGTGCTGCGATGAACATTGGGGTGCACGTGTCTCTTTCAGATCTGGTTTCCTTGCTGTGTATGCCCAGGAGTGGGATTGCTGGGTCATATGGCAGTTCTATTTCCAGTTTTTTAAGGAATCTCCACACTGTTCTCCATAGTGGCTATACTAGTTTGCATTCCCACCAACAGTGTAAGAGGGTTCCCTTTTCTCCACACCCTCTCCAGCATTTACTGCTTGTAGACTTTTGGATAGCAGCCATCCTGACTGGCGTGTAATGGTACCTCATTGTGGTTTTGATTTGCATTTCTCTGATAATGAGTGATGTGGAGCATCTTTTCATGTGTTTGTTAGCCATCTGTATGTCTTCTTTGGAGAAATGTCTGTTTAGTTCTTTGGCCCATTTTTTTATTGGGTCATTTATTTTTCTGGAATTGAGCTTCAGGAGTTGCTTGTATGTTTTTGAGATTAATCCTTTGTCTATTGCTCTGTTTGTTATTATTTTCTCCCATTCTGAGGGCTGTCTTTCCACCTTGCTAATAGTTTCCATTGTTGTACAAAAGCTTTTAAGTTTAATTAGGTCCCATTTGTTTATCTTTGCTTTTATTTCCAATATTCTGGGAGGTGGGTCATAGAGGATCTTGCAGTGATTCATTTGAATCAGTTCTAATGAGATGGATGAAACTGGAGCCCATTACACAGAGTGAAGTAAGCCAGAAAGATAAAGACCAATACAGTATACTAACACATATATATGGAATTTAAAAAGATGGTAACGATAACCCTATATGCAAAACAGAAAAAGAGACACAGATGTACAGAACAGACTTTGGAACTCTGTGGGAGAAGGCGAGGGTGGGATGTTCTGAGAGAACAGCTTTGAAACAAGTATACTATCTAGGGTGAAACAGATCACCAGCCCAGCTTGAAAGCATGAGACAAGTGCTCAGGGTTGGTGCACTGGGAAGACCCAGAGGGATGGGATGGGGAGGGAGGAGGGAGGGGGTATCGGGTTGGGGAACGCATGTAAATCCATGGCTGATTCATGTCAATGTATGACAAAAACCACTACAATATTATAAAGTAATTAGCCTCCAACTAATAAAAATAAATGAGAAAAGAAATGTGAACAGAAGACCTAAACTGACATTTCTCCAAAGAAGATATACAGATGGCCAAGAGGCACATGACAAGATTTTCAACACCACTAATGTAATAATTAGTGATGCTAAGGAATGCAAATCAAAAATTTGCATTTCTCCAAAGAAGATATACAGATGGCCAAGAGGCACATGACAAGATTTTCAACACCACTAATGTAATAATTAGTGATGCTAAGGAATGCAAATCAAAAATACAGTGAGGTACCACCTCACACCAGTCAGAATCACTACAGTTCAGCTGTTCAGTCGTGTCTGACTCTTTGTGACCCCCATGGACTGCAGCACAAAAGTCTTCCCTGTCCATCACCAACTCCCAGAGTCTACCCAAACTCATGTCCATTGAGTTGGGGATACCATCCAACCATCTCATCCTCTGTCGTCCCCTTCTCCTCCTACCTTCAATCTTTCCCAGCATCAGGGTCTTTTCCAATGAGTCAGTTCTTCGCTTCAGGTGGCCAAGTAATGGAGTTTCAGCTTCAGCATCAGTACTCACAATGAATATTCTGGGTTGATTTCCTTTAGGATGAACTTGTTGGATCTCCTTGCAGTCCAAGGGACTCTCAAGCATCTTTTCCAACAACACGGTTCAAAAGCATCAGTTCTTCAGTGCTCAGATTTCTTTATAGTCCAACTGTCACATCCATACATGACTACTGGAGAAACCAAAGCTTTGTAATATAGACCTTTGTTGGCAAAGTAATGTCTCTGCTTTTTAATATGCTGTCTAGGTTGGTTATAGCTTTTCTTCCAAGCAGCAAGTGTCTTTTAATTTCATGGCTGCAATCACCATCTGCAGTGATTTTGGAGCCCCCCAAAATAGTCTGTCACTATTTCCATTGTTTCAGCATGCATTTGCCGTGAAGTGATGGGGCTGGATGCCATGATCTTAGTTTTCTGAATGATGAGCTTTAAGCCAACATTTTCAATCTCCTCTTTCACTTTCAACAAATGGCTCTTTAGTTTTTCTTTGCTTCTTGCCCTATGAGTGATGTCATCTGCATATATATATTTATTGATATTTCTCCCAGCAATCTTGATTCCAGCTGTGCTTCATCCAGCCCAACATTTCACATGATGTACTCTGCATATAAGTTAAATAAGTAGAGTGACAGTATACAGCCTTGACATATTTCTTTCCCAATATGGAACCAGTCTGTTGTTCCATGTCCGGTTCTAACTGTTGCTTCTTGACCTGCATACAGATTTTTCAGGAGGCACTTCAGGTGGTCTGGTATTGCCATCTATCTAGGAACTTTCCACAGCTTGTTGTAATCCACACAGTCAAAGCCTTTGGTGTAGTCAATAAAGCAGAAGTAGATGTTTTTCCGGAACTCTCTTGCTTTTTAGATGATACAATACATGTTGGCAATTTGATCTGTCGGTTCCTCTGTCTTTTCTAAATCCAGATTGAACATCTGAAAGTTATTGGTCTACAGATACTATTGAAGCCTGGCTTGGAGAATTTTGAGCATCACTTTGCTAGCATGTGAGATAAGTGCAATTGTGCAGTAGTTTGGACATTCTTTGGCAATGCCTTTCTTTGGGATTGGAATGAAAACGGGCCTTTTCCAGTCCTGTGGCCACTGCTGAGTTTTCCTAATTTGCAGGTATATGGAGTGCAGCACAATCTTTTAGGGTTTGAAATAGATCAAATGGACGAGATCGGGTGAGTTCAGGGTGGTATGGCCGTAGGAAATAGCTCAAATGGAATTCATCACCTCCACAAGCTTTGTTCATAGTGATGCTTCCTGAGGCCCACTTGACTTCGCATTCCAGGATGTCTTGATCTCAGTGAGTCATCACACCATCGTGGTTATCTGGGTCATGAAGATCTTTTTTGTATATTTCTTCTGTGTATTCTTGCCACCTCTTCTTAATATCTTCTGCTTCTGGTAGGTCCATACCATTTTTGTCCTTTATTGAGCCCATCTTTGCATGAAATGTTCCCTTGGTATCTCTAATTTTCTTGAAGAGATCTCTAGTCTTTCCCATTCTACTGTTTTCCTCTATTTCTTTGCATTGATCTCTGAGGAAGGCTTTCTTATCTCTCCTTGCTATTCTTTGGAACTCTGCATTCAGATGGGTATATCTTTCCTTTTGTCCTTTGCCTTTCACTTCTTTTCTTTTCTCAGCTATTTGTAAGGCCTTCTAGACAACCATTTTCCTTTTTTGCATTTATTTTTCTTGGTGATGGAGGATCTTAGATAGATGGCAAGTTCTTAGACAGATGGCAATACCAGACCACCTGAAGATCTTTCTTGAGGATCACTGCCTCTTGAGCAATGTCATGAACCTCTGTCCATAGTTCTTCTGGCACTCAATTTATCAGATCTAGTCCCTTGAGTCGATTCATCACTTCCACTGTATAATCAAAAGGGAAGGTCATACCTGAATGGTCTAGTGGTTTTCCCTACTTTCTTCAAATTAAGTTTGAATTTGCCAATAAGGAGTTCATGATCTGAATGGCCATCATCAAAAAATATACAAACAATAAATGCTGGAGAGGATGTGGAGAAAAGCAGACCCTCTTACACTGGTTGGTGGGAATATAAACTGATACGGTCACTATGGAGAAGAGTGTGGAGCTTCCTTAAAAATAAAAATACAGTTACCATATGATCCTGCAGTTCCACTCCTAGGCATGTATCTGGAGAAAGCCATAGTTCCAAAAGATACATGCAGCCCAATGTTCATCATAGCATTATTTACAGCAGTCAGGACATGAAAGAAGCCTAAGTGCCCATCAATAGAGGAATATATAAAGAAGCTGTAGTACACATTTTTTGATGGAATATTCAGTTCAGTTCAGTTCAGTTGCTCAGTTGTGTCTGACTCTTTGCGACTCCATGAATCACAGCACTCCAGGCCTCCCTGTCCATTACCAACTCCCAGAGTTTACTCAAACTCATGCCCATTGAGTCGATGATGCCACCCAGCCATCTCATCCTCTGCGTCCCCTTCTCCTCCTGCCCCCAATCCCTCCCAGCATCAGGGTCTTTTCCAATGAGTCAGATCTTCGCATGAGGTGGCCAAGGTATTGTCAGCTATAAAAAGGATGAACTTGTGCAGAGATGTGGATGGACCTAGAGACTGCCATGCAGAGTAAGGTAAGCAAGAAAGAGTAAAACAAGAGCTTCCCTGGTGGCTCAGACTGTAAAATATCCACCTGCAGTGCAGGAGACCTGGGTTCGATCCCTGGGTTGGGAAATCCTCTGGAGAAAGGCATGACAACCCTCTCCAGATTTCCTGGCTGGAGAATCCCCATGGAGAGAGGTGGCTGGCAGGCTATAGTCCATGGGGTTGCAAAGAGTTGGACACAAATGAGTGATTAAGCAGAGCACACAGCATGTGTGTGTGTGTGTGTGTGTGTGTGTGTGTAATCTAGACAAAGAGTACAGATGACTCTCATTCAAAGCTGAAATAGAGACACAGATGTAAAGAACAAATGTATGGACACCAGGGCAGAGGGACGTGGTGACAGGGTCTATTAGGAGACTGTGATTGTGTGTGTGTTTATCACTATTGATATTGTGTATCATAATATACATTGATTATGTATTATGCATCAATATATATTGTCATATATTATGTATATATGAAATATATGTCATTTCATCTCATATATATATATACACACACATACACGCTGTTGGTATTATGTTTAAAATAGATAACTAGTAAGAACTTACGGTATAGCATAAGAAAAAAAGAGCGTATCTGTTTGTAACACATATAGCAACCTTAAAAATGCACTCCAATATACATTAGATGCAGGAAAATAATGTTTGATTCCACTCATATGGATGCCTAGAATAGTCAGATTCATAGAGTCAGAAAGTACATTGGTATATGCTGGGTGTGGGGAGGGAGAATGCAGAGTTAGTATTTAACAGGGACAGAGATTGTTTAGAAGGCAAAACATTTGGGAGATGGATGATGAAAGTTGCACAACAATGTTAACGTTCTTAGTGTACAGTTCAACACGGTTAGAGTAGCATGCTTTCTATTATATGACTTTTAAATTGTGACCACAATAAAAATATTTTTTTAATTGAGCAAGATGAAGATAATCTACTATAAAAGGTGAGTTACTTTACAAGAGTTCTTTACCTCAGCCTACTTTAGGAAAATTTGACTTTACTTAAACAGGGAGTAGCATTATCGCAGGACTTTCCTGGTGGCTCAGACAGTAAAGAATCTGCCTGCAATGTGAGAGACCCAGGTTTGATCCCTGGGTTGGGAAGATACCCTGGAGAAGGGGGTGGCAACCCACTGCAGTATTCTTGCCTGGAGAATTCCAGGCTCCAGAGGAGCCTGGCAGGCTCCAGTTCAACCCAAATCATCTTTGTCTTAGTGACTGCTTTAATCCTAAGACTTGAAAAAAGAAACGAGTGATATCGAGATCTCACACTTAAACTTCAAATTAAGAATTGTACTTAGAATGGAGTTTGATGACTCAGAAAACTGATGCACTAACTGTAATATTTGTCATATTCTTTTATTAACTTTTGTGCTCTCACTGCATGATAACATTAATGTCAGACTCACCAACATGTAAAGACATTGACTGTATTGCTATCTTCTTATTGTGCTCATTTCCTTTCCATATAGGGAGAAAAGGTAAGTAGAAGCTTTGTGCCTTGGGGTAGAGCTCCCCTCCTTCCTCCTCGAGCAAGGAACATGGCTAAGTGAATAGAGAGGAGTGGGTATCTCAGAGAATTAGGAAAATGACTCTTCTACTTCCATGTTTCCTCCTGTAAACACATTTGGCAGAGCTTCTTTGCTGTTTTTCTCTGGTATCCTGAATGTTGAGAGTCTGTTATAACATTGGTGACAATACCTGACATACACATTGATGACCCTGTGGCAAATGCCTCTTTCAAAATGCTTCATGAATGAATGGCAAAGAAATGCATTGCATCTATACTCAAGACATTTAGAGTTTTAACAATTTTCAGAGCTCGTCTATTCTATAAACAATTATATTTGTACATAAAGGATATGTTACTAAGATTATGTTGTTGTGCCATCTAACTATAATAGTTTAAAATGAATAATTTAGCTTTTTCCTGTTTCCTAGCTGTATACAACTCTCAATCTGTATAGTTATCCTACTTTCTACTCATTTAAAATTGTTTTGATTTCATTCAATTTACCTTTGTAACAAGATCAAACATTAATATGGATCAAATGCCTGCTACATGAGAGATTTTACCTTCCAAGTTCATTCACTGATGTATGTTGAATTTATAGGTTAGCAGTGGTCAGAGAAACATTGTTAATAAAGGATTCTTTTATCTCATGAGTGACATCTATTTAGAGTACATAAATGTTCTTGTGTTATTAGATACATTTTTAATCCTTTACCAAACTTAATATTTTATTTTGATATAATAACTTTTTTAGGGGTTATATTTCAAAGTAGTAATAATGACATTTGGTAAAGTTAAAACTGTTTTTATGGCTTCCCTTGTGGCTTGGTTGGTAACAAATCTGCCTGCAGTGTGGGAGACCTGGGTTCGATCCCTGGATTGGGAAGATCCCCTGGAGAAGGAAAAGGCTACCCACTCCAGTATTCTGACCTGGAGAATTCCATGGACTGTAATAGTTCATGGGGTTGCAAAGAGTTGGACACGACTGAGTGACTTTCTCTTTTACTTTTCACTTTCAAACTGTTACAAAGTCTGTGACTATTTCCTTTCAAACCAGTTTTTTTTCCCCCCATATGTAATGTAGAACAAAAATGTAATACTTAAATTTGTCTTTTCTCAAGGTCTCAGGAGAAGCAGGTTGACTGAGTTGACATAAGAAATAGTATTTATTTCTTCTCTTTGATATATCATATTAGGTTTATCAAAGAGTGCATCATTTACAGAGTGACTGTCAATGTGATGGTGTAACAAGTTCATTTCCCTTTTAATAAATACCTGTATTACATTCAGCTATTTTTATTCACCACAGGTTATTTAGTGCCTGAAATTAGTTGTGTGGGCTCTCCAGATGCAAGTGAACACTTTAATAGTTCATATGCAGTTGAAGATTAGAATACAGGGAAATCCCTACAGGAACACGATTCATTCCACACTGTTCAGGAAACTATAGGAGCACTTTGACTTCTAAGTCAAACAATCCTTTAAGCTATTTAATTTTGAAGAACTGCAAACTAACTATATATGTGACTAATCAGACTTTTATGGTTTCTTCTCTTATGACAAGAATAGAATCAGCAGCTCCTTATTTTGTGCTAAAAGAGATAATAAAAAATAAAATTAGTCATGACATTTTGCAGCATGTCCATTTTTCCTGGTTGTTTATAAATTTGATGCTTATAAAGACATTAAATTAATATATTTGTAGATAAATATGAATACAAAGAAGAACTATAAAAATTACAAAGAACATCTGCACAAAAAAGATCTTAAAGACCCAGATTAGCATGATGGTGTCATGACCTAGAGTCAGACATCCTGGAATGCAAAGTCAAGTGGGCCTCAGGAAGCATCACTGTGAGCAAAGCTAGTGGAGGTGATGAAATTTCAGCTGAGCTATTTCAAATCCCAAAAGGTGATGCTGTGAAAGTGCTGCACTCCATATGCCAGCAAATTAGGAAAACTCAGCAGTGGCCACAGGACTGGAAAAGGCCAGTTTTCATTCCAATTCCAAAGAAAGGCAATGCCAAAGAATGTTCAAATTACTGCACAAATTGCACTCATCTCACACCCTAGGAAAACAATGCTCAAAATTCTCCATGCTAGGCTTCAATAGGATATGAATCAAAAAATTCCAGATGTTTAAGCTGGATTTAGAGAAGGTAGAAGAACCAGAGATTAATTTTGACAACATATGTTGGATCATAGAAAAGGCAAGAGAATTCCAAAAAAACATCTGCTTCAGTTTCATTGACTACACTAAAGTCTTTCCTGTGGGTCGCAACAAACTGAGGAAAATTCTTAAAGAGGTAGGAATATCAGACCACCTTACCTGCCTGAGAAATCTGCAGGTCAAGAAGCAACAGTTAGAGCTGGACATGGAACAGCAGACTGGTTCCAAATTGGGAAAGGAGTATGTCAAGGCTGTATATCCTGCTTATTTAACTTACATGCTGAATACATCATGGGAAATACCGAGCTGGATAAAGCACAAGTTGGAATCAAGTTTGCCTGGAGAAATATCAATAACCTCAGATTCGCAGATAACACAACCCTTATGGCAGAAAGCAAAGAGGAACTGAAGAATCTTTTGATGAAAGTGAAAGAGGAGAGTGAAAAGTTGGCTTAAATGTTAACATTCAAAAAATGAAGATCATGGCATCTGATCCCATCACTTCATGGCAAATACTTGCTGAAACAATGCAAACAGTGACGGACTTTATTTTCTTGGGCTCCAAAATCAGTGCTGATGGTAACTGCAGCCAGGAAACTAAAAGATGTTTGCTCCTTGGAAGAAAAGCTATGACCAATCTAGACAGCATATTAAAAATCAAAGGTATTACTTTGCCAACAAAGGTCAGTCTCATCAAAACTTTAGTTTTTCCCGTAGTCATGTATGGATGTGAGTGTTGGACTATAAAACAAGCTGAGCACTGAAGAATTAATGCTTTTAAACTGTGGTGTTGGAGAAGACTCCTGAGAGTCTCTTGGACTGCAAGGAGATCAAATCAGTCAACTTTAAAGGAAATCAGTCCTGAATATTCATTGGAAGGACTCATGCTGAAGCTGAAGCTCCAATACTTTGGCCTCCTGAAGTGAAGAACTGACTCATTTGAAGACCCTGATGCTGGGAAAGATTGAAGGCAGGAGGAGAAGGGGGACAACAGATGATGAAATGGTTGGATGGTATCAGAGGCTTGATGGCCATGAGTTTGAGCAAGCTCCAGGAGTTGGTTATGGACACGGAAGCCTGGTGTGCTGCAGTTCATGGGATGGCAAAGAGTTGGACATGACTGAGCAACTGAACTGAGCTGAACTGAATAAGCTGTCATTTTTCTAATTATAATGCCTAAGATTGTGGTGTTCATCTCTCAAGAAGATGTTCCCTGTTTTTGGCTCTGAAGAAGGAAACAGCCTTATTGGGAAACCCATATGGAGAGGTATTAAGAATAGATGCTAGCCAATCAGTAGTAAGAAATTGAGGCTCTCAATCCAAAATCTCACAAGGAATTCAGTGCAGGCAATTACAAGTGTTTGAAAGCAGATCCTTCACAACAAGCCTCAGGTGAGACCCCAGTCTAATGGAAATCTTAATAGCAGTTTTATGAGACTCTGAATCAGAGCACTCAGCCTCTGTATGCCCTGGCTCTTGAGCTACACAAACTAAAATGAATTGTTTTATATCCTGCATCTTTACTATTTTCGTTGATTAGCTCTAGTAATTTTCTGGTAGAGTCTTTAGGGTTTTCTATGTAGAGGATCATGTCATCTGCAAACAGCGAGTTTCATTTCTTCTTTTCCTATCTGGATTCCTTTTACTTCTTTTTCTTCTCTGATTGCTGTGACCAACACTTCCAAAACTATGTTGAATAGTAGTGGTGAGAATGGGCACCCTTGTCTTGTTCCTGATTTTAGGGGAAATGCTTTCAATTTTTCACCATTGAGGGTGATGCTTGCTGTGGGTTTGTCATATATAGCTTTTATTATGTTGAGGTATGTTCCTTCTATTCCTGCTTTCTGGAGAGTTTTAATCATAAATGGATGTTGAATTTTGTCAAAGGCTTTTTCTGCATCTATTGAGATAATCATATGGTCTTTATCTTTCAATTTGTTAATGTGATGTATTACATTGACTGATTTACAGATATTAAAGAATCCTTGCATTCCTGGGATAAAGCCCACTTGGTCATGATGTATGATTTTGTTTAATATGTTGTTGGATTCTGTTTGCTAGAATTTTGTTAAGGATTTTTGCATCTATGTTCATCAGTGATATTGGCCTGTAGTTTTCTTTTTTTGTGGCATCTTTGTCTGGTTTTGGAATTAGGGTGATGGTGGCCTCATAGAATGAGTTTGGAAGTTTACCTTCTTCTGCAATTTTCTGGAAGAGTTAGAGTAAGAGTTGTTAGCTCTTCTCTAAATTTTTGGTAGAATTCAGCTGTAAAGCCATCTGGTCCTGGGCTTTTGCTTGCTGGAAGATTTCTGATTACAGTTTCGATTTCCTTGCTTGTGATGGGTCTGTTAAGATCTTCTATTTCTTTCTTGTTCAGTTTTTGGAAGTTATACTTTTCTAAGAATTTGTCCATTTCTTCCAAATTGTCCATTTTATTGGCATAGAGCTTCTGGTAGTAGTCTCTTATGATCATTTGTATTTCAGTGTTGTCTGTTAGTGTGGAGATTTCTTTAAAAACTGGAAATAGAACTGCAATATGACCCAACAATCCCACTTCTGGGCATACACACTGAGGAAACCAGATCTGAAAGAGACACATGCACCCAATGTTCATTGTAGCACTGTTTATAATAGCCAGGACATGGAAGCAACCTAGATGCCCATTCGCAGACGAATGGATAAGGAAGATGTGGTACATATACACTATGGAATATTACTCAGCCATTAAAAAGAATTCATTTGAATCAGTTCTAATGAGATGGATGAAACTGGAGCCCGTTATACAAAGTGAAGGAAGCCAGAAAGATAAAGGCCAATACAGTATACTAACACATATATATGGAATTTAGAAAGATGGTAACAATAACCCTATATGCAAAACAGAAAAAGAGACACAGATGTACAGAACAGACTTTTGGACTCTGTGGGAGAAGGCGAGGGTGGGATGTTTCGAGAGAACAGCATCAAAACATATATATTATCTAGGGTGAAACAGATCACCAGCCCAGGTGGGATGCATGAGTCAAGTGCTCGGGCCTGGTGCACTGGGAGGACCCAGAGGAATCGGGTAGAGAGGGAGGTGGGAGGGGGGATCGGGATGGGGAATACGTGTAACTCTATAGCTGATTCATGTCAATGTATGACAAAACCCACTACAATATTGTAAAGGAATCAGCCTCCAACTAATAAAAGTAAATGGAAAAAAAATAAAATGAATTGTTTTAGTCCACTAAGTTTGTAGTAATATTGTTATGTAACAATAGATAATTAATAAACTTGGTCTTCCCTCATGGACATTTTTCTTCTTATAATTTATCCATTCATCAGACAAGTGATTTTTTTAACAAGTTATTACCAAATAACCTTATTTATTATACTTATAAATTTCTTTATTCACTGAATATTTGAGTCCCTTTTTGTACTAAATCATACTTTAAGACTAAAGATACAACTACGAATGGTTATATCCCTCAAAATATTTGCCTATAATTATATCTCCATTTCCTCACCACCTATTTAGTTTTCAATGCAATAAAAGTACTCTATTTAACTATATCTTGCTACTTTGGAGGTTCTAGATTTATTGGATCCAGGCTTTCACTTCAGTTATCAATGTTCTCCTTTCTAGTTTTTCCTCCTTTGAAACATCATCTTACATGTGCTTAAAGTGTTTTGTTTATCTTTTCCTTGAATTTTTTTTCTATTATTACAGCACTTATTTTTTTCACTTCTTTGCCCTTTTGTCCATACTCTTTAAATATTAATATCCCTCCTAGATCTGTCTCCTTCTTGATACATACTCTTCATAAGTGATTTCACTGTTATATATTTATCTAATTATTTCAATTTTATAAATCCAAGACAGTCCCATTTTCTTAATTTATCAGACATATATTTTCAGATATTGCTATCTGAATTGTCTACAAATAACTTTATTTGTATTTATTCAAACCAATGTCATACTTTTGTATGTCTTTTCCAATTACCTCCAATGGTGTCAGACTATGCTCTTCCTGATCTTCATGTTTCCACCAAATATCCAAGCATGCAAGTCAAATCCTTTGACGCCATCAATTTCCTTCTCTCTCAAAACCACCTGGCCCTCTTCTCCTCTTCCATAAAAACAGCCCCTGCCAATTCTTGTAGTAACAAATATCGGAGGAATTCATCTTTGTCTATTCCTATTTTTATTGTTGCATTCTGGCTGGCCTTACAGTGGATTTTTAAATATTTTATTTGCTTCCAGTTTTCTCCTTCTCCATGCTTTCTACTCATTATCTGCACTATCCTCAGACTGACCTTTCAAACATGTAAACCATTCTAATGTTTACCAGTACTCATGTACTATATTATGATAGTGTCCAAGTGCCTTTTTTTATATGTTGTATAAGATCATTTGTAAAGAGTGTTTCTTTTGGCTTTTTCTCTTTTTATCCCTATGCCTAGGTAATCCAGCATTATCCTCCTAACCACAGTGCTTTGCATATATTCTTTTTTCTTCCTGAAAGATACTCTACCTTGTCCTCTTGAGTGACTCCTCCTATCTGAGAGAGAACAGAACAGTCTTCATTATAGACTTCCCAGCTATTTCCTCCTGTCCTTTACTTCCACATTAGTCAAAATTTTCCTCTATACTTTTAATGTATGTTACTTAATATTGCTGACAGCACTCACTGCACATTATCTTATTTACTTTGGTTCTCTCTCTTGAGACAGTGATCTCCAAGAGATCAAGGATAATGAAAGTACATATTTCTGAATTCTCCATTAAGACTGATCCATAGTCTGTACCAAATAAATTTGTAGTTTTAAAATGAGTGGTAGCATATTGTATTCTTTATTAGCCATTAATAGTCTAGCCCCAAATAGCTATTTCAGTCATAAGCCAGTTACTTAGCAGGGATGAAAGAATCTGAGATGCAATGCAGAATAGTTTGAATAAAGGGGAAAAGGCCTTGACTGTGGAAGAGTGGGCCAGAATGGAAGAGCCGTGCGCCAGTGAAGGGTTTTGGTATTCAGAGCTCAGTAAAATAGACAAGACTAAGGGAGAGAGGGAATACAGATGAACAGGAAGGGATTCACACAGAGAAGGATGGAGTGGTGCTAATGAAATACTCAACGTGCCTTTTCTACTTCACAATCTCTCAGACCCAACTGAGTGGCCATCTTCTCTTGGATGATAAAAGTCACAGTCAGTACCAGTGATTTACTATTCACTCACTTTTCTAGTTCATTGCCAACCACTGAGTTATGATTTATCAAAAGTAAAATGTAGATAAAGGCAAAGACATCACTTTTAAAGCTGTATGACTTTAAGAATGGAAACACTGATACATCAATTGATGAAATTTTGGCTACCATCCAGTCCTCAAACTACAGATGCCGGTGTGACAGATGGCACGCTGAAACTCTCTGTCAGCCGTGCATCCTGGGTCAGAGTGAGAACGGGGAGGTCAAGGCTCAGCATTTGATGAAGTGCTGTGTGGAAGTGTTCAGCTCTAGTCCATGTTCTCTGAGCACCGCATGCCTCATTGATTAGTGTAGTGCCTACATTAAGTATTTGTGATACGTCCTTTTATTTACCCATAGGATGTCACTGTCCAAAGGGATCCTGAGAAGAGGTTTTTGGATAATTTGTTTGAACATGGAGAAACTCATATGCAGAAATTTAAATTTCTTATGCAATATTAATGTGCAGTTAGGTCCAAGAAGATGAGAAGAACACCTGAAGCACAGCTCTCAATGTCATGGTCTCCCCGTTGCTTTTCCTTTCATTTTAATTTATAGTATTTCATAGCTTAGTTTTCCGTCTCACTCACCATCAAACTATTCATGTCACATTGCTCACAGTAATTATTCTCTACCCCTCGAGATTCTTTTGTCTGCATTTCTGAAAACATTACCTTGATAATATTAACAGTAAAAACTTTCACATTGAAAAGACTTTGGCAAACTTTCCCTGAACTTTCAATCTATCAATTTTGAAAGATTTTAGCATGAGAGAAAAATTCTAGCATCACAACTCTTCAATATGATAAAATTGATTGCTTCATAGATTAAAAAGATCCTAATTGCTAAAATCCCTTTATGGAACACAGCGTTGTTGTGGCAAAGGGGCTAACTCAATGAAGCAATGAGACATGCCATGAAAGGTCACCTAAGACAGGTGGGTCATAGTGATGAGTTCTAAAAAACATGGTCCCTTGGAAAGGAAAATGACAATCTACTCCGGTATTCCTGCCTGGAGAAACTCAGGACAGTATGAAAAGCAAAAAGATATAACTCTAGAAGATGAGCCCCCCAGATCAGAAGGTTTCCAGTATGCTACTGGGTAAGGGAAGAGGGCTGTTATTAATAGCTCCAAGAACAATGAAGCAGTTAGGCCAAAGCAGGAAAGATTCTCAACTGCGTATGTGACCAGTGGTGAAAGGAAAGTCTGATGCTGTATAGAATAATATTGCATCAGAATCTGGAATGTTAGGTCCATGAATCATGATAAATTGGACATAGTCAAGCAGGAGATGACAAGAGTAAACACTGGCATCATAGGAATCAGTGAACTAAATGAATGAGAATGGTGAATGTAATTCAGATGATGATTATATCTACTGCTGAGGGCAAGGATCCCTTAGAAGAAATGGAGTGGCCCTCAGAGTCAAAGGAACAGTCTGAAATGCCGTACTTGAGGGCAGTCTCAAAAATCATACAATGATCTTGGTTCATTTTCAAGGGAAACCATTCAACATCACAGCAATCCAACTTCCAGCTGAGCTACTTAAAATCCTAAGAGATGATGCTGTTAAAGGGATGTACTCAATATGTCAGCAAATTTGGGAAACTCAACAGTGACCATAGGACTGGAAAAGTTTAGATTTCATTCCAATCCCAAAGAAGGGCAATGCCAAAGAATGATCAAATTACCGACAATTGAGCTCATTTCACATGCAAGCAAAGTTACACTCAAAATCTCACGCTAGGCTTCCGCAATATGTGAGCAGACAACTTCCAGATGTGCAAACTGGATTTTAAATAGGCAGAGGAACCAGAGATCAAATTGATAGCATTCATTGGATTATGAAGAAAATAAGGGAGTCTAGAAAAACATTACTTCTGCTTTATTGACTACGCTAAAAACTTTGACTGTGTGAACCACAGCAAAATATGAAAAATTCTTGTGATGAGAGTACCTAGACACAGACATCCCTCAGTGTGAAATCAAGTGGTCCTTAGGAAGCATCACTACAAACAAAGCTAGTGAAGGTGATAGAATTCCAGTTGAGCTATTTCAAATCCTAAAGGATGATGCTGTTAAAGTGCTGCACTCAGTATGCCAGCAAATTTAAAAAACTCGGCAGTGGCCACAAGACAGAAAAAGGTCCGTTTTCATTCCATTCCCAAAGAAAGGCAATAACAAAGAATGTTCAAAGTATTGCACAATTGCACTCATCTCACACACTAGCAAGGTAATGCTCAAAAATCTCCAAGCTAGACTTCAACAGTAAGTGAACTGAGAACTTCCAGATGTTCAAGCTGAATTTAGGCAGAAGAACCTAAATAGATTCTAATTAGAACCTAAACAGAGATTAAATTGCCAACATCCACTGACTCATGCAAAAAGCAAGAGAATCCCAGAAAAACATCTTCTGCTTCACAGACTATGCTAAAGCCTTTGACTGTGTGGATTACAACAAACTGTGGAAAATTCTGCAAGAGATGGGAATACCAGAAAACCTTACCTGCCTCCTCAGAAATCTGTATGCAGGTCAAGAAGCAACAGTAAGAACCAGACATGGAACAATGGACTGGTTACAAACTGGGAAAGGAGTACATCAAGGCTGTATATTGTCACCCTGCTTATTTAACTTATATGCAGAGTACATCATGAGAAACGCTGGGCTGGATGAAGCACAAGCTGGAATCAAGATTGCTGGGAGAAATATCGATTACCTCAGACATGCAGTTACCTCTACCCTTATGGCAGAAAGTGAAGAGGAACTAAAGAACCTCTGATGAAAGTGAAAGAGGAGCATGAAAATATTGGCTTAAAACTCAACACTTGAAAAATGAAGATCATGGCATCAGGTCCCATAACTTCATGGCAAATAGATGGGGAAACAATGGAAACAGGGACAGCCTTTATTATTTTCTTGGGCTCCAAAATCACTGCGGATGGTGACTGAAGCCATGAAACTAAAAGACGCTTACTCCTTGGAAGAAAAGCTATGACCAACCTTGATAGCATATTAAAAAGTAAACATTACTTTGCTGAAAAAAGTCCATATAGTCAAAGCTATGATTTTTTCCAGTAGTCGTGTATGGATGTGAGAGCTGGACCATAAAGAAAGCTGAGTGCTGAAGAATTGATGCTTTTGAATTGTGGTGTTGGAGAAGACCCTTGAGAGTCCCTTGGACTGCAAGGAGATCACCAGTCAATCCTAAAGGAAATCCGTACTGAATATTCATTGGAAGGACTCATGCTGAAGCTCCAATACTTTGGCCACCTGATAGGAGGAACTGATTCATTGGAAAAGGCCCTGATGCTGGGAAAGATTGAAGGCAGGAGTAGAAGGGGCCGATAGAGATGTTGGATGGCATCACTGACTCGATGGATATGAATTTGAGCAAGCTCTAGGAGTTGGTAAAGGACAGGGAAGCCTGGCATGCTTCAGTCCATGGGGTCACAAAGAGTCAGACATAACTGAGAGATTGAACTGAACTGAACTGATGACAGTATCAGACCACCTTCCCTGTCTCCTGAGAAACCTGTTTGTGGGTCAAGATGCAACAGTTAGAACTGGACATGGAACAGTGGGCTTATTTGAAACTTGGTAACCAGTATGACAAGGCTGCATATTTGCAGCCTACTTATTTAACTTACGTGCAGAATACATCATGCAAAATGCTGGGCTTGATGGCTGGAATCAAGATTGCCAGAAGAAATATCAACATCTTCAGGTATGCAGACAATACTCTCTAAAGGCAGAAAATGAAGAAGAAATAGAATTGAAGAGCTTCTTCATGGTAGTGACAGAGGAGAGTAAAAAGCAACTTAAAACTCAACATCCAAATTATAAAGATCATGACATCTGGTCCTAGCACTTTATGGCAAATAGAAAGGGAAAAAGTGAAAACAATGGGTAGATTTTATTTTCTTGGGCTCCAAAATCACTGCTGACAATGACTGCAGCCATGACATTAAAAGATTCTTGCTCCTTGGCAGGAAAGTTATGACAAAACAAGACATTAAAGAGTGTATTAAACAGCAGGGACATCACTTTGCCAGCAACAGTCTGTCTGGTCAAAGCTATGGTTTTTCCAGTGGTCATGTATGGATGTGAGAGTTGGATTGTAAAGAAAGCAGAGTGCTGAAGAATTGACGCTTTTGAACTGTGGTGTTGGAGAAGATTCTTGAGAGTTCCTTGGACTGCAAGGAGATCCAACCAGTCCATCCTAAAAGAAATCAACCCTGAATATCCACTGAAGTACTTTTGGTGAAGTTCCAATACTTGGACCACCTGATGCGGAGAGCCACCTCATTGGAAAAGACCTTGATGATAGGAAAGATTGAAGGCAAAGGAGAAGGGGGCAGCCAAGAATAAGACTGTTAGATAGCATCACTGACTCAATGGACATGAATCTGAGCAAACTCAGGAGACAATGAAGGACAGAGAAGCCTGATGTGCTGCAGACCATGGGATTGCAAAGAATCAGACAGCACTTAGCGACCAAACACCACCACAACAAATTTCTAAAAGCACTAGGAAGCTGGCCACTTGTCAAAATATCATGGAGGAAATTCTTGTATCGGCCAGGGAATTTAACTTGATGTATATTCTGTGACTGTTGATTTCATAAAGGAATGTGTTGCTCATCTGAGTTTCAAAATCTAGTACTATCTTAAATTTATTAATTCAAATGCGAATGCAAAGGAGTGGGCAAGTGGTTTCTTTTCAGATGCTGTGAGGAATGGAGGAATGGCAATTTTCCATCTCCAAACAATAGTCCTAACCATAAGTTGGTTATTATTTTGTTACATACCAATTATTCTAAAGTTTATGATGTTATATTTAAATTAGTACCTTTGTTTGAAAATAAAATAAACAAACAAGATATCTTAGGCATGAGGGGGAACTATAATGAAACTGCATTATCAGTGATAATCAGTTGAACCTAAAACAGCTATTTTTCAATCTATGCCAAAATATAACACAAGGATTGAATCTTATTTTTATGTCTGTATTCTTAGCATGTTAACTTGCATATAATACTTCATTTTATTTGAATAGATTTTTATCATGCTATTCCATTTTTAAAAAAATAAAAACATAGGTATGTTAATTTATCTGAATGATTCAGAGACAACTTTGATGCTTTCTGGTACCAATATACTTTTAGTAATTGTGGGAATTTATGGTATTATTTACTTCAAATTAAGAACCTGAAAACACAGAAATCAATATAGAAAATTCCCTTAAGCTTATAATCCTTATATCTTTGTTCTAAAACTTTCACAAAAAATAGTGAGCATTTCTTCTGAGTTATTAAGGTCACTATGTGTTTGTGTTAGTCCCTCAGTCATGTCCGAGTCTTTGTGACCCCATAGACTATAACTTTTAAAATCCTCTGTCTATGTAATTCTCCAGGCAGGAATACTGGAGTAGGTTGCCATTCCCTTCTCCAGGTAATCTTCCTGATCCAGGGACTGAATCCAGGTCTCCTGCATTGCAGGCAAATTCTTTACCATCTGAGCCACTAAGGAAGCCCAAGGTCACTTTTTGTGTTAAACTCTAGGAATGATTTATCAAATTCAGAATAGTAGTGATATTAAGGGCATCTATTGGTAGGAGAATAAGAAGATAATGGTACCTGTGAGAAGCATCCCAAGGCCTCAGTTGTCTATGAAAGACTTTTCTCTAAGCTGAGTTGCTAGATATAGAGACATTAATTTTATTATCTATTTGTTTGTATGCCTAACATGTTTAATAATTTAAGAAAGCATTTTTAATTGACCTTTTGCTCTGTCAAATGGAAGACATAGGCTTGGAATTGTGGTTCTTAATAACAACTGCACAGAAGCATCTTCAGTAGCTATAACTGAAGACAGTCTACTTATTTTTTATTTCTCCCTTAATAAACCATGTCAAAAATTACTTAACCTCCCTAGTTATATTTTAAAGGATATTCTAGTGCTTCTTTTTTAATGAGGACAGTGATTTGCATTATAAATAAGATAGTAAAATTAATCTTTGCTATTTTTTCTGTGTTTGTGTTTATTTCTTAGTAAAGCAGAGTGACCTGAACTAAATGAAAATGATAATAGCTGCCATTCATTAAGGTCTGATTATGAACCAGGCCTAGTTCTTATTAATCATTTTATTCTTATAATAACTCTAAGTTAGATGTTATTAACCTAGCTTTACAAAAGGAAAAACAGGCAAAGAATTTTTTTTTCATATTTATACAAGGAGTAAGTTAGAGATCCAGAGTTCAAATAAAGACCTGTCATGTTCCAAAATTTTTTTTCTTCCTTCATAAATCAAGAGTCCCACCCATACGACCAAGAGTTAAATAATTGAAAGTTTTTATCTATGTGTTAACTATCGCTGGACAGCAGGGACCCTTGATCCTTCTCTCTGGTTACTCACATGGGGCATTTTGGAGTGAGAAACAAAAATAATAAGCACTAAAGTGTTAGCTACTCAGCTGTGTCCAAATCTTTGTGACCTCATGGACTGTAGCCCTCCAGAATCCTCTGTCCATGGAATTCTCCAGGCAAGAGTATTGAAATGGGTTGCCATTCCCTTCAGGGGATCTTCCCAACCCAGGAAGGAAATCCAGGTTTCCTGCATTGCAGGCGGAGTCTTCACCACCTGAGCCACTAGTGAAGAAAATAAACACTAAAGAGAATCTCTATTTTCACATTCTAGAGGCACTGAGCCCATTACAAAAGAAGGAGCATCTTTACATCCTAATATAATTGGTAGAAATATGAGTCTTCCTTTACAGGAAATAAAGAGAGGACTTGTTTACTACTTACTGAGATTTCCAAATCATGCAATTCTGATTTCCAATGATACATATGATCATTATTGTTGCAGCTAATATTTCCTGAGTATTCACTATGTACCTGCATCCATGGCTATTGCTTTACATAAATTTTAATTTTGAGAACAATCCTTTACAGTACACCCCAGTATTACCCTCTCATCTATAAATGAGCAAACTGAACTTTAGAGAGGTGTTGGAAACTATTAAAAGCCACAAACCTATTGAGAAGTACAAAAGGGCACCTAATCACAGGCGATCTGGCTCCAAATCCCTTGCTCTGAAACATGACAATGTGCTGAATCCCATTCTGCAGCTGTGTTTATAGATGCAAAAAGAAAAGCTATTCAGAGAGAGAGAGAGAGATGGGGATGAGTATGAACAGTTATTCGACCTATTTATGTTTACAGACTCACTTAAGAGCTATTGTGTGGTGTTCAAATGTTTTTACTCTTTGATGATTTTGGTCCCCAAAACCTAGTTTCAGTGTGAAAGATAGCCAAAGATTATCAGTGTATACTATGAAAATAATTTTAGATATCTGGGTGTTACTGGAAACTATCAAGTTCTTACATATAAACTACCAATCTTCCTTACCCCCCCTCCTCTATTTCACAAGGGAGCAATCCTGTTGATAATTTCTTCAGAATGTGATATACTGCAAAAAGAGGACAAGGTTAAGTTCTGAATTTATGGAATATTTGTAGATTTAATGTAATTCTTCTCTGTAGCCAAATGAGAATTTAGCTCCAATTAAAGGCTGGAAAGAGGCTGCAGCTTTATGAGTCCAGCATTGTTATGTTAAAATGTTTAGGACTCTTTTCATGATTATGATTAATAATATATATTAAAAATTAAGAAGTTTAAACTGCAATTAACTGTGGCTCAGAGTATAAAGTGGTGAAGGCTTTCTCAGTTCTTGTGCAAATGTTGAATAAATGTTGAATTCTTTGGGGAAATAACTTGAATATCCATTGATTTTTACTAGTACGGTAATTAAATCTATTCCCTAAGGAAATATACTTTAGTGTGTTGGGAAGCTGCCTATTGTCTCTGTATCTTGGGCCAGGTAAGCTGTTTCCTGGTTGTCAGCCCTGGGATTGCTCACTGTCCCCTACCAGCACTGCCTACAAATGAAGATCTGGTCTCTATCTTCTCTTGAAATTCATCTATATGTTCCCTAAACATCTTTTCTGTTACTTTACAGTTGTATTATAGTTAGAAAAAGTCAAGAAATACACAAAACATACAGTTTATTTAGGACTAACATTAGGATTTAGCAAAGGGCCCCATACAGATATTGATGATAATTTAAAAAAAACTAAAAATTTTCTAATAGTGTTCATTGCTTTCCCAAAACATGAGTATATCTGGATTATTCTTCACCTTTTCCCTCTGATTTTTCTCTCTAAAATTTTCAATTTATAATAAGCATTACTGGGGAGAGGGGTATTAATCAGATGATGTATGTATGTCTTCATTGATTCCGTATTTCATTGCCTAACCCACAAATTTTCCCATTTTATTGCAGTGTGGATCTCCTGCATATTTAAGAGACACATTTAACATTTTGATATTTTTATATTGAGGTTGATCTTGAGGACTACTTTAATATCATACTTCTTGTCTATACTGTTTCTGATATCCCTATATAAAGCATTTCAAACAGAAATGATCATTGAATGCCTACAAAATGTGACAGACACTGGCAACAGAACAGTTCCTGCCTTCAGAAAAATAAATATGTGGATTAGGCAATATGAAATTACAAGGAATTAAATAAGTGTTAATGGACAAGTCATGAGATACCACATAGAAAGGACTTTTTACTCTTTTTCAAGTGTGAGATGGCATTTTGGAGGAAGTGATCTTAAAGAACAACTAATCAGAAGGAAAAGAGAGAGTGCAGAATTTGGAAAGTCTGTGACGAGATCTTTGGAAGGGTAAAAAATGGGAGACTTGAAAATGTTCCACAGGCGAGAAGAGCATTTTCAAAAGATAGAACTGCCAGATTTCAGAGGCTTCCCGAAGAGCTCAGTTGGTAAAGACTGCCTGCAATGCAGGTGATCCCGGTTCAATTCCTGGGTTAGGAAAATCTGCTGCAGAAGGGATAGGCTACTCACTCCATTACTCTTTGGTTTCCCTTGTGGTTCAGCTGGTAGAGAATCCGCCCGCAATGTGGGGAACATGGGTTCGATCCCTGGGTTGGGAAGATGCCCTGGAGAAGGGAAAGGCGCCACTCTAGTACTGTGGCCTGGGGAATTCCATGAACTGTATAGTCCGTGGGGTCGCAAAGAGCTGGACGCGACGGAGAGACTTTTACTTTCACTTTCCAGATTTCACTCAAGAATAGAGACCGCTAGAAGGAGCGTCACATATCTGCTTGCAACAAAAACTCACATGAACTGAAAATCCATCACATTTCTTGTGTCTATCAGGGAGCTGAGCTTACAAGGTAGTCATATAGCACAAAATACAAACTGCATCTTCAGGGAGAGACGGGACTTGAGCACTTGCTTATCTAGAGCAGATGCAGGTGGGGACTAGTAGAAGAATTCAACTGCAACAGTTAACACGTTGGTAAAGAGAAGTACAGAGAGACAGTATGGAGTGCTGTATGCTTAGTCGCTCAGCCGTGTCTGACTCTCTGCAACCCCATGGACTGTAGCCCGCCAGGCTCCTCCGTCCATGGGGATTCTCCAGGCAAGAATACTGGAGTGAGTTGCCATGTCCGCCTCCTGGAGGTCTTAGATATAAGGGGACTGGCATATTTCTGTAGATATTTTCTTTTCACCAAGTCCAAAATGTTTGAGAATATTGAGAAATTTTCTGAATATGTTAGCTGTTCTGAATAAGAGTAGCTGGTGTGAGAGATAAAAATATGTCTGTATCTTCATTATCTCCTATATAGAAAAATGCATTATTATCTGAACGGAAGGGGTAAAAAACAGAGGTCTTTGGGCAATGGTGAAAAGCCATGTAGCTAATGAAAATGAACAGGCAAACAAACAAATGTACAAACAACTTCTCTACTTTAGAGGAGGGACAGAAATGCATGCTGAATCCAGAACTAAAAACTAAGGGAGGAGTCAAGAGCAATGAGGTTACATGCTCCATAACCAGGAACAGTGTCTACCTAAGGCTGAAACTTAATTAAAACATCAGAGAACATCCTTTCCCACTCTGTTATTTAATCATTTAAACAGAATTTTTAAAAAATCATGATTAACTCAATAAAGAAAAATCACTTAAAATTCAATGTGCATTCATTATCAAAGTTTCAGAAACCTAAGGGTAGTTTTTTTTTTCTTTTTTCCCCTACCCTGATAAAAAGCAGCTATAAAAATATACAAGTTCCAAGATATTTAATATCCAATAGTGAAAACATTCCCCTTAATTGGGAACAAGTCTGTTCTTACAGCTCCTATTAAACATTGTACTAGTAAAGCAAGAAGCAAAAGAGAAAGGGTATTCAGATTGAAAAGGAAGAAATAAACCTGCATATATTCACAGATGACACAATTGCTTATGTAGAAAATCTCAAAGGACCTACTCAGAAACTCCTAAAATTAATAAGTTTTTAGAAGGGTCTTAGGATACAAGGTCAATACACAAAAACAACAACAACAAAAAAATTGTCATTTCTTAACAATTGGAAATACTTTTTTTTTTTTTAAACATTATTCAGAGTAGCATCATAAAATTGAGTATTTAGGTACAAGTTTAACAAAAAATAACTCAGGATCTGTGTGATGAAAAGTGTAAAGCACTGACAAAAGACATCAAAGACTTAAATTGAGAGAGATATGCTATGTCTGTGACTCAGAAGACTCAATAGTTTAAAATGACAGTTTACCCAAATTGATCTGTAGATTCAGTGGGATCCCAACCAAGGTTCCAGCATTCTACCTTTAGATATTGATAAGTTCATGTAGAATTTTCACAAAAAGGTAATGGAACTAGAAGAGCAACAACACTTAAAAAAAAAGTTTAAGAATTCCAAGATTATTGCATTAATCAAGGCAAGGGAATAAGCATATGGAAAATGAGAACAGAACAGAAAATCAATTAACAGGCCCACATGAGTGCTGTTTACTTATTTTTGACGAGAATGCAAAGGCAGCTCACTGCAAAAGAATGGTCTTTTCAACAAGCGACAATGGAACATTTATACATTTTTAACCAGTGGTGTTTGAACATTTATAAATATGCAAGAAATAATAATCCTTAACTATTATCTCACAGCTTGTACCAAAAATTAGCTCAAAATAAAACGGACTTAAATATAAGATAAAAAGCTATAAATATTCTCAACAAAAACAGGAAAATATGTTTGTGATAATCAGTTAGGCAAATAATTTTTCCTTAGCATATGTGTATCAAAACACATTCCATGCAATTGAAATTGAATTTTATTAACATTAAAATATTTTATTTCAGAAAGACAATCATTTTCCCCTTTCTAAATTTTATTTTTATTGGATTATAGTTACTTTATAAAGATTGTGTTAGTTTCTGCTACAATGCAAGGTGAATCAGCTATATTTATACATATACCTCCTGTTTTTTGGGTTTATTCCCATGTAGGTCTCCGTGGATCACCAAGTAGTATTTCCTGTGCTATACAGTAACTCCTCATTAGTTATCTAATTTATACATAGTAGTATATATATGTCAATCCCAATTTCCCAATTCATCACACCCTCCTGTTACCCCCCTGATATCCACCTGTATCATTTTTCTAGATTCCACATGTAAGCGATCTTGTGTGACATTTGCTTCTCTTTCTGACTTACTTCCCTTTAGGTGAAGTATGACAGTCTCTAGGTCCATGTGTGTTTCTGCAAATGGTACATTTTCATTACTCTTTGTGGCTGAGTAATATTCCACTCTACATATGTACCACATCTTTATCCATTCTTCTGCTGATGGACATTTAGGTTGCTTCCAAGTTCTGGCTATTGCAAATAGTGCTGCAATGAACAGTGGGGTGTATATAACTTTCGGAATTGTGGTATTCTCCAAGTATATGCCCAGTAGTGGGATTGCCGAGTCATATGGTAATCTAATTTTAGTTTTTAAGGAACCTCCATGCTGTTCTCCACAGTGGTTGTATCAATTACATTCCCACCAACAGTGTAAGAGCTTTGCCTTTTCTGTACTCCCGCTCCAGAATTTATTGCTTGTAGATTTTTTTTTTTTTTTATGATGGTCATTCTAACAAGTATGAGGTGGTACCTCATTGAAGTTTTGATTTGCATTTCTCTAATAATTATTGATGCTGAGCATCTTTTCATGTGCCTTGTGGACATCAGTATGTCTTGTTTGGAGAAATGTCTAGTTAGGTCTTCTGCTTGTTTTTTCATTGGGTTGTTTGGTATTTTTGATATTGAGCTATATGAGCTATTTGTATATTTGGGGAGTTAATCCCTTGTTTGTTGCTTTGTTTGCAATATTTTCTCCCATTCTGAGAAAATATTTTGTGTTGTTTATGGTTTCCTTTGCTGTCCACAACTTTTGAGTTTATATTCCATTTATTTTTTTGTGTGTTTTTATTTTCATTACTCTGGAAAGTGGGTTAAAAAAGATCTTGTTGTGATCTGTTCTGCCTATACTTCCCTTTAAGAGTTTTATAGTGTCTGTCCTTACATTTAGGTCTTTAATTCATTTTGAGTTTATTTTTGTGTATGCTATTAGGGGGTGTTTTAATTTAATTATTTTACATGTAGCTGTTCACTTTTTCCCAACACCACTAATTGAAGGGACTGTCTTTTCTTTACTGTTTATTCTTTCCTCCTCTATCATACATTAAGTGACCATAGATGTGTGGGTTTATTTCTGGGCCTTGTATCCTATTTCATTGACCTACATTTCCGTTTTTGTGCCAGTACCATACTATCAGATTATACTGCAAGAACCATACTATACTTGTAGTATGGTCTGAAATCAGGGAGACTGATTTCTCCAGCTCCTTGTTTATTTTTCAAGATTGCTTTGGCTATTTGGACTCTTCTGTGTTTCCATGTAAATTATTTAAAAAATTCATTCTAATTCTATGAAAAATGCCCTTGGTAATTTGAAAGGGATTGCATTGAATCTGTCAATCTTCAGAAAATAAAAAGACCCATCAAAGACTTGGAAAAAACATTTGGAAATCACACTTTTGACACTTTTGTTTCTAGAGGATAAAACAATGCTGAAAGCTGAACAATGACAACAAGCACTAAAGCCAAATGAAAAACTAGACTAAAGATCTAGGTAGATACTTCAAAGGAAATATATGGATGGTAATAAGCATAGAAAAAGATGCTCAACAACATCAATTACTACATAATGCAAATCAAACTATGTTGTGATATGACTATTCATACAACCAGCATTTAAAATAAAAATATATTGACACTACTAAGGTCTGGCAAGGATGTGGAGAAATAGGAACTTTCATACGTTGCTGGTGCAAATGCTAAATATCCAGCCACTATAGACAATCATTTGGCTATTTCTCAAAGTTAAACAGATACTTACCATATTGCCATACAGTCCCACTCCTAGCTATTTATTCAAAAGAAATGAAAACTTATGTTTGCATAAAAATCTGTACATGAATATTTATAACAGCTTTATTCATAGTCACTGAAATTGGAAACAACTCAGATGTCATTCAACAGATGAATGGATAAACTGCTCTGAAGCCAACAAATGAATATTACTCAGTGATAAAATAGAACACAGTTTTCATGCAACAGTATGAATGAACCTTAAATGCTTGTTGAAATCTTTGTCCAGACCCAAAGAGTCATACAGTGCATGATTCTATGTATATTATATTCTGGGAAAGACAAAGGTATAGAATTTAAAATAGACCAGTGTTTTCTAACTTTGAGGATGGGGGATAAATTAACAGGGACAATTCAGGACAATTTGGGAGTGGTGAAACTGTTTTGGTTCACAATTGTGTTGATAGATATACAACTCAAAGCACTTGTAAAAATCCACAGAACTATAAACAATAAAGGGTATGTTTTACTGTATGTAAATAAAAATAAGATGTGGAGATGTTAAATATAAAGAGATGAACCTAACTATTACCTGAATGTAACAAAACAAGTAGGGAAGAAAATAATTAGCCTAACATTGGAAAATGGTAATTTTACTTGATTCTCTTTAAGATTAGTGACAAAAAGAACTGTCCACAAATGTTGAGCTTCGGGTAGTAACTTTTTTGCTCACAAAGTATGGGTTATCAGTTCTGGAATTCATTTATGTGTGTATAGGTTTCAACATATATATTTCTTATCTCTATTTAATCAGAGGCAAGAGGCAATGCTCTTCCTGTAACATTGAGCTGGCCTCACATGTAGATCTTGGTTTCCAAGTGCCATTGTCAATGAAGTAGACAAGACCAATTTAGAAAAGTGTTTGTTGTAGGGCAGAGGATATGCAAGATGAATCTACATCATTCTATGGATATTAGAAAAGAAAGTATTAGTTTAACATAGATGGAGATGTGGCAAATGCACAGAACCCAACCTGCAAAATTTCCTAATGGGTAAAACTCAACAAGACTTCAACAATTTGAATAACATAATAGTTTGAATAAAATAGTACTGTTTATAATCTGAAGAATAAAATGAACACCCATGAATTCATAGTGACAAAATTAATGAATAAATGAAAGAGAAGAGACAGATTCTGCTTACTAAGAAAGTCAATGTAGGATTCAGAAAAACAGAAAATCATCATCAAAACAACTCAGCATTTTTCTTCAGGCATGGATACCAATGGATACCAAAATTAGTAGGTAAAAGTTTGAGGAGAAGCAGCATATTTGGATAGTATTTAAAAACCTTTCTCAAGACAATTATTAATTACAAATCCAAAATAGTAACTTTACCATGGAAAAACTCTATGGAAAAAAGCTCTCAACCAAGTTGTCACGACTAATAACACCAGTAGTAAGACACATCTCATCATGTACTCTTTCACATAAAATGCTGAGAAGGACACACCACTTCTGTGGCATTCCTATCAAACAAGCAAACAAGCATAAGCTTACTCTTACCATGATGACTCAGAGAAATTCAGTATGAACGAATATTTCACAAAATGACTAGTTCTCTTAAAAACATTAGTACATTGAAAGATATTATAAGACAGGTAAACCCACACACTTATGGTCAATTAGTCTATGACAAAGGAGGCAAGAAAACATAGTGAAGAAAAGACAGTCTCTTCATTAGTTGGTGCTGGGAAAAGTGAATGAAGAATGAAATTATAACTCTTTTTTCAAACTTTAAACTTTTTATTTTGTATTGAGGTATATTTGATTAAAAATGTCGAGGTAGTTTCAGTAAACAGTGAAGGGACTGTATCATACATATATATGTATTCATTCTCTTCTCATCCAGGCTGACATGTAACATTGAGTAGAGTTCTATGTGATACACAGCATGCCCTTGTTGATTGTCCATTTTGAATATAGCAGTGTATACATCACCTTCCTAAACTCCCTAACTATTCATTCCACCCAGCAACCATAAATTCATTTTCTAAGGCTTTTTTTTTTGTTTGTTTTAATTCTTTAATTCACCAAAACCCGTTTTCTAAATAAGATTTGTCTCAAAGTATTCTCTATGTACAACAGACCTGACATATATTTAAGATACTCTTGAACAAGAAAAGGCATGCTTCTCATACCCATAGCAAATTCAAATGAGCTTGCAAAGTTTTTCACTTTTTTTTTTTTTTTCTATTCAAGTTCCCATAGACTATAAACTAAAAGACACTGAAATATATCCAGGGACATAAAAGTGGTAAGTGAATGTCACTTAGTCATGCCCAATTCTTTGTGACCCCATGGACTGTAGCCTGTCAGGCTCCTCTGGACATTGAATTCTCCAGGCCAGAATAGTGGAATGGGTAGCCATTCCCTTCTCCAGGGGATCTGGCCAACCCAGGGATGGAACTAAGGTCTCCTGCATTGCAGGCAGATTCTTTACCATCTGAACCAGCAAGAAAGTCCAAGAATACTGGAGTGGTCAGCCTATCCCTTCTCCAGCAAATCTTCCCAACCCAGGAACCGAACCAGAGTCTCCTGCATTGCAAGTGGATTCTTTACCAACTGATCTACCAGGGAAGCCCATTCAGGGACATAAAACAAGGTACAAAAATTTCATGGTCTAAAGGTATTTAAATCATCCAGAGCTGCTTCTCTTAGCACTGTAGAATTGTGTTAGAACATACTATCAAAATATCTTTAAAAATAACCCCCATAGTTTCAAGTGTAATGTGACATTTACCAACAGAGATCTGTAACTTAGCCATTGAAAGACTTAAGAAAGTTAGAAGACAGAAAAAACATTGAGGGTGATCACAGAGAAAAAGAATTTAAATGAGAAATTAATATCAAAATGAGAAATTAATATACTTTAAAAGATCCCATGTATTTGGCAACTAAATGTTCACTTTTAAATGTTGAGCATATATAAGAAACCATAACAAGTAAAATTAGAAAATATTTGTAATAGAATAAAAATGAAAAGATAATTTACTAGAATTTGTTGCATGCACCTGAAACTGCAATTAAATACATTGTGGACTCTTGAATAAGGTATGAAAACAAACAATGGACACCCTAACATAAAATTTTGTGAGATTTGAAAAAAAAATCTGTACTAAATAATACTGTATCACATGTTAATTTCCTGTTTGTTTCACATAGTATTCCTTTATATTCTCAGAATTAGATTAGAAGTTTCATGCCTCATTCAAATTTTTTTAAATTGCTAAATTTCTAGACTTTTAGATGTCAGAATGCATGGAACTATATCAAAGTTTTGAGTGAATATAATTTAGAAATCTAACATCTAGTCCTGCTAAGTCAAACAAGTGGAATCATATCACAAATTTTTAGCTAGGCAAAAATTCATAATTTTTTATATATTATACATCATATATATATATATATATATATATGTATACAAAAGTTTGTCTATGACACGATTAAAGTCTTGAAAAAGAACAAAAATAAAGAGATGAATCAAAGACCTAAATGTAAGACTGGATACTATAAAACTTGCAAAAGAAAACAGGCAAAGCACTCTTTGACATAAATTGAAGCAACATTATTTTGTACCAATCTCTGAGAGTGACAGAAACAAAACCAAAAATAAACAAATGAGACAATCAAAATTATAAGCTTCTTTACAGCAAAGGAGACATAACAAAATGAAAAGATAATCTACAAAATGGAAGAGAATATTGGAAATGAAGTGATGACAAAGGGGTTTGTCTCCAGGATATACAAACAGCTCATACAGTTTAATATAAAAAAACAAATAATGCAATTAAAAATAGGCAGAAGACCTAAACAGACATTTCTTCAACATAGACACACAGATGGCCAAAATCACATGAAAAGATACTCAACATTGCTAATTATTAGAGAAATGCAAATCAAAACCACAGTGAGGTATCACTTCACATGATTCAGAATGACCATCAAAAAGCCTACATATAATAAATGTTGGAGCGGGTGGAGAAAAGGGAACCCTCTTATACTGTTGGTGCAGATATAAACTGGTGCAACCGTTTTGAAGAACAGAATGGAGGTTCCTTAACAAAACTAAAAATAGAGTTACTATGTGGTCCAGTAATTCCATTCCTGGGCATATATTTGAAACAATGAAAACTAATTTAATAATATATATGTACTTCAATGTTCAAAGTAGCACTTCTTACAGTAGCCAAGACACGGAAGCAACCTAAGTGTCCACTGACAGAGGAATGCATAAAGAGGATGTGGTGTATATATATGCAATGAAACATCACTCAGCCATAAAAAAAGGACAAAACAATGTCATTTGCAGCAACGTGGACAAATTTAGAGATTATCATCATATGTGAAATCAGACAAAGAAAGACAAACATTATGTGATATCACTTACATTTGTAATCTAAAATAATGATCCAGCAGAATTTACAAAACAGAAATAGACTCACAGAGATAGAAAAGAAACTTATGGTTACTCAAAGGGAACATGGGGGGAAGGGATAAAATTAAAATTCAGGATTAACAAATATACATTATTATATGTAAATCAGATGAACAAGTATCTACTGTATAGACAAGAAACTATATTCAGTATCTTATAATGACCTATAGTAGAAAACAATCTGAAAAGGTATATACACACACATGCAACTGAATCACTTCGCTGCATACCTGAAACATTGTAAATGAGTATACGTCAATGGTAAAATTAAAATAAAAAATTCAAGACTGTGAAGAATTGTCACAGAACGAACAGGCTAAGGAAATGTTACTCAACATTCAAAAAACTAATATCATGGCATCCGGTCCCATCACTTCATGGCAAATATATGGGGAAACAATGGAAACAGGGACAGATTTTATTTTGGGGGGCTCCAAAATCACTCATTTGAAAAGACCCTGATGCTGGGAAAGATTGAGGGCAGGAGGAGAAGGGGACGACAGAGGATGAGATGGTTGGATGGCATTATTGACTCTATGGACATGGGTTTGGGTGGACTCCGGGAGTTGGTGATGGACAGGGAGGCCTGGCGTGCTGCGGTTCATGGGGTCGCAAAGAGTCGGACACCACTGAGCAACTGAAATGAACTGAATGGAGGTCCAATGCTTATGCATGCTATTAGTATTAGAAGAAGCTAAGTGAATACTACTTAAGAAACTTGAACTATTTTTGCAACTGTTGTGTAAAACTAAAATTATTTTAACATAAAAATATCAAAAGCCCACAAGCACCAGTGCATAAGGTGCCTTGAAAGTTTGGGATGTTAGATATACTTGGATTAGATACTGGAATGAAGGAAGATGGAGAGCTAAAGCTGCATGACTAGGGTATACAAAAATATGCTATTCACTCAGAAATGAGAAGTCTTCAGCTTTTTTTTTAAACAGGGGATTAACATGATCAGACTTTTATTTTGAAAAGCATACACTTGTTAAAACTTAGAGAATAATTTAGAAAGAGCTAACCATGATACTAAACCAATTAGGAGGAAAGGTCACATAGAGAAGGGGCAAGATTTGTCAGGATGAAGAGAACAGGATGGGTTTTAGAACAATTTTGGAAGTACAAAAAAAAAAATTGTCAGTTAAGCGAGAGGATAGTGAAGGTCAAGGAGTCTGAGATTACATCAACATTCATGCTCTAGAAGCATTAGGTATTTTGGTGTGAGCTGAAAGTAATTCTTTAATGATCAACTATTTAAAATAGCTGCTTCAAAATTGTGAAGCAGCCTAATCTCAGTTCCTTCCATCTTGAGATGAAATATCTATTCCCTCTATTTATATCCCTCTTTCTCAGAGCTAAGTCCTGCTTCTAAGGTGGGAACATGAGGTGTGATTAACAGGGTCAAACAGATTAGAGTGGGTATTATGTGCAAGAAAAAAAAAAAAAAGCTTGTATTTAAGCCTTGGTGCTATAAATGAACAAGGCTTAAAGCATGGTTCTTCTACCTACTTCCATTTTTTTATCTTTGGTAAGTTTCTCTCTCCCATGTGGATAATAAATTAGGTCAGAGGTACAGAGTTAGGATACATGATATGGAATAAATGCCAAAGGTAACAGAAGGCAAACCAAACAATGGTATTACCCCAGAGGGGTATGAATCATAAAGAAGGTCTATAATAAAATACAAATGCATCACTATTAGAACATGAAAGTCATGCTTTTATAGAACCAATACTGTACAAGGGTGAAATTATAGCTTTCAATTTTTTAGCCAATCTCAAATATTTAGTAAATGTTTAATCAGGAATAATAAACTCATGGGATTTAATGGCAATTTATATTAATAGTCTTTCAAAAATAGGAAATTTAACAAAATTGAGGTGGCTATTCATTCAACATTAAATAGCTCAAATCTCTGACAATCTTGGGACTTCCCTGGTGGCTCAGACGGTAAAATGCCTGCCTACAATGCCGGAGACCTGGATTCAATCCCTGGGTCAGGAAGATCCCCTGGAGAAGGAAATGGTAACCCACTCCAGTACTCTTGCCCGGAAAATCCCATAGACAGAGGAGCCTGGTAGGCTACAGTCCATGAGGTCACAAAGAATTGGAAACGACTGAGCAACTTCACTTTTCACTCACCGACTAGCTTACTGTATTTTCTCAGAACAGATTTTATTATTTTGCATTTTTGCATTAAAATTACATTAAAATTAAAATTAGACATTATTTTGATTTTTTGCTTTAAAAATCAGTCCATTTTTAATCTTCCATGAGTACCTAACATATGTATTATATAAATTATTATGTGTATTATATATAAACAGGCATTTTTATTAATATATAAACACAAATCAAGAAAGCCTATATTTTTCAGTGTTTTTACCAAGTTTTATTTATCTAGTTCAATAATTTTTGAGGAACTGATGTTCTATAGGATTGTGCTTCTTGGGAAGCTTACATCATTTGATTTATATTTTAGATTCATAAAGCAAATATTTTCTCATATCTTTCTCATGTCCAGTCTTCACCTGCTCAGTTGGCATTATCAGGGCAGATAGAGCCTGAAAAGCTTTTCTATTAAAGAAACCAATCAGGAGGATAAGACTCAAGGAGCTCAGAGATCCACAAACTAAATATTTGGTATAAACTATTACTACCTGATCTTAGTGAGATAAGTCTGACCTGAGTCCTGGAACATTCAGCTGTAGGTAAGACAACATTTCTGATCATTTCTGATATCAGAACTTATAAGATTTTCTACTACCTAGGGTTAAATGAAACTTCATCAGGGTTAATAACACTTTTTCCTTAACACCATGTAAGATTCTAAGATTTTTACTGAAGCTTATGGAAATGAAATGCCAGACAAATATGAAGGTTTTTACTCTGCTGCCTAAAGAAAAAATGGCACTTTCTAAAACATTTTTAAAAAACACCTTTACTATACTGTGTTAATATTACTCAAGTGTATTTGTCTTTGGAGTCTCCGGACAAAATTATTTGAAAATAGTGATGAAAATAAAAGTGAGATTCACAGATCATTAGTTTATAGTCCACACCCTGAGCAGAAATACCTTTTGAAAATAGTCAAAGTATAATTTCATGATTTAAGAGGTCATATTTAATCAGGCCACAAATTCTATCATTGACATATTTTATAAACTTTAGTGACTCTCTTAATAAATTTGTTGGTCTTCTGTGTGTTTTCTCAGTTGGAGCTTCTTGATGTCCTTTATCTATGTGCATCCTATAAGTAAGAGATGTCAGAGCCAGACTATATCTTAAATCTCTACATGGCACTGAGAGATCTAAGTTTATGGAGCCTTGATGTTATAAAGTTTACAAAGCAACAGAACCTGCCAGACTATGCCCTCTGAGTCAAACTCTGTTGGAGTTTCACACTATTTCTGAAAGGCAAATCTGATGATATCACTCTCTATTTAAAATCTCCCAATTCTCCCTCTAGCTTTTAGGACCAAATCTAAACTCTTAAACATGACCTACCCACAAGACATTTCACAATTTGGCTCCTGCTCACCACTGCGGTCATCTTCCTCCTTCTGCATTTTATCCTACAGAGGAGGTTTTAAGTCACCCAGCAATACCACAATATCTTTCTGAAGTTTGAGCTTTTGCCTTGGATGTTTGCTTTGCCTCTATTATCTAGCCTCTGTCCTCTCTGAGGTTCTATTTTTACATGACAGCATTTGTCATCTCATATTAAAAGTTCCTGTTTAGAGGTCTGGACCCCATCTGAGAATACAGGGGCAACATCTTTCCTTCAGAGTTTTATCAATATTAGCACAGTGGCAGACATTTAGAAAGTTCCTGACAGGGCGTCCCTGCTGGCTATGTCGTAAAAAATCTGCTTGCTAATGCAGGAGACAAGCGTTCGATCCCTGGTCTGGGAAGAGCCCACATACCGTGGAGCAGCTAAGCTTGTGAAGCACCAATACTGAAACTACTCTCGAGCCTGGTAGCCACAACTACTGAATCCACGTGTCCAACTACTGAAGCCTGCAACTACTAGAGCTGCGCTCTGCAACAAGAGAAACCACCGCAATGAGAAGCCTGTGTACCATAACTAGAGAGGAGGTCTTGTTCACCACAACTAGAAAAAAACCTACACAGCAGCACAGACCTAGCCTAGCCAAAAATAAGCAAATAAATAAATAAATAAAATTTAAAAAAGAAAGTTTTTGACAAACACTTGTTGAATGAATCATTCAATATATGAATGAATGAAGTGATTGCCTTCTTTGCATAGTTCTCCTACCCTCTCAGCCTTCCCAGAATTGATTGTATTTCTATCCATCCACCTCTAAACTCATTCTGGCAGTATTCTGAACTGGATACATTATTTCATTTCTAGAATAATTGATTACATGTGGATCACATCAAATGGTAAAAGTGAATCACAAATTGCTTCCCAGTCCATCACAGCAAAGCTTCTTTCTGTATGTCACTATAAAGAGCTCTTTATCTTCAAAACTCCATCTTTGACCTTCTGGAAATCTGAGGCCTACTGTAGTACATAACTTTCCCTTAGTCCATCAGCTAAAAAGTCACTGTTCATTTCAAAAGGGGGAAAAAGCTAATGTCTTTCCCTAGAAAGTTATTGTTTTAGATGAATTCTCTTGGAAATAGACTCAAGATGGAGAGTTGCATGCAGAAACTTTGTTGGGGAGTGCTCTAGAAACTAATATCTGGAATAAAGCAAGAGAAACAGTATTGGGCCAAGGGTGAGGTTGAAATGTGAGATCCCAGCTGATCTCCACAGGGGATTCTGCGCTGAGATGATTCTTTCTAATCGTCTCAAGTTGAATACAAGAGTCTACATCTCTGTAGCCTCTCATCAAGTAGCCTTGCTTTTGGACTTCACCTGAGTAAGATAACTTGGGGAAAATGGCAGCCCACTCCAGTGTTCTTGCCTGGAGAATCCCAGGGATGAGGGACCCTGGTGGGTTGCCGTCTATGGGGTCGCACAGAGTCGGACACAACTGAAGCAACTTAGCAACAGCGAGGGCAATGCTGGAACACAAACGAATGATAGGCCATCAGCAGTTAACACTCTGAGCATCATGCGGGAGATGTTTCCAGAGAGAGCAAATATTGTTGTTCAGTCACTAAATGATGTCTGATTCTTTGTGACCCCATGGACTGCAGCACACCAGGCTTCCCTGTCCTTCACCATCTCCTGGAGTTTGCTCAAACTCATGTCCATTGAGTTGGTGATGCCATCCAACCCTTTCATCCTCTGTCCAAAAAGTTTAATAAGGTTTTTCTATATTTGTTAAGAAAAAACCCAAACAAACTTTTTACGAACCCAATACTACTTGAAGCGAGTTTATCTAGAAGGCACCGGTAGAGTAGCAGATACTGCGGTGGCTGCCCACTTCCCTCCTTCAAGGCTTAGGCACTCAGTTTTTCAGATGCTGAAATCAACAGCAATGCAAGCATAAATGTTTATGTTAAACTTATAATTTAACATATTAAATGTTTTATTTACATGTCTCTAGAACCATATTACCAATATCTCATGGGGTCTTTGCCAAGGTTTTACATATTGTATCATGAAGGAATGCTTCATTAATTCTCTTTTGCTGCAATAGTAGATTTCCCAAATCTAAGTATCTTAGACAGTACAAATGTGTTATCTTATATAGTTATGAAGAACAGAAATCTGAAATAGGTCTCATAGGGCTAAAAATCAAAGCCTCATTAGAGCTGAGTGACTTCTAGATTCTACCCTAGGGAGGAACCTACTTTCTTGCTTTCCAAGGTTCTTGTTTTTGCCGAAATTCCTTGGCTTCTGGCCTCATTCTTGCATTTTTGAAATAAGCATTAGCAAGTTGAATCCTGTTCACAGGGCCTCATCCTGACTGATTTCATTGTCTCCTTTTCAGACTCTCATTTTCTGCTTCCTTCTTCCATCGTTAAGAACACATGCACTTATATTGGAACATCCTGTATAATCCAAAATATCCTCTCTATATTAAGGTTCGCCTATTTTAGCAAATTTAATTCTATTGCCTACTTTAATTCTTCTTTACCAGGTAAGGCAAAAAAAAAAAAAAAGTTCACATTATATATATAATATACACATGTTGACATATTTCACCCTACTGGTTCAGATGGTTCCAGAGATTAGGAAGTGGATGTCTATTAGAGTAAGAGGGGGGCAGGGGGGCAGACACCATCCTGCCTAACACAGCTGCTTAGTCACTCAGTCATGTCCGACGCTCTGCATCCCCATGGACTGCAGCCCACCATGCTCCTCTGTCCTTGGAGATTCTCCAGGAAAGCATACTGGAATGAGTTGCCATGTCCTCCTCCAGGGAACAGCAACTTCTAACATGTATTAAAACAACAAAACCCCTCCCTCTGACCCTCCTCAATCCTGTGCTGTCAGGATCCACATATGCTCTCCTGACTCCTACCAGTAACATTTGGCTGCCCCCCATACAGTTATTGATGCGAAGAGTTGATTCATTAGAAAATACCCTGATGCTAGGAAAGACTGAAGGCAGGAGGAGAAGGGGATGACAGAGATGAGGTGGTTGGTTGGTATCACCAGTGCAATGGGCATGATCTTGAGCAAGCTCCAGGCAATGGTGAAGGACAGGGAAACCTGGCGAGCTTTAGTCTGTGAGATTGTAGAGTCAGACACGACTGAGCAACTGAGCAACAACTACAGATATTTTGGGTGCATATCATTTTTTGTCCCTGAGCAGGCTCAACATTGCTCCACTTGGGTTACAATGTGACTTAACCCAGGTTACTGGTATGGTGACCACAGTGAAAGGGGACAGAAGCAAAAAAATGTCTACCTCAAGTTCATGTAAGGATGGAACCCTAGCTTTTTAAGAGAACAATGGACCATTTCTGAAGGTTTTAAGAGAACAATGGGCCATTTCTGAAGGTCTGATTTATTTAAGGGATCTAGAAATTCAAGATTTTTAGGGGCATTCAATCAGATTATTAGTTTCATAGGCTTCCGTGCTTTTCCAATTAGGGCCTTAATCTTAAGACAAACACATTCGCAGAGTTAAGAAGTTGAACATTTCTGTAACTCTTCTATTTTTATAATTAAATTATGGCCTCACACTTTGCTGTTTTTGCCTTTCAGAAAGGAGAATAACTTTACTCAGGAGGTCATCTGACTTTTACACTTTCCTAAATTGGTGATTAGTCATCTCCAGACTTCATTTTATCCCTCCCAAGGCATCGGTAGTATCCAACAAAAACTGACTAGTTTCAGGGTCCTTGTAATACTACTTTCTTTGGACTCTCAGCATGCCTGAGGTAATAGGCTCAGTTGACTTTGACTTGTCATTTTGGACCCATTTGATTTTCATTGGTTTATGCTATGCCCTTGGGCCATGTCATTTTTTCAAAAGTTGTGCCCTGCCCCCTTCCCTTCTGTTTTATGCTCTTCTCCCGAGCCCTGCCAGGCCCACAATGTTGCCTTTACAATCATCTTGAGGGACAACCAGGACAGCTGGCCCTTGGGAGAGAAATGCTGCATACTATCCAATCTCTCTAGATATTCATCTTCCATGTTTGCTACAACATGAGCAACAACAGCATCTCCCAGTGAACCCAGCAGGGTGGGTGACAGGCACACAATGCCCGCTAGAAGTCCATCTGTTGGTGGCGTCCCTTCAAGGACAATTGGCCTTCCAGATATAAATATTTGCCACTTTGGGAGTCAGTTCGGCAAGCCATTCAGGGACAAATCCTTACCACCCTTCTCCTAAAGTTACCAACATACCCCTGGATCAGATCTCCACTCCACTTTTATGGAACATCTGGTTTGTTGCATCTTATTCATTTATTTTTAAGCTCGTTATGAATTCCTACAATCCTGCCCCACTTGAAGGCAACATAGCTCCACCCAGATTATTATTAAAATATTCTTAATGCCCCTAACAGGACCAGACAACCTTTACTTCTGTTATTACCTAAAGTGGATCTATGACAATGAGCTGTTTATCATTGGAAACACCCTAAATGGTTCCTATGGAGGACTAGGGGAGGAAATCAGTGATTTACATTCCCTCAGAGCAGTAAGAGGATAAGGCTTATGGGTGTTTCACTAGGTTCCTAGGCTCAAGGCACAGACTTGGATTGCTTTACCTCACGATATCTATTACCATCAGCTGTGGACAAATAAGCAATGAGTTAAGATTACAACCCCTTGATCCTACCCAGCACTGGTCAGCACTAGGGACCTTGGGGATGCCCAACTCCCATCTGGGGGTCCCAGGAGGTCAACCTGCCTTGATCTCCCCAGGGATTTGATCTCCAGGAGGTTGTCACACCTCAACCTGCCTGGGGATCTGCACCCTAACCCAGGGGTGCCCGGCTCTCAGGTTGCAACAGTACTGGGTAGGATAAACTTCAGAAAGACTCACCCCTAAGGAAGTTCACCCATGGAAATAGAAGGAAACTTATTAGTTGTGGGGCTGTGCCTGGTCTCAGCAATAATTTAGGAGTCCAAAAAGAACTCCATTGCCTTTCTGGAAAGTCTAAAAGAGGCCCTACAAAAGTGTGATTTTAAAGAACAAATTCCTGTCCCAATGTGCATCAGACATCAGGATAAAGTTACAACAGCAACAGCAGCAGGACCCTGCTGCCTCTTTAGATGAGATGGTCCAGACAGCCACCAATACCTTTTATAACAGAGAACAAGAAAGGGGGGCCAAGGCCCAGGAAAGTGACAGAAGGAAAGAGATAAAGCATGCATGGATGCTGGCTGCCCTCCAGGGAAGCCCTATAGCAAACCCCAAGTCCTTGAAGGATAAGGCACAAGGCAAATGCCTAATCTGTAGACAGGTGGCACATTGGGCCAAAGAGCCTCCAAACCGTGGCAAGTCTCCTGAAAGGGATTGTCAGAAGATCCTCTGAGCAATCCTGAGGAAATTTGGTACTCTGATAGAAGCAGCTTTGTCTTGGATGAAAAAAGAAGATCATGCAGTAGTCTCCAATTTTGGGACAATAGAGACTTACTACAAATGCCATCAGTTGGGACATTGGGTGGCACTCTGCCCTCAGGACTCAAGAGCCTCAAGGTCAAGTGCCAAACCTTCCCTCACAATGGTTCAACAGGCCTAAAGTGGCCCCTTCCAGCCAGCCCACCTGTCATAGATAGCCATCAAGGGGCTGGAGCCAAGGGTGCAACTGGATGTGGCAGGTAGGCCCAAGAATCTCTTGGCTGATACAGGGGCTTCCTACTCTGTCCTGATCTCTACCATTTTGGGTACTACAGGGAAAAAAAAAATTACAAAAAGATGCACCTGAGTACTTTGTTGCTGGGATGGACAAATATTTCCCCACCTGTTTCTGGTGGTCCCTGAGTGTCCTACTCCCTTATTGGGAAATCATCTTTCCTTTCCTTGCCTTGCCTTGCCTATTGCAGTCCTGATAGAAGATGCTTTAAAACTCTCTTTTGGGGGCAAGCTATTTTTACCAGCCACCAAATGAAACAATTCCTGAGTGGGAGAGGCCATTTATAGATGTCTGATCAAAGAGTTGATTGGAGAAAAAAAAGTTGGAGAAGACTCTTGAGAATCCCTTGGACTGCAAGGAGATCCAACCAGTCCATCCTAAAGGAGATCAGTCCTGGGTGTTCGTTGAAGGACTGATGCTGAAGCTGAAGCTCCAATACTTTAGCCACCTCATGCGAAGAGTTGACTCACCGGAAAAGACCCTAATGCTGAGAGGGATTGGGGGCAGAAGGAGAAGGGGACGACAGAGGATGAGATGGCTGGATGGCATCACTGACTCGATGCACATGAGTTGAAGTAAATTCTGGGAGTTGGTGATGGACAGGGAGGCCTGGCATTCTGTGATTCATGGTGTCGCAAATAGTCAGACATGACTGAGCGACTCAACTGAGCTGAACTGATCAAAGAATTCTCAAACATTTCAAGTAGTGCTGATGGAAAATCCAGGCCTCACTATATCCCCTTGTAAGGTTCTTAACCCTGACACCCTCCTGTCTACCCCCAAGGGCTCTCTCTCCTTTCACCCCTGCCTAGAAATTTTGGACCATTGGACAAGACCCCTAGAGGGATCATCAGAAGATCCCGTGACCAATCCTGAGGAAATCTGGTACACTGATGGAAACAGCTTTGTCTTGGATGGTAAAAGAAGAGGCTGATAAGCAGTCATCTCCAATTTTGAGACCATAGAGGCTAAAGTTTTGCCACCAGCTACTTCAACCCAATTAGCTAAGCTGATAGCCCTGAATCAAGCTTTAGAGCTGGGAAAAGGGGAAAGAGTAGCCATTTACACTGACTCCAAGTATGCCTTTCTGGTGCTACATATGTATGATGCTATTTGGAAAGAAAGAGGCCGCTTGACTACCCAAGGATCCCCAATCAAATATGGAAATCAAATTCTTAAGCTCTTGGAGGCAGTCCAGCTGCCCACTGAGGTTTCAGTCTCCCATTGGAAAAGACACCAAAAAGGGAGCACAGAAATGCCACGAGGGAACCAAACAGCTAAGAGAACAGCATTACAGAACAGTGACCTAAAAGGCGTTACCACCTTAGTTCCACAGACTAATTTGCCAGAAACTCCTTCATATACTGAAGGTAAGACTATTAAAGCTAAGAGTGAGGGCTATCAAGAAGATCATATGGGGTGGTTCCTAAAGGAAGGACTCCATTTTCTTCCTGGGAACTTACAATGGAAGTTGGTTAACTCCTTACATGCCACCACTCATTTAGAGAAGAAGGCGCTCCAAAGATTACTAGAAAGGTCCTTCAGAGGAACAGACCTCCAAATGACTATAAGGCAAGTGGTGATCTCTTGTCTCACTTGCCAATTAAACAACCCCCAAGGAGCTCGAAGACCCCAATTGGCCCAGCCTGTCCAATGACAGGGACCTACCCTGAAGAGAACTTGGAGATGGCCTTTACCCAGAGGCCAGTTTCTCAAGGGTATCAATACCTATTCGTCATGATAGATACAGTCACAAGATGGATTGAAGGCTTTCCCACCTGGACTGAGAAGGCTGAGGAGGTGGTAAAAAAAAAAAAAAAAAAAAACTGCTCCATGTAGTCATTCCAAGGTATGGTCTGCCTAGGTCATTACAAATTGACAATGGGCCATCATTTACTTCTAAGGTCCCCCAAAGGGTCTCTAAAACATTGGGCATTACTTATTATCTCCATTGTGCCCCACTCTTCAGGAAAAAGTAAAAAAGAGCCAACAAATTCTTTAAATCAGCAATAAAAAAAGAATTACTAAATAACCCAGGAGACCTCCCTGAGTTGAAAGGAAGCTTTACCAATAGCTCTCCTCCACATCCGTATTGCCCTTAAAGAACAGGTTGGTCTTAGTCTTTATGAGATGCTATGTAGGAGACCTTTTGTTTATGTCAATGATCTCTTCCTAGATCCAGAGGCTCAGACCCTCTGGTCTTATACCATGGCCATTGGGCAATTCCAACAGGATATACACTTGTTGGGTGTCAACCAGGACACAAAAGATTCTAGAGTCACCACTGTATGCTCCAGGGGCTCAAGTCCTAATTAAAGCCTGGAATGATGGGTCCCCAAAGGCTCAACTCCAGCCCACATGGAAGGACCCCTTCCCTGTAATACTTTCTACCCCCACAGCAGTCAAAGTACCAGGACATGACTCCTGGATTCACTACTCACGAGTCAAGCCATGAAAGAAAACAGAAGAGGACACTCAATACACCTGTGAGACCCTGGGAGATCTCAGATACCTATTCAGAACTACAAATGAGTGCCATTCTAATGAACATCTCCAAAATTAATTTTCTGGGAATAAGATTTCTCAGAACAGCTCTAAAGAAGCAACACAGCTTGGCAGGGGTTGTACTCCAAAATAGACAGGAGATAGATCTCCTGATCCCTGAACAAGGAGGGACTTCAACCATCTTGAATGAGATGTCTTGTTTCTGGGTAAATACCTCCAGCTAAGTTAAAGAAAGTCTCACAGGCCTCAAGAAAAGCATTCAAATCCTACATGATCTCAAAGAATGAGCTAGAGAGTTCTCGGGGTGGCTACAATCTCTTTAGTGGATCCTTCTCCTGGCATGGGGAATTTAGAGTTGGCTAATGCCCCTACTAATCCTTGCTATCACCATATTGATGCTTCTTATGATTGTTCCATGTATTATCAATTGTCTAACCCATTTTGTCTCTGCCCAGGTCAACAAGCTACAACATGCAGTGCCAGCTCAACAAAGATATAGAAAACTACAGCCAACCATGGAAAACATCACTCACCCTTGGACACCACTATAAGGACTCTGAGGCCTGAGATTAGCAAGAGGAGGAGGCCCAATGCCCCTCACCATCCCAGTTCAGCAGGAAGTAGCCAGAGAGATCTCAACACCCCCACTCCGAAAGAATTGGGCCTCCCATCTCTTGAGGGGGGAGTGCAAGGTAGTTAGAATAGAAAAAAGGAGTCCAGAATGGTGGTGGCTAAAATACAAAGAAGGGAAAAGTCCATGAAAATAGAATAAAGGAAGGTCTGAGGACCGGAGTGAGAACCTCAGGTGAGCAAACAGCCTCCTGGCTAGCCCAGTTTACACTGGACAGGCTCAGGGGGAGGAGAAAAAACATAAAAGCTTCACCTTAGAAAATTTAGTAATTTCACACAAATAAAGAAAGCAACGAAATATCCATCTCTTCAAATTTTGCTGCGACAAGACAGAACCAAGGAAATTATGCACTCCCCTGACACATATATAAATATTGTTTTACAGATATAAAATTTAACCTCAAGTTTGTTGTCATTACCCCTAGGTGAACAGTGGACTGTAGAGCTGTATTCTGTAAAATACAAACTGCATGTTCACCTCATTCAATTTTTTTTTTTTTTTTTTTTTTTTTTTTTGGTAGTCCTGTTGAAAACAAAATAATCTTTCCACATGGCATCACTGAGAGTCCATGTCAGAGGTGGTTGCCTGAGCATGTCACCTAGTTGTTTATGTGTGACCTTTAGGGTTAATATTTCCTAGTGTTTCTAATATTTAGGTTTATATATTCAGAAATTAAAGCTTCCTTTGTGGCTCGCCTGATAAACAATCCATCTGCAAGGCTTCCGTGGTGGTTCAGATGGTAAAATGTCTGCCTAAAATGTAGGAGATCCGGGTTCAGTCCCTGGGTCGGGAAGATCCTCTGAAGAAGGAAATGGCAACCCACTCCAGTACTCTTGTCTTGAAAATCCCATGGATGGCGGATCTTGGTAAGCTACAGTCTACGGGGTCACAAAGAGTCGGACACTCTGGACTGAGAGATTTCACTTTGACATTTAGAAATTGTTCTTTCCAGTATTGCAGTTGATTATTATTGCAGATTAATAAACTGAATAAACACATAAAGAACTCTCGTGCTTTATGATGGATATAAGATTTTGCTTTTTATGCCAAGCCCTCGTCCCTTTGACAGAATACCTGGGAAATTAAATATTTAGAATGCAATTAGTTGAATTAATTAAAAGGTAATAGGATGCCTTTAAGGAGATACTTAAGTCCTAGGGAAGGCCATGAACTATTTCATCCTCTCAGTAGAAATTTCCTATTTCAGTGAAAGGGAATATCAGACAAACAAGAGGCAAACTCACAAGAATACTAGCTTTGGAACCAGACAAGTCTGGTTCAAATTGGAAATTAGGTACTTGCAAGAATCTGGAGAGTTTTTTGGTTTTTGTTTTTTCCCCCTAATTTCCTTTGCCTTTGTTTCATATGTAAAAATAGATACATTAATTGTACCTTGTACACAGCATTGCAGTGAAGATCAAAGTAAACAATACACACAATCCATTTACATGTCTATTATTTGGCTTAACTTTGTGTTACTCACATGCAGAAGTTTTCTGAGACATTTCTAGGTATTCTCTGACCAATTTTTTTCTATCACTTATTCAATTTTTCATCACACTTTCAGGTACAGCAATCCTTTTTTTGTTGCTTTTTTAATATATGTGAAATTACTAAATATTCTAAGGTGAAGCTTTTAATTTTTAAGCCAAGAAAACAATTTGCCTATTGTCATTTTGGTTTGAATTTGTGAATTCAGCTAGGTAAACTTTTTAGCTTATTTTTCTAGGCCTGTGTGTTTATGTAGAAAATGAAACAAGAGGCCCTATATGGGGTACATTTAAAAAATAAAAGATTTGGCTACTACTAATTACCTGTTTTTGTTTGTCTTTGCATAAAATATGCAAGAATAGTGTAGAAACTGAATTCCTCACTATAAATATTTTAAAATATTATGTGAAGGAAGAGACTGAAACAACTAAGGAGAAAAATATTAGATACTGAAAAAAGATGTGATGATTTCTATGATGCTTTTATGCATATTGTATAAAGTAAGCCTTCTCCCTTTTAGTATAAAACGTTCTATAAAAATATATCTTAGTAAATATAGTTGCAAAAAATCAAGATATTCTATCTTAAATATATATGGTGTATGTTTTTTTACTCACCAAACAAAAAGTTCAACTGACTTTAGCTTGCTACTCAAAGCCCCAGATAATCCCCTCTATCTCAGTAGGTTTCATATCACCCTCAGGCTTGATTACATGATTATGGTGGCAGCTTTAAGCTTCAGTTCAGTTCAGTCGCTCAGTCGTGTCCGACTCTTTGCGGCCCCATGAATCGCAGCAAGCCAGGCCTCCTTGTCCATCACCAACTCCCAGAGTTTACCCAAACTCATGTCCATCAAGCCAGTGATGCCATCCAACCATCTCATCCTCTGTCGTCCCCTTCTCCTCCTGCCCCCAATCCCTCCCAGCATCAAGGTCTTTTCCAACGAGTCAACTCTTCGCATGAGTTGGCCAAAGTATTGGAGTTTTAGCTTCAGCATCAGTCCTTCCAATGAACACCCAGGACTGATCTCCTTTAGAATGGACTGGTTGGAACTCCTTGCAGTCCAAGGGACTCTCAAGAGTCTTCTCCAGCACCACAGTTCAAAAGCATCAATTTTTTGCCGCTCAGCTTTCTTCACAGTTCAACTCTCACATCCATACATGACCAGTGGAAAAACCATAGCCTTGACTAGACGGATCTTTGTTGACAAAGTAAGTCTCTGCTTTTAAACATGCTGTCTAGGTTGGTCATAACTTTCCTTCCAAGGAGTAAGCGTCTTTTAATTTCATGGCTGCAATCATCATCTGCAGTGATTTTGGAGCCCAAAAAAATAAAGTCTGACACTGTTTCCACTGTCTCCCCATCTATTACCCATGGGGTTATGGGACTGGATGCCATGATCTTAATTTTCTAAATGCTAAGCTTTAAGCCAACTTTTTCATTCTCCTCTTTCACTTTCATCAAGAGGCTCTTTAGTTCCTCTTCACTTTCTGCCATAAGGGTGGTATCATCTGTATATCTGAGGTTATTGATATTTCTCCCAGTAATCTTGATTCCAGCTTGTGCTTCATCCAGCCCAGTGTTTCTCATGATCTACTCTGCATATAAGTTAAATAAGCAGGGTGACAATATACAGCCTTGATGCACTCCTTTTCCTATTTGGAACCAGTCTGTTGTTCCATGTTCAGTTCTAACTGCTGCTTCCTGACCTGCATATAGGTTTCTCAAGAGGCAGGTCAGGTGGTCTGGTATTCCCATGTCTTTCAGAATTTTCCAGTTTATTGTGATCCACAGAGTCAAAGACTTTGGCATAGTCAATAAAGAAGAAATAAATGTTTGTCTGGAGCTCTCTTGCTTTTCCGGAACTCTCTTGCTTTTCCAATAATGCAGCAGATGTTGGCAATTTGATCTCTGGTTCCTCTGCCTTTTCTAAAACCAGCTTGAACATCTGGAAGTTCATGGTTCATGTATTGCTGAAGCCCAGCTTGGAGGAGTTTGAGCATTACTCTACTAGCATGTGAGATGAGTGCAATTGTGTGGTAGTTTGAGCATTCTGTGGGATTGCCTTTCTTTGGGATTGGAATGAAAACTGACTTTTCCAGTCCTGTGGCCACTGCTGAGTTTTCCAAATTTGCTGGCATATTGAGTGCAGCACTTTTACAGCATGATCTTCCAGGATTTGAAACAACTCAACTGGAATTTCATCACCTCCACAAGTTTTGTTCATAGTGATGCTTTCTAAGGCCCACTTGACTTCACATTCCAGCATGTCTGGCTCTACGTGAGTGATCACACCATTGATTATCTGGATCGTGAAGATCTTTTTTGTACAGTTCTTCTGTGTATTCTTGCCACCTCTTCTTACTATCTTCTGCTTCTGTTAGATCTGTACCATTTCTGTCCTTTATTGTGCCCATCTTTGCATGAAACGTTTCCTTGGTGTCTCTCATTTTCTTGAAGAGATCTCTAGTCTTTCCCATTCTGTTGTTTTCCTCTATTTCTTTGCATTGATCACTAAGGAAGGCTTTCTTACCTCTCCTTGCTATTCTTTGGAACTCTGCATTCACATGGGTATATCTTTCCTTTTCTCCTTTGCTTTTCACTTTTCTTTTCACAGCTATTTGTAAGTCCTCTTCAGACAACCATTTTGCCTTTTTCCATTTATTTTCCATGGGGATGATCTTGATACCTGTCTCCTGTACAATGTCACAAATCTCCGTCCATAGTTCATCAGGCACTCTGTCTATCAGACCTAGTCCCTTAAATCTATTTCTCACTTCCACTGTATAGTCATAAGGGATTTGATTTAGGTCATACCTGAATGGTCTAGTGGTTTCCCCCACTTTCTTCAATTTAAGTCTGAACTTGGCAATAAGGAGCTCATGATCTGAGCCACAGTCAGCTCCCGGTCTTGTTTTTGCTGAATGTATAGAGCTTCTCCATCTTTGGTTGCAAAGAATATCATCAATCTGATTTTGGTATTGACCATCTGGGGATGTCCACGTGTAGTCTTCTATTGTGTTGTTGGAAGAGGGTGTTTGCTATGACCAGTGCGTTCTCTTGGCAAAACTCTATTAGCCTTTGCCCTGCTTCATTCCATACTCCAAGGCCAAATTTGTCTGTTACTCCAGGTGTTTCTTGACTTCCTACTTCTTCATTCCAGTCCCCTATAGTGAAAAAAAAAATGTTTTTTGGGTGTTAGTTTTAAAAGGTCTTGTAGGTCTTCATAGAACCGTTCAACTTCAGCTTCTTCAGAGTTACTGGTTGGGCCATAGGCTTGGATTACCGTGATATTGAATGGCTTGCCTTGGAAATGAACAGAGATCGTTCTGTCATTTTTGAGATTACATCCAAGTACTGCATTTCAGACTGTTTTGTTGACTATGATGGCTACTCCATTTCTTCTAAGGGATTCCTGCCCACAGTGGTGGTCATTTGAGTTAAATTCACCCATTTCTGTCCATTTTAGTTCGCTGATTCATACAACGTCGACATTCACTCTTGCCATCTCCTGTTTGACCACTTCCATTTTGCCTTGATTCGTGGACCTAACATTCCAGGTCGCTTCTCCTTACCTTGGATGTGGGGTAGCTCCTCTCGGCCGCCGCCCTTGACCTCGGGCATGGGGACCGCACAGAAGCCTGGCTGTGAGGAGCTCCCCTTCGCCCAATGTCAGGGGCGGCGACCGAGAGGCCAGGCTGCCAAGGCGCAGGAGCGGCCGAGGGGAGCCACCCCACGTCCAAGGTCAGGGGCCGCGGCCAAGATGAGCTACCCCACGCAGGAGGTCAGGGGTGGCTGCTGAGATGAGCTTTAAGCTTATCTACATGTAAAGCAAGAAGTGCTGGATGGAGGTGGAGATGGGAGGGCAGTAAATGGAGATGCTTCCTGAATCTCTCCTTTACTGGGAAAACAGGCTCTTTTCCAATACTCTTCTCCCTTTTTAATGACTGGGCTATTTATTTTTCTCCCTTCCTTAGGCCTTATTGGTTAAGATTAGGACCTCTGGCTGTTCTAGCTATGAAGGAGACTGGACAAACCAGCAAGAGATCTTCAGAAAGAGATTTGATTCCAGGTAGTATCTATCTGAGCCAATTGCCATAAATATTGGTGGGAGATCAGAGAGGTAAGACAGAGAAAGAAATCAGCAAGGGAGAGTTATCAAACAGGCCATCACTATGAACAGCTAAAGCTCAATCCTGCCAGGGGAAGGACCCACATCAAGTCATTCCAACAGTAGGGAAACTGGGGTATATATTCATCACTTATTGAGAACAACACATGGGAAGCATTTCTCTGCATTGTGTGGTCCTGGGACAGGTGAAGCTTGTCCAGAGAGTCTTGAGGTGTTTATAGTAAGCCACCTAAAGAGGTAGGTAGAATACCAAGAGGGTGTGGGATTGGGTCTTGCATCAACACTGTATTTCTCTTAAGCTGAGAAAGCAGAGGTTGGGAGTTGATGTTGAACTAAAAACTAATTAAACACATTAGTAAAATGCTATCAATAAGTTTTGGGTTCAATCTATTGGGGGGTGGTTTAAGGTTCTGACCTTGACTTCCAAGTGTACTTGGTTTGAAATCAGAGGCTGTAGAAGAACCTTTGCCACACCTGAGTTAGAAGCATTCAGGATGTTTTGATTGAAAGATATTAAAATTTTGCCTTCATTTTAATATGCAGCTTATTGAGTGCCATTTTTTAAGACATTCAGATATGTCTTAAGCTTTTATCTATCTGAGATGGTTTAGCACTAACAGTCATTTCTAGAAATAAAGTGTTTTATTAAATCACATGATAAGAATGTTCATAGCCCAATGATTGTGTGACCCTCCAAATTTCTCAAGTAGTGGTCATAATTTAGTACATGCAGTTTTGGGAATGATAAAGAAATAGATTCAGAGAAAACTAGTAACACTTTTACATAAGCTCTAAACAGCTAGGTTCTTGCAAGTTTTCAGCATTAAAAAAAGAACGAACACTGTTGTTACCACTCTAAAAATAAATCTCTTGTTATATTACATTTAATTATATGAATTCCTTCCATAGTGGGGGAAATTTGTCTCCCTTAAATATTTGAAAGCAAATTTGTAGGTTCATGGATTGTAATGTATGATATTAAATTTGCCATTCTAAATCAAGCAAGCTCACTTAAATGACAGAAATTTTGTGGAACTCATACTAAAATCTTCCTCAACTACAATTTTATTTTGTTTGATTTATATTATGTTCAATTAAAACTGTGGGAATGTATTTCATTGTGCTTCAATACACTTCACAGATACAATCAGTGAATGCTTTTAATGAATAATAGACAAGAAATTACTGATTATTTTTGTTTAATTTTCACTTTGCCAATGGAAGAGCAGATCAAGCAGATGGTTCCCATATAACATGTACTTATACAGGAACGAAGAACAAGTAGCAATACTTAAAACCCTGATTTTTTTTTCATATACTGGAAATGCCAAGGACATAATTATAACTTTGTTCTTCAAAACACAAACTTCAGCACTGAACAAGGGAAACATAAAGATAAATCCATTGAAACTGTAATCCCATATATTAGACGATTCATTGTTGGAAATTTTATATATTATATATTATCAAAGCAAACATTGCAGTAGATGAGGTAAAACAGAGAAGGAAGACTTTATTCAAGTCTGTATCAATAAAGGACAGAAGCCAGAACTCAGTCTATCTCAACTTTATTGAAACAGAAGGCTAGAGAGCATTTAAGAGCTGGGTTGGAGGTAGGGGGATTGTAGATCAATATTTGCTAATTGGCCTTAGCCAGAGAAAAAGTTAATTTCTTCAGTCTCCTTGATAGAAGTTAGTTTTACATTTTGGAACAAAGTGTGCACCAAAGTTTGGCTATGACTCTCTCCCAGAGACTGGATGATGGGGCGCTATCTTCCTATCACACATTTCAAAGTAATGACTCCCAAGTCCTGAGGGGTGGGAAAGAAGCCTATCGAAAGTCTTTCAAGAGAGAGAACTACTAAGTCCATCTTGGTCAGTCCCCTATTTAAATAAAATTTGAGGATAAATTATTCATTAAATTATTTCATTTTTATACTTGAAAGTGAAAGTAACTCAGTAGTGTCTGACTCTTTGGGACCCCATGGACTATAAAGTCCATGGAATTCTCCAAGCCAGAATACTGAAGTGGGTAGCCTTCCCCTTCTCCAGTGGATCTTCCTGACCCAGGAATTGAACCAGAATCTCCTGCAATGCAGGCAGATTATCTTTAATGCAGGAGACCTGGGTTAGATCCCTGAGTTGAAAAGATCCCTGGAACAAGGAAATGGCTGTTGGCAAAATTCAGACTTAAATTTCAAAATTTGCCTTTTTGCAAAATTCATAGCTAAATTGAAGAGAAGGGAAAACCACTAGACCATTCAGGTATGACCTAAATCAACTCGTTTACGATTATACAGAGAAAGTGACAAATAGATTCAGGGGATTAGACCTGATAGACACAGTGCCTGAAGAACTATGGTCAGAGGTTCATGACATTGTACAGGAGGCAGTGATCAAGACTGTCTCCAAAGAAAAGAAATGCAAAAATACAGAATGGCTGTCTGAGGAGGCCTTACAAATAGCTGAGAAAAGAAGAGAAGTGAAAGGCAAAGGAGAAAAGGAAAGGTATACCCATTTGAACACAGAGTTCCAAAAAATAGCAAGGAGATAAGAAAGCCTTCCTCAGTGATCAGTGTAAAGAAATAGAGGAAAGCAATAAAATGGGAAAGGCTAGAGATCTCCTCAAGAAAATTAGAGATACCAAGGAAACATTTCATGCAAAGATGGGCACAACAAAGGACAGAAATGGTACAGATCTAACAGAAGCAGAAGATAGTAAAAAGAGGCATCAAGAATACACAGAAGAACTGTACAAAAAAGATCTTAGTGACCCAGAAAACCACGGGTGTGATCATTCACCTAGAGCCAAACATCCTGGAATGCAAAGTCAGGTGGGCCTTAGGAAGCATCACTACAAACAAAGCTTGTGGAGGTGATGGAATTCCAGTTGAGCTATTTCAAATCCTGAAAGATGATGCTGTGAAAGTGCTGCACTCAATATGCCAGCAAATTTGGAAAACTCAGCAGTGGCCACAGGACTGGAAAAGGTCCATTTTCATTCCAATCCCAAAGAAAGGCAATCTCAAAGAATGCTCAAACTACTGCACAATTGCACTCATCTCACATGCTAGCAAATAATGCTCAAAATTCTCTAAGTGAGGCTCCAACAGGATGTGAAGTGAGAACTTCCAGATGTTGAAGCTGGTTTTAGAAAAGGCAGAGGAACCAGAGATCAAATTGCCAACATCCATTGGAACATACAAAAAACAAAAGAATACAAGAAAAACATACAATTCTGCCTTATCAGCTATGCCAAAGCCTTTGACTGTGTGGATCACACTAAACAGAAAAATTCTTAAAGAGATAGGAATATCAGACCACCTTACCTGCCTCCTAAGAAATCTGTATTCAGGTTAAGAAGTAACAGTTAGAACTGGGCACAGAACAACAGACCAGTTCCAAATTGGGAAAGGGGTCTGTCAAGGCTGTATATTGTCACCCTGTTTATCTAACTTATATGCAGAATGTATCATGAGAAACACTGGGCTGGATAAAGCACAAGCTGGAATCAAGATTGCCAGGAGAAATATCAGTAACCTCAGATATGCAGTTGACACCACCCTTATGGCAGAAAGCAAAGAGGAACTGAAGAACCTTTTGATGAAAGTGAAAGGTAAGAGTGAAGATGTTGGCTTAAAAATCAACATTCAAAAAAATAAGATCATGGCATCCGGTCCCATCATTTCATAGCAAATAGATGAGGAAACAATGGAAACATGGACAGACTTTATTTTGGGGGTCTCCAAAATCACTGCAGATGGTGACTGTATCCATGAAATTAAAATGTACTTACTCCTTGGAAGAAAACCTATAACCAACCTAGACAGCATATTAAAAAGCAGAGACACCACTTTGCCTACAAAGGGGCATAGAGTCAAAGCTGAGGTTTTTCCAGTAGTCATGTACTGATGTGACAGTTGGACCATAGAGAAGGCTGAGCACCGAAGAATTAGTGTTTTTGATCTGTGGTGCTTGAAAAATCTTTTGACAGTCCCTTTGACTGTAAAGTAATCAAACTAGTGAACCCTAAATGAAACCAACCCTGAATATTCATTGGAAGGGAGGATGCTGAAACTGAAACTGCAATACTTTGGTCACCTGATGTGAAAAGTTAACTCATTGGAAAATATCCTGAAGCTGGAAAAGATTGAGGCCAGCAAGAGAAGGGGGTGACAGAGGATGAGATGATTGGATGGCATCACTGACTCAATAGACATGAGTTTGAACAAACAGGGAATTAGTGGACAGGCAAGCCTGGCATGCTACAGTCCATGGGGTTGCAAAAAGTTGTACATGACTTAATGACTGAAGAAGAACAGAAAGTCATCGTTATTTTAATCATAGACTCTGTCATGCATTTGGTGATGCAATAAACAATAATCTCATAAAATGAACAGTATAAAAATAATATAACTAGTAACATTAAGAAGGTTATAAGTAGTTATAGTAGATGCTGAGGTTCCAAAACTTTGGCCACCTGATGTGAAGAGCTGACTCATTAGAAAAGACCCTGATGTGAGGAAAGACTGAAAGCAGGACAAGAAGCGGACGACAGAGGACGAGATGGCTGGATGGCATCACTGACCCAACGGGCATGAGTTTGAGCAAACTCTGGGACACCCTGAAAACAGGGAAGCCTGGCATGCTGCAGTTCATGGGGTCACAAAGAGTCGGACATGACTGAGCGACTGAACAGCAACAGCGTGGTATGTATTTAAGCTAAAAACTTCTGTTAGGTGTGGTTCAGTAACTCCCCAGGCATCAATCACTCTCTTTAAGGGTAATAATTCATTGGCATTGTACACAAAGTTCATCTAAGATATTTGCACTTCCAAGGATAAGAGTGAGTCAACACGACCACTTCCAGGACTGAAAATGTGATGTTATCTTCTAAGGAGTTACATAGTTGTCACCAAAAGGAGAAAAACTGATCTTTATGGTTAAACTGGTATTTCTGACATTGGTGAGGCCTGGTTAATGCATAATGCAGACACAAAATGCACAGTACAGGGAAGAGAGGTGGCCAAAGGGCAGAGGACATATTTTATGGTTAAATTTTTCTTGTCTTACTATATGAACTTTAATTTTATTACATAATTTGTTAAAATAGAGATTGCCAACTATTGTTTTATCACAATTATTTAAGGTGTTAACACACACTGCAAAGTTATAAAGAGTTTGTCTAATATGGAATGGTCTTTCAAATATTTAGAGATGATAGACATTTAAAAATATTTCTTGAAGAAACTTTGTATTCAGAGGATGAAATGATGGAATGGAGTCATATTATCCATTTTTGTGACATTAACTACAATTTATAACTTAAAGACTTTTAAATCTGTATCTCCTGCATGGCTCTCTCCTAGGGTCCAGATTTTTATCCCCAAATGTTCAAATCCAGGGATCAAACCCAGGTCTCCTGCATTGCAGGTAGATTCTTTACCGAGCCACAAGGAAAGTCCAAGAATACTGGAGTGGGTAGCCTATCCCTTCTGCAGCAGATCTTCCTGACCCAGGAATTGAACTGGGGTCTCCTGAATTGCAAGCAGATTCTTTGCCAAGTGAGCTATCAGGGAAGCCCCAAAGGGCATGTTGCTTCCCTGGGGAATCAAATCCCAATCTCCCACATGACAGACCAGGATACTCACCAGTATACTAATGAGGAAAAATTTATAACTTAAAGGCTTTGAAATCTGCATCTTCTACATGATTCTCTTTCTTAGAGTTCATATTTGTATCCCCAGACACTTCTGTTATTTTCCACTTGGATGTTAAAGAGAGCCAAAATTTTAGTATATTGAAACTGAACTCAGTATTTTCTCCAAACAGTCCTCTTTCTCAAATCTGTTTTCTTTCAAAAAAAAAAAAAAGTTTTTTATTGAATGATTTCTCTCTTAATCAGGATAGGATGAGGTACTCCATTATAAGAAATAATCATTGATATTCTAGTGAATTAATACTATAAGTTTCATTGTTCATTCTTCTCACTATGAAATGAGGATCAGCCATGTCTCCTCAGACGTTTTGCCATAGGAACTAAGAGAACCAGATTGCCACCAATCTTGTGGATGAACCACTTCAGAGAGATGGATTTCAACATCATGGGAGAGATAGCATGATTTGTGGATTTTGTGGGAAGTTTTGTAGGGCTAGGAATGAAAGTATCTGTAATCACTACCACCTATATGATCAGTTAGAAGTCATACTGTTTAACTGAAAGGGAGGCTAGGAAATGTATTTTTTTTTCCCCAAAAAATGAACATGGTGAGCTGAACACAATGTATTATCTTCATAGATTCACCATTTTTCTAGATGACCTAGCAAGAAATCTGGGAGTTATAAACTTTTCTTTCTTTTTTTTTTTTTTGCATCCTACTTCAAATCAATCACTTGGTCTACTTACTCAACTGATTGATACCTATTGAACCTACAAGTAACATTTTTTATAGTAACTGATCACTATCATTACCTTAGTGCAAGCCTTCATTACTCCTCTCTAAGCAAATTGCAACAGTCCAAGTCAGTCTCCCATCTGACACTAGAGAGACCATTCCAAATTACAACTACAGTTAAAAAACTATTTCATTAAAATTCTTCAGTGGCCTCCACTATTTTTCAGGCTACTATGTGAACTTCATCACTTGCTCTAATAGGTCTTTTGATGTAAACTTTGCTTAAATTTTACCTATCTACATTTATCTTCATCATAGATTTGGATTCTGCAAGTAAATAAGGCTTTCTTCTACTACATATTCACATGTGCTTGCTCTTTTTCATGGATTACCCTTCAAAGACTCTTTAACTCTTACTGATGTTTTAGGAATTAGCATCACTTTTTCTAATGTCTCCCTCTTAATCTGGATGGGGGGATCCTGATCCCCCATTTTACTTATTCCTCCCAAACCTTGTAGCTACCCATGTTTACTTTCCTCATAGCATTCTTCACACTTCATTTTAATTATCTCCTTACTATCTACTCTCTGCAAGGAGTGAGTAAATTTGGGTCATATTTTTCATCTTTGTATACATAACATGCTTAATACATAGTAGGACCTCAGTTAAGGTTTCTTGAATAATAATTTTTGAAGCCAACGTGTTTTATATGCCTGTAGTCCTTTAATCCCTTTAAATTTCTTTATGATATACTCAAGTATGCTGATTACATAGGTTCTTATAACAAGTTTAAACATCTCCCAACATTTTACAACCTATAGTTTGAATTGGGTAGAAATGGTTGAGTGGTTTTGTTATTACTATCTATAAGTATGGTTCTCATACACTTCCCAAAATAGTCCCCCAAGGGAAAAGTATGGAAGTGATATTAAAAATAAGGTCAATTTTAGATTACTATTTGTATAATGTAATATTTAGAGGTTTGAATATGTTTATGACATAGATTATTATGAAGGTTTTACAAACATACTTATCTCCAGACTCATCAAGTTTTTAATGTATTAAACCTGTGCAGCTCTGAGTATGTCGATCGGTTAAAATTAAATAAAAGGAAAAACCAATCACAGAAAATAAGAACAACAACCCCGCTAATGGCCTGTTTAGCTAATTTACTATAATCAAGTTTTATTCTGGCTTATTTGATTTCTCCTTTTGATGTATATGAACATATACGAAAGAATAACAGAAGGCTAGATTGTAAGGATTTCTGAATCAGATTGCTTTACATTCACTTGATGAACTGTAAATACCCGCGGGTCAGACCATGAACTCCTTATTGCCAAATTCATACTTAAATTGAAGAAAGTAGGGAAAACCACTAGACCATTCAGGTATGATCTAAATCAAATTCCTTAAAATTATACAGTGAAACTGACAGATTCAAGGGATTAGATCTGATAGACACAGTGTCTGAAGAACTATGGACTGAGGTTCGTGAACTGTACAGGAGGCAATGATCAAGACAGTCCCCAAGAAGGAAAAAAAAATGCAAAAAGGCAAAATGATTGTCTGAGGAGGACTTACAAATAGCTGAGAAAGAATAGAAGTGAAAGGCAAAGGAGGAAAGGAAAGATTTATCATTTGAATGTGGAGCTCCAAAGAATAGCAAGGAGAGATCAGAAAGCCTTCCTCTGATCAATGCAAAGAAGTAGAGGAAAGCAACAGAATGGAAAAGACTAGAGATCTCTTCAAGAAAATTAGAGATACCAAGGGAACATTTCATGCAAAGATGAGCAAAATAAAGGACAGAAATGGTATGGATCTAACAGAAGCAGATGATAGTAAGAAGAGGCATCAAGAATACAGAGAAGAACTATACAAAAAAGATCTTAATGACTCAGATAACCATGATGGTGTGATCACTCACCTAGAGCTAGACATCCTGGAATGTGATGTCAGGTGGGCCTTAGGAAGCAACACGATGAAAAAAGCTAGGAGGTGATGGAATTCCAGTTGAGCTATTTCAAATCCTGAAAGATAATGCTGTGAAAGTGCTGCCCTCAATATGCCAGCAAATTTGGAAAGCTCATCAGTGGCCGAGGAGTGGAAAAAGTCAGTTTTCATTCCAATCCCAAAGAAGGGCAATGCCAAAGAATGTTCAAACTACTGCACAATTGCACTCATCTCATATGCCAGCAAAGTAATGCTTAAAATTCTCCGAGTCAGGCTTTAACAGTACATGAACTGTGAACTTCCAGATGTTCAAGATGGATTTAGAAAAGGCAAAGGAACCAGAGATCAAATTGCCAACATCCACTGGGTCATTGAAAAAGCAAGAGAGTCCCAGAAAAACATCTATTTATGCTTTTGACTACACCAAAGCCTTTGACTGTGTGGATCACAACAAACTGTGGAAAATTCTGAAAGATATGGGAACACCAGACCACCTTATGTGCCTCCTGAGAAATCTGTATGTAGGTCAAGAAGCAACAGTTAGAACCTGGACATGGAACAACAGACTGGTTCCAAATCAGGAAATGAGTACATCAAGACTGTATATTGCCACCCTGCTTATTTAACTTATATGCAGAGTACATCATGGGAAATGCCAGCCTGGATGAAGCAGAAGCTGAACTCAAGTTTGCCAGGAGAAATAATAATAACCTCAGATATGCAGATGACACCATCCTTATAGCAGAAAATGAAGAAGAACCAAAGAGCCTCCTGATGAAAGCAAGAGGAGAGTGAAAAAGTTGACTTAAAATGCAACATTCAGAAAACTAAGATCATGACATCTGTTCCCATCACTTCATGGCAAACAGATGGGGAAACAGTGGAAACAGTGAGAGACTTTATTTTTGTGGGCTCCAAAATCACTGCAGATGGTGACTGCATCATGAAATTAAAAGATGCTTGCTCCTCAGAAGAAAAGCTATGACCAACTTAGACAACCTACTGAAAAGAAGAGAAATTACTTTGCCAACAATGGCCTGTCTAGTCAAAGCTATGGTTTTTCCAGTAGTCATGTTTGGATGTGAGAGTTGGACTATAAAGAAAACTGAGTGGTGAAGAATTGATGCTTTTGAATTGTGGTGTTGGAGAAGACTCTTGAGAGTCCCTTGGACTGCAAGGAGGTCCAACCAGTCAATCCTGAAGGAAATCAGTTGTGAATATTCATTGGAACGACTGATGCTGATATTGAAACTCCAATTCTTTGGCCACCTGATACGAAGAGCTGACTCATTTGAAAAGACCCTGATGCTTGGAAAGATTGAAGGTAAGGTGATTGGAGAAGAAGGACGACAGTAGATAAGATGGTTGGATGGCATTACTGACTCAATGGAAATGAATTTGAGTAGGCTCTGGGAGTTGGTGATGGACAGGGAAGCCTGGCATGCTGCACTCCATGGGGTCACAAAGATTCAGATAAGACTGAGTGACTGAACCAAACTGAATTGAACTGAAATAACTTTTCAGTGACTTTTAGTATTTTTTATGCATAAGTTTTAGTATTAAGAATATCCATTTAGATAAGATGGGAACATTTAATTACTACATTCTCAAAAAATATTTTAGATTGCTTATCTGAAATAATTTGATAATTAATCCAAACTCCTTAGTTGATGACAGAGGACACTAAAACCAAAATGGGATCTATAATACATTCTATAGTACTACTTTCCAAGTAAGGGATAGACCCATAGGGGTGCTAAGCTATGCAAGTTTAAGCTGGGGAATCTAAAGCCCCTGAGACAAAATATAGGACCATGGCTAGAATCCAAGTCTCTGGGCCCCAGTTTAGTCCCTATTGCATGTTTTCATTCTACTGGAAATTCTCAAACTTATATAAACTCTGCTTCATTAAAAACAATCATCTCATAAACATCTTCCGTATATAAGATAGCTCTTTCTGCCTTGAGACTCAATAAAGTACATAATAGTGAAGCTTTCTTTTTGAGCTTACTTTCTTGAATTTGTATTTAAAAAAATAGTAATTTTAAGAAACAATTATAAAGTAAAATTATACTGTCATAATGAATATGCTTACTGATACTTTATACACCCTTTCAAGGATGCTGCAATATTTCTCTTCACCAAGCTGACAGCCTTATAAATCTCTGCTGTGTACAATGGTACTGCCTGTTTAAAACCTTTTGATGCTTTAAACTCTAGAATGCCATTTGAAGTATGTGCCAGGTTTGAAGCTACCATTTTATTTCATATTTCATGAAACATAAAGTTAATATCTTTGAATATTAAATTATAAGTAGAATCTAACTATTATTTTGCAAAACCAGCAGCTTAAAATGCTTTCATTTTATATCATCAACAAAGAATTCTGAAGGTGATCCAGGGCATGTGTCTAATGCAGAACTGATCTTGTTATAGGTGTGAGATTATCTTACTTTAAAACCCAAATCCTGCCATTAAACCACCAACAAAGCTTTCATTTGAAATGCGGCCTTTAAATGCATCACACAACAGAAGGACAATTAAAGATAGTCATAGTCTATTATCATCGCCATTGGTTCTGCTAATGAGTTCTGTGACTTGTTTCAGAATCAAAATGCTACTCCTGAGAAAGCTTATCAACCTAAGTAAGTGAGTCTTTATCACTTTGCCCTTAAATAGCTAGTGTTCTGCGCCTTTGAGTTTGGGGAGCAGTGCTAAAAGAAACTCTTTATAAAAGAGCTATTAGTCTTGTGCAGTCTAGGATTTGACAGCTCATGAGGTTACACAGACCATTACATTACCAACACCATTTCCAATTCCTTAGGCATCTCTTCCAGTACCTGGGGAGTATTACATCACCTCTCTTTCTCTCTCTTTCCTTCCTCCTTTCCTCCCTCCCTTTCTCTTTCCTTCCCTCCCTTTCTCCTTTCCTCCCTCCCTCTGTTTCTTTCTCCCTCTCTAAATCTCTCCTTCTTCCTCTGTCTCTTGGGCACTTTTAATTTTACTAACATATGCAGGAACATTGAATGAAAGCATGATTTTTGGAATTTTCCCCCCAAATGCCTATGTTTATTCTACATATAATAATATCATATTAATATTTTAAATGGAAAAGGAACAATATAAATAGCGAAAAGAAAATTATTCAGTTTGCTTTTGCAGAGGAATCAATTGATTACATTTATTTATTGAAGTAAAATTGAAGGATTCTAATCATGCATGTAGCATTGTTATTACCTGTAATTAAAACAAGTTATGAAATAATAAGGCCTCTGACTTCTACACGGGAATAAACTAGGCATTTAAATAAAAAGATTGGAATATGAGCATTTCCAAAAGGACAAATAACATGAGTGTAGTTTCATGATAAAATGCCAGTGTCTGATAATATATCCAACTTGGTCTTATTTTAGTACTTACATATATATATTTCTAATCTAAATTTCATCTATAAACAGTCCCATTAATTTATACTTTCAAAATAGCAGCAATTTATTTTCAGCTTTATATTTGAATTTCTTTTTTGAAGATATCACTGTATCAGAACATCTAGGATCTTGGTAAAAAATGATATTCTAACTACTGTCTGTTATATTATTTAAGTGCATGTTTATTTCATTGATCTGAACTTTTCCACTGAAACTTGGTGTAATTTTTAAAGAGAAACTGGATATTATTCACACCAATGTGACCTTTCCTATAGAACAATGCTGTATTTCCTAGGCATGAAGCTGACAACATCCAGTTACATGTTACATATGTTACAGATGTAAAGGTGTCACAGAAAAAGGGAATGTTAACTAAAGCCAGTTGTGTAGGCTCTCATTCTTTTTTCTAGTTTTACTCATTCTCCCTCTGCTCAATGCCTAACATTTTATTCTAGTTATATTCAAAGTTGTTAACAGTATACTTCAGGAAGCATGTGTGAAAACAGACAAACAGAAGTCCTGTTTGAAAATCAGTGCCTTGCAAGTTTCCGTGTTACTGTGCTGCTGAATACTATGTGATTTCATATATTATGTGTGTTGGGATGATGAAAGTCACAGCATCAGAAAGACTGCTCTAGACAATATCTTCTTAACATTCCAATTCTTTCTATTGTGGTAAGAAAAAATAACGAGATCTACAATCTTAACAAGTCATCAATGTACTGCATGATATTGCTACCTATAAATGCAATATTATACAGCAGATTTCTAAAATTATTCATCTTGCATAACTGAAATTATATATATATTGAACAGAAACTCTTCATTATAATGTAGGATTGTTTAACTATCTTAAGGATATCCAGGACTCTGACCAAAATCATTGTCAGAAGAGAGTATGTCAAGTTTTGCAATTTTATGCAATCCCAGTTGAAGCAAGGTGTTCATCTGTGTCTTATCCCCTCGGGGGATGCAGGATTTATTATGCTCCCTTAAAAGGCCTCCTTTGATTTTTATGTCTTGGATTCTTATTTCATGGATCAAGGATTAGCAACATATTTGTCTCCAAGCTCTTTTGGTGGCAATAAGAAATGTTTGAGATCTAAGACAAACCTTAAGGAGAAGGAAAAATCAATCAGAATATCTTTGGAGAAGCAAAGTGTCCATAATTATATTCAGTTTTTGAAAATTGTATATTTTCTTCAAAATTATCAAAATAAATTAATGTATTATTACCACTTTATATTTTGGCTCCAGTTGAGATTAAAAAAGAAATCACTGCTGTCTTAATAAATATCACAACTTTACATGGAATCTACATGTTAAAAGAAAATAACTGAAAGATCAGTAAGAATAGATGATTTTCATTCATCTAGGAATCTTCTCTTAGGAAGTATATCTAAACTCATGATGATTTAATTTTATAATTTTCTATGTATTTATATTCAAACATGTGAAAAACTATTAGAAGGAAATTGTATCTTGGATTTTTCAGAAGATGACACATGAGTGTCCATAGTTTCTTCCTAGAAAACTCTAATTCCAACAAATCTAATAAGACCAACTTAAAAATCTAGAATAGCAGCTATATTTCTTCTATTGTGTTAAAAGACAAATTTATCAAAAATGCTTCATAAATTTCTTCAAAAGTTTAAATGTAAAGTAAGCAGCTTTTGAAAGGTGACTAAGAATCCTTCAGTTTTATTAATTGGTATTAACCTTGAATCTATTTTGGTTTCACCTATTCCCTAAGGGCTCAGAAGTAAAGAATCTACCTCCAATGCAGGAGACACAAGGGACATGAGTCTGATCCCTAGGTTGGGAACATCCCTTGGAGAAGTAAATGGCAACCCACTACAGTATTCTTACCTGGAAAATTCCATGGACAAATGAGCCTGGCTCTAGTCCACGGGGTCATAAAGGGTCAAACACAACTGAGCACACATACATACGTCTTTAATGAATCATTTTAGGAAAACATTATAGTGCTCTATATTCTAACTGATAAATATGCTTAAAATAGATCAAGATCTTATAAAGATTATCTTTAATAAAACTAACCAATTAAGCTAACACACCTATGGTCCATCTGGTCAAGGCATCACTTTCTAATGATCATCTCTGCTGCATTATTTTATGGAAATTTTTTTTAACAAAATCCAACACAGACTCCATGTATGCTAATGCAAATTTGGTTTTATAGAATAACAGTTGTAGTATATTTGACAGACTATGATGTGGACATAAACAAAAACCAATCAAATGAGAAAAGCAAACAGTATTTATTCTGAGCTCACTATAGCAAAACAGTCAGCCTCCATTACTCACATTTGGCAGCTACTCAAAGGCAGACACCAGTGGGACAATTTTATATTGAGAAAAAGGAAGTCTTCAGATATGCCCTGACTAAAGATTGTTTTTCTGGGGAAGCTGTAGGTGGACTGACTAGAAGTATGAATCCTATGTGATTGGTTTGGGCTGCATATTTGCCTTCCTCTAGTTGGTCCTAAACTGGAAGCAGGGATAAAGATTGGACATGCTGTCAGTTATTAATCGTGCCCTGCCTATTCTGGGCCAGTTATTACAGAAGATATTGTTTAGCTTCTTTTTTTTTTTTTTATTTTTTTTTTTTTTTTTTTTATTTTTTTTTTTTTTTTTAGCTTCTTTTATTGTAACTAGAGACAGCAATCTGAGCATCCTAGCTTCTTGTGTTGTTGATTGCATATAAGGGGTTGGTTTTCTAGGCAGGTTGCTACATTGTAGGTCAAAGATATATTTTTATATATCATCTGGCCATTGTTTGTTTGTATATTCAATCTCTCCATGTTAATTAGGACTCGATTAAGGGACGAAGATTGGATTAAATGACCTATACACTAAGATTCTGTGAACCCCTTTTATGAGTACAGATATTGATCTGACGCTCTCATTAACTCATATATCAGTGGTAAATATAAAAGAAAGAGAATGACTAATTTTCCTTCATACGAAATTAAATTATTATTTGGAGTGTATTTATTTAAACAAAATTAATTTCCTCAAACATCTCAACTACTCAACCTCTGCAAATAAAAGGTTTTTTAAATTTTTTTTTCCACACCACTGACTTCAGATGTAGTAGAAATCACAGTATTGTAGACTGCGCTAATTGCAAGGAGTCTTCAGTTGTTTTTAAGCACATTTTCCAAATATCCAAATAAATGGATAAAAATATTCTTTCTTTTAAATGTATATTTAGCATGTACTGTATGAATGACATTGTGCGCATAGCAATGAACAAAGCAGACAATATCTGCTCTCAGGAAGACTTTATTAACGGTGGAAGACAGACAGTAAATAAATAGTTCATAAGGGATGTCTATGCAGTGATGATTAACCTCTTTCTCTAAAAGTTAAGAATAAGAATGAATGTACATAAATTGAAACATAAAATTTTTAGGTATATTTAATGTATTTCTTCTTACCTAAAGGAATACATGATCAGTCTGACCTTTATTGACGTGACTTTAGGATTCATTTTGTACAGTGTTTATATGATTCTGTTATTTAAGATATTTTCAAGTGAAAGCAACATAATCCCAAAATATAGATATTTTAAATAGCAGAGACCTTCACTTTCTCATACAAAACAAAGTCTGGAACTTCTATCCTGTGTTATTTTATTCACTGTATCAACTATGTCATCAAGAATCTAGTTTTTTCTCTCTTCCCCCTTGTCTTTCATAGGGGAGTATGACAGATACAGATAGATTCACTCAGCACCCATCTCAGGCACTGGTTTCTTTCTTTCCTTAACTGCAGAGTCTATAAGAAGAAAAAATTAATTTTCCCATGAAGAGTGCCCCTGTGGGAAAGTATTTTGTCTGCTCATGCAGTTAGTTAACTTACTCTTCATTCCTCCTTCCTCTTCTGATTATTTTGACAAAGATTTGCTGGTTGAGACTATAACAGCCATCTTATACTAATACAGAAAGTGAAAGTCACTTAGTCATGTCCGATTCTGTGACACCAGGACTGTAGCTTGCCAGGCTCCTCTGTCCCTGGGATTCTCCAGGCAGGAATACTGGAATGGACTCCCATTTCCTTCTCCAGGACAGCTTCCCAACCCAGGGATTGAAACTGGGTCTCCTGCATTGCAGGCAGATGAGGAGAATTTAAGAAATCTTGGCTTTAATATCCTTAGAGCTGCTCTTCCAAGGCCAGTGAATAATACCTTTCAGATATTTTGCTGAATGAAAAAAGTAGCCTTTTAAATATGATCAAACCTTTGTGTCTGTTATTCACAATGACATGAAATAAAGACAAGGTTTTTCTCTTCTACAGCATACCTCTCTTCATGGTGACAAAATGGCTGTGACAGTTCCAGTATCGTATGCAGACATAACCGTTACTCAGGGAAGAAGAGAGAATACATTTCTGTTCATCTCTCTTATTGTGAGAAAAATTTCCCACAGAAGTTTCCCGGTAGAGTTTTTCTTAGGTTGCATTGACCAGGACTTGGTCACATGGCAATATATAAAATATCCAATGCCAAAAGGAATAAGACCAAACTGATTTGACTGAACCAATCATGCTTCACTCCTGGGGCTGGAAATAGGGTCACCATTCTTGAACTCATGACCTTGCAGAGGGAAAAAATTAATGGTGAAAACAGGGTTTTGTGAGCAGAAAGGAAGAGAGGGTAGCAAACAACAATATGCTCTACACTGACATAGGACATAGACTCTCTAACAATAAGGTCATAAAAATCTGAAAAAATCTAGCACAGTGCCAAAGTCAGGCTTAACATAATGAGGATACCTTATTTGGAATTCAAAGATATCCTTCTTGAGATATGGGTATATAATATTTAAAAAAAAAAAAAAAGAAGAAGAAGAAGTTCTAAGTTGTTTTGAGTACGATAAAATTATTTGAAAATTTTAAGTCATTGAACAAGTATGAGTTGATTTCTGTTTCCAAGTCTCTCTTCTGTTAAATACTTTTATCTTTCAAAATCCATGCTGAGAAAGAGACAGACCAACAGAGAAAGAGAGAAAGAGGAGGAACAACAAATTTTTCCAGTCTACTTCTATCATAATAATTGTATTTAGTCTCTTAAATTTAGGCTTCCTATTGTAGTTTCCTTTGAAAAAAGAAAATGCAGAAAAAATTGACAATCCACTGGATTGCCCTACCTCCAACCTCCCTTCCCAAATGAACCTATTGTAGTTCTATACATCCTCAAAAGAATCTGAATTGTTTCTCAAGGTGAACTTTGTAGTTTTCTCTTTTTCTGGTACTCATATATAAAATTTTATATTTTAGGCAAACTCATAGAGTGAGCATAATTCTGAAAAACTATACATGTGTGTGCAAGTTCCTGGCTAAGGGTTTAGAAAGCAGGTGCAAATCTTTGTTGAAACTATATGGTTGAAATATTCAATTTAGTTTGGATTATATGAATATGTTCTTTGATTAATGACATCAGTTAGCTATTTTATGCTATTTCTGTTCCAAAGGAGGAATGGTCTTCAATCTGTAACTATATAAAACAAGGTTTTAGACTTTACTCAAAAAAGTATAATTTTTTTTCTTAAAATATTGTCACCCAGTGTCTGGTAACAATATAATTTATACCACTGGTCTTCTTGTGAAACTTTATTCCTAATTTGTCAGCTTACTCAGCTCTGCTCTTCAGAGCTGTGCAATAAATTACAATAGATGTTCAGCACATTAATCAATCTGACATTTGTCCTGGACAAATATAGCCAGAGAAAAATTGATAAGACTTTTCAGGTTTTAATGTATTAATAATAATACAAATATTTACAATCAACGATGCTTTTTTTCAACTTTTATGTTTTGGAAAAATACTTTTTTTTCTTAATAAGCATAGTGCATTTAATGGAGAATTGATAACTCACAAATGGAGAAGTAATAAAAAAATAATGGAGGTAGGATGTTCTTTTTTAAAATTCAATAATTTACACAGTTAATTATATATTTTTCCATTATGAAAGAAAGTATTTTATCATAGAAAATGTAACAAAGTAGATAGATGATAAATGTGTTATCTGAAGTTTATTCACTAGCATAACTTGACCAGATTTTCTTCTGGCTTTGTTTTCCATGTATACTATTTTCTTTTCCTTTCCTTAACCTTGACTGTTGTATTTGTGTGTATGTGCTTGAGGGTCATTGCACTCTAGTTGAACAGACCCCTAAAACTTATCCAAAGATCTGTTGCAGGAGGGGTGCTATGTGAGATTTCCACTGTGCTGAATGTGCTTAGCCACTCAGTCGTGTCCGATTCTTTATGACACTGTGGACTGTAGCCCACCAGGCTCCTCTGTTCATGGGGATTCTCCAGCAAGAATACTGGAGTGGGTTGCCATGCCCTCCTCCAGGGCATCTTCCCAGTCCAGGGATTGAACCCAGGTCTCCTACATTGCATACAGATTCTTTACTGTCTAAGTGTGTGTATTTAGTAGTTAGTAAAATTTCTCATTTGGAGAAGGAAATGGCAACCCACTCCAGTACTCTTGCCTGGAAAATCCCATTTCTCTGTCTCTGCTGCCTTCTGGGTGCACACGGCAAGTTGGCAGAACCATACCTGCTCTGCACTGCTTGGTGAGGCTATGTGACTTGGCCAATGGCTTGTGAGGGGAAATTACATATGCCAATTTCTGTAGCAAATTTTAAAAACCATTGTTCCATCACCATGTTACCCTTCCAGTGCTGCAGACCTGGTGAAAGGATATATCTGAATGAAGCCTGTTAGCCTGAGTCTCTGATGAAAAAATAAAAAAAAAGAACCCCTTGATGACTTGCAATTATATACCTGTAGTACAAGTGAACATTTAACATGTGTTGTGTTGAGAATACAAAATTTGGAGACAGTTTTTTGTGAGAACATAACAAATCCTGATCTAACTGACATGTAACATCATATTTTTCTTCTCTCTCAACATCAGGGCCAAGGCAATTGTCCTATTATTTAAAATCTTCATTATAAAAGTGTGTGTGTGTGTGTGTGTGTGTGTAAATATATGTAAAATCTTGATCAGCTAATGAGAAAAACCTGGGAAAACCCATCAGTTCTTTCATCTAGGATTTCTGTCCCCTAGGACTGTGAGAAAATGAGATTCTGTTGTTTAAGCTCCCCAGTCTGTGATCTTTTGCTATAGCATCTCTATCAAACTAATACAACTAGCCTCTTGGAAGGTATGATCATCTGGAATAGATGAGCCATTTCAGGAGGGCTCCATTAGAGCAGAGAGCCTCCAAATCAAAATTCAGTTGATTGCAGAAAGATCTACCTGATTACAGTATCAATTGCTGACACACAAAATAATAAACCAATAAAATGGTGGTTGTTTTAAATCCTGGGTTGGTTTATAAGCAATAATTGATAAACAAGGTATTTCATTAGGGATGTACAGCATCATTCTAGGTCCCCTGAGCTTAGGACCTCATTCAATAATTATTTTTTTTTTGCAAATCACAACGATGAATTGAATACTAATGATATGCCAGACACTGAAGTCACAAAAGCCAAAGCTACAGGATTAGAATCTTAATCAAAAGATTCTGAGTAATTTTCTAATTTATCTATTTTCTGCTATCTTATATATTACCTATTAATATTTTTGCAACATGTGAATTACCTGAAACTAAACATATCATTAAGACACTGGTTATCTGTCTCTCTCCACCCCCACTCCTTTCCCAGAAAGACTTCTCTAGTGCAGACTCTATTTTTAGAACAGCTTTTCCATCATGGTTTCATGATGGTTTTGTCAGCGCTTGATGCTACATTCTCCCAGGTTCAAAAGCCATAACAAATAATGTTAAATTCTCACAAGAATACCTGAGAAACACTTTGATTAACCTGGAGAAGTATGATCAAGCTGAAACCCACATTTACAACTGTCCTGAAAGTGGGGCAGGAATGGGTTCCCCAATCTTAGCTGCTTTAATAAAAAACCACCAGTGGGTGACTTAAGCATCAGGCATTTATTTCTGTCGGTTCTGGAGTCTGAAGTTTATTGAGTCTTGAAGTCCAAGATCAAGACTGCAGCTGGTTATTAATAGACTTTTAGCAAGGATCCTCTTCCTGGCTTGCAGAAGGCTGTCTTCTTGCTGCATCTTTAGAAGGCAGGGAAAGAGAGAGAGAGGAAGAGAGCAAGCTCCCTCGTCTCAACTTATGAGGGAACTATGAGCGACTGAACTGAACTGAATCTCATCTTATGAGCACCTCACTCTTAGGACCTCGGTGTGTGCGTGCTCAGTCATGTCTGACTCTTTGAGACCACATGGACTGTAGCCCACCAGGCCTCTCTGTCCGTGGGATTTTCCAGGCAAGAACTCTGGAGTGGGTTGCCACTCCCTTCTCCAGGGCATCTTCCTGACCCAGGATTGAACCAGTGTTTCTTGAACTAAAGCTTGGCAGACAGATTCTTCACCACTTAGCCACCTGGGAAGCCTCCTCCGGACTTCATCTAAACCTGACTACTGCCCCCAAAGTTCCATCTCCAAATATCACTGGAATTAGAGAATCAACCTATAAACGTTGTGAGGGTGTAAGTGAGTCCACAGCATCTCACAATACAGAGAAGTCCTAGTACTCCTAGAAAAAGGAAAGCAACTATATCCAGCAACAAGATCATCAAATGAAAATCATATTTTCAAGAGAAAATAAAGATCTTAGACAAAGAGATTTTATTAAGTTCCAACTATAGCAGAAATTGACTATGCCCTGCCTTCCAGCCCAAACAAATGTTCACATAAATAGACTCTCTATTAAAAGCTCAGGTTTTTTGGAATATCTACCATGTTCTAGGCATCACATTAACATGTTCTACTAGGTAAACATGTATAATTTTGCAGCTTTTAACTCTATATGAATATAATTTAATAAAGTTTTGCCCCAAATTATATTCATTGGAAAGTTTATAATTATGTTTATACTAAGCATTCTATTAATACAAGGGAGATGGTTCTCTGAGGTGATTATAGTAAACATTTGAGAGGTGACTCATTAAAATTTCTATAACACACTCATTGACAGATATTAATGTGTGTTTTAAATCAGGTGAGAATAGAAAGATATCCAATAACTTTTTGCTATAGTTATCCTCTCCTTCACTCCCCTCAAAAAAATTTTTTTTCAGTACCTCCTTTTATAACTGAAAAGGTCTCTAAAATGTCTCCCTTTTTTAATGGCAGAATACCAATTTCACGCTCAATGCATGGGAGCTGTCATTCCATAGGAGCCCATATCTATTAATCTTTCCCTTTCCCCCCTTCTTTCTTTTTAAACAGTAGGTCCCCTCTACACTGGGTTTTTCTTTTAGAAGTTTTACAATTTTATTTTGTAAATGTATAAGCCTCAATTATATTTACCCTTCTTGATATAGTATTTCTCTATCAGAGTTAGAAAGACTGCTAAGACAGCAACTTTCTAGTCAAAGAAATGTACAAATGTAGAACAAAACTGTTTTCTGAAATCATTGCAAGTGATGGTGCTGAAACTAAATATTGTTGCATCATCTTCTAGTGATTGTTTCTACGGGCTTCGTAATTAAGATGATAGCCGGAGAGGACTGAGGGAATGAGGCAATATAAAGATGGTCTTGTTGCTACTTTATGCTCTACCTGTTCTATTGTTTTCTAGGGAGCCCAACAGCATTCTCTCAATGCTGTTCAGCCGAGAGCTCGTTTGTCCAGTGACTATGTAACAGGACATTTGGAGATTGAGTCCTTAGTACAATGTGGCATGTGATTCTCTCATTCTTTCTTCCTTACGAGTCAGTGTAGTCAGTCATTTTCCCTACCAGGAAAGAGAAACCTCCTTTCATTCTGAAGTTTTAGTTACTGCAATTAAAAAAAAAAAAAATCTAATTTGCAACTTGGAATGTAGGGCAGAACTATTCAGACAAGATTGCATGAAGATAGAGGGGAAAAAAGAAGACTCTTTAATCCGAATTTTGAGTTTCTAAACTCTTTTGGCAGACTCTTGATTATTGAAGATTCATAATTATGTCATTTTATGGTTTTGATTGATTTTCATTGCCCCCTACTGGATTAGGGAAAGAAACAATATGGAATGCTCAGGAAAAAATAAAAAAAGCTTGAAGGAGACAACTAGACAATCTGACAACAAACAGGGTGAAAAATTCCCACCACTCAACCTTACCTAAACCCCTTCCCCACCCTGACCCAGCTTCCCACTCTCCATACACACATGCACAACCATCCACAATATTTGTCCTCTCAACTTTATGCTGCAGTCCATGGGGTAGCAAAATGTTGGACACATTGAGCAACTGAGCTGAACGGAACAACTTTATCTGAGGTTCCACAATACAGAGGTAGACTGGCTGTGGCCACCAGAATAAATATGCCCCCACGGCCCATTTTAGTAAATAAAGTTTTACTGGAACACAACCACACCCATTTGGTTTATGTAATTAATGTCAATGTCTGCTTTCCTGCAGTGCTGAATAGAGATCATAAGGCCCGCAACACCAAACATATTTGCTATTTGGGCTTAAAAAAAAGATCTCTCAGCTCTGTTGGACCATTGATTATCACATTTGAACATAATTAACACAAGATGCATCATTTAAGCAATTGGTTCCAAAAAATATGCATTATGAGGTTCAAAAAGCCTTTGTATTTTAAAGGCAGGGGAAATATATCATCTCTAGAATTTATTGAACAAAAAAAAGGGCAAGCATTCTGTAGATTATGTAAAATGAGTAATACACATGCTATTTTGTGGTTAGAGCTCTTTCATAATCAGAAATCTTATGACTATGCATCAGCGGCTAACGGTTGTGTGTATTACAATACAAGCAAATATAAGTAATCTGAATACAGTAGTAATCTGATTACACTCATGCAAGTTGTTTCTTTTAGAAATTAGTAACTAAATACAGTAAATAAAGGCAGGAGCAACTGATATAGTGAATAAATGTAGGAACAATAATTAAAAATGAATAACACAAAATTATTAAAATTTACCTACCCATACTTTGTAAATTAAAACATATTGACACTATACTCATAGTAAAATGTGTATTGGTAGGAGAAAATTAAAAAAAAAAAAAAAAAAAACAGACCATTTGAATCAAATCTTACAACAACCAAAACACAGCAACTTTGAAAGAATGCACCTTGCCTAGTGCTATGTGACTTGCCCTTAAGCCTTGCCAAGGCTAGACTATGCATCAGAAATCCCTTGGGCCCTGCTTTCTTCATCACACAATTGTAATACAATACGTTAGCAGAAGGCCAAGATTATTAACTAAAGAAATATGTGAACTTACCCTCACCTCAATACTCCTCTAACATCACCTCAAACCAGAAGACAAATGGCTTTCTATTCTCTTCTTGAACATTCCATTTCTGCCAACCATGTGACTTTGAGAGTCATCACCTTTTCGCTCTCCCTTACCTGTAATGAAGGGACTTCCCTGGTGGCTCGGACTGTAAAAGTGTCTGCCTACAATGCAGGACACCCAGGTTCCATCCCTGGGTTGGGAAGATCCCCTGGAGAAATCCCATGGATTTCTTGCCTGGAAAATCCCATGGATCAAGGAGTCTAGTAGGCTACAATCCAAGGGGTTGCCAAGAGTCGGACACGACTGAGCGACTTCACTTCACTTCACTTCACCTATAATGCATGAGTCCCCCCCCGCTCCCCCCGGTCCATCCATAGGGAACGGCTTAAGGCTCCTTCAGTATCATGTCCTCTCTTACTTCCAGGCTTCTGTACAGGCTGCTCACTCTCTGTATGATACCTTCCTGTTGCTGTTTTTGATGTCAACAAGTATGTCAGACTCTTCACTACCCAATAGACTGCAGCATGCCAGACTTCCTGCTTACCATTTCCCGGAGTTTGCCCGAGTACTGGTCCATTACATCTGTGATACCATCTAATCATTTCATCCTGTCACCCTCTTCTCCTTCTGCCCTCAACTTTTCCCTGCATCAGGGTCTTTTCCAATTTAGTTGGTTGTTTGCATCAGGTGGTCAAAGTATTGGAGATTCAGCTTCAGCATCAGTCCTTTCAATGAGAATTCAGGTTTAATTTCCTTTAAGATTGACTGATTTGATCTCCTTGCTGCCCAGGGGATTCTCAATAGTCATCTCTAGCAACATAGTTCAAAACCATCAATTTTTCAGTGCTCTGCCTTCCTTATGGTCCAACTCTCAGAACCATGCATGACTACTGGAAAGACTACAGCCTTGACTATACGCACTTTTGTCAGCAAAGTGATGTCTTTGTTATTTAACCATGATCTAGGTTTCTCATAGCTATTCTTCCAGAAGCAATCATCTTTTAATTTCATGGCTACAGTCACCATCCACAGTGATTTTGGAGCTGAAGGAGAGGCTATCTGTCACTGTTTCTACCTTTTCCCCTTGCATTTGCCATAAAGTGATGGCACTGGATGCCATTATCCTAGTCTTTTTTTTTTTTTTTAATAGTGAATTTTAACCTGGCTTCTTAATTCTACTCTTTCACCCTCATCAAGAGGTTCTTTAGTTCCTCTTCAGCTTCTGCCACTAGAGTAGTATCATCTGTATATCTAAGGTTGTTGATATTTCTCCTGGCAATTTCCTATTATTACTATTTGAAGGGTAATTGCTTTATAGAATTTTGCTGTTTTCTGTCAAACCTCAGCATGAATCAGTCATAGATATACATATATTCCTTCCCTTTTGAACCTCTCCCCAAATCTCTCCCCATCCCATCCCTCTAGGTTGATACAGAGTCCCCATTTGACTTTCCTTAGTCATGCAGCACATTCCCATTGGCTATCTATTTTACATATGGTAATATAAGTTTCCATGTTACTCTTTCCATACATCTCACCCGCTTCTCACCTCTCTCCATGTCCACAAGTCTATTCTCTATGCCTGTTTCTCCATTGCTGTCCAGTACCATTTTTCCAGATTCCATATATGTTAGAATACGATATTTATCTTTCTCTTTCTGGCTTGCTTAACTCTGTAGAATGGGTTCTAGGTTCATCCACCACATTAGAACTGAATCAACAGTGTTCCTTTTTATGGCTGAGTAATATTCCATTGTGTATATGTACCAAAACATCTTCTTTTGTACAGTTCTTCTATATATTCTTGCCACCTCTTCTTAATATCTTCTGCTTCTGTCAGAGCCATAACATCACTGTCCTTTATTGAGCCCATCTTTGCATGAAATATTCCCTTGATATCTCTAATTTTCTTAAAGAGATCTCTAGTCTTTCCCATTTTATTGTTTTCCTCTATTTCTTTGCACTGATCACTGAGGAAGGCTTTCTTATCACTCCTTGCTATTCTTTGGAAATCTGCATTCAAATGGATATGTCTTTCCTTTTCTCCTTTGCTTTTGACTTCTCTCCTTTTCACAGTTATTTTTAAGGCCTCCTCAGACAGCCGTTTTGCCTTTTTGCATTTCTTTATCTTAGGGATGGTCTTGATCCCTGTCTCCTATACAACGTCACGAACCTCCATCCATAGTTCATCAGTCGCTCTTTCTATAAGATCTAGTCCTTTAAAACTATTTCTCACTTCCACTGTATAATCATAAGGGATTTGATTTAGGTCATACCTGAATGGTCTAGTGGTTTTTCCCCACTTTCTTCAATTTAAGTCTGAATTTGGCAATAAGGAGCTCATGATCTGAGACACAGTCAGCTCCCAGTCTTGTTTTTGCTGACTGTATAGAGTTTCTCCATCTTTGGTTGCAAAGAATATCATCAATCTGATTTCAGTGTTGGCCATCTGGTGATGTCCATGTGTAGAGTCTTCTCTTGTGTTGTTGGAAGAGGGTATTTGCTATGACCAGTGCATTCTCTTCGCAAAACTCTATTAGCCTTTGCCCTGCTTCATTCTGTACTCCAAGGTCAAATTTGCCTGTTGCTTCAGGTGTTTCTTGACTTCCTACTTTTCATTCCAGTCCCCTATAAAGAAAAGGACATCTTTTTTGGATGTTAGTTCCAAAAGGTCTTGTGGATCTTCACAGAACCATTCAAATTCAGCTTCTTCAACATTACTGGTTGGGGCATAGACTTGGGTTACCATGATATTGAAGCGTTTGCCTTGGAAACAAACAGAGATCATTCTGTCATTTTTGAAACTGCATCCAAGGACTGCATTTTGGACTCTTTTGTTCACTATGATGGCTACTCCATTTCTTTTAAGGGATCCCTGCCCACAGTAGTAGATATAATGGTCATTTGAATTAAATTCACCCATTCCAGTCCATCTTATTTCGCTGATTCCTAGAATGTTGACGTTCATTCTTGCCATCTCCTATTTGACCTCTTCCAATTTGCCTTGATTCATGGACCTAACATTCCAGGTTCCTATGTAATATTGCTCTTTACAGCACTGGACCTTGCTTCTATCACCAGTCACATCCACAACTGGGTGTCATGTCATCTGCAAACAGTGAGAGATTTACTTCTTTTCTGATTTGGATTCCTTTTATTTCTTTTTCTTCTCTGATTGCTGTACATAGGACTTCCGTAACTATGTTGAATAGTAGAGGGGAGACACCCTTGTCTTGCTCCTGATCTTAGGGGGAATGCTTTCAATTTTTTACCACTGAGCATGATCTTTGCTGTAGACTTATCATATATTGCCTTTAATATGTTGAGGTACATATGCCCATTTTTTAAGAGTTTTAATTATAAATGGGTGCTGAATTTTGTGAAAGGCTTTTTCAGCATCTATTGAGATTATTGTATGATTTTTATCTTTCGGTTTGTTAATATGGTGTATCGGATTGTTTAATTTGTGTATATTGAAGAATCCTTGCATTCCTGGAATAAACCCAACTTGATCATGGTTTATGAGCTTTTTGATGTGTTGCTGAATTCTGCTTGCTAAAATTTTGTTGAGGATTTTTTGCATCTATGCTCATGAGTGATACTGGCCTTTAGTTTTCTCTTTTGTGTGTTGTCTTTGTCTGGTTTTGGTATCAGGGTGATGGTGGCCTTATAGAATGAGTTTGGAAGTGTTCCTTTCTCTGCAATTTTTTTGAAAGAGTTTTAGAAGCATAGGCATTAGCTCCTCTCTAAATGTTTGATAGAATTCTCCTGTGAAGCCATTTAGTCCTGGGCCTTTGCTTTTTGGGAGATTTTTTTTATCACAGCTCAATTTCAGTGCTTGTAATTGGGTTTTTCATAATTTCTATTTCTTCCTGGTTCAGTCTTAGGAGACTGAACTTTTCTAAGAATCTGTCCATTTCTTCTAGATTATCCGTTTTATTGCCATATTGTTGTTCACAATAGCCTCTAATAATCCTTTGTGTTTCTGCATTGTCTGTCGTAACCTCTCCTTTATCATTTCTAATTTTGTTGTTTTTTAAATTTATTTATTTTAATTGGAGGCTAATTACTTTGGAATATAGCAGTGGTTTTTTGCCATACATTGACATGAATCAGCCATGGTAATTTTGTTGATTTCGTTCTTCTCTCTCTCTCTCTCTCTCTCCCCCCCCCCCTTTTTCTTTTAAGTCTGGCCAAGTTTTGTCAATTTTGTTTATCTTCTCAAAGAACCAGCTTTTAGTTTTATTAATTTTTACTATTGTTTCTTTCACTTCTTTTTCATTTATTTCTGCTTGGATCTTTATGATTTCTTTCCTTCTACTAAATTTTTTGTTGTTCTTCTTCTTCTTTTTCCAATTGTTTTAGGTGTAAAGTTAGGTTGTCTATTCAATGCTTTTCTTGTTTCTCAAGGTAGGGTTGTATTGCTATCAACTTCCCTCTTAGAACTGCTTTTGCTGCATCCCATAGGTTTTGAGTTGCCATATTTTCATTGTTATTTGTTCCCAGAAATTTTCTTGATTTCCCTTTTGATTTTTTCAGTAACCTGTTGGTTATTTGGAAATGTATTGTTTAATCTCCATGTGTTTGTCTCCTGACAATCTTGATTCCAGCTTGTAACTCATCCACCCTGGCATTTCTCATGATGAGCTCTGCATGAAAATTAAATACACAAGGTGACAGTCAACAGCCCTGTCATACTTCTTTCTCAATCTTGAACCCGTCACTTGTTCTATACACAGTTCTAACTTTGCTTCTTGACCCACGTACAGGTTTCTCAGGAGACAGGTAAGATAATCAGATATTCCTGTCTCCACAGTTTGTCATGTCACACATTTAATCATGATCCACGCAGTCAAACGTTTTACACACAGTCACACAACCAATCAAAGGTTTTAGTGTTGTCAATGAGAGAGAAGCAGATGTTTGTCTTGAATTCCCTTGCTTTCTTTATAATCCAGCAAATATTGGCAATTTGATCTCTGGCTCCCCTGCCTTGTCTAAACCCAGCTTGGACTTTTGGAATTTCTTAGTTCATGTAATGCTGAAGCCTAGTATGCAGGATTTTGAATATGACCTTACAAGCATGAAAGATGAGCGCAATTGTCCAATGGTTTTAACATTCTTCATTACTCCCCTTCCTGGGAATTGGAATGAGGATTGACCTTTTCCAGTCCTGTGGCCACTGCTGGGTTTTCCAAATTTGCTGACATATTGAGTACAGCACTTTGATAGCATCATCTTTCAGGATTTGAAATAGTTCAACTGGAATTTCATCACCTTCACTAGCTTTATTGACAGCAGTGCTTTCTAAGGTCCATTTGACTTCACAATCCAGAATGTCTGGCTCTGGGTGAGTGACCACACCATTGTGGTTATTTGGATCATTAAGATCTCTTCTGAAAAGTTATGTTTACTCTTTCCACCTTTTCTTGATCTCTTCTGCTTCTATTAGGTCTTTACTGTTTCTTTCCTTTACTGAATCCATCTTTGGATGAAATGTTCTTTTGATATTTCCAATTTTCTTGAAGAGATCTCTAGTCTTTCTCTTCTGTTATTTTCCTCTATTTCTTTGCAGTGCTAATTGAAGAAGGATTTCTTCTCTTTGCTTGTAATACCTTCCCATACTTCACCTTTATTTGGCGAGTTGGACTTAACTCAGATACCTCCTCTTTGGAGAGACCATGACAGGCTTTTCTAGGCTTTATTCACTGTCTTTCCTTTGAAATCCTCTAGATGTCAATACATATGATTCTTAATATTACCTTCTCTTAGGAAACTTTACATTTAGGTAACATAAAGCCTTCAACATGCTAACTAATGAGGAAATGCATTATTTCACACTAAAGCCCACAAAGTATGCTATTATCAAGGTTTAGTTCTCTTGGTAAAAGAATGAGTTTCTGCACGCTTCCTGATACTGGCTTTATTCTTTTGTTGACGGTCTAAGGAACCCAAGGTAATTGCAAGTAATAACAGAGCAAAGTTTAAGTCTCATCATTTAAGTCTAAAGGATGAAAGATAAAGCCTTTCCCTGTTATCCTGATTAGACCAACTGAACAAATAGCAGTGGCTAGAAGAAAACTATCGTCTCATGCTCCCATTCCTAAATGAGGACGGGATGGTGCTACTAACCTCAGGTTAGACAAGGGTTTCTCAAGGGTGGCAGCATTGCTATTTTGGACTAGATACTTTTATGCTCTGTGCATTGTAAGGTATTAGCAACATCCTTAGACTCTGCACACTGTTTGCCATCCCCAGGTTGTAATAACAAGCACTGTCTTCAGACATTGCTGAGTGTCTTTTAGAGGGCAAAGCTACTTCCAATTGAGGACCACTGGCTTTGACTAATGAAGACACAGGCTGGATTCCTGACCTCATGGAGGATTTACAGATAATTGAAGAAGAAGAAGGGAAGAATGGATGCTGGGCAAGTAATCTATAGGATCCACCAGCTCTGTTGTAATTTAGTTGTCATTGTCTGTACTAGAAAGGACATTTCTGGAGTTCTGCTTGTTTTCTGCTTTTTTTATCCCTAGTACCTGGCATATACTGCTTTCTTAATATATATTTATTAAATCAAGGTATGAATTATGCATTGGGAAAGGGAATTCTTTAGTGCTTCTTCACCTCTACTTACCAAGCATTATAACATTGATTCTTTGAGTATCTATGCTTTCAATGGCGAAAATGCTTTTAGGTTTATGACCAAAGATATTGAAAACACATTCTCCAGCTGTGGAGATGAAGGCAAAGCAATGAAGTGGAAGTGAGGGGTGAAAGAGAGGTGAAGTTACTATTTTAAGCATGAAAAACTTGTCGTCTAAGTGAAGAAAGAGTGTGCAATATCCATGGTGGGTGCATAAATAAGACAAGGCACCTGTCCAGACCAGTCACTTACTAGTTGCTCTGAATTAGAATCAAAAGTTGATAAAGTGACAAAATATGCCACTATTGATTTTTCCTATGAACAAGCCATTCCTAAATCACTTGTCTTAAGTTAAAACTTGCCTGAATTTGGACATATTGGAATGCATGAATGATTTCTTTATTTGAATGTTTGGTAATGCAGATATATCTGTAAAACTATGAACCAACTTTTCACTGGATATGTACCTGGATTTTTCTCTTTATTTGCTTAGCTTCTCCACTAATAAGGCAATTAGTTTCCTATGCTTTTAAGGTGCTAAATTTATTTAAAAGGTTAATGCATAACAAAATAAACTATAATTGTATAAAATTTACTTTTATGATATGAATGTTAGCTTTGTGAACATTTTAAGAAAAATTGAAATGCATTATAATTTCTAAGAATTTTGTGTAAACCAATGAAACACTAAGACTGTAAATCATATTTTAATTTATTCTAATATTTGAATTCCATAAAATTTTACAAAATGATGTAACTTCATTATTATTGGCCAATCTTCTTCTTGAAACCTGGAAATAAGTTAGCTTTCCTTATGGCCACCTCTCTGGATCATTGTTTAGGTGCCAAGCAATTTGTCACAGCCTGAGTTTCAGCTTTCATTTAATAACTGAAACCTAAATGTTACAATCAAAAACCACTGGTCTGTTGCGCAGTGATCCATGTGAGAACAGTGAACTTATGTCTCCGTAAATTTGTTAGTCATCTATGAGGAAAAGCAATGCTGACCTCGTAATGTCAAATCCCATTTAGAGTTGGTGAATAGGTTGGATGAGGAACTTGATGTCTTTTGAGTTGTGTTAAGAAATACACTTCTGTGTAGGAGGATAAAAGCCTTGGTAAAATAAGGTGGAGATTGTAGTCTATCCAAATAATTTATAGTTGATTTCTATCTTCCAGAAGAAAAGAATGCAGTTAATAAAGGTTCTGACTTGAGCAAACAGTTTTAAGTAACACATGCTTTTCAGTAAGTTCTTGAAGTACTAACTCTGACCTTCCACCTTAACAGTTTTCTATGTGTTACTTTTCCTAAAATCTGATTAGTAAGAAACTGTTTATGGCTTGGGATTCCTACTTCCTAGGAATCCCAAACTTATTGTAAGAGAATAATTGAATTTTAAGATTATTTTACCTGTCTAGTTTGAAGAACTATGTTTTATAGCACTTTCTATTTACCTTTTATTATGATTTTCTTAAAGCTATATTTATCAAGTCAAAAGCAGAATTTTTAGGTAAAACTAATTTTAGGCATTTTCATATTTTAAGGTCATCAAAGGATAAAACAAGATGCCTTGAGTTTATTAACTAATTGCCAGGTTTGCCCCTATGACAAAAGTCAGTATGTGACTTCTACTATGTGAAGGATGTTTTCTGCAAAACTGCAACCACTGTGTGTTTCAGAGTAGGAATATCAAGACAGCAACATCAGTTGATGGCGACTATATTGCATAAATATGTACAGTAGTTAATTTAAAAAGCAAACAAGTATAGGTTGTTTAGGTTTCTGTACTGAAAACCTGAATTGAAAATGTCTGCTTCCACTGCTTTCAAGCTCTCATAATTTCTCTCTTAGATAATTGCAGTAACTTGTCTCCTGGTTTTTATTTTTTGCTCTCCAATCATCTTTTAAACTTACCAGGATTTAAAAAAAATAAACTTACCAGGATTAACCTTGTGATTTGTAAATCTAATTATATTACTCCCTGTTTAAACTCTTTCTGAGATATGATCATGGCTTCATTGGCTCTGGGTAATGCTCAAAGTATTTATGACAAATAAGACCTTTCCTGATCAAAACTCTGCTCCCTGTTCCCTTCTCATCATCTGTCATCAGTGGGCAAACTGAACCACTTTTCATTCCCTAAGTTTATCCTGCTCCTTTCATGCCTTCCTCTTTATAGCCACTGCTCAATGGGACGCCCTTGACTCTCCCTTGTTCTTCCCTAACAGTTGGGTGTCCTTCCAAACACTCTCTCTGTGGGCCTCTTAGATAGACACTACATACACACATTTATTTTGATGTAAGGTATTGTGAGAATTGATTTTTTTGTTGTTCTGTCTAGCCCATTAGTCAGTGAGCCCCTTGAGGGCTTGGCCATGCAAGGCAAATGCTAGATAAATGTTTACTAAGTGAAGGAAAGGACAAACCATGAAATGATGGCTCGGTGCTCTCCACATGCGCTTCTCTTTTGTTTATGTTTTTTCCCCTAGTCATTGAGAAGCCTGGACCACATTGCCTTGAGGATATTTAAAATTATTATAGCAGAAATGCTTATTCTTTATTTTTAGCTTCAATGTAGATTCTTAAAAGAAAAAAATGGGGAAACCCAGATAGAGTTTACACCAAATAATAGACCAGAAAGATGTTAGAGGAGGAGATAAACTGCATTATACCCAGACTCTGGTTGATCATATAGAACCAAACAGTATTGAGGTTGGAAAGTGCATGGCAGGGAAGAAGGGGAGTGAACTTTGAGGATTTTAGAGATGGGACAGGTCAGTGCTGGTGAGGCAGAGGCAGGGAGTTGGTGAGATGTGGGCAGCAGTATGAGATTACCAAATGCTACATTCTTGTTTTTCTCTTTGCTCTCATTCTGTCACCTCTGGGTTCTATTTCAACTACCTGTTTTCAACTCCCTGAAAAAGCCAGGATTGTTAGTTTTGGCCTGCACCCTTCTTACATCTCCCCTTCCTCCTCACCAAAGTACACTTGTTTTATACTAAACAGTAACACCAGGGAAACATAAACAAATGCCTCAACATGTGAAGCTGGTAACAGCTCATTTATATTTCATTATCTAAGAAGAAATCTCAGATATTTTGATCAAGACATTTTGTCTTATTGGGTATTACTTGGTTTCTCTCTAATTTACAATACGGATGTTAGAATTATTACTGAAAAATTTTAAAGGTGTGCAATTTAATTTTGAAGGCCTTTGAAGAGTGCAAGCACAGTTACTTGCATTTCTTGGGAAAATAGACTCAATAAATGTGATTACAAGGTGAATATTGGAGCAAATGCATTTATATCCTGTTTATCTCAAGCACAGAGCCAATCTGGAACTCTAATGCCTTGAGAAGATGATAAATGTTTTCTGCCAGTCTTTCCAACTGAACAAACTCTGTTTGATTGGTATTAATCACTTCTGGCAGGCGATGCTCAAAGCCTGCTAGCCGCAATCTAGGTGAAAAGCTTGTCATCAGTATCACATAATGAAATGAAAGAGTGAGGACAAAGAGAAGAAATATTTCCATTTACCTAGTCATCAGAGTAAGTGTCAAGCTAAATAAGACATGAACTATTTATTTTCAAATGTACAATTTAAAGTGCAAAACTTTAATAAAATGATGTTCCTCTTTATATTTAAAAGCAGAAATTGACCCAAATCATAATCTATGACTTTTTATGACAAAAAGGACTTCCCTCATTCTCCCAAATTACCTATGGCTTCAGAAAATTTTCCTAAAATCAGGCTTTTCCACAAGCAGTATACACACACACACACACACACACACACACACACACACACACACACACACAAAGTACATATGAACAAAGAAGCCCTACAAAGGGCTGGAATAATCTGGAAAATAGAATTGTTGTGGATCAGATACATGTGTACCCTTCAATTTCATATGGTGAAACCTATTCCTCATGTGACAATATTAGTATGTGAGAGATGATTCAGTCAAGATTGAGCTCCCATAAATGAGATTGGTGTCCTTCTAAAGGTGACCCCAGTAAGCTCCCTTGCACCTTCTGCCATGCTGAGGTTATAGCAAGAAGACTGCCTTAGATAAACAGGAAGTGGGTTCTCCCCAGACACAGAATCTGCTGGGGCTTTGAACCTGGACTTCCTAGTCTCCAGAACTATGGAAAATAAATTTCTGTTTTATAAGACACCCAGTCTACAAGTATTCTGCCATAGCAGCACAAACACACTAATAGGCTTTGAGATTGTTAAGTAAGATTTAACTGTCTTAAAAAAAAATCTATCCTAGTTCAAAAAAGACTTTTTGTCATTATTTGATTTCATTTTGCTATGTCATATTCCTGAAGAACCACCACTTAAAAAAATTAGCTACTGAAAATGCAAAAATCCATGGGGGCAGTGGGTGGAGATCTCATTCATTCACTTCATGGAGTGATTCAATTTGATTGTCAGCTTCTTGATAAATTGATAATAGCTAGATTGAGAGAATTCATTTGCTTCCTGGAGTAAAACTCTGGCAGAAATTCTAGCACTTTATTTGCTAAATCAACTTATTTTCCTGCTACTCTATGAGAGAACTCATATACCTTAGTCTTTGAGTTAATGATCACTTTAAATTGTGTGTTAAATGTGACTTAAAAACATCCATTAAAACTGGTACTTTGAGTGAGAGATGGAACATTTCTTTAAAGTAGTTAATTGATGGTCTATGGACACCCCCATTATTTCAATGATTAATTAATTGTATTGAATCTTGAGTTGCACCTTGAAACTTTCACTCACATTTGCAGGTTAACTCAAGGCAATTCTTTTGAAGCCGACTGTTTTGAAGTGAATGAGGATCCTAGCTAGGTGAGTTTTCTATGGGGAAGGAAAAGTACTCTATTTTGATGATAGTGTCGTGAACTCAGCAGTTAAATTCAACCTACTCTCTGAAGATAACAGGAGGGTTATCCTTATAGTTCTAACTGATTTTTAAATTTCAAATGTAAGAAATTTTGAGTTAAATAAGAAGAGATACTAAAAAGCAACCTAAGAAATTAGGCTCCACTTCTAGTGGAGAAGATAGAATTTTTTATTTCTTTTAGCATTCTACTTCTGTTTAGGTCTAGTCAAGTGCATTTCAATGTCTGCATCTGTTTTATTTTATGTGTTTTTAATGCTTCCTCTCCCTCCCCATTTGTTTAGTTTAGATTGAACTTTAAAAAATGATCTCATTGCTTTCCAAAAGCTGTTGCAAACATCTCAGGTTACAAGATATTTGATTAGCAACTGATTATTTAATCATTTAAGCTAAATTCATTGTACTCAATATATTTTTCTCTTTTTTCCTTTAAATCATGAAAAAATAACCATTTAATTTTAAGATGCAAGAATCTTTCAAGATACCTTTTAAAAAATATTAACTATCAGTCATGTGAGTTTCTCTTCTCATCATCTTTTAGAGATGCTTCTCTCACTTTCTAATACCACCGACATTTCAGGGCATCTTTGTCCCAGTACTGAAGCACTGGTCACCTACTTTTATGTTGTAAAACTCATAGAAGTGATTCTCAAGCATTGAAATCTCAAGTTTTTCAGGGACTAGTTCTTATATTTGCATTATATTATAAAATAATTTACTTGGCAGATTATTTTTAAATTTATTTCTTTGTAATTTTTTTTGAAGATTGTGAGGAAGTTCTGACAGGTACCAGAGACTCTATGTTATGAAGAACTCTAAAGTGCTGTGAGGTCAGTTAGGTGTCTGGGGAGATAGGCACATTATCACTATGTTTGTAAAGGCTCCAGCCTGAGTAAAGAACCCGGCCTGTGAAGGAAAGAGATTATTACATCCCTTTAGCACATCCAAAAAGCACTGCAGTGGGAAATGCAACACAAGACCGAAGAATTCCCCAGGACACTTTCTGAACACTTGAACTGATTAAAGATTAAGCATTATTTTTTCTTGCACCGGTCCCTTCCGAAGCGGTTCTTAAGCAAAACTTCTGAGACTGAAAAAGAGAAATTTCATAAATTTAGAAAGAACATGCTTTTGTTGAGTTTTGGTTGGTATTATAACTAATATAGATTAATAAAAAATAAGTATATTGTGAAATAGTGATTATGGAGTATATTACTATGATGCCTGGATGTTGTTGAATGATACTCATGATTTCCTTATTTTGTTCAATATTAAGCATTCCTGGGTATGAAAACATGATTCAATCAGAAGCATTTGGGTTCAGTTTATCTATACCATACTTCTTACATAAGAAATTATGATTTTTTCAGTTTATGACTTTTATTATTTTGTGTTTTCCTTATTAGCTTATAGGAAGAAATTATATTTGTGGTTGCCTTGAAAAAACTCCGATATTGATAAACTTATTACCATTTTTTTTTATTTTTAAAGATCCAATGTTTGAAAGTGATGATGCTAATTAAAAAAAAATAATAACTCAAAAAAAATAATGACTCAATGATTCTTCTCCTAAATGCTTTATTTGACTCTTCTCTTAAAATGCCCTTTAGGAATTTCTTTTTTAAGGGATCTATTTTTTGCCACCTCCATTATATTAGAGAATTTGTGCTTGCTTTCATACTGCCAAGGTTTAATTTTCTCATAGCATTTATCACATTATCAGGTTCTATCAGAATAGAGGTCTTGTTTTATTTTTCTGTGTATCTTTTGTACCTTGCAAAATTCCTGGTATTTGGTGAATCCTTCTCAAATATGTGTTTAATAAAGGATTATTGGCTCTCTCCTCAATCTATTATATGTGGGAAATAAGAACATACACATAGTTGCACATATAACCAAACGTAACCCATGTGTACCCTTAACATTCTAGCTAAGGGCAGAGTCACTGAGGAATCTTCACCCCTCGTTAAGCTACCACGAGACTTCCAGCCTCTGTCAACAGCACACATCATAAGTACTGGTCTAACAGTCTGACCTAGAATTTCTCATATGTCTGTGTTGACTTCTTGAGGTCAAAAATCTCTGATGCATCTTGTTTTCATCTACAGTGTTGTTATATGCCCAATATTATAGATCCATTACTTCATTTTAAAATGTGTAATCTCAAGTTAATTATATAATAATGCACCATTTAGTTAAATGACAGTCCATATTGCTATATTGTTTGTAGAGTTAGACAACTGCTTAAGTTTTAACAAACAAAGCAACAAAATAAAAAAGCTTAAAGTTCCTAGATCCCTTATTCTCCATCTCATTCTACCTCACTCCTCTCCTTTATTATATCATGTCAACCACTTCCAATTAAAAAAAGGAAATGAGTTCTAAAATGTATACTTATAGTACAACTTATCATTGTTTTCTGGGACACTCAACATTTCTGAACACATTTGCTATGTTCAGGAAATCTCCATCCTTTGGATTCTGCTTTCCCCATGTAAAAGAATAATCAGCTTCCTGGATCTTTGTGTCTAGGATCTGATCTGTAACAAATAGACTTGTTTGAGGGTCTAATACAAAAAGAAGCAAACTAAGGAAGGAGTTTCTATACAGAATCTACTGTGTTGGCAAGGGGTGATGTGAGAGGTGCCTGACAATGATTGCATTATCAAGATCCTGGAAAAGAATTAACAGTGACATTAAATTCTAGGTCATAGCAATAATAGCAATAATGTTAGCTATTACAATCAGTGGCTTCTGTGGAAAAAGAATACTTTCTCATTGGGTCACTTTGGTAGCCAGGATTGTAGCTTTGTTACTGAAAGTTCAGCTGGGAACCTGATAGAAGTAATCTAGTTTCCTCAGTTCTTTGAGTCACCCGATATCCTTTCAGTAAACTCCTTGTCAGCTTAATCTGTCAGGACATTTCTGTGCTTACCTGTAAAACACATACTAAGAGTTTCCTAATTACAACTCTTTCTCCTTTCAGCCCTGCTAATGATTAGGACCTTATTACTCTTAACTATCTCCTGAGTGATCTCCTTTCAATGATCTTCTTTTCAATGTATTATACCAGCTAATTTTTGAAATATGAACTTTATAATGTTTACGTTTTCTGATTAATTGTATCTCCTGATATTATAACATGGTTTACATATTTTAATCACTTCACCAAAATAATAATCTATTTTATTTCTTGAATTTTCTGCAAAGTTGACTTGAACCAAGTAATTAGTCTTTTGGTTGTAAATGTATGTCTGTAGTAGAAGATTAACATTGAAAACTATAATAATTGAGGTTTATTATATATATATATAAAGCACAAGAGTTGAGGTTTATTTTATATATATACATATATATAATATATATGTATGTAGTCTGTTTTAAAAATAAAAGTGGGTAGTTGAGGGAAAATCTTGTGAAAGTTAGTCTGGTATGATAAATAACTCGACTCTCCATCTTCTGGATATTAACACTGACCTTGTCTTTCCCACATAGTTTATTATAATAACAAATGCCACCATAGCAAAGATGACAGGTAAAGAGCAGAATGATAATTTATGAATTTAGATTATAAATATGAGCTAAGTGAAAGAAATTATTGCAGCTTGCACACCCACACATTCTCTCCTAGTGGGCAAACTTCATGGGAAGCAACTAGCCAAAGAAAGGTTGCTGACGGAGACTGAACCTGAATTCACAGCAATTCTTCCCCTCTTAGTAATTAAACATTCGTGGTTCCAGACTCCCATGTCCACATATATGTTGACAGAATATCATGAATGTTGATACATGATTTCTCTCAAAGAACACCAACTTCCCACTTGGCACATTGAATGGCTTGCTTAGCATTGACTCCAAGGAACTGGCATGTCTTTCTGTTCATGTAGGGACTCCCCTAGTGCCTCTGATGGTAAAGCATCTGCCTACAATGTGGGAGACCTGGGTTCAGTCCCCGGGTCAAGAAGATCCCCTGGAGAAGCAAATGGCAACCCACTCCAATACTCTTGCTTGGAAAATCCCATGGACCAAGAAGCCTGATAGGCTACAGTCCACAGGGTCCAAAGAGTCAGACAGGGCTGAGTGACTTCACTTTCACTTTCACTTTGTTCATGTACAGTCTATCCTGTCAAGATAATGTTGGCTATCTCAGTTAGAATCCATAATGTGTTGATTCTGGAGTTTAACACCCAAGTGACATTTGACATATTCTTCAGTTTATTCTTGTTGCAATCTGTGCTAAAGGAAATTAGCAGGTTTGTATTGAGTGGTATAGTATTGTAATTGAATTGTAATTCAATTCAACTGAATTGTAATATGGTGTACATCACTGTAAGATTATTTCTATTGTTATTTTTTATATTTTTATTTATACTATAAGTAGTTTAATAGAAATTAGCTCTCAGAAGATAAATATATTTCTGTTTTTGAAAAATATCAGCTTTTAATATCTAACTTTAATTTCTATTAATTTCTAGTGTTTACCACATAATTCTGAATTTCTTTCTTTAAGACGGGTTAAAGCTTTTTTATGTTTTTTTTTTTCCTTTACTTTCTGTACCACCATTTCAGGAAAAAAATTGATGAGAACTGTTTGCCCTGTATTACCTGATTAAATCTTCATAAACATTCTTAGAGGTAGATGGTATCTCCCTTAGGTAGCTGGCCCAAAGTCAAATTGCTTGTTCATATTTTGGTCTGTTGGTATCCCTTTAATCTGCAATTTGAAATCCCATAATTTATAGATCCATAATTTGAAATCCCATTACCTATTTCACAGGTTCAATTGCTTCTTTTTTTACTTTTTCGCTATGAAGATGAGCCTTCATTATTAATTCTTGGCTCTGCCCCATGTATCCTCTAGGTTTTTACTCCTGTAAGATTTACACTACCTCAGCAGTTTCCCTGGTAGCTCAATGGTGAAGACTCCGCCTGACAATGCAGGAGACGTGGATTTGATCCTGCTTCAGGGAGATCCCCCGCTCTGCAGAGCTGTTAAGCTCATGCATCACAACTATTGAGCCTGTGTTCTAGCGCCCAGGAACCAAAACTGTTGAGCCCACATGCCACAGCTACTGACGCCCGCGCATTTTCCAGAGCCTGTGCTCCTCAGGAAGAGAAGCCCACATCCCAAATCGAGAGGGTGGCAGTTTTCACTGCACCTGCTTCCCTAGTGGCTCAGTTGGTAAAGAGTCTGCCTGCAGTGCAGGAAACCCGGGTTCGATCCCTGGGTTGGGAAGATCCCCTGGAGAAAGAAATGGCAACCCACTCCAGTACCCTTGCCTGGAAAATCTCATGGACAGAGGAGCCTGGTTAGGCTGAAGTCCATGGAGTCACAAAGAGTCAGGCAGGACTGAGCGACTAACACTTACTAGATAAAAACCCCATACAGCAAATGAGGACCTAGCACAGCCAAAAACAAATAAATAAAATTGTTTTTAAAAGAGTCACACCATCTCACAATTCACAACACTCACAATATCAGCATAGACTTTTAACTCACTCAAACTATTTCTCTAGTCAATCCTTATTTTTAACATATTTTAAAAGTTATCTTATTTATGACAGTTTCAGATAATATTACCTATCTAGTTGAAAGTTATAGGTTCTGCTAACTTACTGCTTCATTTGGTATTTGTTTGTTTTGATTATTAAAAACAGTATGCTCCTTCCCGGAAATTTGAAAGGTACAGAGAAGTTCAAAATGGGAGAAAAATCCACTATACAGAGATAAAACCAAATGAAAAGGACAGCATAAAACCTTTATACCCAGGTGTAGCACCACATGCATCTTACGTTCCTCTGTTTTTTGCAAAAATTTTCCTTTAATTTTCCCTCCAAGGAAGGCAGCTTTGGTCTAAATGGACTGCTTGTAAACAGACATCATATTCTCCAAGGCACCAAAATATTCTTCTAACTTTGCTCAAAGAGAAGCACGTATTCAAACTGAGTCCTCTAGGTTCTTTTCCACCAGGTTGGCTATTTTCTGGCAGTAACATCACCTTGTCTCATTCATTAAAACTTAGATTCTAGTAGCATTTTTTTAAAAAAAAAGCTTTTTGCTTGTTTATTTTTCCAAGCCTTTTTTTCCTGTGTTTGGATAGTAGCCTTAGTATAGAGTACTAGAAATAATCACCAGATAAAGATAATGTTGATTATTTTTCCTCTTTGTACTTACTCATTTAAAGTTTACTTCTGGAAAAGGCACTTAATGTATACTTTCCACCATATAGCTGCCTTTAAGTTGTACTAGGTTTGACTTTAGTGAAGCTTTATTTAATGGCCTGAAAATAAAGACCAGAGCTGAAGACTATTTAAGTCCTCAGGGTCTTAAAGATTTTCAAATGTTTCTTTTTTTTAATCTCATGTATTTACTCAATGAAAACTTATTGAGCAGCTATTATGTACTAGGCATTATTGTGGTCCTGGTAACAAGGGTAAACAACAGCTGTTTGGGAACTTGGATATAAAATACAAATTTGGATTGTACTTGGGTTAAATCGGATAGAAAAGTAGTTTTGTCTTGGTATTGTGGTTCTGAAAACAAATACAAAGACTATTTTAGGTGATCCTCCTCCTTGCCCAGGTCTTAAGAAAGAACATTGTGAAACTTGATAACTGTGATTTCTAAACTGTTCACATTTTGGGCCAATTTATAATATTGAAACAAAAGTATTTACCAACTCAATAGACATATCACCAACTCAACATATCACCAACTCAATATATCACCAACTCAACAGACATGATTTTGAGCAAACTCTGGGAGATAGTGAAGGACAGGGGGCCCAGGCATGCTGCAGTCCCTGGGATGGCAAAGAGACAGACACAACTTAGCGATTGAACAACAGCAAAGCAGTAGAAGTAGCTAAAATGGCAGTGAGAAATACTGTTGTGAGGCACTTTTTTACATTGGATGTGAATTAAATCATTTAATTCTCACAACAACCCCATTTTACAGGAAATAAAAACTTAAGGGTATAGAAGTTAAATAGCTTGCTGAAGATGACACAGCCAAGCCAGTGGCAAAGCTGGGATTTGAAGAGCCATTCTTGCATTAGAGCCCACATTCTTATAACCACATCATCATTATGCTAAGTGTCCAGAAAGCGAAAGCTAAAGTGCACATGTGAGCTGAGAAAGCAGCTCAAGCACCATGAAATGCTGCTGAAACAGAATGAAGAATCAGAGAAAAATAAGGGGCACATTATGTGCACCCCTCTTTCTCTAGGATGAATCTCAAGGACTGCTAGAGGACACTACTGTTTGCCAGAATCCACCCACATGGTCTCACCTATGTCAGGGAAGGGAGAAAATGCAATCATATCTGGAGGGCAGCATTCTCAGTTAGCCATTTTACTACTGTTGGCAAAAAGCAGAATGAATTTAGGGAGAAAACCAATGATTTCTGCCATAATCCTGCCCTCTAACTTCAGTATTATAGTGTATTCTACTGAAGTAGCTTTGAACAACAGGTCAAATTAAGAAGATACCTATTGTAAATAATATGACCTTTTTACATAAGGATTAATGGAAATGATTTCACACTTTTAAAGTTAGCAAGGATATAAGTATTACTTTAGGCATTATCTAAATACTACATATATATATATGTATAACATATAACACATAAAAGATAAATATGTTCTTATGTATTTCAATAAAAATGCATCACTTCCTGCACAGAAGCATCCAATGCCTATTTCACGCAGAGTAAAAGCAAACGTTTCTAATGGCCTACAAGGCTTCAGCCAAACTGCATCTTTTCCCCTGTCTTCATTTTTTACCCTCTCTTTCTCTTTCTCACTCACTGCCCTCCAACTGCTCCATGATATTCCTGGAGTAACTGCAACACTTTGGTTCTGGACATTTGTACCAGCAAGCTTCAACTGGAGATGATTTCCCCTGAGAACCAGGAGGTTTGAATCCTTGTCTCCTTCCCGTCTCCTTCATTCATGTCACTTTCTCAGTGAGTCCTCCTCTGACCATCTCTTTGTATTTCAACGTTCACCCCAAGCCCAGGCACGTCTTAGCTCCCTTCCCTGTTTCATTCTTATCATAATATGCAGTACCCTGTAGCTATCTCTCTCTCTCAGTCTCTCCATCATGTCTCATTCTTTGCAACCCCATGGACTGTAGCCAGCCAGGCTCCTCTGTCCATGGAATTCTCCAACAAGAATACTGGAGTGGGTTGCAATTTCCTTCTCCAGTGGATCTTCCCTGATCAGGGATTGAACCCACTTCTCCCACATGGCAGACAGATTCTTCACCTCCTGAGCCATTGGGGAAGCCCTTCAATATTCCCTATAACTTTCTTGTTGCTCCTTTTTTCTGTTTTCTGTCTTTTTCCACTAGAATGACAGACCTGTGAAGGTTATCCCTGCAGCACAGAAAAAGATTGGGCACCTCATAGGAACTCAATGAATATTTTAGATGACTAGGAACGTAATCATCTCATCTCTTTTTAGATGAGAGTGCTAGACGTTGTCTCCATTTGTCAACTTCAGTTAACATTGTCATGCTGTTTTCAATTTTAGCACTTGATAGCTATTTGTTCACTATGACTTTATACATTTTTAATTAAAATATTTTCCATTTTTAGGTAATCAAATATTTTGAAGTGTTAGAACTACAACAATGCAAAGGAAGTATGAGATGCTGAGCATGAAGACTAAAGTCTTCAGGCAGTTTGCTCAGTAACTAGTTTACATTCCTCCCCTCCAACACCATTTAAAACCTAAGGAGTTCGTGTCTAAATCATCCACCTCATTAAGCAGAGGTGCAACTCCTTCTGCCAGTTTCTAAAGGGTTGCTTGAATTGTTTTTGTGTTCTGCTACACTTTGTCTCCACTTCCTCTCCTAATCTATTTTTCAGGGAAATCTAATTTCTTTTCTAAATTGGAGTTGTGTGCTGCCAGGTTTGATATTTTACTATCCACATTCTCATTCACACTATCATCTCGAAACTTCTGATTCAAAAGCATCACAGAGAATTGTTTTGGAATATATATTTTGATTGAAGTACCATCTTATTTAAACATATCAGAATTAATTGTTCTTCTCCTACAAATGCCTGTGTGTATCTTTGCATATTAGATTGTCACATATGCTGGCAAGAATTAAAAATTGTCTGTTTAAGCAATCATGGAATTTGGTCTGACTTGAAAAATATAACTATTTTTTTAATCAGCAAAACTGCTATGCATACGTTTCAAAGATATTGATTTTTTTTTTTTTTTTTTTTTCCGCCAAAGATATTGATTTTTAATTCATACTCCCTGGTGGCTGAGGTGGACATGACTGAGTAACTAACACTTTCACATTTTTAAAATTAATATCCCATCATTTTAGAATATGACATTTCATGGTTTTATACAATAATCATTTACTATATGTTAGGTCTCAAAGATTTCTTTATTAGATACAGTCTTCAAATGAGAATATATTATTTATATACATACATACATGCGCTCAGTTGTGTTTGACTGTTTGCAACTCCATGGACTATAAGCCACCAGGCTCCTCTGTCCATGGAATTCTTCAGGCAAGAATGTTGGAGTGGGTAGCCATTCCATTCCCTGGGTGTTCTTTCTGACCTGGGGATCAAACCCAGATCTCCCACATTGCAGGCAGATTCTTCAATGTCTGAGTCATTAGGGAAGCCCCACATATATTATTTGGGGTCAACATATTTTTGAATTTTGAAGATATGGAAACACTTTTACATTAATACTAATCCATTCATGGGATTAAATTCTCTGTTTGGTAAACTTGTGAACATGAGAGATTTGATTGACCGTGTATGCTCTTTTTGCACATACTTTCAGGCGTGGAGTGTGTAAGTTTCATTGTAAGTATTATCTGTGTACCTGGGTAGAATAATAATGGTACACTACAAAATCTGCCTCACAGCCAGGAATATGAAATGCCTGTCCATCAGGATATTAATTTGTCATCATATGCAAGGATATTTATGCTAGGGTTTAATTTCCTTTTTCTTTATTATTAATGATGCTTTATACTTGAAAGAAATTCTATCTTGAAAGCTTCTTAGAATCATTAATCCTCATGCTATATAAGAAGTAGTTAAGAATTCTTATCCATACTTGGAAATGCAAAGAGTAAGAAAGAACTAAAATGGATAAGTTAGTCCATGTTGTAGATAGTAATCCTTTCTATTAAAAAAAAAAAAAAAAAAAAAAAGACTTCGCAGACACTACAGGACTGAACAGAGACAAGTTGATTGTGGTTTATTCTATTTAAGTGTTTAATTTTTTTGTCTGTTTGTGTGGGTAGAATAATTTATAGCTTCATAGAGTGGGAGAATTCAGATATAAAAGGACTATTATCTTTGCCTTTGTCATGGACTAGTAAGTACCTGAACTTATCTTTTCTTGTATCCAATCCTGTTTCAATAGTAAAGAATGAAACTCTAAATGTTTGCATGCATAAAGGAATGCATTCACATGTGTCAATTTCAAAATAATAATAATAATAAAATAAAATAAAACCCTTTGAGACACCTGGTCTATTTAGTGAGTGAACAAGTAAGTAAAAGTCTCTCAGTTGTGTACAACTCTTTGTGTCCCCATGGCCTATACAGTCAATGGAATTCTCCATGGCAGAATACTGGAGTGGGTAATCATTCCCTTCCCCGGGTGATCTGAGCCTCATCTTATAAAATTATGTCTTATTTCAGGTGACTTTAAAATTTGCAGTGTTCCTATTCAACGCTTTATTTGGAAGTAGATCAGTGGTTTCTTTTAATTTTTTCAAGTCAATTTATTTTCTGATGCTGAAAAAAATGTAAAAATCAGAAAAAATTCTTAGCTATTAATATTCACGTTATAATTTAAAAATGAAAGAGGCATTTAGCAAATAAGGAATTTTAAAGAGGATAATGAGGAAAGTTCTGAAATAGTTTTGAATATGGTAAAAAAAAAAAAAAGTAAATATCTTTGTAAAAAGGGAAAAATCCCTGAAATAAAAAATGAAAAGTGCAGACTCTGCCTAACTAGAAAAGAATTCACCAAAGAATGATAAATGGCAACCTGTATCTCATTCTGCTTTTGAGTATCACTTACTTGTTCTTTCTCTCTTCCTTGGCAACTTGTTCATGTTTTTGTGTGGCACTTATGTACTGCAACTTATGTACTTTGACAAGCCTCTCTGCCTTTAGTCTACAGACGTCGTCTGATCAGGAACAGAGTGCAAGGCGTCTGTATATCCTTACTGCTTCCTCAGCACCTAGGAGTTATTAAGTACTCAATAAACATTTGCTGAACTAAAAAGAAACATAAAAGAAATTACTAGGCTGTAGAAAATAATTACATATAAAGACATTTACATTTACTCACAGTGCTAGTGGTTAAGAAATTCAAATTTTTGTGAATAACCAATCTTTCTCACTCTGATTTTTCCATAACCAGGCATAATTCTTTCACTCGGCATTGTATGTAAGCAACGGAGAAACTCTACTAGCTCATTTTCCTTTTCAAAGTTTTTTTTTTTAAATAGAATTATAGTTGACTTACAATATTAAGTTAGCTTCTATTGTAAAACATTGTGATTTAATATTTTTATAGAATTTCTATAAAATATTGACTATATTCCCTTAATATAGGTGTACCTCTTAATTCCCTTCGCCTAGTGGCTCTATCCCCACCCTTCTCTCCACTGGTAACCACCAGTTTACCCTCTCTAACAATAAACTTGCTTCTGTTTTATTATATTCATTTTACTTTTTTGACTCCACATATAAGTGAAAATATACAGTATTTATATTTGTCTGTTGGGCTGATTTCACTAAGTATAAACACCCTACTGGTCCATCTACGGGCTTTCCTGGTGGCTCAGTTGGTGAAGAATCTGCCTGCAATGCAGGAAATCTGGGTTCGATCCCTGGCTCACAAATGGTAAGATTTCATTTTTTGCATGGCTGAGTTTGTACACAACATCTTAATCCACTATTCTGTTGATACATATAGACTGTTTTTCTATCTTGGCTATTGTAAGTAATGTGGTATGACCATTCAAGTATTCAAGTGTTAGTCACTCAGTCGTGTCAAACTCTGTGATCCCATGGACTGTAGCCCACCAGTCTCCTCTGTCCAGGGAATTGTCCAGGCAAGAATACAGGAGTGGGTATCCATTCCCTTCTCCAGGGGATCTTCCTGACCAAGGAATTGAACCCAGGTCTCCTGCATTGCAGACAGATTCTTTGTCATCTAAGCCACCAGAGAAGCCTGTGGACATTGGGGTGCTTATATCATTTTGAATCAATATTTTTGTTTTCTTCAGCTATATACTCAGTAGTAGAGTTGCTGGATAAAGAGGTAGTTTTATTTTTAATTTTTTGAGGAACTTCCATACTGTTTTCCATAGTGGCTACACCAATTTACAGTCACACCAGCAGTACAACTGTTCTCTTTTATCCACAGGTTTTGCAACATTTGTAATTTCTTATCTTTTTGATTATAGTCATTCTGATAGTGTGAGATGATATCTCGGTGTAGTTTTGATTTATGTTTCCCTAGTAATTGACTATGTTGAGAATCTTTTCATGTAGCAGTTGGCAATCTATACATCTTCTTTGGAAAATTGCCTATTTGGTTCTTCTCTCAATTTTTAATCAGGTTATTTGTTTTTTGACATTGAGTTTATGAGTTCTTTTATATTGTGGATATTAACCTCTTATCAGACATATTATTTGCAAATATCTTCTCCCATTCAATATATTGCCTTCTTGTTTTCTTTGCTTTGCAGTTTTCTAAGCTTGATCCGATCTCATTTATTTACATTTGCTTTTGTTTCCCTTGCTAGAGGAGACATGTTAAAAAAAATTGCTAAAACTTATGTCAAAGAGTATACTGCCAGTTTTCTTCTACGAGTTTTATGGTTTCTACTCTTTCTACTCTTTAGGTATTTAATTCCTTTTGAGTTTACTTTTGGATAGGATATGACATAAAATGTTCTAAGTTCATTGAGGCTGGGTCTGTGCAAAAGATGTTAGAGCTCTCTACTGAGCTGATCCACTCCTACCCGGATCTGCATGTGGATATGTATGCCTGAAGCGGTGGTTTCCATCCTGGAGCTGGTTTCACTACCTCCCAACTATGCGCACAGGATGGTGTGCTGGCAATGGCTGCCTCTGCCTAGACAGAAGCAGAGCTAGGCTCAGAGCTGGCCTTGTTCCCGAGTAGTGTGCTCACTGTCATTGGCAATGCGAGCCTCCACCTTAGAGGGGATCAGTGCCTGAGCACGAGGGGCTAACGTACTAGACTGCACCTGGAAAGCCAGCCAGAACAGGACGCAGTTTTCAATCTGCTGCCTCTGTGCTGTGACTGGGAGAAAGAAAGTCTGTGCCCATGCTCTTCAGAGCCAAGTCTCAGTTTCTAGAGCCCTTCAGTAAGCCCCACTGGTTTTTAAGCCAGTTGGGACTCATCTCCCTAGTGTCAGGCCCCGTGGAGGGTCCCCAAATTTGTTATAACCCCATTTCTCTTCTGGATCATCAGCTAGGGGTGTGGGTTCTAACTAAATTTGTTTTCTCTCTTCCTACCAGATTCTGTGTGGACCTCCCCCCTCCTCCCACAGTATTTGTTGTAGAAGAGCCATTCTGCAAGCCTTCAGGTCAATTTCAGCAAAAGTTGCTCTATATGCAGTTGTAGTTTTGATAAGTTCCTCAGAGGAGTGAGCTTAGAGTCCTCCTACTCCACTACATTGAGCTCACCTCCCAGGTTCTTTTGTTGTCATTGTTTGCCTGCTTTTTTTTTTTTTCCCCAACTTTCATTCTGTTGTCTCCTTAAAACCTTACCATAACCTAGCAATGAAATTATGTAAACTCTCTCTACATTTGTGTACCTTTCATAACTTAGACATTACAAAAGGTATCTAGCAAGCTAGTGTAAAATCATGTGTGTTTTTAGCAGTTCAGATATTATATTAGTTGTGGAGTTTAAAAATATAGGAACTTAAATACAAATCATCTTTTACTCTTGATAAATTGTTAAGCTTTTGTATTTGTAAAAACAGTATTTGGAAACAAATTTGTCATGAACTTTCTTGTCTTTCTCAATAATTTTACCCAAGTCCTTTCACTTTCTCTTAAATGATATCTTTACATCTCAGGAATTCCTTCAGTTCAGTTCAGTTCAGTCACTCAGTCATGCTTGACTCTTTGCAGCCCCATGAACCACAGCACACCAGGCCTCCCTGTACATCACCAGGTCCCAGAGTCTACCCAAACTCATGTCCATTGAGTCGGTGATGCCATCCAACCATCTCATCCTCAAAGTATTAGAGTTTCAGCTTCAGCATCAGTCCTTCCAATGAACACCCAGGACTGATCTCCTTTAGGATGGACTGGTTGGATCTCCTTGCAGACCAAGGGACTCTCAAGAGTCTTCTCCAACACCGCAGTTCAAAAGCATCAACTGTTCTACACTCAGCTTTCTTGCGTCGGTGTTCTGGTGGGTGGAGCTGGATGTGTTCCCTCTGGAGTGCAATGAGGTGGCCAGTAGTGAGTTTTCAGGTGTCTATGGGTTCTGTGTGACTTTTGGCTACCTGTATTTTAATGCTTAGGGTTATGTTTCTGCGTTGTTGGAGAATGAGCTTGGTGTGTTTTGCTCTGAAACTTGTTGGCTCTTGGTTGGCCCTTCATTTCAGTGTAGGTATGGAGGCTTTTGGATGAGTTCTTGTTGATTAATGTTCCCTGGGGTCAGGAGCTTCCTGGCGTTCTCAAGTCTTGGATTTAAACCTCCTGCCTCTGCCTTTCAGTCTTATCCTCACAGTAGCCTTAAGAATCTCCATCCATACCTCACTGATGATAAAACATCTAGGTTAATGGTGAAAAGATTCTCCACAGTGAGGGACAACCAGAGAGGATCGCAGAGTTTCATGGAGAAGAGAAGAGGGAGGAGGGAGATAGAGGTGACCAGGAGGAGAAGAGGGGGAATCAAAATGGGAGAGGGCAATCTAGCCAGTAATCAATTCCTATGTCTCTCCACAGTCTGAAACACTCAGAGAGGTTCACAGAGTTACACAGAGAAGAGAAGAGGGAGACAGAATATAGAGGTGACCAGGAGAAGAGGGGGAGTCAAAAGGAGAGAGACAGATCTAGCCAGTATTCAGTTCCCTAAATGTGTTCTCCACAGCCCGGAACACCCAAAGAGATTCACAGATTTGGGTAGAGAAGGGAAGGGGGAGGGAGGAGATAGAGTTGACCTGGGGAGAAAAGGGAGAGTCAAAAGGGGGAGAGAGCAATCAAGCCAGTAATTACACTCCTAATGGGTAAAATAGGTCCTGAAAATTGGATTCTTAAAGGTACAAAATTGATAACAAATACCAAAAAGCAAAGATAAAAATCTAGAGTAGAGGTTAGACTCTCAAAAATACAATATTTTTTAAAAAATGACAAAAATTATAAAATATATATATACATATGAAATTTGCTTTAAAAACAGGGTCTTTTTTTTTTGCAAGGTAATAGTAGGTTATAAAAATGAAAATTAAAGGAGTGATAAAGAACTTAAAATTTTTAAAAATTAAAAAATGATAATAGTGAACTATGTCTCAGAATTTCTCTGAAGCTATTGAGCACAGTAGTTTCAGATAGTTCAGTTTCAGATAGTTTCTTGTTCAAGTTAATACTTCTTCTCAAGGTCTCTAGGCCCCTTCCAATGTAGTCAGTGCTAACTGCAGGATTTTAATCTGTTGCACCTGTCACTCCCAAAGCGGTTCCCTCTTCTTTGTTTATTTTGGCTTCCTCTGTTTGCAGGTCTCTTCAGTGTTTAATTTCTGCCTGGAGGGGCTGATGTTGAAGCTGAAACTCCAATACTTTGGCTACCTGATGCGGAGAGCTGACTCATTTGAAAAGACCCTGATGCTGGGAAAGATTGAGGGCAGGAGGAGAAGGGGGCAACAGAGGATGAGATGGTTGGATGGCATCACCGACTCAATGGACATGGGTTTGGGTGGACTCCGGGAGTTAGTGATGGACAGGGAGGCCTGGCGTGCTGTGGTTCATGGGGTCACAAAGAGTCAGACACGACTGAGCGACTGAACTGAGCTGAACTGACTGACACAAGGGGCATCGGTGGCCACTTATTTAGGTTCACTAGTTCCGTTGTGCTCTGGGGAGGGAGGAAGACTGCAAACGAATATCACTGGCCTGTGTGGGGAGCGCTTCAGTGTCTGGGCTACAGTGGGTTTGCCCCTGCTCACGGCGTCTGTTGCTTTCCTGGTCTACACTGCTCAGGCTCCAGGTTGCTCTGCAGGGGAACTGTCTAAAGTGTGCCCTGGGATGCATGCAGTTCCCAGGACTAAGCCGCTCAGGTTCAGGTTCTTGGGTACTCCAGAAAAGCACAGACTCGGTTGGGCCAATAATTTGTGCCTTTCCCAGGTCTGAGCAGCTTAGGGGACCAGGTGCTGGCGAGTGCACTCTGCCCAGGTGGGCGGTGCCTCTTATCGCCTACCCAGTTCCAGCCCCTTGGCTTCCTGGGTGCGCTGTCAGAGCGTCATCTCAGGCGTGCCGTGTGTTTCCTCTGGGAAGCTGATCTCTGGCTGCGACCTTCCTGGTGGATGTCAACCGCCGAGGATCCAGGAAGACTTGGTTAGCAACTGGGAGCCTGCTCTCAGTTTGGTGGAGAAAGCTGTCTCTGGGGCCAAGATTGCCCCTTGCCTTCCAGCTCTGGCTGGCACATGCCCGCCTCTCTGCCTCCGGTGGGGGGATGAACTGGTCTGCAGCCGGCTAACTCTCCTCTGGTGATAGCTCAATCCTTTATTCTATGAGCAGGCCAAGATATATCTTATAGCTTTTCACTGGAAAGTTCTGTCTCTCTCTCTCTCTCTCTCTGGCTATCCCACAGTTTGGGTTGCTATCTCATGTTAGCTCCCTCAGATCGTATTCAGGGCATTTGGACCAGGTCCTTACTCTAAGCATGCTACCCACGCCTCCCTCTTCAACCCCCGCTGGCTGCTGGCAGACATGAGCAACTGGGCTACTTCTCCACTGGGAGTTGAGGTTAGGCATGAATTCTGTGTGTATGTTTGTTTGCTTGTTTGTTTTTTACCCCTCTTCCTGGTTATGCTGCCCTCTGAGATTCCAAAACTCCCACAGACCCGCCGGTGGGAGGGTTTCCTGGCTTTTGGAAACTTCTCCTCTTTCAAGACTCCCTCCTCCAGATGGGTCTCTGTCTGTAACTCTTTTGTCTCTCTTTTTATCTTTTATATTTTGTTCTACCTCTTTTTGAAGGGAATGGGCTGCTTTTCTGAGTGCCTGGTGTCCTCTGCCAGCGTTCAGAAGTTGTTCTGTGGAATTTGCTCAGTATTCAAATGATTTTTCAATGAATTTGTGGGGGAGAAAGTGGTCTCCCTGTCCTTTTCCTCTGCCATCTTAGGACCGCCCCTTGGATTCTCTATTTAAGTTGAACTGATGACAGTGATTCCTAGAGGACAGATGTTTTGTGAATCTTTGTATTCTGATCCTTAGATTTTTGTCAAATTTTTAATGGCTGAGGCATGTGTTTAATAAAATAATAAAATGTTTGGTGCCTGTTTATATATCATAGACAGTATGCACAAGATTCTCTATCTTCCAGCAGCAGAGAAACTGGATCATTAATGCCAGATATAACTATCAAAGAAATTCCTCCATTTTCAACTGAGTCATTTTAGAAACCATAATATGATATTAGTATCTTTTAAAAAGTGTAGAATCCATTGATTGTAAAGTCGTTTTACATAAGTAATATGACATATCTTTGAGAACAGCCATCCCTATATGTGTGAGGTGCTATCTTATCATGATCATCCCACATTCTACAATTGCTGTATTTGCCTTGACCTCTGTAGGTTTTTCAGACCACAAACACTGCAGATTTTATAATTCAGATTCTATCCTTGGGCTAAAAGTGGTAAAAATAGGGAACTCACCCTATGGTGACTTCTTTTTTCAGATTTTTTTATCTTTCTATAATCTGTCTCATTTTTTTTTTTTTTTTGAAAGGTTTTAGGAAGTTGTTTTTTTGTTTTTTGTTTTTTATGTTTGTTTGGTATTTTGTTTAGAGTTGTGCTTACTATCTGATGAAGGTCAGTCCTCCAGGAGTTTACTCAGCTAAAACTGAAATAGAACTAACCAACAGTCCACATGTTTCAAATATATACAGAGAAGAGAAACATTTTACAGTTATCTAAGTATTCACCATTTGTAGCATTTGGGTCCAGCCCCTGCCCCACATATACAAGCCCTTTGTATCAGTTGAAGTTCTCCTGAGAAGCAGGTTCAATAGGATATAGATATGCATGGAAAATAGATGGGGAAACAGTGGAAACAGTGGCTGACTTTATTTTCGGGGGCTCTAAAATCACTGCAGATGGTGATTGCAGCCATGAAATTAAAAGATGCTTACTCCTTGGAAGGAAAGTTATGACCACCCTAGATAACATACTAAAAAGCAGAGACATCTATAGGCCTGTTTTTTCAGCCCTGATATAAGGGTTATTCCTATAATAGAGGCTTTCTGGCATCTTAACTGAAAATCTGGTGGGTTCAGTGCAATTTCTCCAACCTTTCATTTTGAACATCATCTACTAATGTGTGAAATCCAAAATTATGGATTTACCAGCTCTACCTAAATGTTCTGCAAGTCATTTGTTACAATATCTATGAAAATTAAGGGTATTATGCTGAAAAAAATAATTCAGACACGATAACTAATACTATATGGTATCTTTTATACACAGAATCTTAAAAAATAAAAAGTTGATCTCATAGAAACAGACAAGAATGGTGGTTGCCAAGACCTGGAGAAGGGAGGGGAAAATGGGGAGATGTAGGTCCCAGTGTATGTAGATGTAGTTATAATATGAATAAGTTCTGAGAATCTAATGTACAGATGATGAGGTTTGTAACACTGTACTATATACTGAAATAGCTGAGAGTAGATCTTAAGCATTCTCACCACACAAAAATGAACTATGTAAGTTTATGAATGTGTTAATTATCTTGACCTTGATAATTATTTTACAATGTATATGTATATCAAATCATCACATTATATATCAAATACAATTATGTTTGTCAGTTATTCCTCAAAAAATCTGGACAAAAGTCGTTTTACATTGTAAAACCATATGTTTAATATTATCAAAGGTATATTTATATGGCATAAAAAATCTTTAGTGAAAAATAAAAATCATCTAATTAATTAAAAATAATGATGCCCGGAATAAAGCTACAGGATTTTAGAACTTATTCTGTGTTATCCTTCCCTCAAGGATTCTAGTCCTGGATCTGTGTCACCCAGCATCTAAAAGGAAATGCTCTGTACATTTTATACACATTATAGTTGCTCACAACGGGAAGGTGAGTGTAGTATCTATTGCTCTGATATGGCTGAGAGAGAAGAAACTTTACATTGTATATTTTATAGAAATCACCTCTAATTTTCCATAGTATTTCTTTTTGTTTCACAGACTGAGGTTATCTGTCTTATAGATAGATAAGGATTCATTTTCATTATATATATATATAAAATATTATATAATATTCATATATATAATTATATATATTATATATATAATGAATATATTTATATATTCATTAGAAATGTGTATATGTATTCATTTTCAGAGTTGTGGTTATCCTTTGATATAGATATTTTAATAGTAGAGAAAGTTCTAAAAAGAAGGAAAAATGTCATACTTATTTCCATTTCATCTGTTGATGTTCACTATTTTCTTTTAAAAATACTAGGTATTGCAATCAGGAAATTTTCATGCTCACTGATGATACTGACTTTCCAGTTTTATTTAAAGTAGCTTTGTTGCAATCTATTCAGTCTTAATACTTTCATATCTATATTTTTATCACTACCATCAATATTATCTATATCATAGAGCAACTATGGTAAAAAAATCCATATCTGAATACAATAGTGTAAATAATGCAGGGAATTCAAAGGTTACAATATTTGAAACTGTTATTGATATGTAATACTAGCATGACATGATTTACTTTATTTTTCCATTGAGGAAGGATACCTTTAATTTTTAAAATGCTGCTTAGATGTGGATGTAAAACCTATAAAACATGTTATTTAATGTAAAACACTTGAAAGTCAAACTCAAGATTTAAATAATCCTGTAAAATGCTATTTCAGTTCATTTTAAGGTATACATTTTGCATTTAAAAATATACAAAATAGAATACTTGTACGTACTGATCACATGGATCACAGCCTTGTCTATCCCAATGAAACTATGAGCCATGAAGTGTAGGGCCACCCAGGATTGACAGGTCGTGGTGGAAAGTTCTGACCAAACATGGTCCACTGAAGAAGGCAATGGCAAACCACTTCAATATTGTTACCTTGAGAACACCATGAACAGTATAAAAAGGCAAAAAGAAATATGGCACTGAAAGATGAACTCCCCAGGTCAATAGGTGCCCAATATGCTACTGGAAAAGAGTGGAGAAATGACTCCAGAAAAAAATGAAGAGGCTGAGCCAAAGCAAAAGCAATGCCCAGTCATGAATGTGACTCATGACAGAAATAAAACTCTGATGCTGTAAAAAAACAATATTGCAAAGGAACCTGAAATGTTAGGTCCATGAATCAAGGTAAATTGGAAGTGGTCAAACAGTAGATGGCAAGGATGAACATTGAAATTTTAGGAATCAGTGAACTAAAATGGACAAAAATGGGTGTATTTAATTCAGATGACCATTAAATCTACTAATGTGGGCAAGAATCCCTTACAAGAAATGGAATAGCCCTCATAGTCAACAAAGAGTCCAAAATTCAGTACTTGGGTACAATCTTAAAAATGACAGAATGATCTCTCTTCATTTCCGAGGCAAACCATTCAATATCACGGTAATCCAAGTCTGTGCCCCAACCACTAATGCCAAAGAAGCTGAGGTTGAATAGTACTATGATGACCTACAAGACCTTCTGGAAGTAACAGCAAAAAAAGAGATGTCCTTTTCATCACACAGGACTGGAATTCAAAAGTAGAAAGTCAGGAGATACCTGGAGTAACATCAAGTTTGGCCTTGGAGTACAAAATGAAGCAGAGCAAAGGCTAACAGAGTTTTGCCAAGAGAACACACAGGTCATAGCAAACACCCTCTTCCAACAACACAAGAAATGATTCTGCACATGGACATCACCAGGTGGTCAATACTGAAATCAGATCAGTTATATTCATTGCAGCCAAAGATGGAGAAGCTCTAAACAGTCAGCAAAAACAAGACCAGAAGCTGACTGTGGCTCATATCATGAAATCCTAATTGCCAAATTCAGACTTAAATTGAAGTAAGGAAAACCACTAGACCATTCAGGTATGACCTGAATCAAATCTCTTATGATTATATGGTGGAAGTGACAAATAGATTCAAGGGATTAGATCTGATAGACAGAGGGCCTGAAGAACTAAGGATGAAGGTTCATAACATTGTCCAGGAGGCAGTGATCAAAACCATCCCCAAGAAAACAAAATGCAAAGAGGCCAAATGGTTGTATGAGGAGGCCTTACAAATAACTGAGAAAAGAAGAGAAGAAAAAGGCAAAGGATAAAAGGAAAGATACATTCATCTGAATGAAAATTTCCAAAGAATAACAAGGAGAGATAAGAAAGCCTTCCTAAGTGGTCAATGCAAAGAAATAGAGGAAAATGATAGAATGGGAAAGACTAGAGATCTCTTCAAGAAAATTAGAGATACCGAGGGACTATTTCATGCAAAGATGGGGACAATAAAGAACAGAAACAGCATGAACCTAATAGAAGCAGAAGATATTAAGAAGAGGCGCCAAGAATACACAGAAGAACTATACAAAAAAGATCTTAATAACCCAGATAACCACTATGGTGTGATCACTCACCTAGAGTCAGACATCCTGGTGTGTGAATTCAAATGGTTTTCAGAAGCATCACCGTAGACAAAGGTAGTGAAGGTGATGGAATTTCCACTGAGCTATTTCAAATCCTGAAAGATGATGCTGTGAAAGTGCTGCACTGAATATGTCAGCAAATTTGGAAAACTCAGCAGTGGCCATAGAACTGGAAAAGGTCAGTTTTCATTCCAATCCCAAAGAAGGGCAATGCCAAAGAATGTTCAAACTACTACACAATTGCACTCATTTCATATGTCAGCAAAGTAATGCTTAAAATTCTCCAAGCTAAACTTCAACAGTACATGAACCCAGCACTTCCAGATGTTCAGGTTGGATTTAGAAAAGCCAGAGGAACCAGAAATCAAATTGCCCACATCCTTTGGATCATCAAAAAAGTAAGAGAATTCCAGAAAACCACCTGCTTCTGCTTCATCGACTATGCTAAAGCCTTTGACTGTATGGATGACAGCAAACTGGAAATTTCTTCAGGAGATGAGAATACCAGACCACCTTAGCTGCCTCCTGAGAAACCTGTGTTCAGGTTAAGAAGCATCAGTTAGAACCAACTATGAACTTTTTCTAATATTAGTACTTCTAATAGTTAGACGTGATGGGAATTTAAGTTTTGAAACAACCTCTGTAAAAGTATAAACTTTAATTATAATACACTTCAAAATATTGGAGATTCAAGGCTACTGAATCAAAATATCAATATCTTCTTAATCCAATGTAACTATTTTTAAGAGTAGAGCAAATTAGTCTAATGACTAGAAGGGATCACAGGAGAACTCTGATTTTTCCTGATTTTTTGTAGAAAGATATTTCATCTATCCTAAATGTAATACCTAAGACTGAAACCATACAACACCAATTATTTTATATTTAATAATCTTATTGTCTAAAATATTTGCACATTATGTTATTTGGAGATCTGAAGTAATATTTTCTTTGTCTATCTATAATCAGGATAGATATATTTTTAACAGCTTAATTAAGCATTAATCCACAATGTGCTGCTTCTGATGTCACTCCTCATAGGGCACAGCCCTGACCACGCTTACAGTCACCCTGGGAGGCCATGGTTTTGGAGGGCTCTGTTTGATTGTCTTTTCCCTCATCTCTCTTAAATCACGTGCATCCACTCACATCACACCAGCTGTTAGCCTCTAGTAATCACCAGCTAATTGATCTATTATTTTTGATAATGCTCTGGAGCATGAATGCTCCACAGTTTCACAATTAAGCCTTATCCCTTGCGGCAATAGTCTTTGAGGCCAGACTTTGAGACTTGTTCCAATCTTAGTAGAGTGCTAAAATTCTTTCTGTACTTCTCTGTGTTAAAATTTTAACTGCCCTGTGGTTTAGCATGTCATGCTTATGTAAACATTAATTTTCACAGAACATAGTAAGGTAAGGAATAATTTCCTGGAAGAATAGAAATGTTGCCTGCCTGATGTTTGCAGACACAGGATTGGCACCATAAATGTACACATATTAGAGTTACAAATTTAAATGATAGGATTTTATTTCATTGTAAGAATAAATGCAAGGGGAGGGTGGGCGAAAGAAGATAAGATGGCGCGATGGCATCACTGACTCACTGGAAATGAGTTTGAGCAAACTCAGAGAGATGGTGAAGGACAGGGACCCCTGGCGTGCTGCCGTCCATGGGGTCCCAAAGAGTCAGACACGACTTAGAGAATGAACAACAGCAACAACAAAGAATAAACACAGTGAAATGAGTTAACCAATCGTAGCAACTGTTCGCCCTGTTTATATGAAACATAGAGTGGCCTTAGACCTACATTACAAATCTTCTTTTCTTTATGCTAGTTAATTGTTAATGTATTTTATACAGAAGTTGATGACTATCATTTTATAAATTTTAGCACATCACTATAGGTATGTTGTATGCAACTTCATATATATATACACACATATATATAAACTATTAACAGTTGCATAAATGCAATTTTAGAGACCTCAGCCTAAAAATTAAATTGTGGTAAAACAGCTATATTATAATATTGATATATGTTTTAAGAAAGCTTGATCCCTCTAGATAGTAATAGAATTTATAATACATTAATTTATAGAAAAATTTCTTTGTCTAGTTTAGATAAAGCAAGAATATGTGACAGATAAGTAAAGCAAATGCACTGCTTTGATATAATTTTTATTATAATGATGATGGAAGAGTTGCATTTGGGGATAAAATAATGACATACAAACATAAAGAGTTATAAATGATGACTAGAGAAACTATAAAATTATTTTATAATTTCCTCTAAAATCACTTAATTAACAATATTAACATTGAATATATTGTGTAATGTCAGCATGCAATTAAACTCAATTCTGGGTTTTAAACATTTAAAGGCATAATACTGTATATAGAACTTATAATAATTTCTCTGTAATAAGAAAAGAATATAAACATTATAAATGAAAGTATCTAAAATTCTGCCTTATTACCACACTAATACTTCATTGTAAGTAGAATGAAGCTATAGTTCCTGTCAGGAACAATGATGGGTTTTTGGAATAACATTTTGCCTCAGGTTGATCACTTCTTTTCAAGGATTTGGTTTCTCATCCTATGATTCAGAAAGCTTAGTTGCCAACAAGCCCTAGGATAATAAGCTCTTAGCAGACATACTTAAAGAAACCAAATTCATGAGAATAAGTTTTGTAGTTAAAGTCAATTAATTTTTAGTGATGGTTATACCTGCCTCAGGTAAAATGCAATTCTCCAAATTCCCCAAAGAAATTATCCAACACAATTATTCTGGGTTAGTCAGGAGGTTTGGTCTCAAAATCTCCATTCCATACATTAGAAATGAAATTGAAAAACAAAAAAGCAGTGAAATTGCTATGTGTATAACAAATCAGAAAGTGGATTGTGACATTTGAATTCACTGCACCCAAACTTTAAGAACTACCACATAAAATATACTTGTAGCAGTTGACAAAATTTTAAAAATAATAAGTAGATATCCATTTTCTAGAACTGCATATCTAGACTGAATTGAACTGTTAATTTTTCTAAATTAGCTGTGAGCCTAGTCTTTTTTGTCATGTCATCTTTAAATTGAAGGCTTGTTTAGGTGTATTTTATTTGGTGGGAAGAAATGGACTCACTTAAATGTCTTAAATATAGGAGCAGGGATTGTTATAAGGATGTACCCACTTATGACATTGACAAAATATATACAATTGACTCAGGGAAATGATTGATTGTAGAAAGAGTGCACTATCTTCCCTGTAATATTAGAACATTGATTTGGCTGTTCTCCCAATGGATTCTTTCTCTTTAGCTATTGTGCCACTTTTTAATTTATTGTATCCCAATTCCAAACACCCATTTACTTATCAGTTTTGTGATACTCAGGCTTAAATCCTGTAAACCACATTTATTCTTTACTACTTAGTTTCTAAGAAGCTCTGTCAATAGAAGACACTAGAATGAGATAGCAAATTTGGACAAGGAAGAAGAAACTCGTTCCTTCCTTCTCATTTCCAATTTTCTTCCTGTCAACTTCCTGTTCCTGTTGGTGTCAGCCTATGTATTCTTATTCACCAAGACTGCAGTTATTTTCTTTTAGCCACAGTGAATACAGTGTGCAGATTTTCCAACACTTGTACGTGTGTGTGTGTGTGTGTGTGCGCGCACGCATGCTAAGTCACTTCAGTCACGTCCAACTCTGTGCAACCCTGTGGACTGTAGCCTGCCAGGCTCCTCTTGTCTATGGGATTCTCCAGACAAAATTACTGGAGTATGTTGCCATGCCCTTCTCTAGAGAATCTTCCTGACCCAGGGATCGAACTCGTGTCTCTTATGTCTCCTGCACTTGGAGGTGGGTTCTTTACCACTAGCACCACCTGGGAAACCCTTGTATAACCAGTTTAGTTGCCTATGTGGCAAAATAATTTCAAGATTTTGCTAGTTCACATCTGAAGAAACATGTGAAATATGTGTGGGAATATATTCTAAGAATATTAGATGAATTAGGCTAGGATAAAACACTGAATTTGTTGGCGTGAATGCATTCACCAGAGATTTTGGATTAATGCATTAACCTCTACACCTGGAAATGACTGTGACAGTTTACTTAGTTGACTGACTAAAGTTTGAACTTAATTATGACCTTCATTTAAGATGTTAAAACTTCCCTGAAATAATTAATGGAAATAAATTTGAATACTTAGAGTGTAAAGAATATTGTTATAGAATTTTCACATGTAATATACATTTCTACTTTCCCAACACTTACCTTCATAGGTTCAGAAGACTCTCCATTGCTTAAAATATCAAAAAATGTATTAGTGATGAAAACATCAGTAATCTTGAAATGCTCTGCATTAGTTATTCTTTGTAGAAACGTATGATGATGGAGATGATGCAATAGAAATGAGCCTTTGCTTTTAGTAGAGATAAGTGGATACCAGGAATACAGAGGCTGGTGGCAGTACTTAACCTATTTCACACTAAAAAGAACAGCAGGGATAAAGGATAAAGTGTGAATTAGAAAGTTTTCATCCACAGGGATGCTGTTGATAGTTAATTGATCATGATTTCCTATACCAGTGAGTATGTACTCTGGTTATTAAAATGTACTTGATCTATAAAACAAGATTCCAAATCTGGTGGTCAAAAACATAAATTGATTCACCACAATAATAAATCATTGTTGTTCAGTTTTTAGGACTATGTCTTTTCACAGACTTAAAGAATATGGATTGAACAAAAGTCTAGATATACTTGAGGAGGGATCCAAAAACACTGTCACAAGTATATACTCCAAGTATATGGTTATTTCAAGCATATCCCAAAGAGGATTTCATTTAATTGAGCAACTACACACTGTGGAAATGTCCAAACCTTTTGGAAATTACTGAACATTTTCTCTGAATTTTCGCAAATCATGAGAATACAAAAATCCTATAACTGTTTATTGTCCACCAGCTAAAATACTATTTTATTTAATTCAGATGATAAATAAGATTTTTACCAAAGTTTATATCACATTGAGTCCAATATATCTGAGGTCTCTTCCTATAGTTATTTCTCCAGTTCCTCAATATATAATAGAAATAGTTATAATTGGCAACTTGAAGAAACTCCACATTTGCCATCTAAACAATATAGAGCTATTATAGGAAGAAAGATGAAGTGGAAGACAGACCCTAAGAATTTTCCTTTCTTCCAGTATAGTAGGCTAGAAGCAGTCTACCACAATTTTTGGAAAACTGCAGGTATTAGGGAAAACATCAAAATCTTGAAAGATGCGTAATCATTCTTATGACAGCACTCTTCTAAGCTGCCCCCTTTAACTGTTCAGAGAATGAATCATTCTTGGAGAACATGGATTATTTTATCTGAATCAGGCAGGTATTCCACTTGCTCCCACTGTGGCAGACAGTTAATTTTTTGGAGCAAACTGACACATTTCTGGGTACTTTATATGCAGCTATTGACCCGAATAGTACAGTTTTCTATTTATCAATTTGAAAAGGCTATCAAAAGCTGTTAAATTTACCCAGCAGGACCAATGGTATACATTTGAATATCTTGCCTCAGGACCATATCTACTCTTTGGTTCACTGCAGTAATATAGTTCACAGAGATCTTAATGGTTTGGATATTCTGTGAAAGATCACATCATTTCATTAACATTATGGCTTATTGGATTTTATGAACATGAAGTAGCAAGAACTTAAGATTCCTTAGTGAGATCTATGTGACAGAGAGGATGGTATAGAAACCTAAAAGCAAGCCCAGGGACCTGATAACTCAGGGAAGTTTCTGTGAGTACAAAGATCTAGAACACATCATAATATTTCCTTCACACTCAAAGATAAGTTGCAGGAAGGGAACCTGTACAGAAGAGAAACGCAATTCTTGATGAGTCTTTTGGGTTTGGGAGCATCGTATACCTTAGGTAACCTGTAAGCTTGCCAGTTTTTAGTGAGAACCAGAGCAAGAAATGGCCTAGCAGAAAATCTAGGCTGGTCTTCATTACTCTTCCTGTTTGCCTTATGAATAACAGAGTTGATATTTTTCTAAGTGTTTGTGGAAAATGGGGATGCTGTATGGGATATCTGGGCTTCCCTGTTGGTTCAGATGGCAAAGAATCTGCCTGCAAAGCAGGAGACCTCTGGGAAAGGGAATGACTACCCACTCCAGTATTTTTGCCTAGAGAATCCCATGGACAGAGGAGCCTGACTGGTTACAGTCCATGGGATCACAAAGAGTTGGACATGTCTGAACTCCTTTCACTTCACTTTTATGGGAACCCCTAGCAAGACTTAGCAGCAGCAGCAGCAGCAAGACTTATAGAAGAATCACAGTAAGTTTTATGATATTTTTGGAAAATCCTTGTTCTCTTCTGCAAGCAGCTATTTACCCCTTCGAGACACAGTTCCTTTCTTGCTACTGAGCCCTAGAAGACACTAACCACCTAACTATGGGACAAATGACAATTTTTGTGTGCTTCTTATTATGAAATGATAGGTTTGGGCATTTGCAGCCATCAATCTGCAAGAGGACACATAAAGAACATGTTGAGAAAATCTGAGAAGCACTATTCTAGTGTTTGGAACTTCACGTGTAATATATATTTGGCTTTTCACCTCATCTAGGTCAAATGATGGTCAAAAGACCAAGTCTCTTAATACCTAAATGCACATGTAGATGCTAATGATTTTAGGATACTTAGAAACTTGAAAAGCACAGGATTGAAAAATTGGCGAGAGTGAAACCTAGGTAAGAGGTGCATGGATGGATCTGTCAGAGTGGGTACAGAGTTTAAAAGCAATTATGTCCTATTTTAATGCTCCCCACAGGTCATCCACTGCAGAAGAGGTTTTTCGTTGACAAAATGATACATTCTATGGACATTAGTTGGCTTCTTTATTCAGCACCTTTTTTTTTTTTTTTTTTTTGCTCAGTTCATCTATGGTAGCCATAATGTCAGGGGTGGAGACTATTCGTGGAGGGATTACCTACATGTATGTCCTTCACCAATGCTAAATTACCTAGTTACTGCTGAGTTCCTTATCTGCCAGCTGCAAACCAACAGTGAACTCTGGTATGGATTCATTCTCTGGGGGGACCAAACAGTCACTTGTTGGTGGGTTTATTACACTGGACCACTTCCAGCAAGGAAGGGACAGAGCTCTGTCCTCACTAGAATAGACAAGTATTCTGGATATGGGTTTGCTTTCTCTGCCCTTAATGCTGCTGCCAACATCACCATCCAGAGATTTCTATTATGGCCTATTCATCATCATGACATTTGTACACCATTGATTCTGGTGAAGAAACTTATTTCCTAGCAAAATAAGAGCAGTCAAGGGCTTTTGCTCATGGAATTCATGGGTCTTAGCAGTAGCTGTCCTAATCCATTGATGGGAATGCCCACTCAAGACTCAGAGTGCCAATTTGGGGGGGGAGCGGAGGGGGAGGAATCACAAGCATTTGAAAGAAGAGCCTTTTATATGTTAGGGCCCAACATCTGTTTTTATCATTGACCAACTATATTTGCTGTTTCTCCTATATCCAGAGGATCAAGTCCTGGGAGTGACTCCTTTTGCTGCTAAAACAGCTTAAATCACAGAGATTTTCTTTTTTCACTGTCTCAACATAGGTCTCTGCTGTTTTTGGAGGTGTCTCCAAGGAATGAAAATCTCCACCAAAGATACCTTTGTTCTATGCAATAGCAACTTGAGACGCCACCTTTCCTGCTTTCCATGCCACTGAACCGGTGGGTAAGCCAGGTGGTTACTCTATTCACTGGAGTGACTGATACAGATTACCAAGGGGAAAGTTGGTTGCTGCTACAAAATAAGGGCAGAAAAATTATATTTGGAACCCAGAGAATTCCTTGGGAAATCTCATCATACTTTAATGTCTAATAATGTAAGTTAATGGAAAAATAGAGCTTTGGAAAAATAAAAACCACTAAGATTTTAGACTCTTCAAGAATGAAGGCTCGAAGAACCACAATAAGAAAAGAAAAATGACAAGACTAGCTTAAGGCAAAGAAAACATAGAAGGAGTTCTGAAAGAAGGAAGTCATAAATATCCATTACAGTCTAAAGCCTATGCTTAAGGACAAAAGAAAAATGGAATAAATAATTTAAGATTGAAGATATCAATTATGCCATCAAGATTGGTTACAGAGTGATGAATTCCTTGCTTTATATATTTATGTTGGTATTTATATTAGTATTTATATATTTTCCTTTTTGTTGAACATATGTATGTGCACATGCATGTATATATGTACAATTTTCTTCTTTCTTCCCCTCACTGTTTTATCCACACTTTGTAGAAGGTTAAATTTATAACTCAATATCAGAACTCACCACTCAGGTAAGGGGATTTATGATTCAGGGAACAAAATATGCAGATGTGACTGCAATTGAGTTTGAAGGTAAATTAGCATAGATCAAAGACAGGTAATGGGACAGTCTCCCAGACTCAGATACAATAACTGTTGGTATTTTATACCTTTTTATTTCAGCAGAATGCAAGGACATCTTCACTTGAATACAAGATAATTGCATCTTATTACATGAAAACACAAATGACCTTGTTGTTTTATGGAAGTTAAAATATGTATTAAAAAAGCACATATGAAAGCTGAGTGGCCAAAGGAACAGGATATAATGTTATTAAGTTTTTCTTTCTCAGATTCAAACGCCTCCTTTTAGGATCTGCTCTGTGATGCTGGTACTGAAGTTCTGAAAGCCCTAGATCTGTTGTGTTCACTCTTTGTTGGCCTCTGTCAGCAGGAAGTGTCAGAAGAGCAGAAGGCAAGAGAAGGAAGAAAAGATTTGTTCCTTCTTGGTTGTTTTCTCTTTGTTTCCGTGAGCATTACCCTAGCAATGCTTACTCCAAAAGACCAGTTCCTTACTGTGGGAGATGAATCAAATTTTCTGTTTTCTCCACATCATGCCCCACTCCAAGACCTCAGTAAATTTCAGCAACATTGGCCAACGATTCCTCCTCAGAAGCCAGGGTTTCAGCTCTGTGGGGTCTCTTGTCCAAACTTCTTGTCTTAATAATTCAACTTTCCTTCTGTTATTCTCCAGTGTTAGGGGTGGTAAGTGTTTCTCTCTAGGAATGATAAACTTAATACTTCTTCCTGCCTCTTAAGTTGTTCCTGTGGGCTAAATCACTTCAGTCATGTCCGACTCTTTGCAACCTTATGGACTGTAGCCCACTAGGCTCCTCTGTACTTGGGATTCTCCAGGCAAGAATACTGGAGTGGGTTGTCTTGCCTTGCTTCAGGGGATCTTCCTGATCCAGCAATCGAACCCACATCTCTTATGTCTCCTGTAGTGGCAAGCAGGTTCTTTGTTACTAGTGCCACCTAAGAATCCCTTACATATCTACCAAGTTTCTATTTAACTTCCCTCTATTCAAATATCTGGTGTGGCTAATCTCTTCTGACTGGACCTTGACTGATACAGCTACGCACCAACAGATTGTTTCCATGTGTCCTTTGAAATTCCCATAAGAATGCTTTTTTTTTTTGGTCTAGAATATCTTTTTCAGCTGGTAGCCCATGTTTTGACTGATCTTGGAGGAGGTGTCTATTCCTGAGCAAAGCTCTTCTAAATGAGGGCAGTGCAGTGAAAATCTCCCAGTACAATGTATGACCACCTTAGACCATATTTTTAAAAAGGCTTGTATAATAGATGAAGCATCTCTTAAGAGTTTAGGAGCATACCAGAAACTGTGGCTTACAAGTTTAGAATAAGCTATTACATCCTAATCTGCAGGTGAATTTGGGATAGTTAATGAACTGTATACAAAAATGAACTGTATATAAAAATATGATAACTGGCATGTGTTTGGTATATCATTAACTATTTTATCATCCAGTTGGACATTTACAAATAGCAGTATGTATGTATTAACATATATTTATTCCTTAACCTTAAATATAAAATGGACAGAATAGAAGATTATGAAGATCTCCCAGGTGGCGCTAGTTGCAAAGAACATGCCTGCCAATGCAGGAAATATAAGAGACTCAGGTACAGTCCCTGAGTTGCAAAGATCGCTGAAGGAGGGCATGGTAACGCACTCCAGTATTCTTGCCTGGAGAATTCCATGGACAGAGGAGCCTAGTGGGCTACAGTCCACAGGATCTCAAAGAGTCGCACACAACTGAAGTGACTGACAGCACGCAAACCCTTTGTGTGTACTATTGTCTGTTATTTCGTGGAAGGTTATATTTCCTGTGCCAAGCTGATCTAGATGTTGATTATATTCTTTTTGGGAGATTAGATGCTGGTGCTTCCAAATTAAATTCCAAATAAACTATTTGTTTAACTGCCCTATTGAAAATAACACTTGTTTAATCATGATGCATCTGAGTTTCAAATGTGTAATGTGCATGACATTTTTATAAAATTGTGACTATGTTATGAGACTTTCAATTTTTAATATTGAGGCCCATTAGCATCTATTTGTGGATTTGTCAAAAGTGCTGGCATTCACTTTTCTAAATTCAGATAAATTTAAGAGAACAACTACGTTAAAAATCTGTGCATACTCTCTCAAGAATGAGCAGCCTTGACGATTTTTAGAAGCTGCTCACTTTTGTGCCAGAGCCATTCTTCTGAATAAACACTATGCAGTTCATTTCAGATATATTGATTTCATGGATTCTACTGCAGTGAAAAGATAAGGAAATGGAATATCAAGGTTTAATTTCTCTGTCAGTGAAATCTTTAATAATTTCTAGAGTTTCCTCTTTATTGGATTTCAAACTTGGGTTTACTTATTAGATTTATAAAGTGCTTTTCTTCATAGGAACACAGAACTCCATGCAAAGAGTTTGGAATGAGTAACATTTAATGTAATAATAGTGAAAAGACACATATAAAATATGAGAAGGTGCTGTGTAAGCAGGAGGGTTGGGATGAAACAGTAAGAAAAGCAGGAAATAGAAAATTTGCAAATTCTCAGTAACAGTGTTTGTGCCAAGTCCCTGAAAGATAGTAGGTGTAATAATCCGTGACTCTCCATATAAAGAAAAAATAGGATAATGATTCTTTTAAATTGATTATGCTTTATCTGCTATATGTTTTTAAAATGTTGTACCCTATTATATAATATTTATGAATAAATACTTATGAATAACATTTGATGTGCAACAATTTAACTAGGAAGTCTATCTATAACTGTTGACTAAGGTTTCAAGATGATAAATGGAAGAGAGAATTGAGTAGTCTTACCTCTTTCTATTAATGCTCTGATCACTTTCTCTCTCTTCTCTTTTTTATTATGTTCTTTCATCTTCAGAAAATTCATTTAAATGTCAAGGACAGATGGGAAAGCAATAGGGCAGTGAGACCAGTTGATGCAATTTCTTTTTAGCAATTATGCTTAAGAAATATAAATTGAGAGCTTGTATCAAAGATTTCAAAATAATTAAATCCATGCGAGTACTGTACAGAAGAAATATGACTTTCATTTATCAGATAGTATTCTGAAAATCTTCAGTTTCCAACAAACTATGCAAGTTACTGATAGAAGATGATAAAATGATGTATAATTTGATATATATTATAGCATCAATGAGGAAAGTTAATTTCTAATTTTATATAATTACTCTTTTAATTAATTTTCAGAATATTTATGCAGATGTCAAAATTGGATACTAAAAATTATTAAATGCTGCAAAATAATAGTCACTATTCTCACCCTTGGTAAAATTTATTTCATTTAATCTTCAATAAAAGCCTACAGTTTTGGTAGTTCCACTTCTGGAAAAGACGGTGTATAAGTACTTCTATACTCTTCCTCCCACTAGATAGAACTAAAAGCTCCAGATACTCTCTCTCTCTCTCTCTCTCTCTCTCTCTCTCTCTATATATATATATATATATATATATATATATATATATATATATAAAACAAACTCTGAAATGTGGAGAGAAGTCAGACCAGCTAGGAGCCTCGGGACTCAAGGAATGACACATTGGTGAGAACACAATTTTAAAAATTGTGTCCTATTTTCCCCAGACTTGGTGCTAGAGAAGCTAGCAATTCAGAAATGTCAATAGCCATAGGCAAAACTAACAAACGAATAAAAGTTGGCTCTCCACAACCAAAGGACTAGGGGGAAAAAGGCAGAGTAGTAAGACAGAAGTGTTTGATTGAGTCAAAACATTGTGTATTTCAAGCAAACACCACAAAAGAATCTGTGGCCGCATCTCCGCCCCAGCAGCAAAAGGTGAGAGGGGAGTCGACTTCCATGCCCACAAGGCTGTAATATGGCACCCAGACCACTGCTGGGGTTACAACACAGAAGTCTGAGTAAGAAGCCAGCATTTCATCCTGTTTCCCAGTATTAATAGAAACCATGTGAAGAGTCTGTACTCCACCCTTACCTGTGAAAATGAGGCATCCCTGTTTCCTAGGCTGTTATCAGAAAAACCCTTATGAAAAGACAAGTTTTCGTCACCAATCAACAGTAATGAGCCCTCCCACTTCCAGCAGGAACAGTGGAATTCATCTGAGGAGGACTGACAAGGTATTCTTGCCTCTTCAGGCCATCTTGGTCCTCCCACAGGCATATTTGCAGCTGAAAATTCCACCCAGTAATAAAGAACTCTCTCTCTAGTCAGTGGAGGCCAATAAGGAAACTTGGAATTTCACAACTACCCAGAAATAAGGCGGTAGTACCCACCCTCCTTCCCCTTCTAGAATGATGTCATTAACATTAGCTAAAACAAACAAAGAAGTTACAAAGTTAAATAAAATACAGTCTCATAATACTCAAAATGTCCTGTTTTCAACTGATAATCACTTGTCATATAAAGAACCAAGAAAATTTCAACGTGAATGAAAAAAGTCAATCAATAGAAGTCAATAATAGCATAAGTGACAGATATAGCATGACAATTGAAAAGCCATCATAAAATATTTCAACTAGCAATTATGAATGCTTAAAGATCATCAAAAATAAAATATCTCCTCAAAGAAATAGAAAAAAACAGCAAGAGAAAGGAACCAAATACAAAATCAATAACTAGACAGTATAGTAACAGCAACGATAAAGAATCCACAATGATGTATTTAAAAACAGGATGGAGGGGGCAGAGAAAAGAATCAGTGAACTCAAAGACTAGAACAACAGTAACCACTCCATCTTAACCCTAGAAAAATATTGGCTGGAACGATAAACATAGCCACAGCAACTTGTGGACCAATAAAAATATGACAATCGTGATAATAATTCATAAGAAGGAGAGGGTGAGGCTGAAAAAGTTTTCAAAGGAATAGTGGTTGACTATTCCAAATATGACAGAAGACATAAACCAACAACAATGAAATCCATGAAGGGGATTAAAAGGCACAAAAGGAAGATTGAGACAGACGCATACACACTGCCATATAAAATATAGATAACTAATAACTAATCCCCTACTAGATAGCATAGGGAACTCTGCAATACTTTGTGATGGTGTATACAGAGGGGAAAGAATATAAGAATAGGTTATGTACATGTGTAACAGATTCACTTTGTTGTACACCTGAAACCAATTCAATATTGTAAACTAACTATATCTCAAAAAAAATTTTTTTAATGATAAACAAACTTTTATTAAGAAAAAAAGAAATAAGTTATGGGGATGTAATGTACACATAGGGAATATACTCAATAGCTTTGTAACAAGTTTTTCTTGTGAGAATGGTAATTGGAGATATTGTGATTATTTCATAAAATGTAAAATAGTAAATCACCATATTGTCCCCCTGTAACTTATATAATATTATACATCAAGTATAACTTAATTTAGAACAGTTTTTTTTTTTAAAACAATGAAAACCAACAGATTCAAGAAACTGAGCAAACTCCAAACAGTATAAAACTAAAAAAAAAAAAAGCCAAGATACATCATACTCAAAAGTCTGAAAATTAAAGACAAAGGGAAAAAGAATGAAATCAGCAGGTAAAAGAAAAAAAAAGGCATCCAGGTCAGAAAAAGAGAAATAAATCTGTCCCTATTTGCAGATGACATAATGAATTTTAAATCCCAAGGAATCCACAAAAATAACTCCTAGAATTAATTAGAGAGAACAGCAAGTTTTCAGAATATAAGACAAATATACAAAAATCAATTGTATTTTTAGTAGTGAATATATAGACATCAACATTTAAAAATTTAATGCAATTTACAATCATTTGAAAAAAAGAGAAATTCTGAGATACAAACCCAGTAGAACAGACCTAAAACTTACATTCTGAAAACTACAAAATCCTAATAAAAAATCAAAGGAGGTATAAATAAGTGGAGAGACATATTTGTCCATATATTAGAAGACTATATATAGTAAAGATGTCAATTACAGAGGTTTAACACAATTCTTACCAAAATCTTCAGCAAGACGTTTTGTAGATTTGGCAGGATTATTCTAAAAGTTATATTTCAAAGCAAAAGAATTAGAATAGCTAAAAAAATTCTGAAAAAAGGAGAATGAAGAGGGAGAAATTACACTATATTAAGAATTTTGAATAGCTAGAGCAATCAAGATACATTGTATTGGTGAAGGAAAGGACAAAATATCAGGGGATCAGAAGAGAGCACCCAGAAGCAACACAATTTAATTATAGTCAATTGTTGTTGTTGTTGTTTTAAGTTGCAAAAGGAATTAAATGGATGAAAGATAATATTTTCAACAAATGGAGATCGAGCACTGAGATATACATAGGCCAAAAAATTTTATCTAAGTCTTATAGGTCATGTAAAAATTACCTCAAAAGATCACAATTTTAAGTCTAAAATGGTAAACTATACAATTTTTAAAAGTAAACATATGAGAATATTCTCAGTCATAGCATTTGATGAGGTACTCTTAGACATCCCTCAAAGACTTGATCATAGACAAATAGATAAATTGGGTTTCATCAAAATTAAAATTGTTTGCCATGTTGAGGATAAAATGAAAAATTCCACACTGAGAGGAGATATTTGCAAACCATATATCTGATAAGAGACTCCTATGTAGAATACATATAGAACTTGCACAACTCAATTGTAAAAATATATATATAAAGTCTAATTAAAAAATAAATGAGACATTTCATTAAAGATGCTATGCAAATGGAAAACAAGTATATGAAATGTGTTCAATATGACTAGTCAGTAAGGGAATGCAAATTAAGATGAAGGAGCTATTACTACTGTGTTGGGCTTCACAAGACCACCCCAGGTTGCTGATTCACTAGGAGTAGACACAGGATTCAGCATATAGGCATACTTAGCGCTGTGATTTAGGAGTGAAACAGTAAAACTACAGTGAACAAAGGGGAAATTTGGTTGGGAAGAATCCCTGTAGAAGTCAGATGTAAACCTACAACCGTTCTCCCCCACTGTGGTCACACGGGACGCACTTCCTCTGTCAATGAGGTGTGACAACACAGGTGAAGTGCTATCAGGGAAGTTCATTAAGTACTCGGTGCTCAGGGTCTTAACTGGGAATGGGTTATATAGGCACCCTCTTCCTGGAGTATGTCAACTTTCCAGACTCCCAGAAGGAGAGCAAGTGTTCAATGCCAACCAAATTGTACAAAGAGTTCAGGTACTGTGAGCTGTTCTTATCTGGGAATAACAGAAGCTCTTTCAAATCCAAGTTCCAAGATGCCACCCAGGAGCCAATCTTATAAGCAGGCCTAAATAATGATAGCCATATTAGATCTGCTATGTTAATGCTTCTGAACAACTATATACCTATTTAGAATAGCTACAAAGTAATGGCAGTGCTAAATTCTCTCAAGGATGTGGAGAAACTGGATCTCTCTTAAGTTGCTGACAAGAATGTAAACTGTTACATCCATTCTGGGAAAACTGCATACATTTACCATATGACCAGCAATTGTATCTCTGAGTATTTATCCAGAGATGTAAAAACTTATGGCCACACAAAAATACAAATTGTGCATAGCAATTATGTAACAGCCAAAAGCTGGAAACAACTCAGATGGCCTTTAATTGGTGGATAATTATACTGTGGTACATACATATAATTAAATACAACTCAGGAGTGAAAAACAATGAATTATTGATGCATACTACAACTTGGACAGATTTCAAAGACATTTATGCTGAGTAAAAATCCACAATCCTAAAAGGCTTCAAGCTGTATGGTTTGATTTATAAAATATTTTCGAAGTGACAAAGTATGTATGTGTAGAGCAGATCAGCGATTGCCAGGAGTTATGGACAGTAGGCAGGGAGAGAATGGCTGTTATCATCAGCAAGATAGGATGAGAAAATCTTTGAGATGATGTAAGAGTATATACCTTGACTGGTGGTGGTTAGACCAATTTACATATGTGAGAAAATGGCATCTCACTATTATAACTACTTCCCAGGTTCATTTTGTATTATAGTATGTAAAATGTAACCTTTGAAGGGAAATTGGGTGAAGCATTAGCTACAAGATTTGAAAATTAAGACACAATAAAACTTCATTAAGAAGAATACTTAAATTAGAGTATGTCAAATAAATGACTCATCATGGACGGCAAAATGAAAAATGCATACAATGTAATGCTAAATCAAGCAAACAAAATTTGGAGTATGGTTATAATTACAATATATGTGCATGTATGGGTAAGAATGGAAAGGAAGTATATATACCTAAAACTCATTATTTCTTTAAAAAAATCTGAATTATAACTCCTAAAGTTTTAGCTAATGTTATTTTATTATTTTTCATATTAAGGAGTTTTATTTAATAGCATCTAATTTCAGAAAGATTAATCGGTATAATATAAAATATATTTAGTCATATTGATACAGTTTTGTGTTCTGTACATAATGCCAGCATTCAAAAGGAAAATGCACAGTTGTTTAAAAATATAGGGATAAAAAAGTAAGCTTATATTAATAATGGCTAATAATATATGCAATTGAGTAGTCATTGAATAAACTATAATGACTATCACAAACACTTTTAGAACCAATAACAAAGGACAATAAGATGTTTGAGTCATAGTGGAATGGCTTTCAAAGAGGGCTCTGGGTAGTTTTAGTTAAGATTTATTTTTATTCTAATACTGATGTTATATGACTACTGTAAAATAGGCTTTATAAATTCTCATAACATTTATCATACCTTACTACTGCTTTAGTGTTTCTAACTTATATTTTCTAGCTCCATAATTAAGCAGATTTGGTTTAAAAGTAATCATCTGTCAGGTAGGAAAGGTTTATACTTGCCCTTCTCCACTCCATCAACCACTTCTTTACATCTTTATGATATGAACTCTCAGCCTTTTAATGTGAATTCTTGGAGATGAAAGCTAAAAAAAAACTATAGGAAATTTTTATTGGAGGTTAGGGGAGAGGGGTAGCCATTACATTTCTGGAACTTTCCTGAAGGATGCTGATACTAATAAGAATGGATTCCTGAAATAGCAAAACACATTGTGCAGTTTTTCACTCATCTTGAATAAGTTTTTCTCTCACTGTCTGAAAGACAGAGAAATCTAAGCTTTCAAACATATGATATAAAATAAAGGGCAAAAGCTATAAAAAGTTTCTAATTATGAAAGTTTCTAAAACGTGAAGGGCCACTCTAGGAAAAAAAAATATATTTAAAATTTCTGAGTTAATTTTGATCTTTTGTTGAAATTTTCCAAAAAGAACACTGTAAATTTTTGCAATTACTGTCTCCAAGGGTAAAAATATAAAACATATTTTTAAACCTTATCCTTATATTGGCATACTAAGAAGGCACAAATCACAATTGGTGGTAAAGGAGAGTGTATTTTACTTCAGCAGGCAAAACTCAATCCATAGCGAAGAAAATATATTACTGCCAATGAATTTTATCCATAAATTTTCTTCTGCTTGCTACTATACTTAACTCTAGAATAAAGAAATAAACTTGATTAGTGAAAAAGTAGCAAATATAAATTCTAAAATTCACATGTGAAAACTGAGTTTCACTATACCTTAAATTCAGCAAATTTATTCATTTACTTAACAAGCATGTGTTACTACTTCTTTTATACTAGGCAGTAGGTTAGATGTTAAGGAAAAGAAAAATAGATGGAAATGAACATTCAACTTATTTTACCTGTTAAGCTATATATTATATATATATAGCTTAATATAGCTATATAGAGAGAGCTTTACATATACATATACATATACATATACATATACATATACATATACAGTTCTAAAGGAGCACAGAGATTGGAACAACTTTTCTTGGGTATTGAAAAGAATATCATAATGAGAACATGATATTTGATCTGGGTCTTTAATTTGTGCCAACCTGTAGACTATGAAAGAGCCTAATGTGTCCAAGGAGGTAAAAAGCTTCATGGACCACAATATAAGAGATGGAGTAGGAAGACTGGAGAGATTTGTAGCAAATGAAGTAGAAATACATAAATTAGGCTTATGCTACAAAATGTATGCCTACATTTTAGACCTAGTCAAGGGATTTCAGGGTGTCAACACAATTTTAATACTGGTAAGTGAATGATTTATTTGCATTTTAAGCATGGTAGCTGGAGTGGCAGCATGACAAGTCAAATGGAACTAAATAAATTGGCTGTATGTAAACCAACCAGAAGTTTGTTTTAAAATATTTCCAGTGGCAGATATGAGGGCCTGAACTCAAGCAGCAACAATGAAAGGAAAGAAGAGAGGGCAGATTTTTAGACACCCATCTGGGGAACATTTGATTAGGTTTAGGTTCTATTTGAAAGATGATGAACAGTATTAGCATGTAGTGAAAAGAACAGAACAATTCCCTTTTCTCTTTTCCCATTCTTTGAAATCAAATCATTTTTAATTTCATTCTTGGAAATTGAAATACAATATTTAGCTGCTCCTTCATTCTAATCCATCTGAGACTCTTTCTAGGATGGTGATTGGCTATTGAACAAATGAATGAATCAATAAAAATGTAAACATACTCTGTACATTTATACTACTTAATCTAAAATATTGCTGAATATATGCTTTATTAAATATTTGACAACATATCTTGGCTTCCCATCAGATTAGAATATAGGCTCCATCATCAGTTATGTTGTCTATACTGATATTTAATGCCAGCATTTCTGTCTCATCACATAGCTTTGCACTATCTGATGTTCACTGATATCTCTATGTCATGTCATTAAATTTCAATTTCTGTGTCATTAATAGATTTAGTAAATTTATTCCAAAATATTTATGAAATTTAAAATAATTTTCAATCAATGTTCATCAGCAAAATATCCTATTATTAAGAATTTTTCATTCAACAACTTATTTAGGAGCAGTCTAATAGAAATTGTGTGAATGTATACTTCTTTTTTAGAACATTTTCTCATCTCATAAGACTGCATGTTTACCAAATCTTCAAAGTTCATGTCAAATGCTACTTTTTATAGCTTTTCCTCACCTACCTCAATATATATACACTGTTACTCTTCTGATTCTCATAATTTTGGTGCCTCTCCCACTCTATAATATTTTCATTATGTTTTATTTTACTGTCTCACTAGAAAGTTCTTAGAGAGTTAAGACAGCATCACATTCCCCTCTGTAGATATTATAAAAGAAAAAACACATTTATGATGAAAACTCTCCTGAAAGTGGGCACTGAGGGAATATACCTCAACATAAGAAAGGATATAAATGATAAGCCTACAACAAACATCATAGTCAATGGTGAAAAGGTAAAATCATTTTCTCTAAGATCAGAAACAAGACAAGGATGTCCACCACTTCTACTTTTATTCAACATAGTTTTGGACATCCTAGGAATAGAAATAAGAAGAAAAAGAAATAAAAGGAATCCAAATTGGAAAAGAAGAAGTGAAATTGTCACATTTGCAGATGACATGTTACTATACATAGAAAAATCTAAAGATGCTACAGAAAACTACTATTAATAATTTTGGTAGAGTTGCAGGATACAAAATTAATACACAGAAATCTGCTACAATTCTATACACTAAAAACAAAGGATCAGAAAGAGCAACTCAAGAAAATCCCATTTGCCATCTCATCAAAAAGAATAAAATACCTAGGAATAATCCTATGTGAATAGGCAAGTGACTCATACTCTGAAAGCTATATGATGCTGACGAAAGAAATCAAAGATAACAAAAACAGGTGGAGAGATATACCATGTTTTTGAATGGGAAGAATCAATATTGTTAAAATTACTATGCTACACAAGGGAATCTATAGATGCAATACAACCCATTTCAAATTACCAATGGCATTTTTCACAGAACAAGAACAAACTAATATTTTTTTATTTGTATGGAAACACCAATGATCCCAAATGACCAAAGCAATATTGAGATAAAACACCCAGAAACAAACCCATGCACCTATAGTCAGTTAATCTACAATAAAGGAGGAAAGTCTATACAATGGAAAAAAGACAATCTCTTCAATAAATGATGCTAAGAAAGCTGTATAGTTACATGTAATAAAATAAAATTAGAACATTAATACCACACACAAAATTATATTCAAAATAGATTAAAGACCCAAACTTATGACTGGATATTGTAAGAGTCTTGGAGGAAAATATAGTCAGAACACACTGTGGCATAAATCACAGCAATACCTTTTCAATCCTTCTCATAGTAAAATGTAAATAAAACCAAAATGAGCAAATGGGGCCTAATTAAACTCAGAAACTTTTGTACAGCAAAATAAACCATAAAAAATTGAAAAGACAGCCCATAAATTGGATAAAATTTTTGCAAACAATGTGACTGACAAGGGATCAGTCTTCAAAATTTACAAACATCTCATGTGGCTCAATACAAAAAAATCTCAACAATCCAATAAAAAAAAGTGGGCAGGAGACTTAAACATATTTATCCAGATTAACCACATGAATAGAAGCCACTTTTCATAATTAGGCACAGGTAAAGATTCTTGACATTACTAATTATTAGAGAAATCAAATCAAAACTACAATGAGGTATCACATTACACCAGTCAAGATGGCCATCATCACACATTCTACAAACAATAAATGCTGGAGAGGCTTTAGAAAAAAGAGAATTCTCCTACACTGTTGGTGGGATGCAAATTGGTACAGCTTTATGGTGAACAATATGGTGGTTCCTTTTTAGTTCCTTAGAAACTAAAATAGAGCTACCATGTGATTGAGCAATCCCACTAGCGGGAATATATTCAAGGGAAAATATAGTTCAAAAGAATACATGCATCCCAATATTCATGGTGGTGCTGTTTTACAGTATCCAAAATATGGAAGCAGCCTAAACATCCACGGATAGATGAACAGAAAAAGAAGATGTGCTATTTATATACAAGAGAATATTACTCAGCCATCAGAAAAAATAAAATGACACTTGCATCTACATCGATGGACCTGGAGATTACCATACTAAGTGAAGTAAGTCAGACAAAGGAAGACAACTATATCTAAAATAGACAACCAATAAGGACCTACTGTAGTGCACAGGGAAGTCTACTCAATACTTTGTAATAATCTAAATGGACAAAGAATTTGAAAACAGAATATATACATATATATGTATTACTGAATCACTTTGCTGTACACCCAAAACTAACAAAACATTGTTAATCAACAACATTCCAGCATACTGGAGTGGGTAGCATTTCCCTTCCACAGGGGATCATCTCAACCCGGGGATCAAACCCACGTCTCTCACACATTGCAGGCAGATTCTTTACTAGCTGAGCCACAAGGGAAGCCCAAGAATGGACTACTAAAAAGGCTTTAAAAATGTATGTTAATAATCCATAGTTAAATTATCAGCATATTATACATAAATGTATATATACCCATGGGAATCATTTTAGAAACAGTCTATCATGTATAGATTCTATACAGGTGTTAGGAAACATATATCTATAATTCTCAAGGAAATGAAGAATATTAAGAGATTTAACAACTTAAAGATACTTTAACAACTGAATAAAAGCTTGGACAGATGGAAAGTTACACTGAGACAGAAATGTCTGTCTCATCCCTCAAATCCCTCATTTCCTCTTCTTGACGAACCCACTGCTTGGTTACACTGCCTGGTATTGCTGGTGGTGGTCACGTGACCAAATTCAAAGCAAAAGAATGTTAGCAAACAGAACTGCATCACTTACATGGCCTACTCCATAAAACCTTTCCCATATAATCCCATTACATGCTTTCCCCTCATGTGACAGTTGATACTTACACTCAGGTAAACCATGAAGTTAAATTGCTAAAGATGGCATTATGTCCAGCAGCTTCAGTCCCTTGAAACTTTGTATGCAACTTTTATATCTCCATCAGCCTCCCTCACACCTAAACGTTGTTAATCTGGTCCTACACCGAATCATTCAGTTCAGTTCAGTTCAGTCACTCAGTCATATCCAACTCTTTGTGACCCCATGGACTGCAGGACACCAGGCTTCCCTGCCCATCACTAATTCCTGAAGGCTACTCAAACTCATGCCCATTGCATTGATGATGCCATCCAACCATCTCATCTTCTGTTGCCCCATCTTTTCCCACCTTCAGTCATCAAGCATGAGGGTCGTTTTCAGTGAGTCAGTTCTTTGAATCAGGTGGCCAAAGTATTGGAGTTTCAGCTTCAGCATCAGTCCTTCCAATGAACACTCAGGACTGATTTCTTTTAGGATGGACTGGTTGGATCTCCTTGCAGTCCAAGGGGCTCTCAAGAGTCTTCTCCAGCACCACAGTTCAAAAACTCAATCATTCAATGAGCACAAAATAAACTTTTACTGTGCTATCAGGCCACTGAAATTTTAGTTTTCTTATTTTGGCAATTAGCCTCATTTAAAGTGTTTGGGCTTCCCTGGTGGCTCAGATGGTAAATAATCTGCCTGCGACGTGGGAGACCCGGGTTCGATCCATGGGTCAGAAAGATGCCCTGGAGAAGAAACTTGCAACCCATTCCAGTATCCTTACCTGGAGAATCCCATGAACAGAGGAGCCTAGCGGACCATGCGGTCGTAAAGAGTCAGACACGATAGAGTGACTACTTGATGTGATGCGATGTACTATCTCCAAGAAGGTACTGTTACAAAAATCTCTAATTTGTTTCTGGATTAGCTGTCAATTGATAGGCAGAGAACAAACAAATACAACAAGCTAGAAGACTGTGGCATCTGATTATTACTTTGTAAAACATCTGATAAAATTTCTTCTATAATAAATAGGAAGGCACATCATACGCTTCTTGAACTGTGGCTCTAAGGGAAATGGTTGGAAAGAACAGTAGTGTTATCTGTGTTACTGATTATTTTCTATCTTTTAATATATCAACCCAAAGAAATGTACTCTGGCAAAAACTGGCCATGAAGAAAGGAAATAAAAGAGCCCAGAAATGAAGGAACTTAAAGGCTTAAAAATTCAATAGACAAAGAGTAAATGATGTTCAAGTGTTTGCAGCGTGCTTTTCAGAATGCTAGGTATTGCTCTGTGGTACTGCATGCCTATGTTTTCCTCTTAGGTAATAAATAAGTTAGACTCTGGGGTCAAATAAATACAGAAAGCAATACATTACTCAAATTTAAAAGCAAAAGTGAGGCATGATTTCCATATGTGTTAGTTTTTGTTCACTGCAAAATAAATCACCATTGCCACAATGGCTTACAAAGAATTCAATTATTAGCTCTTAGTCCTCTAGGTCAGAAATCCACCATGATGTTCTGGGTTCTCTGCTCATGGGAGTGCCAGAAGGTATAAAAACATTGGCCAATATGAATTCCCACCCACAGACTCTGGGGAAAATTTTTCCTCCAAGTTGTTCTTTTTGCCAAAATTCAGTTCCTTGTGCTTGAAGGGCTGAGATCCCTGTTTACTTGTAGGCTGTCAGCCAGTGGCTCCTCAGCTTCTAGAGGCCATAAGCATTCTTTGACATGTGCCACATATATCTTCAACTCAACAATAAAAATTATATTTTTCTTGTGCTTCAAATCTTTGATTTTTCTTTCCTTCAATAAGCTAAAGAAAATTCTGTCTTTTTAAAATCCTCACCTGACCACATCAGTCCCCTTAGATTATCTCCCTAGCTTAAAGATAATTGATTTGGGAAACTTGTGACTGCAGAAGCCTTTCGTGACAAAACCTAGATTACTGTTGATTTAATAACCCAGAACATGTACATGTACACTAGGGACCTGGAATCTTGGGGGTCATCTTAGAAATCTTCCTACTTGATTACAACCATCAACTCTTTCATCTTATTCACCTATTAACATCTCAAGATTATTCTGCATCAGGTGGCTACATTCTGTTTTTCAGGTCAACTTTCTATTTGTTGAAGCAAGCTGTAAGGGTGGCTGGAAAAAGAGAGGGGAGTTAAATTATTGTTCTTGTATTATTATTTAGTGAGATAAATAATCACTCAGAGTCAAAGGCAAAGGTTTTTTCTTGTCATGTAGAAAAATAACTGTTAAAAATCTTCCTATGTGACACTATCAAATATCTAGAACCTCAGCAGCTGTAACTCACAAATAGCTAAGTGACCTTATTGCTTTAATAGATAATATGTTTTTATTTTTATATTTTATTGCTTTCTAACTTCACTGAATTTGTCATCACTTCATCAACCTCTAGCATAATTGTAATTCTAAAAATACGTAAATAGTGATATAAAATTGAGAGTTAAATTTTATTCTCTTCACAAACCCTTCTAACTTGATTTGTTTAAATTTTTAAATGTTTAGTAAATAAGTTGTTGATACATACAAAATGCAAATTTTTATATTTTTGGATATATCAGCTACATCAGATAATATGGTTCCATCACCATATAGTTACAATTTTTTTGTGTGTAATGAGAGTTTTTAAGGTTTACTCTCTTAGCAACTGTCTAATATGAAATAAAATAAAATATTATTGACTGTAGTCACCATGTGGTACATTACATCCCAATACTTATTTACTTTATAACTGGATGTTCGTACTGTTGACCCCTTCACTCATTTTACCCAGTTCCCGACTCATCTTCCCTCTGACAACCACCGATCTATTCTTTGTATATATGGGTTTTGTTTTTGTTTGTTTGTTTTACCTCCTAAATAAAGATCAAAAAGAAATCAAATGTTTCTCTCCACATGATGAGTAAATATTTTTCAAATAAAATAACCCTAAAGCAGAGGTGGTATTTTGATGGAGATCTGGATGTATCTTGAACCTGTGATTTCTACTCTAGATAACAAGTGTCTTCCTCTATAGAGAAAGATTTTTGTTACTGCCCAACATTCTTGCTAATCTTTTTGATCAATGAAAGGAAATGATATCACAGGATGTATTATGAATCTTCAAGGCTTGAATATTGGAATAACAATTGGTTATCAATGCATAGTTAGCATGGCATCCAAATTAAGCTACTAACATTTTAGTTAGAGGCTAATAAGGATACAGTTCACTTAACATATGTAAAGAGAACAGTGAGCTACAATGAAAACTTAAAACCTTGCTTACAATATTCTCAAAATTATTCATCTGATACCAACAAACACTAAAAGTCTGTATATTGATACTGTAAATAAGTACAATTTATATGATCATTTTAAATGTACCTATGATTAGTCTTTAAAATACAAACTAACTTCTCTTAAATTACCTATTGGCATCATAGCAAACATGCTGAAAATTCAAAGAGAGCATTCAGAACAAATTAAAAGTTGAAGTATTTTACATACCATTCCTACGTTTTACATCTTAGAACTGTTACTCATATTCAGCTGACAGAGGGAAAAATGAGGTCTATGAAGGGTGACTTGCCAGGCTTGATTAAGGTGAAGTATGTGGAATGCATTGCTCCATTCAGGCACTCACAATTCCTTAGCTCACTCATCTGGCATGATTCCATTTTTATGTCCTAAACGCTATAGAATGAGTGAATGCATGACCGCTGTATCAGGAAGTCTGTGCAAAATACATGAGTTCAGCAAATCTTTGACAAGCACCATTCATTAATCTTTGTTTCATAATTCTCACCAGTATGCACACCCTGACTTTCTGTCCCTATCTGCAAGTAAATTGGTTTTTAAGAAAATGAAGAGGTCAGCAGAAGATGTTAGAGTACACGTTTTTCTGTTGAAACCAATCAGAAGACCTGGACAGCAATGTTAATGGTTAAACATTAGTAGTAGAACTTATCCATATTTCAACTGAATCATTAATTTTATATTAGCAATAATATTGTTTGGATGCCCATTTAACAATAAAAATAAACAAATCTACAGCAAAGATATGAAAAATGTTTAGCCTACAGACTTTTATGGTCTTAAAATATAGTTATGTAAAACAGTTCAACTGTAGTGAAATGTTAGGATCAGTATCTGGTTTCAGGTCCAAACTTTTTTTTTTTTTAGGTCCAAATTTTTTAAAAAGTTTAATTAGTTATTTTCCCTATAACAATGAATTAGGTTAACTTGAACAAATTCTTATAATGAGAATAAATAGAAAATCTAGAAAATATATATCAAAATATGTTATATACAGCTACACGGTTATAAGCAGAAGCAGAATTGAAATATGAAAGAAAAAAGAATTCTACAAATATTTGGTGACATTTTTCTGTCTTATGAGGTTTAGAATTTGAGAGAAACTTTAATCACAAGGCTAAGAGGACAAAAATTGAAATTTATGACCTACCAAGAAGTAAGAGCACTGATAAACCCAGTAGGCACTATGAACAAAGCAAAGTTCTACACCATAAGTGTACAGGTTAACTGGAAACAAACCATCCTGACTAAGACTGAAGCACAGCTTCAAATTATTTCAAAACTAGACTGGGTTAAGTTGATTTGAGATTGCTGTTGGCCTTAGCCCTCTGCGAGAAGAAAATAAAAATGTGAAAAACTAAAATGATTTTGGAACTCAAATTATCTCTACCATTTTTATCTACAATTTCCAACACTTAATCAAAAATAACCACACATATAGAGCTAGACAATTTGATATTAGAGATAGATTCATAGGGAATGTAGATGAGGAAAGTATTTCATGTACTAAACAAATAAAATTCTGCTTAAAATGTTGAAAAAACCCTAGAGGAGTTTTATAATCCTGGCAGAAGTCTTAATCTTTCAAAAAGAACCAAATGAAATTTCTAGAGGTGAAATACACAGGTAACAGAGACTAAGACTGTGAAGTATGAAGTTAATAGATTAGTCAAAGCTGGAAAAAGTAGAAAATGAGAATATACAACAGATAAAGTGCTGAGAAAAAAGATTCAAAAGATTAAAAGAATGCATAAAAATGTACAACAGACACAGAGGTTTTAGTGAAATGTCTGTAGTACATTTCAGCTGGAGTCTCAGAGAAGACAGAATAAAAATTTTAAAGATGTAATATTTGAAGACATAGTGGTTAAGAATTATCAAAATTTTGCTAAGTGATACCAATCAGAATGATCTTAGTTAGATAAATGCAAAACAAATCATGTCCAGATGAAGCATGGTAATTTTGTTGAAAACCAGATTAAAGAGATGGAAAATGTTAAAGAATTTTCACCAAAGAACACAAAAGCAAAACTAAGTCTGACAGGTGAATCTTATATTGGAGTCAAAGATATCTATAATAGTCCATCTTCTGTTTTATGAACTGTAATGCCATTTCTTATATTTTAATAAATAAAGTGTTCCATTTATTTGTACTTGAGCACTAATACCATAATGTTTTATTTAATAAAACTATTTAATATATCCTCTCCCTCCTTGAACTTCTTTTATAGGAAAATTTTGCTTACACATGGTTCTTTGTTCTAACATCAGTTTCCACAAAATAGCTGGTTACTATTTCATTGACACTGAACTAAACCTCTAAGTCAAGGTGTGGAATACAAATATCTCCATAATACTGACTTTTCCAATGGCTTATATAGATACTTAATTTATTACAATATAGCTCTTGTACAACTTTTGCTGGATTTAAACAGTGTTTATTGATTTTTAAATATTACAATGTTTTATTTTTAAGTTCAATTTTTGACATTTTATTAATAAAAAGGAATGCATCCAACCTCTTCTCATTGATCTTATAATTAGAACTTGGACTATAAAATTTTTGTTTCAGTTAACTTTCACTCAGGATAACTATTATATACTTATCATTTTGGTCAACCATCTATTCTTAAAAATAAATCTTAGAGATATTTTGAAGTCTTTTCTTTTTCTCTTAGACTATTTGATTAGCTTCTCTTGGGTAAGTATGGGCAAAGACCTGCCTAAGATAACTTTCAACTAGATCTTTAGCTTATAGTTCGAGCAGTACATAACAACAGTCAGTTTTGATGTCAAGTATATTTGACAGCAGACTATGTTTAGGAAATCCCAGGAGAGAGTTGGGTTTTTTAGGCAAAAAAAAGAAAAAGTGTCCCAAACATATTCTGAATTTTAGTATTTTTTTTAGTTTGACCCAACTTGGAGGGAAAAAAAGAAAAAAGAAAAAAAAACTTTTTCCAAAGTTCCAACTTGAAGAATTTTCTGATTTAACCTACTATTCAAGCCTTGCCTCATATGTAGTACTCAGGCAATTAAAAGTTTCCTGCTACCTTAGACCAAGGTTCAACAGATATTTCTAAAACAATTTAGTGTTTTGCTTGTTTTTAATAGGTCTTGACTTGCATTTCTTGTATGTTTAGTAATTCTTACAATTCCCTTACTTTTGTAGCAATATGCCTTCTTTTAAGGGAAAAATTACTGTATTTTATCCAGCATAATTTTTAATCACATATTGGAAACTTTTATCTTAACGTGATCTGCTTAAGGGAGAAATATGATTATCTCAAGTTTATGGATTTTTTTAGCTGGATGACTGAGTTAGAACATAAATTTAGTTGAAATTTTCAAATATAGAAATTTTAGACCCTTATTGAACTGCATTTCTTCTTAACAAAACAATTTTCTTTCCTTTGGGGCCACAGATATACTTGTAAAGCCAAGCTAATTTTCCTTTCCTTGACATTGTAAAAAGCCATTTACCTTGTGTTTTTGTTTTTTTTTTTTTTTTAAGTTTTTATTTTGTATTGGAGTATAGCCGATTAGCAAAAAAAGATGTTGTGATAGTTTCAGGTGCCATTTACCTTCTAATTGTCACTCCTGCCTTTTTATTTTTTTTTTTTTAATTTAGATACTGCATTTCTAATTTGTGTTATATAGAATTTTTTTCTGAATGAAATAACTTTCAAATGTGTATTAAATATTCCTAGAAAATGGACTCAATACATAGAATTTTACTATTTTGTGTGGAATACTACAATTATTTAATATATCAAAGAATACTTTTTCTCAAATAGAAATAATGTACAAATAAAGAGACTACATGTGGTGAATTTGCAATGTTTTTCATGGCTCTTTTGTTGCACAGAATAAAAATTATCCAAGTTCTTGCATTGTGCTTGGCCATTCCAGTGAGTAATACTATCTCTTCCATTTTGTCTTTGGACTCCAGTATATCTTTCATGTTAATTTATCATGTTTAATAGGTGAGAGGTTTGTGTTTGCCTTAGAAAAGAACTGATAAAATTTGCATTGTACAATACTCAAGAGATGATGATGAAAAATTTTCCTTTGTTCCTTTTTCTATTACCAGTGTCCTGAAATGTATTATCGATAAAACTCCACACAGAAAGACTGACTGCCCATGAGATCATACTGTTCTTCATAGAATAGTAATATGTTACATATTACAAGCTTACCGTTATTGAATGCCTTTAATTATTAAGACTATGCCTAAGTAAAATAGATTTAGAATTTTGATATTATAGTTACATTTAAAACACAGAGGAAAGTAAGACTATAAAGTATATCTAAACTTTCTGAAATTCACTAAATTACGATACACTAAAATTCTATTGGAAAACTAACAAAAATACATGTACCAGTCTTTATTGACAAGATAATTAAAAGCTTTTGCACAACAAAGGAAACTATAAGTAAGGTGAAAAGACAGCCCTCAGATTGGGAGAAAATAATAGCAAATGAGGAAACAGACAAAGGATTAATCTCAAAAATATACAAGCAACTCCTGAAGCTCAATTCCAGAAAAATAAATGACCCAATCAAAAAATGGGCCAAAGAACTAAACAGACATTTCTCCAAAGAAGACATACAGATGGCTAACAAACACATGAAAAGATGCTCAACATCACTCATCATCAGAGAAATGCAAATCAAAACCACAATGAGGTACCAAGATATTTAAGTAGATACTTTTTAATGTTTATAACATTTCATTATTAGTTACGGCTTTTATGTCTTCAAGTCGAACTTTTTAAAATATCTTTTCAGATAAATTGATATTCTTTTTGGGGGTGGACACAATAAAAACAGTAAATGGCAAAGTATGACTTATGTGCTGATAACATGTTACACTTTTATAGCTCTGTATACTTCACAAAACACTGAACTTTTTGCATTACCCATCACAGTTAATATATTCACTGCTCTGCTGCTTAGTCGCTTCAGTCATGTCCAGCTCTTTGTGACCCCATGGACCATAGCCCTCTAGACTCCTCCGTCCATGGAATTCTCCAGGCAAGAATACTGGAGTGGGTTGCCATGCCCTCCTCCAGGTGATCTTCCTGACCCAGGAATCAAACCCTTGTCTTCTGTATTGCAGGCACATTCTTTACCACTGAGCAGCCCAATAGCCTAAATAATATCCTAAATAATAGATTCTCAGACATTTTGGCAGCCTGCTGGTGGTGGTGGGTATACGTAAAAGTAGGCTGGTCTGCTATTCCCCACCTTTCTTTTTTATTTTTTTCCATTTATTTTTATTAGTTGGAGGCTAATTAATTTTCCCACCTTTCTAATCCACCCTACAGAAGAGGTCAGTCACCCAGAAATGACCTGTACAGAACATAGAGCATGCAAGCTGACTAAATGTTGATGAAAAATGTAGGTATTACCTGAGAATAGATGGCTCTTCACTTTTGAGTACTAAATATCAAATAAAACTCCAAAACTGTGCAGATAGGATATACATATACATATAGAACTATAAAGGTATATATCTACCTATCTACCTGGAGGCACTTGAAGTAAAATGACATATTTCTATATTTTAAATCCTGTAGAAATATAGTCTAAAAATTCTTAATGCTGCTTAATTTTTAAATATAATGAAACAGCCTGCATCCCACATATGGTCTAGAGTTCACTCAGTCTTTGCCATTGCTATTTTTATTCACTTTGGTACTATCTAGTCAGTTTCTTGACATTTTGTGGATAAAATAAGCATACTTAATTTTAATATATCATTAAAAATATAAAGGTACCAGAAAGTATTACAATCACTCTCCTGTTTCAATATCTAAGTTGCACTCTCAATCATGTGATTAAAAGCACTTTAAGTAAAAACTATTTTAGTGTATAATTGATATGAATTATCAATCATAGATTGTGATGTAGTATCTAAATGTTAAACTTTATAATTTCATTTTAGCCAACAGAAAGTCTTTGGAATTATTTAACTTAAGATCTCTGTAGATTTATACTAAAGACATACTTCAGATCATCTACTTGCACAATGTAATAATAGCCTTTAGAAAGGAAATATCTAAATTAGAGGTTTCTCCAGAATACTATTAAATGAAAATAAATAATGAGCAAAACTCAATGTTATCAGAGTAGAAGAGAAAAAATAGATAATTTATCCACAATGCACAACTTGAATCTTTCTACCTGTACATTCTTTAAATTATACTTAGAAATAAATATTCATTACTGTTACTGCTAAGTCACTCCAGTCGTGTCCGACTCTGTGTGACCCCATCCCTGAAATTCTCCAGGCAAGAACACTGGAGTGGGTTGCCATTTCCTTCTCCAATGCATAAAAGTGAAAAGTGAAAGTGAAGTCGCTCAGTCATGTCTGAGTCTTCGCAACCCCATGGGCTGCAGACTACCAGGCTCCTCTGGCCATGGGATTTTCCAGGCAAGAGTATTGGAGTGGGGTGCCATTATTCATTAGGAATTCAAATTTAGTTTTATACATACAAATACTGTATTTATAAAAAAGGAGACAAGATATTTTTGAATTTGTGAATGTAATCTTATCTGTACCTACAGATAATTAAAATCATTCATTAATCAGAAATTAATCCACTTTTTACAATAATCTGGTGAGATGCTCTTTATTAGAAAAAAAATTAACTGGAATTTTCTGTTTTAAGAAAAAGTTGTTTTTTTTTTTTAAGTTATCTATCATTATGAAGAAAGCAAGTTTGCTTACATAAATACTAAAAATATGCTTGCAATTAAATCAAATTGCTGACATCCACTGGATCATTGAAAAAGCAAGAGAATTCCAGAAAAACATCTACTTCTGCTTTATTGACTATGCCAAAGAATTTGACTGTGTGAATAACAACAACCTGTGGAAAATTCTTAAAAGATGGCAATACCAGACCATGTGACTTGCCTCCCGAGAAATCTGTATGGAGGTCAGGAAACAACAGTTAGAACTGGACATGGAACAACAGACTGGTGTCAAACCATGAAAGGAGTACGTCAAGGCTGAATATTGCCATCCTGCTTATTTAACTTATATGCATAGTACATCATAAGAAATGCTGGCTGGAGGAAGCACAAGCTGGAATCAAGATTGCTGGGATAAATATCAATAACCTCAGATATGCAGATGACACCATCTTTATGGCAGAAAGTGAAGAACTAAAGAGCCTCTTGATGAAAGTGAAAGAGGAGAGTGAAAAAGTTGGCTTAAAGCTCAACATTCAGAAAACTAAGATCATTGCATCCGGTCCCATCACTTCATGGCAAATAGATGGGGAAACAGTGGCTGACTTTATTTTCTTGGGCTCCAAAATCACTGCAGATGGTGACTGCAGCCATGGAGTTACTTGACACTTAAGTTACAAGACACTTACTCCTTGGAAGGAAAGTTATGACCAACTTATACAGCATATTAAAAAGCAGAAACATTACTTTGTCAACAAAGTTCTGTCTAGTCAAAGCTATGGTTTTTCCAGTCGTCATGTATGAATGTGAGCGTTGGACTATAAAGAAAGCTGAGCGCCAAAGATTTGATGCTTTTGAACTGTGGTGTTAAAGAAGACTCTTGAGAGTGCCTTGGAAAGCAAGGAGATCCAACCAGTCCATCCAAAAGGAAATCAGTCCTGAATATTCATTGGAAAGACTGATGCTGAAGCTGAAGCTCCAATACTTTGGTCACCTGATGTGAAGAACTGACTCATTTGGAAAGATCCTGATGCTGGGAAAGATTGAAGGTAGGAGGAAAAGGGGACGACAGAGGATGAGAAGGTTGGCTGGTATCACTGACTCAATGGACATGAGTTTGAGTAAACTCCGGGAGTTGTTAATGAACAGGGAAGCCTAGTGTGCTGCAGTCCATGGGGGCTGCAAAGAGTTGGACACAACTGAACTGAACTGACTGAACTGAAAAATCATACTGTAACACTGTAAGTATACAGTTTTCTGTTTTGGTGATTATAATAGGTGGAATTCAACCCAAAGGCAGAGCATCAATTAAACAGCCCCTTCCTGATTTTTATTTAATAAGAGCAAAGTGTAAAAGTCCAAGCTGTGCAAGTGTGAAATATTAAGATATATCTTCTCTCACTTACTTTCATGGTATATGTACTGAGAGAACAGACTAATAAACAATGACAGGATTGGAGACAGAGTTCTTGTCTCCCTTCTGACCTGCAGAGTCTTACAGACTTCTTCCTTCAGGAAGAGGTATCTGTAGGACTCGACACCAGTGTAAGGGCAATACGGAAAGAAGACAAAGAGAAGTAAACTTCTTTTTTCCCCTTGTTAAAATTTAGCTTAATCACCTAAACTTGACAGATCATACCATTTTACAAAACCTTTGCCTTTCAAGCTATTTAAGGAGCTGATAAAAGATAAAGGTTAATAAACTCTTCTTGCTCACTTCAAAGAGAGAATTACTTCTCTCTCTCACTTGTAAAATCTGTTTTTTCTTATCTATTTCTTAAATCTGTCTCATTTTCTCTATTCTATCACCACTGCCTTAAGGTAGACTGCTGTCAACTTTTGCATAGATTATTGTAGCAGCCTCCCTGCCTGCAGTCCTAAACTGTTCAATTTATCTCTCCCCCCAAATGCCAGAGTAATGCATCCTAAAATTCAAGCCATCATAAAATCTATTGTCCTCACTTATAATGCAAAGTTCAAACTCTTTACTGTGAAGTGCCCTGCATTGAACATGATACGAGCTACTGAAATATTTGCTTAGACAATAAAAGGAAGACGAATGAACAAAGAAGTGAAGAAGACAGGGCACTATCTAATCAGAGCCCAACCTGCTTTTCCTTCATCTCATACTCTATTTTCTCTTTTTGCCATTTCATTTACTGTCTTCATCTCATATTTTTGTTGTATACTTTTTGCCATTCACATGTGCTCCCTGCATAGAATGACCCCTTCCTCCTTTGCCTTACTAGCAGCTAGTCATCTCTTAAAATTCAGCTCAGAGTCACTTCCTCCCTCTCCCCAAAGCATTTCAGCTATCAGAAACCTCCTCCCATATGATTCCAGGTTAACCAAGATACACATCTATTTTTGTCTTTATAGCTCCACTGCATTTTAGTCACTGATTTTCATGTCTGTCTCTTTACCTAGATGAATTTTCTTGAGGACAGGGCTGTATCATTTATCTTTGCTTCCTAATATGAAATCCAGTCTCACCCTCATACATAGTCATTAACTCATATATGCTTATGAAAGGAATGCATGATTGGATAACTTAACTAATATTGAATGGTAATTACATTTTCCCAATCTGTGTCTGTATGGGGGAGGAGGAGTTATTAATGAATATAATTGCTCTCCTTTTAAATTTGTCACAGTTATATTAATAAACATGTTTTACTGAAATATATATTAAACTAAAAATTATCTTATGGTATATCCTATAAATGTTATCACTTATTTGCTTCTGTTCAGAAAATACAAAAGAAGCTGAACAACTTAAAAATATATTTTAAGGGCAAATGCTGCTATTATCTTGCTAGGCTTTTTTTAAATGTTTCTTTACTGATTTAAACCTTTGACTGGAATTATGATTGTGTATTGAATATCATACATATATTTGGTCAACAAATTTCCTTCAGATTGTGTCATAGAATTAATTAGTATATTTTAGCATGCTGATTAAATGGCCTTCTTGAGTCATTTATGATGTATTAAGGTGCTGTTGTACACATTGGGGATAGGGAAACTAATAAGATAAATAAATCCACATCATATTGGATATATTTTGCAAAGTGAGACAGCAATAAAATATGCAAAGAAACGAAAAGTAATAATCACTCAGATAGTGATAAATTTACCAGAAGGAAACAGAGCGTGATAGGTGTAGTACTGGGAGCATTTTAGCTAGCATGGTCAGAAAAGAGCTCTTTGGACAGCAGGACCATCCGCTGAGAAATAAATGACAGGATGAGATAGCTATAAGAAGGTGTACAAGAAGAGCCTTCCAGGCAAAGAAAGAGGGCCTATGGAGTCTTAGTTACACATAGACTTCGTGATGCATCTAACAGAAAATGTTAGTGTGACTGAAATATGTGAATCAAGAGGAGTGGTAAGGGAAGACCTGAAAAGGTAAATACGAGTTATCATGAGTATTTAGATTGCATTACTACTCAAGGAGAAGCCATTAGAAAATCTTCATCAGGAAAACAATAATAAAGTCCGAAGAATAAAGAATAAATAGCAGTCCGAAGAACTTGCTATTGGTTTAGATATGAGATACGGAGACCATAAAGGCGTAACTGATGATTCCCAGTTTCTTGGCTTGAGAAACTGGGTGAGTGGGAGGTGTCTAGTCAGCTCAAACTGTTATAATGAAATGCTATACATTGGGTGACTTAAATAACAGAAATGTATTTTCTTGGGGTTCTAGAGCCTGAAAGTTCAAGATCAGGGTACCAGCGTGGGTTGGCTTTAATGGGTGCCCTTTCCCTGGCTTCCAATAGAAGCTTCCTTCTGTGCATTCACAGTCCTGATGACTGTGTTCTCACATGGTGGAAAGAGAATGATCTGGTGTCTCTTCTTCTTACACAGGCAATGATTCCATCATGAAGGCAGGGTGAATATCCACCCTCATAACCTCATCTAAGCCTAATGCCTCCCAGGCTCCCACTTCCTAATAGAATCACGCTGGGAATAAAATCATCAATAAATGATTTTGGGGGGTCACAAACACTCAGTCCATAACAGGTGGGGGGTGGATTGTGCAGAGTAGAAATCAAGAATTGAGTTAGAATAATCTTGAGTTTGAGAAGCCTAGTATTAAAAATGCAAGTGAATGTATCTTCTAAGTGCTGTGTCAACAGATCAATTATGAGAACTTTAGGATAACATAATACATGGTAAATTATTAATACATTCTGTGACTTAATGTGTTACCTTTCTCAAGTAATATATTTGCATTTTTATGAGTTTCTGTAAGCAGTTTGACCCAGACAAATTGCTCTAATACTCACCATATCAGACACATGACAGACTGTGAGAGCTGAATGTTATGATAAGCAATCATCATGCTGAAAAATATGGGTACCTCACCCAATATAGGCCTCACTGTTGCCCAGTGCAGTAGCCCACCTCATCTCCTTTGTAAAGATTACTGCACCTACAGTTACATTTTCAGAAGGCAGTCTGGAGGATAAGAAGTTCCCACATGTGCTTATTGGAAGCATTCTTCTATACATTTTTAAGATTCGTGAACCTATTCACTAGTTAATTTGGGACCATCTGCTCTCACTTAATGAATAAATTTAATTTGTTTCTATCTAATAATTAAGCAGATAATATATTATTAGGATGTTCTAAAATATCAATGGATAAAATGCTGAGGATACACAACTAAGTTTTTGTTGATGTTATTCTAAACAAAGAAAGCTTTGATTCTCCAAATAGTCTGCATGTTATATTTATAATGTCAGCCTAGTTTTTCAGGGTCAGAAAAATGAATAAAAATCATAGTAAAGACGTAGGACATAGTCATCTCCTAGATTGAAATCATTAACTGGGGACTCAAAATTTGTTGAAAGACCCTATTGATGTGGGAAGAAAGCAGGCACGAGGGGAGGGGAAGAAGGGGGAAATGGAAAATAACATCAATGCTTTCCCTACCCTCACCTACTCAAAGTCCAGTTGACATTAGTAGGGAGGTGGACAAACTCGAGGCTAAATCTTATTTGACCCATTTCTGAATAGTGAAATAATACCTATACTTGTATTACATTCTTCAAAAGGCAAATACTCTTTATTTTTACTTTTCCTGTATGTATGATAATATAGCTATTATAACTGAAAATGTGTTACAGAGCTCTAAATCATATTCTCTGGATCTAATACTAAGATATTTAAAATATCTTATTAAAGGCTGGGTCTGAGAACAGATTCTCAAAATTTATAGAATATCTTGTAACTATAATGAATGAAAATTAAAAAGATAATTACATGAGCTTTACTTAGTATGGCTGTCAGATAGCTACTGCTATATAAAAATTCACTTAAAACTTTAATAGTTTAAAGCAAACAAACAAACAAAAAAATTCTTTATTATCTTTCATGAGCCTACAAGTTTCCTGGGCAGCTCTATTGATCTGGAATACCCTATGTTGATTTAAGCTGAGCCTGCTCAAGTATCTTGGTCAGCTAGCTGGTAGGGTAGCAAGGTTCTGGCTACACAGAATAGCCTTGCTTGGGGTTGCACATAGCTAACAGGGATGAATCTGAAAACAGATTATATTTGAATGAAATAAATATTCATATTATCCTTTAACTTTTTGGTAGGGTAGTCAGAAGTACGTACTTGATGGAATTAAAAAAACAGAGATCTAAAATTTTAATTGCTCACTCTGTTTTGTAGATGAGCCAACAGCTTCATAAAGCTGGTATAGTCTAGTTAAGTCTGAGTAAATTTCCTGTATATTAGCTTATGGATTATAAGAGAGTATTTCCAAATTGCTTAATAATTGTATAATCTTTACGGACTATCACAAAAATATATATCCAGAAACAAATATCATTTCTTAAAAAGTACATGTAGTTAAAGAATAAATAGTGTCTAAAGAAAATAATCAGTTAATAGTATGCCAACAAATTTATAGTACTATTTTAAAATCCTTTTCTAGGATTAACTACCAACTTCAGGGGGAAAAAAAAAAAAAAAGGCTGTATGAACCACAAATACATGGAGACTAAACAATTCACTTTTGAATAATGAAGAGATCACTGAAGCAAAGAGGAAATAAAAAAAAATTGTGTCTGATTCTCAGTGACTTCATGGACTACAGGCTCCTCTGTCTCTAGAAAAAAATAACATTGCAAACACAACAACTGAAAACCAATTCGATGTGGTGAAAGCAATGCTAAAGGGAAGTTTATAGCAATACAAACCTACCTCAAGAAACAAGAAAAAAATATAAGACAAATAATCTAACATTGCACCTAACATAACTGCTAAAAAAAGAAAACTCAAAGTTAATAGAAGAAAAGAATCATGAAGATCAAAACAGAAATAAATGAAAAAGAAATGAAGGTGACAATAGCAAAGATCAGTAAAAGTAAAAGCTGGTTCTTTGAGAGAATAAAAAAACCTGACAAACTATTAGCCAGACTCATCAAGAAAAAAGGGGAAAGGACAAATAAAATTAGAAATGAAAAAGGAGAAGTTACAACAGACAATTCAGAAATACAAAAGGTCATAAGAGACTACTATGATCAACTATATGCCAATAAAATAGATAATCTGAAACAATGGACAAATTCTTAGAAAAGCATAACCTGCCAAGACTGAACCAGGAGGAAACAAATATTCTGAACAGACCAATCCCAAGCACTGGTATCAAAACTGTTATGAGAAATCTTCCTCCATATGTTGGAATTTTTTGATAGTTTTTCTCCTGTAATTGACATATAATCTTACTGCATTGTGGTCAGAAAAGACATGTCAAATGATTTCAGTTATTTTGAATTTACCAAGCTAGATTTATGGCCCAGGATGTGATCTATCCTGAAGAAGGTTGCATGTGCACTTGGGAAAAAGGTGAAATTCATTGTTTGGGGGTGAAATGTCCGATAGATGTCCATTAGGTCTAACTGGTCCATTGTATCATTTAAAGTTTGTGTTTCCTTGTTAATTTTCTGTTTAGTTGATCTATCCATAGGTATGAGTGGGATATAAAAGTCTCCCGTTATTATTGTGTTATTGTTAATTTCCCATTTCATACTTGTTAGTATTTGCCTTACATATTGTGGTGTGCCTATGTTGGGGGCATATATATTTATCATTGTTATATCTTCTTGGTTTGATCCTTTGATCATTATGTAGTGTCCTTCTTTGTCTCTTTTCATAGCCTTTTTTAAAAGTCTATTCTATGTGATATGAGTATTGCTACTCCTGCTTTATTTTGGTCTCTATTTGTGTGGAATATCTTCTTCCAGCCCTTCACTTTCACTCTTGTTTTGAGGTGGGTCTCTTGTAGATGGCATATATAGGGGTCTTGTTTTTGTATCCATTCAGCCAGTCCTTGTCTTTTGGTTGGTGCATTCAACTCATTTACATTTAAGGTAAATATTAATAAGTATGATTCCGTGGCCATTTACTTCGTTGTTTTGGGATGTTTGGTTTTTTATAAACCCTATCTGTGTTTCCTGTCTAGAGAAGATCCTTTACCATTTGTAAAGAGCTAGTTTGGTGGTTGATGAATTCTGTCAGCTTTTGCTTGTCTGTAAAGCTTTTGATTTCTCCTTCATATTTGAATAAGATCCTTGCTGGGTAGAGTAATCTGGGTTGTAGGTTTTTCTCTTTCATCACTTTAAGTATGTCCTGCCATTCCCTTCTGACCTGAAGAGTTTCTATTGAGAGATCAGCTATTATCCTTATGAGAATACCCTTGTGTGTTATTTGTTATTTTTTCCCTTGCTGCTTTTAATATTTGCTGTTTGTTTTTGATCTTTGTTAATTTGATTAATATGTGTCTTGGGGTGTTTCACCTTGGGTTTGTCCTGTTTGGGATGCTCTGGGTTTCTTGGACTTGGGTGACTATTTCCTTCCCCATTTTAGGGAAGTTTTCAACTATTATCTCCTCAAGTATTTTCTCATTGCCTTTATTTTTCTCTTCTTCTGGGATTCCTATGATTTGAATGTTGGGGCATTTAACATTGTCCCAGAGGTCTCTGAAGTTGTCCTTATTTCTTTACATTCTTTTTTCTTTTTTCCTCTCTGCTTCCTTTATTTCTACCAGTCTATCTTCTACCTCACTTATTCTATCTTCTGCCTCCATTATTCTACAGTTGGTTCCCTCCAGAGTGTTTTTTATCTCAGTTATTGCATTATTCACTATTGATTGACTCTTTTTTATTTCTTCTAGGTCCTTGTTAAACATTTCTTGCATCTTCTCAATCCTTGTCTCCAGGCTATTTATCTGTAACTCCATTTTGTTTGCAAGATTTTGGATCATTTTTACCATCATTATTTTGAATTCTTTTTCAGGTAGACTCCCTATCTCTTCCTCTTTTGTTTGGTATGATGGGCATTTATCATGTTCCTTTACCTGATAAATATTTGTTTGCCTTTTCATCTTGTTTAGATTGCTGTGTTTGGGATGGCCTTTCTCTATTTGGGCAGTTTGTGGTTCCTGTTTATTGTGGAGGCTCCTCACTGTGGATGGGGTTGGACGGGTGGCTTGTCAACATTTCCTAGTTAGGGAAACTTGTGTCGGTGTTCTGGTGGGTGGAGCTGGATTTATTCTCTCTGGAGTGCAATGAAGTATCCAGTAGTGAGTTTTGACATGTCTATGGGATTGGTGTGACTTTGGGCAGCCTGTATATTGAAACTCAGGGCTATGTCCCTGCGTTGCTGAAGAATTTACATGGTATGTCTTGCTCTGGAACTTGTTGGCTCTTGGATGGAGCTTGGTTTCAGTGTAGGTATGGAGGCTTTTGGATGAGCTCTTACTGATTAATATTCTCTGGAGTCAGGAGTTCTCTGATGTTCTCAGGTTTTGAACTTAAGCCTCCTGCCTCTGGTTTTCAGTCTTATTCTTATAGTAGCCTCAAGACTTCTCCATCTATAACACACTTCTGAATAACCAACAAATCACAGAAGATATCAAAAAAAGAAATCAAAATATTAATAGAAACAAATGAAAATGAAAACACAACAACCCAAAATCCATGGGACTCAGTAAAAGCAGTACTAAGGAGAAGGTTCATAACAATACAGGCTTATCTCAAGAAACAAGGAAAGAGTCAAATAAATAACCTAACTCTAAACCTAAAGCAACTAGAAAAGGAAGAAATTAAGAACCCCAGGGTTAGTAGAAGGAAAGAAATCTTAAATATTAAGGCAGAAATAAATGCAAAAGAAACAAAAGAGACCATAGCAAAAATCAACAAAGCTAAAAGCTGGTTCTTTGAGAAGATAAATAAAATTGACAAAGCATTAGACAGACTCATCAAGAAACAAAGGGAGAAAAATCAAATCAACAAAATTAGAAATGAAAATGGAGAAATCACAACAGACAACACAGAAATACAAAGGATCATAAAAGACTACTATCAGCAACTATATGCCAATAAAATGTACAACTTGGAAGAAAGGGACAAATTCTTAGGAAAGTACAACTTTCCAAGAATGAACCAGAAAGAAATAGAAAATCTTAACAGGCACATCACAAGCACAGAAATTGAAACTGTAATCAGAAATCTTCCAGCAAACAAAAACCCAGGACCAGACGGCTTCACAGCTGAATTCTACCAAAAATTTAGAGACGAACTAACACCTATCCTGCTCAAACTCTTCCAGAAAATTGCAGAGGAAGGCAAACTTCCAAACTCATTCTATGAGGCCATCATCACCCTAATACCAAAACCAGACAAAGATGCCACAAAAAAAAAAAAAAGAAAAGAAAGAAAGAAAACTACAGGCCAGTATCACTGATGAACACAGATGCAAAAATCCTTAACAAAATTCTAGCAAATAGAATCCAACGACATATTTAAAAGATCATACATCATGACCAAGTGGGCTTTAACCCGGGGATGCAAGGATTCTTCAATATCTGCAAATCAATCAACGTAATATGCCACATTAACAAATTGAAAGATAAAAACCATACAATTGTCTCAATAGATGTAGACAAAGCCTTTGACAAAATTCAACACCCATTTATGATAAAAACCCTCCAGAAAACAAGCATAGAAGGACCATACTTCAAAATAATAAAAGCTATATATGACAAACCCACAGTAAACATTATCCTCAATGGGGAAAAATTAAAAGCATTTCCCCTAAAGTCAGGAACAAGATAAGGGTGCCTACTGTCACCACTACTATTCAGCATAGTTTTGGAAGTTTTGGCCACAGCAATCAGAGCAAAAAAAGAAATAAAAGGAATCCAGATTGGAAAAGAAGTAAAACTCTCACTGTTTGCAGATGACATGATCCTCTACACTGGAAACCCTAAAGACTCCACCAGAAAATTACTAGAGCTAATCAATGAATATAGTAAAGTTGCATGATATAAAATTAGCACACAGAAATCCCTTGCATTCCTATACACTAACAATGACAAAACAGAAAGAGAAATTAAGGAAACAATTCCATTCACCATTGCAACAAAAAGAATAAATACTTAAGAATATATCTACCTAAAGAAACAAAAGACCTATATATAGAAAACTATAAAGCACTGATTAAAGAAATCAAAGAGGAAACAAATAGATGGAAAAATATAGCATATTCATGGACTGGAGGAATCAAAATAGTAAAAATGAGTATACCACACAAAGCAATCTATAGATTCAATGCAATCCCTATCAAGCTACCAATGGTATTTTTCAGAGAGCTAGAACAAATAATTTCACAATTTGTATGAAAATTCAAGAAACCTCGAATAGCCAAAGCAACCTTGAGAAAGAAAAATGGAACTGGAGGAATCAACCTGCCTGACTTCAGGCTGTACTACAAAGCTGCAGTCATCAAGACAGTATGGCACTGTCACAAAGACAGAAATACAGATCAATGGAACAAAATAGAAAGCCCAGCGATTAATCCACACACCTACGGACACCTTATATTTGACAAAGGAGGCAAGAATATACAATGGAGCACAGACCATCTCTTTAACAAGTGGTGCTGGGAAAACTGGTCAACCACCTGTAAAAGAATGAAACTAGAACACTTTCTAACACCATACACAAAAATAAAGTCAAAATGGATTAAAGATCTAAATGTAAGACCAGAAACTATAAAACTCCTAGAGGAGAACATAGGCAAAACACTCTCTGACATAAATCAAAGCAGGATCCTCTATGACCCACCTCCCAGAGTAATGGAAATAAAAGCAAAAATAAATAAATGGGACCTAATGAAACTTAAAAGCTTTTGCACAACAAAGGAAACTATAAGTAAGGTGGAAAGACAGCCTTCAGAATGGGAGAAAATAATAACAAATGAAGAAACTGACAAAGAATTAATCTCAAAAATATACAAGCAGCTCATGCAGCTCAATTCCAGAAAAATAAACAACCCAATCAAAAAATGGGCCAAAGAACTAAACAGACATTTTTCCAAAGAAGACATATAGATGGCTAACAAAAGCATGAAAAAATGCTCAACATCACTCATTATCAGAGAAATGCAATTCAAAACCACAATGAGGTGCCATTTCACACTGGTCACAGTGGCTGCTATTCAAAAGTCTACAAACAATAAATGCTGGAGAGGGTGTGGAGAAAAGGGAACTCTCTTACAGTGTCAGTGGGAATGCAAACTAGTACAGCCACTATGGAGAACAGTGTGGAAATTCCATAAAAAACTGGAAATAGAACTGACATATGACCCAGCAATTCCACTGGTAGGCATACACATTGAGGAAACCAGAATTGAAAGAGACATGTGCACCCCAATGTTCATCACAGCACTGTTTATAATAGCCAGGACATGGAAGCAACCTAGATGTCCATCAGCAAATGAATAGATAAGAAAGCTGTGGTACATATACACAATAGAATATTACTCAGCCATTAAAAAGAATACATTTGAATCAGTTCTGATGAGGTAGATGAAACTGGAATCTATTATACACAGTGAAGTAAGCAAGCAAGAAAAACACCAATACAGTATACTAATGCATATATATGGGATTTAGAAAGATGATGACAATAACCCTATATGCGACACATCAAAAGAGACACAGATGTATAAAACAGTGTTTTGGACTCTGTGGGAGAAGGCGAGGGTGGGATGGTTTGAGAGAATAGCATTGAAACATGTATATTATCATGTGTGAAACAGGTTGCCAGTCCAGGTTGGATGCATAAGACATGGTGCTCAGGACTGGTGCACTGGGATGACCCAGAGGGACGGGATGGGGAGGGAGGTGGAAGGGGTTTCAGGATGGGTAACACATGTATACCCATGGCTGATTCATGTCAATGTATGGCAAAACCAGTATAATATTGTAAAGTAATTAGTCTCCAATTAAAATAAATAAATTTTTAAAAAAGAAAGAAAGAAATCTTCCAACAAACAAAAGCCCAGGGCCAGACAGCTTCACTGGAGAATTCTGTCAAACATTTAAAGAAGAGTTAATATCTATCCTGCTCTAACTCTTCCAGAAATTTTCAGGGGAAGGAAAATTCCTAAACTCATTCTACGAAGCCACCACCACCCTGAAATCAAAACCAGACAAATATATCACACAAAAAAAGAAAATTACAGGCCAACATCAGTGATGAACATAGGTGCAAAAATCCTCAACAAAATTCTTGCAAATAGAATCCAGCAACACATTAAAAAGATCATGCACCATGATCAAGTGGAGTTTATCCCAGGCATTTATTGATTCTTCAATATACGCGAATCAATGTGATACACCAATTAACAAATTGAAAGATAAAAACCATATAATTATCTCAATAGATACAGAGAAAACTTTTGACAATATTCAACAACCATTTGTGATAAAAGCTCTCCAGAAAGTACGCATGGAAGGAAACTACCTCAAAATACTAAAGACCATATAGGTATGACAAACCCACGGCAAACATTATTCTCAACAGTGAAAAACTGAAAGCATTTCCTTAAAGGAACAGTACAAGGGATCAGGAACAAGACAAGGGTGTTCACTCTCACCATTATTATTCACTATAAAATCCTTTTTTAGTGAGGAAATACATAAGTCATGAAGATTAGAAAATCTAGAAATACACAAGGAATGTGAAAATCATTAATCATTTTATTGTGCAGAAATTAACCAAATTAACTACAGGATCATATAATATATACAGACATAGAGAAAGTAAAAGCTGCTTTTAATTTTGTTAATATTATATAATGAGCATGATTCCTAAAATAACTAGGCACAGAAAAATGTTAAATGAAATGTTTCTCCAGGTATGCAAAATAATTTAAGTTTCTTGGACATTTTTGTTCTTTTTAAATATTTATTTTGCTTTTAAAGGCAAGGCTGTGATGAAACTTAATGTCTGTATATCTCACTAAATTCCTTACCGATGCTGAATATTTCCTGAAAAATTTCTAAAGTGGACTAACAGCCTGTAGTCTGTATAAATGCACCACTCCAACCCAAAATATCCCTCTCTAACTCTCTTCCATTTTCATTCTAAGCCTCTAATTGCATATGAATCTTCATTAACTTGAGAAGCCAAATAACAGTCCTGAATAATTTTCCTTTGCACTTTAGTAATTACTAATTTCTTGCCATTTATATTTCTTTTTGTAGCATATTATATGTTTTTATGTTAGCATTTTTCTGTTGGACTTTCAAGATTTGATTATAATCTATTGCATAATACAAAATTAACATTTTACCTAAAATTGACTTCCCTTATCATTCAATCTTTTTTTCTTTTAGACTTATGCTTAACATTTCTTCCTTATCCAGGGCTCAGAGAAGTCATAATATTTTTTTTTATTTTCTTTACGACAGAAACACTTTTCTAAATGTGATGTTACATGAATTAACATGTGAATATGTGTAGTAAAAAAAGGGTGGCATGGCAGAAACTGTAAAGATTAAATAAAAGATGAAATGCTAATAAGGGAGGCTTCAAAATATGAAATATGATTCTAGTGGGTCACTGCACATAGGAATTCATCCTGATGAGAACTGCCTACCCCAGCACCTTTATTCTTCTAGTTGATTAACTGTCACATGTGGCAAGTTGGTAGACAGCACATTATCATAAAACTTTCAGGATCACACTCAAGGCCAAAGTATATCATAGCTATTTCTCCACCCTGAACACCATTTGAAACCAACAGCTTCTCTTTAACTCTCATTTCTTTAAATATTGCTCACATTGCACAAATCATAGAGCACCTTAAGTTGGTATACAATCTCATTTTACTTCATATTTCCACAGAAATGACTCAAGCACAGAGCTTCTTTATGAAGACATATGCTTGAATAAGTTCTGCCACAAGGTAGAATCAGGAAGGAAATAGATTTGGGGGTTCATATTTATATCAAGGTCAAACTCATTAGAAACAAGAAAGCAAGTTGTTATTTCTATAATAGAAAGAATCTGTTCAATAATAGCAGACACTTTGGAGACACGGGTTAGATTATGTTTCATATTCTTTATAAGAATTTAAAGAAAGGAAATAGTTATCTGAAGAAAATTTGGTTTCCTCAGATAATAATAAAGCAAATTTTCACTTTCATATTTGATAAGTGAACATTGATTTGCTCATATTTTGTAATAAATTGAAGAACAAAATAAAAGTGACACTATGGGGGAGACATTAAGCTTCAATTGTTTATTTCTTAATATATAAGCAAAAATGTGATATTTAACTAACTAGAAGAAGGGGATTATAAACACTTGAATAAATAAGACTAAGGATAACCTTAAAGTCAAATAATAAAAGACATTTGAAGTCTCTTTATTTGTTACTAATAACACTGGTGAAGAAATGCAGACTCTATTTACATGAAAATCCTTCATTTTATTATGTTCACGTTTCTAAAAAAATTGACATTGATGCAGTTTATTCAAAGCAGAATGGATTAGGAATTGCTCCACTTATTCATATTTTCACAGTCAAGCTCACAGATGGAAATTACAAAATACATAGGACTTTTCAATAAATAATGACTAATCATTCATAAATAATAATTTTAATTGTATTTCTGGGAGATTATGGAAGAATCAGCAAGATCTAGATTCATTTTAGGCAAGAATGAATAGACTACAATTTCAATAAGAGATTGAATAATGATAAAAGAATAAATCTCACTGAGTTTATTTAGCGTGAAAGTCAATCACACAGACACAGTGACAATTTATAGTTTGGGGTGGGTGCACAAGTAACATCTAAGACAAAGTTCTCTTTTTCAATTCATTATGAAGTTTTGGATTAAAAAGTATTATTTCTAATGAGAAACAATTAAGGTGGGAAGTGGAACTATAACCCCAAGCTAATACATTCAAAAAGCCAAGATATGTAAAAAATAATAAAGTCTTATAGTTCTCTAGTCTGAAATGAACTGACAGAAATAATAACTATAAAGACAACCAAACCTGAGCTCTGAATTTCCTTGTGACACCACATAAGGTCAGAGCAACGAGACAAAAAAAGAATGACCAGATCTATAATTAGACAGGAGTATCATTATGAAAAATTTCTCAAAAGTGTGATCAAGCTTCTGAATAGAAGTGATTTATATTTATACTTTATTAATACCAATATAAAATCCAGGATAATAGACAAAAATTTCCAATGACATTTGGTTGAGAAATCAGAGTGAATCCATGGCTTACCATTTGAGATTTTTCAAGCCTGAGTATCAACTTCCCAATTATAAATATCAAGCTGATATAATCTTCATTATCATTTTAGTATTGTTTGGAAAATGAAAAAAAAATATTTGAAAGCAATTTTTTAAACAGCGATATGTCATAGTATGGAGAAGGAAATGGCAACCACTCCAGTGTTCTTGTCAGGAGAATCCCATGGACAGAGGAGCCTGACAGGCTATACAGTCCATGGGGTCACAAAAGTCGGACACAACTTAGTGACTAAACCACCACCACATGTCATAGTAACATCAAGTAATATATTGTTTCACATTTACAGAGGGAAAATTGCACAAGGGAGATCTGTTTGCAAGGGGTTAAATTTTTTTAAAGCAGTGGAAACAAAAATCTATGATTAGAGTGACAAAGTTAGTAAAATGAAAAAAATAATACAAAACAGAGCAGAAAAAAAAGAAAAGAAAAGAAACAAAAACTAGAAAGGCAACACAAAAGATCAATGAAACAAAGAGTCGGTTCTTTCCAAGATAAGCCTGTAGCCAGATTCATCAAGGAACAAAGAGACAGCCCAAATAAATCAGAAATGAAGAGAGAGAAGTTACAACTGACACTACATAAATACAAAGCATCATAATAGTTAACTACAGTTGAATGCTAATAAAATGGGAAATCTAGAAGAAATGAACTCCAAGAAATGCACAATCTCTCAATTGTACATTGAATCTAGAAGAAACACAAAATATGAACAGACCACTTACCAGGAAAGAAACTGAACCAATAATTAAACAAACAAACAGAAAACTCCCAACAAAAGTCCAGGGCCAGATGACTTTACACTTCACAGATGAATTCTATCAAACATTTAAAGAATTAATACTTATCCTTCACAAATTTTACTAGAATGCTGCAGAGAAAGGAATGCTTCCAAGCTTACTTCATGAGGTCAACATGAACTTAATACCAAAACAAAAATACCAGGAAAAAAAAAAAAAAAAAGAAAGGAACCAATAGAATGATGAATATAGATGAAAAAGTCTTCAACAAATACTATCAAGCCAAATTCAATAATACATTTAAAAATATCATGAACAAATGGGTTTTATTACAGAGATTCAAGGATGGTTCAATATACCCAAATCAATTATTATGACACACGACATTAAAACCCTGAAGAATAAAGTCATATAATCATTTCAACTGATACATTTTTTTTTCAAAATTCAGCATTTATTTATGATAAAAGTTCTAAATGAAGTACACATAGAAGGGGCAAATCACAATGTAATAACTGTCATAACTGTCATATATGACAAGCCCATATGGCTGACATGATACTCAGCAGTAAAAAGCTGAAAGCATTTCCTTAAGAACAGGAACAAGATAAAGTTGTTGACTATCACCACTTTTATTAGATGTAGTATTGAAAGTACAAAAATAAAAATCAAGATGACAGAGTGGAAGGACATGCACTCATCCTCTCCTGCAAGAGCACCAAAATCACAACTAGCTGCTGAAAAGCCATCAACAGGAGGATGCTGGAACCCACCAAAGAAAGGTACCTCATGTCCAAGACAAAGGAGAAGTGGCAACAGGTGGTAGTGGATGCATAATCATGATAAAATCAAACCTCATACCCACCAGAAACTCTTGGAGGCACAAAAGCAAAAGCAACAAAAAAAAAAACTTGTGCCCATCAGGATCTATAAAAAAGGAGTAGTGACTCCCAGATGGGAGTGAGCCAGACCTGCCTGTGAGTGTTTGAGGATCTCTTGGGGGGGCATGGGTCAGCAATGGCCTGCCTTGGGGGAAGGGGCACTGACAGCAGGAGTCCTAAGAGGCACGATGTCTGGCATAAGTGCTCTTGGAGGAGGTATCCATTAGACTTACCATAGACTGCTGAGTGGGTGACCCACAAACAGGGGAACAATTATACCAAAGAAGTTCTCACACGGTTGTAAGGTTCTAGGCCTCACCAGACTTCCCAAACTGGATGCAGCAAAGAGAGTGGGAATCTCCACAGGATCTGAGTTGGAAGGCCAGCAGAATTCAATTACAGAAATTCCACAAGACAGGGAGAAACAGAGACTGGGACTAACAGATTCTTGGAAGGCTCAAAGAAAATCTTGTGTGTACCAGGACCCTGTATGCAGGTCAAGAACTAACAGGTAGAATCAGACATGGAACAATTGATTGGTTCAAAATTGGGAAAGGAGTATATCAAGACTGTCATCTGCTTACTTAACTTATATGATTACATAATGTGAAATGCCAGGCTGGATGAATCACAGGCTAGAATCAAGATTGCCAGCAGAAATATCAACAACCTCAGATATTCAAATGCTACTACTCTAATGGCAGAAAGTAAAAAGCAACTAAAGAGCCTCTTGATAAAGGTGGAAGAGGAGAGTGGGAAAAAACTGGCTTAAAATAAACATTCAAAATGCTGAGATCATGACATCTGGTCCCATGACTTTATTCATGGAAAATAGACCAGGAAACAATGGAAATAGTGACTGACTCTATTCTTGTGCTCCAAAATCACTGTAGATGGTGACTACAGCCATGAAATTAAAAGATGTTTGCTCCTTGGAAGAAACCAAGACAGCGTATTCAACATCAGAGACACTACTTTGCCAACAAAGGTCCATAAACACAGTTCAGTTTAGTTCAGCCAAGATGCTCAGTTGTATACGACTCTTTGTGACCCTGTGAACCGCAGCATGCCAGGCCTCCCTATCCATCACCAATTCCTGGAGTTACCCAAACTCATGTCCGTTGAGTCAGTGATGCCATCAAACCATCTCATCCTCTGTCGTCCCCTTCTTCTCCTGCCCACTATCTTTCCCAGTATCAGGGTCTTTTCCAATGAGTCAGCTCTTCTCATCAGGTGGCCAAAGTATTGGAGTTTCTGCTTCATCAGTCCTTCTAATGAACACCCAGGACTGATCTTTAGTATGGACTGCGTGGGTCTCCCTGCAGACCAAAGAACTCTCAAGAGTCTTCTCCAACACCACAGTTAAAAAGCATCAGTTCTCTGGCACTCAGCTTTCTTTATAGTCCAACTCACATTTATACATGATGACTGGAAAAACCATAGCCTTGACTAGATGAACATTTGTGGACAAAGTAATGTCTCTGCTTTTTAATACGCTATCTAGGTTGGTCATAACTTTCCTTCCAAGGAGTAAGCATCTTTTAATTTCATGGCTACAATCATCATCTACAGTGATTTTGGAGCCCCAAAAATAAAGACAGCCACTGTTTCCCCATCTATTTGCTACAAAGTGATGGGACCGGAGGCCATGATCTTAGTTTTCTGAATGTTGAGCTTTAAGCCAAATTTTTCACTCTCCTCTTTCACTTTCATCAAGAGACTCTTTAGTTCTTCTTCACTTTCTGCCATAAGGGTGGTGTCATCTGAATATTTGAGTTTATTGATATTTCTCCCGGCAATCTTGATTCCAGCTTGTGCTTCCTCCAGCCTAGTGTTTCTCATGATATACTCTGCATATAAGTTAAATAAACAGGGTGACAATATACAGCCTTGATGTACTCCTTTTCCTATTTGGAACCAGTATGTTTTTCCATGTCCAGTTCTAAATGTTGCTTCCTGACCTGCAAACAGGTTTCTCAAGAGGTAGGTCAGGTGGTCTGGGATTCTCATCTGTTTCAGAATGGGACCACATCAAATGTTGCACAGTAAAGGAAGCTATCAATGTAATGAAATAGCCACCTACTGAATGGGAGAAGATATCTGCAAGTGATCTACTTGACTGCTGTTTAGTTGCTAAGTTATGTCCAAGTCTTTGCAACCCCATGACTGCAGCACGCCAGGCTTCCCTGTCTTCACTATCTCCCAGAGTTTGCTCCAACTCATGCCTATTATGTCAATGATACCATCCAACCATCTCATCTTCTGTTGCCCCCTTCTTCTCCTGCTTTCAATCTTTCCAGGATCAGGGTCTTATCCAATAAGTCAGATTTTCCTATCAGGTGGCCAAAGTATTGGAGAAGTTGTAGTAACCTAAGTATCTATCTTAGACTAGAGACAAATGTCTTAATTTTTTTTTAGTTAAATTTGATATGTGCTATTGTTGTTTAGTAGATTCCCTTTAAATGTTTAACCAAGTCTCTTAGTTGTAGTATTCTAGGCATTTTGATAATAGATACTGTTTACAAAATAATTATATATATATGGAGATGATAACAATTTTTGAACATTAAAACAACTCTAACTTCTGGATATATTAACTTTGAATGTACTTCTAATACGATTTATTTGATAATTTGTATTTTTACATTTATTTCCATGGGTGAGTTTGACCTGATATTTCTCTTGTAATATCATTCTCAAGTTTTAGTATCAGGAAAATTCTGGTTTAATGAACCAGGCGCTGAGTTGAAGGAGAATTTGTTGTGAATTTGGTTTTATTTCATTTAAAATGCATATAAAAATGATTTTGTTGTTAACCTACAGTGATATCAAGATGAAAGTCCTTTGTTCGGGTTTTCTAGTCAGTCACAGCAGGGCTTGGTTCCAAATATTTACTTCTTCATTCTCAGGACCGGACACTATACAGAAGGGAAATATGTGTCAACGTTCTTAAAAACACACAAACAACTTTGACCTAGAAAAATACAGAAATTAATTTTAAGAAAAGACTATAAATTCTTAAACACTGCAATAGAATATGACCGAATATCATGCATCCAATAAAACTTAGATTTTACACACACAGAGATACATATGGGCTTCCCAGGTGGTGCTAGTGGGAAAGAATCTGCCTGTCAATGCAGGAGAGGCAGGAGAAACATGTTTTATTCCTGGGTCTAAAAGATCCCCTGGAGTAGAAGGAAATGGCAACTTGCTCCAGTATTCTTGCCTGGAAAATTCCATGGACAGAGGAGCCTGTCAGCCTACAGTTCATGGAGCTGCAAAAAGTTGGAACACAACTGAGCAACTGATCTCACATACAGATACATATATAAAATAAGATATGATTGCATAACTGAACAAAGTGGCTATAAAATGATATGTAAGTTGAAAACAATTTTTTTCCAAGATGTGGTTATGCAGAAATGCATTAAAATGCTGACATTTATGTAAAAATATAGTTTTTTCCTGAATTATTAGATTATGAAGAGTGTTACCTTATTTTATTAAAGATACTTTACAGTATGATTTATGTCACTTATAAAACTTATTATTATATTAGCAGAAAAATTGATAAAGCTCTTTTCATGATTTGAAGCTGTAGTTGAAAACACATCATTTTAAAGGCTAGTTATTATATTTTTACTATAGTTTTAGGAGTATAATTAGTATTACTTTGTGAAAGTTACAGCAGAACAAAGTTTGGCTCAATATGAGAAATTACTCTCTAATAATTATAGCCTAGCAAAATGGTCTGACTTATGAGTCTTTGGGAATTTTAGTCAGAGTTTCTACAGAACACAGAAAAAATCATTTTGCTGGAAAGAATAATTCCCAAGTTTCCTGTTTTAATATTGAACACACACACACACATATACACACATTTACCTATACATATACACATATATACCTATACATTCACACACATACAGAATTCTATATCACTTGAACACTTTCTCATGAAATGTACACAGTAAGTGAAATAAAAATATATTTTGAAAGTGATGGCAAAATATCCAACCAAATATTTTTTTTATAGTTTTTCTTCATTTTAGAAGAAAATCCTTTGAAGAAATCATCACAGTCCTTGAACAAATATGACCTCTAGTATATTTGTTACAAATGCTTGACACCTCAGAAAATTAATAATAAAGGTAGTTTGGATTTGAAAATGGGAAGATCATAAACTTTAGGAATTATTATGTGATTAACTTCAGAGCACATATGCTAAAATTGAAAACAGAGAAAATGTATGGGATAAGACCCAAATACGTTGTGTCCTCTTTTCCTTCTATATTTTCTTTGCATTGTTTAAGCTGTGATAAATTTTAACCAAGAAAAATCCTATGAATACTTTTAAAGCTACAAATATACTCATGAAAAAAATGGAGGTAAATAGAGGATGAGACAACACATTTTCATCTGTATTTGTCTGGTATTGATATAAATTTCCTATTCTCTAATATCAAATACTGTAAAATAAATTTACAAAACTTTCCACAAACTGCCTAGAGATTGGAATGCAGGGTCAGACAATGCATTTAAAGAAAATTCAAGATAAGACTTTAGAAAAAGAGATAACTTTTCAGTTGAGTCGTGAAGATAAATAAACAGAGATAGTGTTTTGATAACCTAAAAAACAATTCTGAAAGGAAAAAGGAAAAAAATATTAACGCTGATTTTGAAAAATATTACATGTAGTTGGTTTGACTTTCAGTTTCCCAACTTTGGATCACACTGATAAGATTTCATGCACATTTAATAGCAAACCTATATAAGTAGAACAGGAAAAACAAAATTTAAACTCCTTGCCACAAAGATAAAAAATTATACAATTGTTTCATAATTTATTGTGTATATTTTTGTTTTTAAGCAATTAAGGCAATTTATTATAATATAATAGTACTATTAAGTACTAAACCAAGTTCATTGACTGAAAGGAGAGATCCACAGCTTTTATCCAGATAGAAGAGATAACACAGGACAGCCTGACACTTTCTACTTATCAGTACTTTTTATACTGTTTTAGAAAGAACTTTAATTAGCAAACATCATCAATAAGCATTAGGTTTGTTATATGCTAACGGTGACTGAGAGATGTAATATGTCCCTTTGCTATTCTGAGGAAGATATTTTTCAGTCACTAAGGAGGATGTGTGTAAGTCGATTCTAAGACATGCAGCAGACTCTTGTACTCCAGATAGAGATGACTTTTTGCTTTTGTTCCTTGCGTCCATCTCCCTTCTTAGATTTGTTTCTAGCTTTGATCATTTCCTCTGTCTCCCTCCTGAGACACATCGTAGTGCTTTGCTGATGCAAGTGTCCCTGCACATACTTCTTACACTTTTGGCCTGAAAAGGTGAGGTTTTCTATCTCCAGTCATTCCTGAACATCCTCAATAACCATCAGCACAAGCTTTCACTGAAAATAGAAAATAAACCTACCACCGAAATTCTCTTTCTTTTCAAGACTCAAGGTGCTCTTATTCCCCTTTAGCCCCAGTAAAGGAAGTACAAGAGTAAAACGTTCACGGCAACTTGTGTCGGTGCTTGGGAGTGACTTTCAGGTCAATTCAGAAAATGAGTGAAAATGACATCTTTATACCTACAGACAGGCAAGCTACAATCCATGGGGTCACAAAGAGTCAGACAAGACTGAGCGACTGAGTTTACACATACCTATAGATCCTTCATTGAAGGGTTGTGAAACAGATCTCCAAACATTCATATATCATAGAATTAATTATGTGAGTCAAAATTTTTACTAAATGATAGAATTGAAATGTTACTATCAGACTGAAAGTTGGTTAGAGTTATTATGAAAATTGTGCTTTGGTTTTATGCATATAGAAACAATAACACAATTAAGGCATATGACATTATGATGTAAAATATATCTCTTTCCCTATTCACAGTCATAAAGGACTGAAAACCATTACTTTAGGACATTCTCCATTGTTGAGGTGTTCAATGTAGTAACTACCAGCCACATGGGACTATTTTATTTAAATTAACTGAAATTAAATAAAATGGAGAAATCAGTTTCCAGTCTTACTAGCCATATTCCAAGTGCTCAGTAGTTACATGAAGCTATGGTATTAAGCAACTCATATATCGAATCTTTTCATCATTGCAGAAAGTTCTATTGAATAGTACTGCTCTAGAAACAATCCATGCTAAATTTATAGTATTTTCCATATGTGTAAACTGTACATAATAAAATACTGTCTAACAGTTAATGATATTTGCATTGAGTTTGTCTTTTGCTGCTATAAGTTTTAAGCAATTGTGCTTAATTGGCTGAATAGGCAGGGTTAACCTATAGAAAAGAACACACTGTTTTATTTAAAGTATGTTCAGTAGCTCAGTCATGTCGGACTCTCTGTGATCCCACAGACTGCAACCCACCAGGCTCCTCTGTCCATGAAATTCTCCTGGCAAGAATATTAGAGTGAGTAGCCATTTCCTTCTAATTAAAGTATGGTAAGACAAATATGGCAAGAATACACAAGAGAACTATACAAAAAGGATCTTCACGACCCAGATAATCACTATGGTGAGCTCTCTCACACTCACTTAGAGCCAGACATCCTGGAATATGAAGTCAGGTGGGCCTTAGGAAGCATCACTACGAACAAAGCTTGTGGAGGTGATGGAATTCCAGTTGAGCTATTTCAAATCCTGAAAGATGATGCTGTGAAAGTGCTGAACTCAATATGGCAGCAAATTTGTAAAACTCAGCAGTGGCCACAGGACTGGAAAAGGTCAGTTTTCATTCCAATCCCAAAGAAAGGCAATGCCAAAGAAAGCTCAAACTACCACACAATTGCACTCATCTCACACGCTAGTAAAGTAATGCTCAAAATTCTCCAAGCAAGGCTTCAGCAATAGGCGAACTGTAAACTTCCACATGCTTGCGCTGGTTTTAGAAAAGACAGAGGAACCAGAGATCAAACTGCCAGCATCAGCTGGATCATCAAAAAAGAAAGAGAGTTCCAGAAAAGCATCTATTTCTGATTTATTGACTATGCCAAAGCCTTTGTGTGGATCACAAAAAACTGTGGACAATTCTGAAACAGATAGAATACCAGACCATATGACCTGCCTCTTTGCAGGTCAGGAAGTAACAGTTAGAATTGGACATGGAACAACAGACTGGTTCCAAATAGGAAAAGGAGTACATCAAGGCTGTATATTGTCACCCTGCTTATTTAACTTATATGCAGAGTACATCATGAGAAACACTGGGCTGGATGAAGCACAAGCTGGAATCAAGATTACTGGGAGAAATTTCAATAACCTCAGATATGCAGATGACACCACCCTTATGGCAGAAAATGAAGAAGAACTAAACAGCCTCTTGATGAAAGTGAAAGAGGAGAGTGAAAAATTTGGCTTAAAGCTCAATATTCAGAAAACTAAGATCATGGCATCCGGTCCTATCACTTCATGGCAAATAGATGGGGAAACAGTGGCTGACTTTATTTTCTGGGCTTCAAAATCACAGCAGATGGTGATTGTAGCCATGAAATTAAAAGATGCTTACTCCTTGGAAGGAAAGTTATGACCAACCTAGACAGCATATTAAAAAGCAGAGACATTACTTTGCCAACAAAGGTCTGTCTAGTCATGGCTATGGTTTTTCCAGTGGTCATGTATGGATGTGAGAGTTGGACTATAAAGAAAGCTGAGCACCAAAGTATTGATGCTTTTGAACTGTGGTGTTGGAGAAGCCTCTTGAGAGTCCCTTGGAGTGCAAGGAGACCCAACCAGTTCATCCTAAAGGAGATCAGTCCTGGGTGTTCATTGGAAGGACTGATGCTGAAGCTGAAACTCCAATACTTTGGCCACCTGATGCAAAGAGCTGACTCTTTTAAAAAAGACTCTGATGCTGGGGAATATTGAGGGCAGGAGGAGAAGGGGATGTCAGAGGATGAGATGGTTGGATGGCATCACCGACTCAATGGACATGGGTTTGGGTGGACTGCGGGAGTTGGTGATGGATAGGGAGGCCTGGCGTGCTGCAGTTGATGAGGTCACAAAGAGTCAGACATGGCTGAGCGGCTGAACCGAACTGAAGACACAAAACTATGAGACTGTAACCAAGAATGGTTAGAATCATGGACTCTGTGGCTGGGTTGCTCAGATTTAAATCCACTGTCTACCTGGGTAACTTAAAGTTTACTTATTGAAAAAAAGAAAGTGAAGTTGCTCAGTCATGTCCAACTCTTTGTGACCCCATGGACTGTAGTCTCCAGGTTCCTCCATCCATGGGATTTTCCAGGCAAGAATACTGGAGTGGGTTGCCATTTCTTTCTCCAGGAGATCTTCCCAACTCAGGGATTGAACGTGGGTCTCCTGCATTGTAGGCAGATGCTTTACCATCTGAGCCACCAGGAAAGCTAGAGAAGCTACCAGGGAAGTTTACTTATGTTTAAGAAAAATTCTTTTCCTCATGTCAACCAGGCTCAACAATAATTTTTCAAATATTTCATCATTCAATGAAATGGAAGTGGATAATTATTTCCTTATTTTCATTATTAATTCAAATAGAGAAGCATAGCAAAACACATGAAGACAAAGAATTCATGCGATAAGCTTCAAATTGAAATGAAGAGTGAGAATTTGTTTTATGTATATTTCTATTCCTCAATTGACCCACAAAGCAATTGGTCTCTTTTGCTCTGCAGATAGCATTTTTTTGGATAGACTTATAAAATATTATTGAAATATGCCTGAAATTATATTTCCTCACTGACTCTGACTACATTTTAATTACATTATTAAGAATAAATAAGAATCCCTTCCTTTCCTGTGCTATGATGATCCAAACCTAACTGTATACCACATAACCATTGTTTGTCTCCATGGCTCCAATCTTACAGTATGAATTTCACAAAAAAATCTCATCATTTTGAGTTTGGTTTGTGCTTCCTTGTTTCTCTTCACGAAGCTTCTAGCAGAAGACCTGATGGTTGGATACCTACCAACAAAAACTGGGCTATATTTTCACAATTCTAACAAAGGCTGTAATTAAATATTCTCCATTCTGATGGGAAGAGCTAGGCCCATTGGAATTTTCTCTACATTATTTAGCTTGACCTCTTCTTTGAGAAATAGAATAATTGCAGCACTGGACACATCCAACTAGTGAGGGATTGCTCAGATGGTAAAGTGTCTGACTACGATGCCGGAGCCCCGGGTTCTATCCCTAGGTTGGGAAGATCTCCTGGAGAAGGAAATGGCAACCCAATCCAGTATTCTTGCCTGGAAAATCCCATGGACGAAAGAGCCTGGTAGACTACAGTCCATGGGGTCACAAAGAGTCGGACACGACTGAGCGACTTCACTCATACTTCACCTTGTCAAGGCTTCTATAGAGGCAACATGTTAAGTATAACAAAAATTGCTGCAGTCCAGAAATATAATTGAAAGGAAGTTTTCTGTGATTATATTAGAAAGATATACCAAATAAAACATGAAGATAAGACATGCTTTCATTTTAAAGAATGAGCTGGTGGGAAAGGAAGGAAAACAAATGGAGGAGAGAAATAGAGTTCCAAAGGATGAAGGGATATTGAGTAGTATTTACCTAGATGGCATCTGCCAAACCCTAGTGGTTTAAATATGGCATCAGCTTATAACACGCACATATGTGGAAGCTATGACAAAATCCTGGGTATAAGGGAAAATGAAAGGTCAGGCCAGAAACATCTCTTACTGTCAACACACACATACAGAGGATTCTTTGACATCACAGTGAGCACACCTAGAAAAAACTAGAAAGCAATACAGTGCTTAATTTCTTGTCTTTGTCTTGGCTCTAGATAAAACAGAAAATATATATAATTTTCTTTTTTATCTATCATTATCTCATTGGTTTCCAAATATTATATCAGATCACAGGTTTTTAAAAAATCTGTCTACAGATTTTGTCCTGTGGCAGAATTTTAAGTAAATTAGAGATGAATACAATTATTATATATAAAACATTAGGCTAATTTATAAAAAAGATTCAATGTATGAATCATTTTGGAGGATATTTGGCTTGATTAAAATACTGGCTTTGTTTGATAGAAATGCTAGTCATATATTGTCCCAAATTATACAGTTAATTAGAAAGTGTCTTAAGGAAATTTAAAAATAGTAAATGTATTCATTTTGCTTTTGTGGGTTAGAAAGTTTTAGCTGGAATGAAAGTCTACTTGATGTCATTAGTTTGGGAGATACTAATGTACTGAGGACTGCGACCCTTGAATAATAGAGTAGTTCATTCTGTTTTTGCATTTCAAGATTATGATTTATGCATGTCCTTGTGCTAGATAGCACTAAGCATTGCTCCTTCATTAGTGGTTCCCACTGAAAGTTATGTTTATATTCAAAAATCCTGCCCTGGGATGGATCATATTGTGCGAGAAATAATTACAGTGCAAAAGTGGAGAGCCACTGCTTAAAATGTATTAGAAATTATCTGCTTGATGTGCCTCCCAGTTTCCATAGTGTGATTCTGTCTAATTATCCCTGGGGATCTGCTAGACTCTCTGACTATTAAGCAGATAATTTTTTAACACTGGGAAATATTTATTTTAAGTCAGTTATATTAAGCCAGATGTTATAAGAAGAGTATTTCTTAATAAAATTTGACTATTTACGGACACCTGAGCTCTACCTATTAATTTGGTCAATCAATTGATGGTTCCAGAACACCCCTATGACCCTGAAATATAGTTGGAACTGATAAAGTTAAATTCCTGTTCTCCCCAATGTTAAGATTGTTACCTCTAATAGACCATACTTTGGAAACTGGTCATTATTTTAGATATACCAATTACTACAGCAAAGCTTTACAAAATTCCTGGTTAACCTCACTGAGGACAGATTGATGGATGCAAACAAAGTTCAACTCAATTTACATGTCTGAAATCTCTGTGCCCATAATAGCTCTCTTTGGTGTACTCACTTAGCTTTTGAAAACATTTTTAAAAGCTCTGCTATTTAGTTTTCTGCTAATGAGTACTAGGGCACTAGTGGCTGCCTTTATTATCTAATTACTCTGTCCAATTGTTAAGATTTTGGAAGCATTTTGAGCTTAGTTTTTGCACCAGACTGGGAACTTAGGAGGCTTTTGAATTAAAAGTAGAAGACAACTGTTTATACCTAAATTATCTTTGAATAAATGGACTGTTCACAATTGTTTATGAGCACACCAAATATTTGAAAATTTCTTAGTAGTTTATTTTTAGTGTGTGTGTAAAAAAACAGATTAGGAATAAGTGGATTTATTGAAAATAAGTATTGAGAAAAGAGAAGGAAAACTCCAGAAGGTGCCATATTAAATGTACAAAACCAAGATTTCACACGGATGAGAAAATAGAGATAATACATTTTAAAATTATTCTACCAAATTTATATCCTGCTTAGTTCAAAAAAAGACCCCAAAACGTGAATTTCAGGCAGCATTCAAAAGTACAAACACTGTTAAACAGATTTTTCTTTGGTTGAGAAACAAAACAGGTTAAAGATAAAATCAAGTCCAAAAGCAATCTCCAAATAAACAAAAACACAACCAGAGCACACAAAATCAAACATTAATACACAAATATCACTATAGGTCATTTATTGTGCACTTGCTAGATTTTAGATTTTAGCTTATAAGCAACCAGTGAATATAAGGAATCCCAACGCCCCAATGTTCCAAAGATGAACACAAATTGATTTCACATAATTATTCCTCACTGTGTTATGTGAAATACAGTTTTCCTGTGAGTAAAGAGGAGTTACAATGATGACAAATGTGCCAATATTGTAATTGTAATAGAGCTATGATGAGTTTCAAAGTGTTGTATTCAATATCTTTCATAAGTCATCCATGACCTGTGTCATACAACACATTAAATGAAATAAGGGAGTCCTAGGTGGTGGGGATTTGAACAGTATGGCTCTGGTGTACATTCTTTGATGGAATGTCTTAATGCATCAAACCAGTTTAACACAGTGAAGTTTTCTAAACACTACTCTCTAGATCTAGGGAAAGTCAAGTTCTTGGTAATTAGGATGAAGGCTGTCTATTGCACTCCGACTAAGACCACCCTACCTTCATCTCTATTACACAGTGACAGTTTACTCAAAGTCTTGTAAGAACAGAGTATTCTAGAGCATGATTTTTAAATCACTAATGTAAATTGATTGATAAGCGAGTAGAAAGTTTAAATATCATTCAGACAATATTCCCTAGAGTTTATCCATTTCAGCCCAGTTTTGATAAGTACTAAATAGAAGTGAATTGAGTTTATGCTCTTTGACATCTATGTGAAAGCAGGACTGTGTTGTACAAGAAAAGAATAGGGTCATATAATTCAACAATCAGCTAAGCTTAGAATAGATTTCACTTTCCCTTATGAATATTGATAAGACTCAAATGAAAAGACCACCCATGAATAGGACAAGATTTTCCTGAAAAGAAAAATAAGTTTGATGTCATGCAAACTCTGAGGGTCAAACTTCTAGGCAATATGTCACATCGTGCTGGGTTTAGTCACTCAGTCATGTCCCACTCTTTGAGACCCTATGGACTGTAACCCACCAGGCTCCTCTGTTCATGGGGATTTTCCAGGCAAGAATACTGGAGTGGGCTCCCATGCCCTTCTCCAGGGGATCTTCCCAACCCAGGGATTGAACCCAGGTCTCCCACATTGCAGGCAGATTCTTTACCATCTGAGCTACCTGGGAAGCCCAATATATCACATTGGTTTATCCAAATAATACTGGATTTTATTCAATGTCCATCTTGCCAATTAAATAACATTGGAAAGTGTTAAATCCTTTTTATTTCAGCTGAACACTAGAAGATCCTTTTTTCAAATGTATCTATAGTTTATTTAACCAGTCAATTTTCTGAAGAATCTGTTTATCTACCAACCAAGCCTAAATAATTACTTTCCATGGTAACAAGTATATATTGGGGTCATTTATCTGCTAAGATTACTTCTACTTCAAGGAAACAAATCCATTTGATTTGCATATAAAGGGCAGAGGAACTTTCTGTCCATCATGCCAATGTCTATACACTTTATTTTTTCAAAGATATTATCAAAGTATCAAGACAAACTTTTAAATTACAGGAAACCAAAACACTTTCATATTTTGTCCCACATTATAAAACCATCAAAAGAAAATTCTTCTGATTCTATGTTGGCATATTAAGACAATATGATGTCATTTCAGCACAAATATTTATTTTAAGTCAAATCCTGAAACACACTTTTTCTCTTAAAGAATTATGAGGAATCTCAGATTTTAAACAAGAGGAAACTAGCAGACATTTTTAAGGGCACATCCAATTAGCTAGAAAAGTTCTACTTTGAGGGCAAAGGGGCTGAGGTGGAAGCATGATCCATTAAGAAGGATCATAGAGTCACAATACTAAACTGGTGAAGTTAGATCATTATACAAAAAGTCCTTGAAGAATTTAGCAACAGAAATCATTATTTGGGATATTATTGAGTAGATTTTTAAAAATTGGTTCTGTTTATTAAGGGAACATTACTAGAAATTAGTCAGAAAAATAGCTTTGGAGCTTGGGCTTTTATTTCTCAAACTGGGAAAGCTGTCTCCACAGGCGGCCATCAGAATCTGACCTACCAAGAGCTCACTCACCAAATTCATGCCTTAAGTAATCAATCCTTAGCATCTCACTTCATTACCAGCTCTCAAGAATAAACAGAGTATTTTGACATAGATTTCCCATACTTGAGATTCTTGAGGCATTAATAATACATAGTCAGAGTTAAATTTAAGATCCTTGGTGGCTGCTTCTGAGTTTTGATGTATATGGCAATTGTATCTTTCAGGGTTCTTAGCTGTAGGCAACAGAACCTGACTCTGATTATTATTTAAGCAGAAAATAAATTTTTAAAAATAGAATGAATACCAGGAGCCTTGAAAACCACATACAGAAAAAGAGTGAGAAAAAGAATGTGAGGTTGCAGTCAGGACCTTAGCCAAAATCATGCCACAGAATGGAAACAGGCCTCAAGCACTGCATGCTGCACAAAGGGGCTTTCCTGGTTACAGGCTTCTCTTGAAAACATGGGTTCTGTCACCGCAGGCATCAGCATGTGTCTGCTCCACAGTCGCCATGGACCATCAGAATATATTCTCTGCTCTCTCTGTCTCTTTAACATCCTCTCTCTGTATATTTCAATTTCAGAAACTATAGAGGACGTTTCTGATGTAAAAAGTCAAGGTTATGTGGCTCATCCTAAATGCAAAGGGAGATTAAAATGTAATCACAGGCATTTTCAGTTTCAAGTGAAAGAGAAGCTCTGCCTCTCACCCAAAGCACCTAATATTTAATGAGTGCATCTTCTGTGTTAGGTACTCTTGTGTGAGTTAAGTTTCATATTATGGAGAAATCATTAAGCAAGGAGCGATTTAGGCAGCTACATCAAATATGCAGAGAAGGGTAACAGTCATTTTACTCATGTTCCAGGAAATAGTCCAAATAGTGCTGTAAATGAGGGATGAGTTTTGGAATATTGTTTCCCTGGGGTAAAAATAAAAGTAAAATTCTTCCTAAACTGGTCCAATATGTCACAGTTCAGCACCAGGAAGTTTATTCTACAAATACTTTGGTGAAGAATTTTCATTTGGTCAATGTCTTTGGAAAAATGCCCTATGAAAAGTCAGATATTTCTTTCTTTAATAGCTTCAGAGAGAGTCCAATAGACCAGCTGCCTCCTAGCATTCTAGATCCCAGAGAGTAGTGACACTTACCAAACTACAATGTCAGCTGACTAACAGAACCTCAGCAAGGCAAAGCACACCCCTTGTAACACACTCTCTGAATTTTGAAGCCTGCACTATAGAAGTAAAATCTAACATGTATAAGGGATTATGTGATTTCAACCTTTTGTTCCTCTTAGCCAAATTCTTATTCCAGTGTATGAAAAAGCAGGTGAGTAATCTCACAGCACCAAAGACAGAATTTAAGAGAGAGATTGAGGCGGGGTGTCATGGGGGAAAGAAGAATGGAGGGGAAGCATGTAGAACAAGAGGACATAAGAGAAGGTCTGTTTTAGAGGAGTGAATACAAAAACAAAACAAAATGCTCTCAACACCCTTCATATAGTCTCCATCCATCCTAGCTGTGTTCACTTCCTTAACCATATTCACTCTTGAAAACAACAACAAAATCAAATCCAGCTCTCTAAAGTTACTTGCTGAGGGTTATCATTCATATTCCATTTACAGAATCTGCTTTGAAACTTTAAGTCTTGTGTATTAATGTCTTAATCATGTTAGACCACTTTCTCTTTTTGGAAACTCTCTTCCAAGTTTCTCATCCATCATCTATTGGCCTGATAAGTCTCCCAGGAAAGGTTCTCTGACCACCCTCACCTTAGATGCAAGTCCTTAGAATTCTTTCTCCTGTTCTCATCTCATCTACCCTTCTTCCTGAATGGTTTTATCCATGGCCTCATTTGCCAACAATATAACTCAGGAATTCCTAATCTTTAGCCTATTTCTCATTCCTAAGTTCCAGTCTACTAAGACAACAGTCTACACACTAGATATTTATAACTAAGTCTGCCATAACAATACTGCATGTTGTGTGTTAATTACTGTCGTGTCCAACCATTTGCCAGCCCCTGGACGGTAGCGCACCAGGCTCCTCTGTCCATGGAGTTCTCTAGGTAAGAATACTGGAGTGGGTTGCCATTCCCTTTTCCAGAGGCTCTTCCCAAACCAGGGCTTAAACCTGGGTCTCCCTCATTCCAGGCAGATTCTTTACTATCTGAGCCACCACGGAAGCCCACACTCCCACTCCACTCTATGAGAGCTGTAACTTTATGACATTAGCAAACATTTTTCTTTGCTTCTCTTCATACCCATGCCTGACAAGGCTATCTACAGAATTAAAAATCTCTACCAAAAGCCTTGAGCTAGCTATAACTAGCCTGTGATTAGTTATTTTTTAAGTGATACTTTATTTATTATTTAGTGAAACTTACTTAGCATTTAAGATGTGCCATAAAAAAATAGTAAGCACATTTTACTTCAACATACCTTCAGCAGCATCATCATTATTACATTATAATTTCATCACTCCACAAACATTTATTAGGCATAAACATTTTAGGAATTAGAATAAAATGCTAAGAAACACGGATCTGGTCCCACACTTACAATCTAGCAGAGTAAAACAAAGCTTTACACAGTAGATCATGATTTAAAATATGTTCAGTTATACCATGTATTTGGTGTTGCTTTCTTTTGACTTCCTATCTCATAATTTAAACTTTTTCTGGTTTTGTTAGATCAGATACTCAAGCAATAATATCCATCATTTAACAAGTTATTACTGGTTTGCTGAGTGGCTGAATTGAACTGAACTGACCTACTATAGAAATAACACTTTCAGGGAGGGAATGGATAGGTAGGTTATTTCATTTTTAAAGCATAGCATAGCATTGTTTGCCGTATCTCTCTGCAAAACTGCTAGTTAAAAACCAAACCTCAACAGGAACTCTTATTCATTGCTGTGGGAATGTGAAATGGTACAGCCACACTGGAAAAACATCTGGCAGTTTCTTACAAAGCTAAATATAGTTTTGCCATATGATCCTGGTACTGTGTTCATAGATTTGAACCCAAATGATTTGAAAACGTATGCTGATCTGGAAACATGCATGCAAAATTATGGAAGCTTTATTCATAATTGCCCCAAACTGAATGCAACCAAGATGTCCTTGAATAGGTGGATAAAAAACAAAACTGTGACTACCATTCTATTTAATGAGAAAAATAGATGAGCTATTAAACCTTGCCAAGATATAGATTAACCTTAAATGCATATTGCTGAATGAAATAAACTAGTCTATCCATCTAAACAGCCCACATACAGTATATACCAGTCCTGTGATATTCTAAAAAAGACAAAACTATATAAATGGTAAACAGATGAATGGATGCCAGTAGTTTAGGGAAAGAGGAGGATGTTAAGGAGATAAAGTATATAGGATATTTTAGGGCAGTGAAAATATTCTGTACAACATGGTAATGTTGGATACACTTGTCCAAATATATAGAACTTTGCAGCAGAGAAATTAAGCCTATTACTACTACTACTAAGTCGCGTCAGTCGTGTCCGACTCTGTGCGACCCCATAGACGGCAGCCCACCAGGCTTCCCCATCCCTGGGATTCTCCAGGCAAGAACACTGGAGTGGGTTGCCATTTCCTTCTCCAGTGCATGAAAGTGAAAAGTGAAAGTGAAGTTGCTCAGTCGTGTCCAACTCTTAGCGACCCCATGGACTGTAGCTTACCTGTCTCCTCTGTCCATGGGATTTCGCAGGCAAGAGTACTGGAGTGGGGTGCCTATGAGTATGCAAATTAAAGCAAAAATATTTTGAAGAATGAGGACCCTAGAACAAAATCTAGAATGTAAGAAAAAGGATCTACCCAAGTCTATTGCAAATGTGTACAACCCCCATGAAGGATCATAATGATGCTAACCTAAAGATATTTGGAAAAGAACAGAGTCTACAAGATTAAAGGCAAAAAGAACTTTATAGATGCACTGTACCCTATGGTAAATTTGTTTCCTATGAAAGTACTGATCAACTATTCTGAAATCACTATAGATGTATCTTAGAATTGAATAAATATATATATATTTACATATATAGTCAGATTTCTCACTGATGTTTAATTTAGTTAGGAACAGAATTACTATATGATCTAGCAATTCCACTCCTGAATATTATGTATACCTTAAACTATTGAAGGCAGGGACTTAAGCAGATATTTATACTCCACATTCACATCATTATTCACAATACCCAAAATGTGGAAGCAAACCAATGGAAAATTATTCATCCTTAAAATGGAGGGAAATTCTGACATATGCTACAACATGACTAGACCTCAATGATAATATACTACATGAAAGAAACCAGCCACAAAAGGACAAATATTATGTGATTCTATTTATACAAGGTATCTAGAACACTCAGATTCATAGAGACAGAAAGTAGATTGCCAGGACCTAGGAGGGAGTGGGAAGTTATTGTTTAATGAATTTAGAGTTACATTTGGGGAAGATGAAAAACTTTATGGAGATAGCGGTGAAGATTGCATAATAATGTGAATGTACATAATGCCACTGAACTGTACCCTTAAAAATAAAGTGCTAAATTTCATTTTATGTCTATTTTGCCATGATAAAATAAATAATAAGTCAGTCCTTAACTCATGGCATGAAATGGTTGAGGAATCGGTATGCATATTAAGTCTATTCTTAGAGCATTTTAAAAGATTAATGTATTTAAATCTATAGAGGAAAAAACTGGACAAACACTGATATTAGGACTTTAGTGATTGCACATTTTCAGGGAAACTGTAATTCTGTGAATAAGGAAACAAAAAGAATATAAGCTTTAAGTGTTTACCAGCAGATAACTGCCTTCTCTTTCATCAGTAATATAGAAGAAAGACACTCCATTAAACAAACCTATTGCCCTCTGCTATCTCTACCTGTCCCTTAACCCATATTATTACTTGCATCAATCTTGAGTCACACAGAATCACTTAAGCCTCTGAGAGCTATGCTCTCTGACTTTTAGCACTGTACACTTCCCTCCCATAGCATATTTGTTGCTCCATAAGTAATTTAGATAGAAAATTCTTCCAGCAAAAGGCCTGTTAAGTTTCACATTTGCTTTCACTCATTAAGTTGAGACAGTAAAGGAATAAAAATCCCATAACAATAACAAAACTGAATAGCTTATACTCTGTAAAAGCCATTGTTCATTGCATGTTGAAAATTTTATACTGAAGTCTTAGAAAACTTCTAGTTTTGAATGCTATTGTAAGGTAATTTTCTATTGTAAAATACAGACTTAGAGCTGTATGTGTGGGGACACATGTACCATTTCTTTGTCCTCAAACTCACATAGGCGTTTCCAATCTTCAGTGGCCATAGTACCGGTCATATTTTCATCACACAGAGATGGGAACCAGCCCACTCTTCCATGTGATGGGTGTTAAACCAGGGTAAGTTTCATTCCATGAAATAAACTATTGCAGAGGTGAGTACACCCTAAAATAACACTGAGTCAGGAAAAAAAGATTACATAAAAACATAACCTTAATGAATAACTCTTCAATAAATATTTCTCATGGAATCAGATAAATCCAGGATTTCTTTTGCACTCTTATTAGGTAGTTGGAAGAGATGAATATAATTATGGAGAATGGGCCAGATGGCACATTTGAAACCCAGTGGGATAAACCAGATGGAATGCTGTTATTTTGCCCATTTATCTATGAATAGAAAATAGGTAGGGGGAAGGTTCTGGAGCCTGTTGATAATAATGATTTTCTGAAGATTCCCTGTTGTTTCTGTGGTGGTATATGTGTAAGTATTTGTGAGTTTGATGTAGCTATAGTAATGCAAAATAGGAAAAGTGAGCGGAAGGCAGTTTGTATCATTTTACAGAGTCCTTATGAAAAACTGTGAAAAAAAGATGTACCAATTTTAAATAATTATGAGAAAAAAGAAAGCAAACTGTCAAACATTTTGAGCTAATTAGCATTTGTCAGTGTAATATTCTGTAGGCTACTTTGTGTGAGCTGTGACTCTGTATGCAGTGTTTGTGTATGTGAGAGAAAATAAAAATAGAAATTAGGCTCCAAAGGGAGGACTTTTACATAGGGAAATGAAGTGCTTTTTTCAGCAGTAAAGACTTGGTGGGTTACTGGAATATTATCACCTATCTGATTGTTTGTACATTCAAGGGCAATAGTCCTTTAGAGTTTGCACCCTGAAAAAGGGGTAGTAATTTTCAATGTTTAGTCGTGTGTTTTTTTAGGGGGTAGAGATTTGCTGGATTTTCTTTGACTCAAACAACAAACACACTGGCAGCGTAGAAATCCAGAACACACACATACACACACACAAACAAGAGACAAAAATTACATCAAATAATACCTATGCTTGCTATAAAACATGTACTGTTATGGTTTCTATTATATTTTTGCTCTCTTCTAGTTATTATTTAAATGTTGGTTGTGTCCCCTTAAAATGTTTTTGTGACTTATTTATAGGATAAAATTATGAAAGCATTGCCATAGAGAATCTGATATAATGATTTTGCTAAAATGTTCATCCTGAATCTTGAATGTTTTACTTCTTTTTTGACATTTCTGATTATCAAAGTCAAAAGTTCCTCAGATAATCTTTCCTTTCAATGAAAGCCCTAATGGTTATGTATCAATTGTTCTACTATATTTTGCTGCTCCTTGTTCGTTTAAGATAAATGTTTCCTTAATGAAGGGGCACTTGCTAAAAAGCAGGCAAGTTAGTTAAGTGGTAGTAAAAAAAGTACAATATAGTTTGTTCTAATATAGGAACATTGCCTTGCCTCATGTAAAAACTAGTAAGAGTAATGGAAATCAAGCTTTAGGCAGTGGTCTTCCTCGAAATTTGTCAATTGCTGTTTTCCTCAAGCTTTAACCTTAAGGCAGATCAAAAATGAGCCAGGCAGACCATGCATTTCAGCCCTGATCTCCACCCCCTGAAGACCCAGCGAGTCAGGCTAGTGTGGTTCACACCGGTTCAACCTCCGTCTCCCTTCACTGCCTCTTTATGCACCAGCATTTTTCAAGTTCAATTCCTTGCTTGTGCCCTCCTTATCACTGTGCTCTTACTTTAACCTTGAGCTCAGCAGTCCCAGTTGGTATAGCTCTGTTACTTGAAGCAACAAGCAACTTTTCTTTTCAAGTTAGGAACTTTTTGTACTAGTTTTTTTGATGAAAATATTTTACTGCTGGAAACTGCTCTAATTCCCTCATAAGACTTAGTTTACAATCCTGGTTTCCAGAGGCCTTTCACACCCCAAAGGTGCTTTTGAATAGGCTGCTTTATTCGCTGATCCATAGGGTGCTTTCAAAATGCTTTTGTGAAGGTGTGTGCCTCTGTGCCCCGAGAAACCTTTCCAAGCAGAGTAAGACCCAACACGGCTAATGGAAAACTAGAATCAGGTTTAACTAATGACCCAGGATGTAAAAAATTAAAGATATAATACAATTGACCATTTAAAAGACTAATATACTCTTTTATGATCTTTGCTCACTATTTACCCGATTACCTTGCGGCAGGATATGATTGCGCATCCATTAAGCATGTGCTAAATGGACTTTGTTGTTAAGTTTTATTTGATTATCACTCTAAACTTTATTCATGTTTATATAGCTTTCAAAGTTCATTGCTCATTTAGCATCTGCTCGCAACTTAAAGATTACTGGGAAATTGTTGCATCCTTAGGAATTAAGGGCAACTTGGCACCAAAGAGTACTCTAGATCCCTGAGTTCTAGACTTGATTCATCCAGGAGTGAGTTGTATGACCTTTGGGCAGGCCATTTAACATCTTAGATCCTTAGTTTCTCTAAATAAACAGTAACTTATGTAGTATATATGATTTTATAGTGTTATTTCTAACAAGAAAAGAAAAAGAGAGAGGATGAGATCTGCTTTGGCCATCATGGTTTATTAAGTATGAACAAAAGAGAGGATTAGCCAGCAAGCCAACAAACTATTAGATACTGTCTGAATAAGTATTTATTAAATAATTTGGTTGAAAGTTTTCCCTTAATTGGTCACAGTTTACAATTGAATTTAGATTTTACAGTTAAAATGAATGGAGAATGGATAAGAGAATTGAACACTAGGTTCTTGTTTTTAATGTATCTTTGTGATTGAAGCTTTTCTTGAGGACATTTCTATGGTTTCAGTGTGAAAGTTAATGGATTATTCAAAACATCTGGTTTTGGGGACAACATCGTCTATCATATTTATTTGAACTCTACAGTTTTTTTCCATAGACTAAAGGAAATAGTCAAAGTGTATGTTATACAGCAATATAACTATATTAAGTTACTATATTGTATAAAACAAATGATAAATATGTAAAATAAGGTAACAGTACAGTTTTAAACAAATAAGTAAATAGATTTTAAGGTATCCTGGATACATTAGCTTGAATCAAGGAGGAAAACAAAAAGAACACTTTGGAAATTTTTTTCTATATTGTATTTTATAATTTATCCACAAACTTGTAACATTTTTCAAAATGAGCAAAAATATTTAGACAAGTGACATTATTTTCTAAATGTCACTAACACAAACTGCTCAATTCATTTAGGGTTATATTTAAAATTTCAATTTCTATTTCATACCTCAGTTCCCTTAAAAAACTTTGCCACTGATGTCAGGAGAAGTTAATTGTTTCCTCAAATGGTAATGTTGTTACAGTATTTAATATTCAAAGATGTGGAATCATTTAATTTCCAAAATATTTTATTCTTGGCAACCTACACATGTTTCTCTCTCATTATAAATCAGATTATTCTATAGATCAAATTATATTTATAGTTTGTGTTCAACTTATTTTTTAACCTTATATTTAATAGTTTGTGTTCCAAATATTTTTGGTCTCATATTTTTTATTTTTCCCTATCAATAATTTTTGTGCTCTATTCCTAAAAATAGTTCAATTATTTCCTCTAATTAGGGTGTTGAGTTTTGGTTTCACAGAACTTGAAACATTTCCCTTGTTATATTTTACTAGTTTCCATGACAATACTAGCATTTTCCTATTTGCCTTCCTTAGCTTTAAAAAAATTAACTGACAGATATCCCTTATTCAGTATCATTTACCTAATTAAATAATTCAACAAAAATTTAAATAAGCATAACATCATTTAAAGATATGGCAAGTCAACTGCCCAAATACACTAATTAATCTGAAATTTAAGATCTATGTATAATAGATCATGTTTGATATTAAATCTCTCCTATGAAGAAGAAAACATCACAGTTTCCAAATTGCAAACAGAGGTCTGTGAGGAAAGATAACAAAGACAGATTTCATACTCAGGATGAAAATAAAACCAGTTCTCTAAAGGCAGGGAGGAGAAGGCAATGGCAGCCCACTCCAGTACTCTTGTCTGGAAAATCCCATGGACGGAGGAGCCTGCTGGCCTGCGATCCATGGATTCGCTAAGAGTCGGACACTGCTGAGCATCTTCACTTTCACTTTTCACTTTCATGTATTGGAGAGGGAAATGGCAACCCACTCCAGTGTTCTTGCCTGGAGAATCCCAGGGATGGCGGAGCCTGGTGGGCTGCCGTCTATGGGGTCGCACAGAGTTGGACACGACTGAAGCGACTTAGCAGCAGCAGCAGCAGTTAAAGGCAGGGAAATGACAGAGAAAAGAATCCGACATTGTCAAAGTATACACACACACGAATGACATTTAGAAAGTTTAAGGAGCCTTTTTGCAAGTTCTATAGTGAGTTCGTTTGTGTTATCCTTGCCTAACCCTTGGCATTGGTCGGGTTTAAGGACAGACTCCTCAACTTTGCAGCTGCACTAATGTTATTAAATCTCCATCAATAACAGTGGTAATGGTGTAGCTCATCCCACTTGATAATGGTCATGGTCAGTATTGGCCTTAGTCTTTGCAGTAGGGTAATACTTGGGGTGGGCTCCCGTGGTGGCTCAGATGGTAAAGAATTCACCTACAATGTGGGAAACCCGGGTTTGATCTCTGGGTTGGAGGAGGGCATGGCAATTCACTCCAATATTCTTGCCTGGAGAATCCCCATAGACAGAGGAGCCTGGAGGCAACCCATGAGATTGTAAAGAATCAGATACAACTGATCGACTAACCATAATACTCGGGGTACTGAATGAGAAATAGGCTAAGGACTGCGCTGCAGAATAGTCCAGGAAAGCTTTGACATGTGGTAGATTACTGTATATTCTAAACCATGCCAAGTCAGGATAAAAAGGATATGAATGTCATGAGTAATTATAGCTCATGAGTGGCTCATCTCATTTCTGCATAGAATGTTTCATTGAGTTTCTCTTATTCCTCTTCAACAGCTATCAGTTATGTCCTTTCTTCAATCCACACTTACTACAAAATCCTTTCTCTCCACCTAGAAATATTCTACTTTGCATTTAAAGTTTTGAAGCCTCCAGCTAAAGGACACTTCCTGGCATTTGGGTTTATAAAGTGAACACAGGCATGCTAATTATTTTTGCAATTTTATTCTCTTTAATAAGGTCCCCTAAGCATTGCCCTGATTTCAAAAGGATAAAGATGTATCCAGGCTCAGAATTTGCTAAAAATCTTTTTTATTAAATCCTTGATCCAAATGACTCAGTTTAAATCATATTAAAGTACAGCAGCTATTGCAGATTAATATCTTGAATGTAAATTTTTTAATTGCTGATTATATGTACAAACCTCTCCATCAGTTTATATTCAATTATTTGATAATATTGATAACTGTGTATTTGATGATCCTAAAAACTTAAATATTTAATTTTTAATATGCTGACAACTAAACTTTGATTATTTTCTTCCTCATTTCAAGTAGTTAGGTTGGCATTTATTATTCTAAACATCATGTCCTTGGATGCCTTACACTAACTTTTCCTAATATTACGGCATTGTTCTTTTAATTTTTAAATTGTTTTCAGAACAATTCCTATTTTCTTTTTCTTTTTAATTGGAGGATAATTACAATATTGCATTGGTTTCTGCCATACATCAATATGAATCAGTCATAGGTATACATATGTTCTCTCACTCTTGAATGTCCCTCTCACCTCCCACACAATACCACTCTCTAGGTTTTCACAGAGTACTAGTTTTGAACTCCCCACATCATATAGCAAATTCCCACTGGATATCTATTTTACCTATGGTAATGTATATGCTTCAATGCTACGCTAGGAAATCGTCCCACCCTTTCCTTCCTCAACTGTGTACACAAGTCTCTTTTTTTATCTATTTCTCTTTTGCTGCCTTGAAAATAGGTTCATTTGTACCATCTTTCTAGATTCCATATATATGCATTAATATATGATACTTGTTTTTCTCTTTTGGATTTAACTTCGTTGTGTATAATAGGCTCTAGGTTCAACTACCTCATTAGAACTGACTCAAATGCATTCCTTTTAATAGCTGAGTAATGTTTCATTTATATATGTACCATATGTTCTTTGTCCTTTCATCTGTTGATGGACATCTAGGTTGCTTCCGTGCCTTAGCTATTATAAATAGGGCTGCAATTATTTTTTAATACATATGGTTATAAGATTATTAGATGAACATTTGTAATTGTCCTGCTTGTGTAAGTTTTTACTATTTTCAGCATTTAATAAACTGGTAACTTTACTGGCATTCTCTTGTATGTTATTTGTTGCTTTTCCCTTGTTGCTTTCAGTATTTTTCTTTGCATTTAATTTTTGTCAGTTTGTTTAATATATGTCTCAGCATATTCCTCCTTGGGCTTATTGTGTATGGGACTCATTATGCTTCTTAAAAGTGGGTGAATGGTTCCTCCTCCAAGTTAGGGGATTTTTCAGCTATAATCGCTTCAAAGATTTTCTCAGGTCTTTTTCTTTTCTTATTCTGGGACCTCTATAATGTGAATGTTGTTGTAAATGTTTAATGTTGTCCCAGAGGCCTCTGAGATTTTTCTTGTTTCTTCTCATTCTTTTTTATTTATTTTGTTCTGTGGCAGTGATGTCCAACATTCTGTTTTCCAGCTCAAGAGTCATAGATGAGAAAACAAACTTATAGTTACCGGGGCAGGGGGGGGGCAGTGGAAGGAGAATAAATTGGGAGATTGAGGTTGATATATGCACAATATTATATATAAAATAGATAACTAATTAAGACCTACTGTATAGCACAGGGAGTCTACTCAGTACTCTATAATGACTTATATGGGAAAAGAATCTTAACAAGAGTAGACATATTAATGTGTATAACCAATTCACTTTGCCATACAACAGAAATTAACACATTGTAAATCCACTATACTCCCATAAAAATTATACAACAATTAAAATGATTTCCTCAAAAATTTTCAAGAAATTTCCTGTTTTAATTACTGAGTAAAACAATAGACATAATCAAATTTCTGTTTGTGAAATGCAGGCAGTGTCTAACGTAAAAAAATCCAAGCAGAATGACTCAATGGAAATAATAGAACAGATTTCAGAAAATAAGACATGATAAAGAATGGGTTGAATATGGGTAGGTGTTATTTAGATAATTAGCCCCATTTTATTCTTAACCTGGTTAATTTTTATATTTGTTTTGAAATTTAAATTGACTAAAATTAGTGGAAGATTTTATATAATATATAAATATATACTGAGATTTGATGGAAGATGAATAAAATGTTCTTTATGCAAATAATTTGAAACCTGTTATTTCTACTCTGGAAAATATATTTTTGTATGAAACAAAAACTATCTTGATATGTTGATTGGTGAAATATATGATTTTAAAAAATATTCTTTTAAGAAATAAAACTCCTATGTTTAGACACGGAATTAATGTTATTTTAATCAGCACACTAATTTCACAGACCATCCTTATGTTGAGCAGTATAACTAATTTATATATTTTTAGTACATGTTTTCTAAAGTGAATGAATTAAAAGGAGCACACTTATTTTCCTTTTCTATAATAGTTATTCTTATACAACACAGAATCTAATGTTTATAAGCACTTTCCCCTCACATTTTCTGAATAAGCCCTGTTTTTTCACTTCTATGTAAAATCATATAGTTAAATTTTAGCTAAGCAAATAAAGTGTATGTTTTTGGAAAATATATATAGTTAAGTCAGTTGAGGTTTTATCAACACTTTCATATAACTGTTTAACTAGCATAACCATTTGTATTTTTGTATATTAATGCAAATAACTTTCTAGTGCACTACTTAATATTTAGAATTACCTATAAAATGTACACTTTCTCAAGAAGTCTAAAGCAAGTTTACTGAATCCGTGCATATCTGAAAGCAGATGTTTGGATCAAAAACACTATTTTAATAGTTAGGTACAAAGGTATGCTAAATACTTCAAATGCTTTATTGGCTAAGCTGCATTTATGACCAGCCTCCTGATATTGTTTTATTCAGTGATTCTGTCTTTGTCTTCTGAATAAGTTATGGTATTTAGGAATAGGTCAAAGGGAGATAAAAAAGAATACTTTTTGACACCATTTTGAGGAATGAATTATATACAGATCCCAGAAATCTGTTTATATTCAGCCTTACAAAGAACTATTCCTAGAAGAACATCATATTTGCCAATCATGTAAGAAAACCACAATGTTCTTTCTGGTTTTCTTCTCTCTCCTTTTTTTCCGATGATGTTTTTTAATATCAATCTGCAGATTCCTCCTCCACAGCCTGAGTCTACAAGCAATCTTGGAAGCAAGTCAGTCATGTTAGCCAATTCACTGATTGTGCAGCCTGGTTCTCAATGCCTAAATCCAGTATTGTCTCTGCTGAATAAACTTGGGTTTTATTCTCTTTATAAATGTGATTTCTTCAGGACTGATAGTCCCATTTAGTACAAAATTCTATCTTTCAAGAAATTAGAAACCTTTTCCCAAACTCCAGCACTTGCAGTCAGATCTCCCTAATTCAACCTTCCTATACGTCTAAATTTTAGCCTTACTTGGGGATAAACATAATTCCAATGCTCAGACTTTATGAAATTCCTCATATTGTCTATTACTGAACCCTGGTCCAATTATTTGAAATGTGATATGCCACAATAATTCTTATCACCAAATAAAGCTGTAATTATAAGACCAGAATAACAATTTAACCAGTGTGGTTAGTCTGGAAATGTCATATTTATTCAAAATATTTAAAATATCTTATAATCATAAAATCATTGACTCCTTTGAAAGTATTCTGGTCTTTGAATGCACAAAGCCATATTGCGATAATCTATTTAATAACTAAATTGATGATTTTTCTAGTTACATATACTATCTTCTAGATTTGTTATACTTATGCAAATCTGACAAACATGTAAGGATCTTTCAACACACATTGTATACCTATTGAGTGCTGGTCATATTGGTCACTAAGCAAATAAAAACATTGAAATACTCAAAATATATGGTCCCTTCAGGAGTTTTTAAAACTCAAGTATTATGGCACAGCACAAACATATATTGGTACACTGCACAATCTCAAGGTAAATACATGGAAAATACAGACATATATTCTGATTAAATACAAATATCAGTTCAAATTAAAGGATTTGAAAACTAATGAAGGCTGAGAATTCAAAGAACAAAGAAGTAGTTTATGTGAGATTGTATTAGGCAACCTTTTTAGAAGGGTGATGCTGCCAGGGGTTAGGGGAGTTGTTATCCATCAAAATTCAGCATGGGTTAAAAAAGATTTTTAAAAACAGTTTTGCAGAAGTTCTTCCCTTGGAAAGTTCACAAGAACAATTTTATGTTGAGAGTTATCTTGCCTTAGTCTGAGTGGTATCAAAAATACATGAGGAACTTTATGCTGAGTGACATGACAGATCAGAACCTATTACTGGCTTTGAGAGTGATTTAGGATTAGAAAGGATATTGTAAAACAAGAAGTTATACAAGTAGTCATTAGTCAAATATAGCTTTAGTGTGACGGAAACCAGATAGCAGGATGCACTGGATATTTTAACTACATTTATAACTGGAAACCAAAATATTTATAGAGAATAAACCATAATAAATGATTGGGGAAGAGTGTTTCATAATGGCATAAGTAGTTTCCTCTGAAGAAATGTTACAGGAAATTGTATTTTCCACATATCTGTATTTTGTTTCATCTAATATTAGGACTCATTTTCATACATATGCTCAACAAAATTTTTTTGTGACCATCATTCTCTGTCTGAGAAGCTTAAGAATTCTTTTAGGGATATTATGTTCTTAAAATGAAACCCTCTCATATGAAGGGGGAGGTAAAGTATTCAGCTGAGCTCCACTACTATTCAGTTTAGCAGACGGAAACTAAAGTAATTCTCAGGCTTTAGTGTATACTAGGTTTTAGGCTCTCCTCAAGTAATGTCCATTCAATATGTAAAGCTCTTCACAGCTGTGGATACAGTTGAAATTGCCTAAATGAGAAAAATGTATTAGAATAAATTGAATATAATTAAGTAATACAGGGAAACATTACCATTTTATTACATTCAGTGTCATTTGGTAAATCAGTTACTAAATAATTATTTAATGAATACCCTGTTTTGTAGTGTTTGCCAATTTCTGTGCTATAAATACTTCCTCCATGATCACTTTCAGGCCACCAATAGTGTCATAACTGGTTTAAAAAATTCTGAAATATTTAACAATTGGTGCTCATGAGCCATAGTACAAGTTCCAGCATATACCTTGACCTATGAGATAGGAGAGAAGACGTCTTTGTTGTAGAGGATTTTGCAACTGTAACAAGTATGATGAAGATAAAATATGTCACCATTACTTCCTGAGTTTAGTAAGCAAATGTATGAGAGAGACATTTTTCACCTTCAAGTTCTCAGTAAAATGATCAGACTGCAGCTACTCAGCACCTGTGCCCTCTCCACATCCCTATCCACAGTGACAGTGATTTTTAAGAGACATTGTCTCAGTCCTGCCTCAATCTTTGTAAAATGACCATATTCTTGGGTTATAATAGACTTTGAAATGTCTGTGTCCTCAAGCAGTTGAACACAAATAAGACATTCTTACTGAACCCTCCCACAGCCCTTCTAAACACAAAATCAAGTTTCAAATTTACTAGTGAGGAAACTGAAACTCAAAGAGGTCAAATAATTTTCCTAACATTATTCATGAGTAAGCCAGTTCAGCGGAGTAATGGTGAACCAAATGGCTTTCTGAGAGGATGAGAAGTCAGGAATTGGAAACAATAAATGTAGAAGAATTTGCTGAGGAATTTTACTACAGAATTAGAGCTGAGAAATGAGACAGAGATAATCCTCAGAACAACTTTATTATTATTATTATCATTTAAAATTGGACTATGGCATGTTTGTCTGTTGATGGGACTGAGAAAATAGAAGGGAAGAAGGGACAATTGGTGATATTTGGGAAGAAACAACTTCAGAACTGATTTCCTTCAATGAAGAGTGAATGCAATCCACTGCAAATGAAGAAATCACCTTATATGGGAGCAAAGACTATATTATACAGAGAAGGAAGGCAGACAGAAGGAAGGTTGGTAACTTGGTGGAACCCATGTATGTATGATTTATCTTCCTGTTGTTCTTTTAGCAGAGAAACAAAGAAGCAAAATTTTGCCATTGTTTCTTTTTGTCAGTGATATTTAAAAAAGTAAGCATATTAGTTAAGAATAAGGAATTGAGAGGGGATTTTGAATTTAAAATAATTCTAGTCAGCATCATTGTGTGTATTAAATGATGTGAGATGTCTGGGAATATCAGGTTTCCTGTGGTGACCAACCCAGGGAGGTAGCTTGATGGCATAAGTCCTGAAAACCACTTAGAGAGATTGATGGGATTGTGACTATATGGGGAGAGTCTTAGCAGGACAACCCAAAGCTTTAAGCGATTCCAGCCCAGGAATTCTGAGAGGCAGTGTCCCTCTGGCTGTTCATTTTGGAGATGGTAGAGGAATAGAGTCGGACATGACCGAGCGACTGAACTGATCTGAACTGACTGAACTTTAGCACCTCTCAAAGTATATCATTTCCCATGTATAAGAAGTTATTATATTGGGTTAGCCAAAAGAGTCATTCTGGTTTTTCTGTAACATTTTATGGAAAAACTCAAATGAACTTTTTGGCCAACTCTACATATTTGTGTAGTTTACAGATATGTTAAGTGTGTTTGTTTTTTGTGTTATACTCAAGATAAAGCTGGCATTAAAAGAAAACACTGCATATTAAGTTATTCATCTTATTGAATCTCTGATAAAAATAGGACTGTATAGAGGAAAAGTAGTTTTTTTTTCCAACGCTACATTTTAAAATGACATTGAGCTCCAAATTACTTTTCATCATTTTTCAATAGAAATATATATAACATGAGACATGGCTATAAAATATTAAGTTTTTAATATTTCAGACATGTTAGTGATCTCCTTTCAAAGATGGCCATTATTATGTTGTCCTTTCTCAAATGATATTCAGAAAACTCTTTTTGAAATTGTTCTCAGAACTTCTTGGAAAATGGCAAGTGATGGGAACATATCTTGGGGGCCTTGTCAAATCTCCAAATATAAGCAGAGACTAGATAATAAAATAAAGCACATATTTTAAAAAATTTACAACAAAGGTAGAAGACAAGGTATTCCCCCAAAGTCCAAACAGCAATTAGATAGAACTAAAAAAGCAATACACAGCTTTTGTTGTTTACTTGCTAAGTTATGTCTGACTCTTTTGAGACCCCCTGGATGGTAGCCCAACACATTCCTCTGTTTATGGGATTTCCCAGGCAAGAATACTGGAGTGGTTTGCCATTTTCTTCTCCAGGGAATCTTCCAGGTCTAGGTATTGAACCCGAGTCTCCTGCATTGGCAGGCGAGGCGATTCTTTATAAATGAGACTCCAGAGAAGCCCCAGGGCACAGCAACTGTATGTTATATTCCTCTGGTGAGAGGATCTACTTGAAAGTAGGCTTGGGAACACAGCAGGAAATCATGTAAAACAAGCCATTATTTTTTTTTTAATGCTACTCAAAACATAGTGAAAGTTAGAAAAACATTTTAAAGTTATAAAAACTATCTAATCCAAGCTCCCTTCATACAGTTTCCGTTCAGTTCAGTTGCTCAGTCATGTCCGACTCTTTGCGACCCCATGAACTGCAGCACGCCAGACCTCCCTGTCCATCACCAACTCCCGGAGTCCACCCAAACTTCATGTCCATTGAGTCGATGATGCCATCCATCCATCCATCTCACCCTCTGTTGCCCCCTTCTCCTCCTGCCCTCAATCTTTCCCAGCATCAGGGTCTTTTCAAATGAATCAGCTCTTCACATCAGGTGGCCAAAGTATTGGAGCTTCACCTTCAGCATCAGTCCTTCCAATGAATATTCAGGATTGATTTCCTTTAGGATGGACTGGTTGTATTTCCTTGCATCCCAAGGGACTCTCAAGAGTCTCCTCCAACACCACAGTTCAAAAGCATCAATTCTTTGGTGCTCAGCTTTCTTATGGTCCAACTCTCACATCCATACATGACTACTGGAAAAACCACAACCTTGACTAGATGGACCTTTGTTGGCAAAGTAATGTCTCTGCTTTTTGATATGCTATCTAGGTTAGCCATAACTTTTCTTCCAAGGAGCAAGTGTCTTTCAATTTCATGGCTGCAGTCACCATCTGCAGTGATTTTGGAGCCCAAGAAAATAAAGTCAGCCACTGTTTCCACCGTTTCCCCATCTATTTCCCATGAGGTGATGTGACCAGATGCCATGATCTTCGTTTTCTGAATGTTGAACTTTAAGCCAACTTTTTCACTCTCCTCTTTCACTTTCATCAAGAGGCTCTTTAGTTCTTCTTCACTCTCTGCCAAAAGGGTGGTATCATCTGCATATCTGAGATTATTGATATTTCTCCCTGCAATCTTGATTCCAGTTGTGCTTCTTCCAGTCCAGCATTTCTCATGGTGTACTCTGCATATAAGTTAAATAAGCAGGGTGACAATATACAGCCTGTTTTTTAGACCAGACATTATAAAGAAGTGTCTTCTCTGTGTTCTTTTCAAATTTCTTTCCCATAAAATCTGTGAAACTTATAACACAGCTGTTGCTTTGATTATCAAGTTCTGGAATGGTTTTATATGCAGCAATACATATCTTGGGTATCACCACATAAACCTAGCACATATCCTGGAATTTAAACAAAAGGAAACTCAAATCTTTAGAATGTCTAGGGGAAAAAGTGTGGTGTTTATGACAAAGAAAATTAGATTGCCCATCAGGCTTTCCAACAGCAGTATTTTATTTCGGAAGAAAATAAAATAAATATGTAAGATTCTTATAAAAAGAAAACGTGATATTTATATCTAGTAAAACTGACCTTCAGTTATGAAAGTCATAAGCTGTTAGCAACACACAAAACTCAAGGAGACAGTTCCTATGCTTTATCCTAATATACAAGATAAACCTTATAGAAAAGAATTAGCTTTAGAGAGCAAAAATGACTAGATAAACGCTATATAGTGACTTCTGATATGTATTAACTATATAGATAGGTTTAAAATTGAGATTAAGTGAAGGTCCATGTTCTCATTTCAATCAAACATCCCTTGCTTTTCTTTCAAAATGGAGCGAGTATATTTAATGGCTTAATCTATGACCTAGATATACTCAAACATTAAAATCTTCAAGGAAAATTTGGGGAATGCACATTGAAAACATACACTAACTTTTAGTGATCATAATTGACACTGAGTATCATTATTGTTTTTCTGAGACTGTTGTGTGGATACTCTGACATAAAGCAAATGAGTAATTATCATCCTCCATGTTCTTCAGGAACAGACTTCTTAATGTGGAAGAAGAAGATCTAGGTGAGAAGCCTATAGTCTTAACTTGAATTAGAAATATCAGTATGAATTCAGGAAACATTTTATCTTTAAACATAATGCATCAGGTATCCATCTTATTGTAAAATATCACCTGAAAACTGAATGGCTTAAAACAACATTTCCATTTGCCAGTAATTCTTTGGGTTTAGCAATTTGGGCTCAGCTGGACTGTTTCTTACTACTGGTCTTTTGGGAACATTAATACAGTGGAAGTCAGCTGATAACTGGGCAGGGAGGGGTGTGGGTTCCTTGTGATCCAAGATGGCCTTACTCATGTCTGATAGATGGCTCAGATTTCATTTGGTCCCTCTCTCCATGTGGTTTCTCATTGTCTAAGAGTTTAGTCCACCTCTTTTTCTTAGGTTTTGGGCAGCAAGAGGCTGTTAGAAACATTCACAAATCTCTGGTAAATGAGAGTAAAGAATAAAATATTTATCCTGCCTTTTCTACTCATGTACAATTCAATAACAGATAAAGGAAAGTGTTTATTTATACAATTCTGTCAGTTAGTAAGTGAGATAAAATGGTAAACTATCACCATTTTAGAATTTCAATCAAATAAAAAATCCGGGTGTTAGCAACTGAAGCTAACAACAAAAAGAATAGTAGAATCCACTCAGATGTGTCTCCTGAACACACACACACACACACACACACACACACGAACACACCATCACATGTGGGCTTGCCAAAGGGATCAAACTTAAGTCTCATCAACTCTCTGGATCCAATGGCCAGTTTACAAGAATACGGAAGTCACAGTATCACTTTGCACTGCACAGTAAGCATGAAATCTGTCACTTTCAGACTACCAGAAACTCTACAGTTAAAATGGCTTAATAATTAACATTTAAAAATTTTAAGAAATAGAAAATGACCCTGCAACTTAAAAGAGATTTAAACTACATATCCAACTTAAAAAAAAAAAAAAAAAAAAAAAACTGTACTCTACAATAATGTCTATGAATGAACACATGAATGATAAATATCATAGAAAAAAGCAAGGATGTTTCTGATGATAAAAATCGAGATAGTGTTATTTTGCAAGGAGAGAAAAGATTGTTATCTGGATGGAGAACATCAGGACCCTCTCGGGTGCCAGGCTAAGTTCTATTTCTGACATGGAAGAATGTTTGATGAGGTTGTGCAGCAGTGATGAAATGAATAAATTCTTTATGGGCAAGGAATTCTAGAAATTCAACAAATCCATCACAGACATTCAATTTAATTCTCTAAGAAAAACACTAAATACTTCTTTGCAGAGTGGTAGTTACTTCTGAATAAACACATAACCTACCTTTGAAAGGATTAACATTATTTATATGTGTATATTTTAATGTTTAAAAATTTACATAGCCATGCACAATATGCCTATTTTCATAATGACTTATATGGTGGAGGAAATATAATCATGTTGGTATGAGGATTGGAAAAGTTTATATAGAAATGCATAATAAATTATTTAATTTACAAAAAAAAAATGTTGCTAGAGTTCATTTCTTTCTCTATCAAAAATGAGGTCTATATTTTTAAAAGAGTGTTTCCAAGAATAAAATAAGAAAATGTATTAGGTCTAGACATTTTGAGCAACGGTGGTTAAGAGAGTGGAACCGTCTAACAGAGAGGACATTTGATTGACAGGCTTGGGGATGACTCAACTTGTGAAGGGAAGGATAACAATAGTGCTTCAAGCAAACTTTCTATTTCTGCTTGGATTATTTGAGAAATTCAAGCAGTTGCTTCCACTGTTCACATCACTTCTGCAGTAGCATAAGGCTACGCTGAGAAAATGAAGCACACTGATTTAATAACTGACAAGGATGCTGGATATGTAGAAAGTACTGGTAACTGGCGTCACTGTGCAAATGCTCTGACTTTGATTTTCTATAAAGTAAGTGAAAAGTGTAAATGTAAGCTAATCAATTTTGATGTACTATAAATACATTTTCAATTCTTAATACTCCAACTAATTGTGGATATAAATAGCTAATCAAAATGCTTGAAGTGTTAATATTTCATTGCAACTGGCAGCATGTATTTCAGAAATTTTGCAGTCATTTACTGGGTAAGACCATAGTAGAAACATCACCTATTTCAAAGCAGTGGAGTATAAAGCAAAACTGATGTTATCTCTTGAAATATGTTCAGATAAGGTAGAAGAAAAAACTCTTTAAAAAAAAATGAAAGAGAGAGACAAAGAGGCATAATAGCAAGAATCCCTTTAATAGAATTGAAATTGGTTTTCCCTGGACTAAAATACTAAGGAAGGTAATGAACTAGAAAGTCTCTAGGCCAAAATCAGCCAGGAGGTTATTGCCATGTATCTGAGTTGTCCATTCCATCCAGGGAAAATTCAAGGATATGAGAGTCGATCACACTCATTTGACTCTAATCTTAATGTGTTTGGACCTAAATTGCCACCAAATTGTTGCTTTTGAGTAGCAGTCCCTTATTGCTTCTGCATCTAGGCTTGAAAATTGTATAGCTTCTACTTCTCATCTGTATTACTATCCCTGCTAACCCTGGTTACAAAAATTCCTTTTGGGTTAAATCTGCATTATCTTCATGCATTTCTCTTTCCACAGGAATAGATGCAGATTTACACAAGATACGCTCCTCACTGCAGAAGGAAAAAATATCTGGGAGTGATTTTAATGAGCCTTACTATCCATGACTTTTACACTAGAATGACACTTTTGTTAGCCATCTCTCCATTATCTGATAATTTATAAAAATTTTATTGTAGGTTTTGTGATTGCTTATTTGATGTTTTAAATTTTACTACATTCTTCCAAGCCATATATAATTAAATCATCTGAAACAGTAATAATTAATACATATTTCTGTATTTAGACTCATATAAATTATACTGAACAAAAAATCAGCCTGTTAGTCTATTTCATACTTATACATCCATGTGTTTGTATGCATGTATGCACATGGTTGGCCTAGATGCTAAATGATATAAATGAATAAAATAAACATCTGATAAATGTGTTAATTTTCTCTATCCTGTTTGCATGATGATGAACAAATTAGTCTTTAGTTTCATCTTATGCAAAATGGGCATGAATATTAAAAAGTCTATTTCATTGGGTTTCATTCACCCAAAAATATACATATGGGAAGAAATAACAGTTCAAATAAGTATCTATATGTTAAATCTATTCTATAGACAATAATTTTCTCAGGGAATGGTAACATTAAAGGTTATCTTAGTAGAAATAAGAATGATTTTTTTGTATTTTTGTAGGCACAAAGTCTTCTTTATAAATATATATATATATACTTATATTTGAAAACAGCTATTGCCATATTTTGCCCAGTCTGCTTTTCTTTAACCGTTCATATAATTTTAAATACATGTGGCAATTCTTTAAGTAGCAGAAACCATTTCAAGTGAGTAAGATGGAAACTGACCAGCTAAATTCATGCCAGAACTCAATCCTTAGTGTAATGTTATTATTTTCTAGAAGAGTTTAAGCTAAAGGGTATAACCTTGTTCAGGAAATGCTTGTTGGAAGCAGTTTTGATTTGCTCTCCATTAATGGAGATATTTTCAAACAGGAATATACAAAATGTTTCACCACTGGTCAAGGATAATTCCAAACAGGTGCCTACTTCTGCTTCTCACTCCAAACTGTCCTTTCAGACCAGACTGCCTTGAGAACACACTTTTAACCCTGTGGTAAGACACCAGCTCCTGGAAAAGGAAATGGTAACCCACTCCAGTGTTCTTGCTTGGAGAATCCCATGGAAGGAGGAGCCTGGTAGGCTATAGTCAGTCCGTGGGGTCGTAAAGAGTCAGACACGACTGAGCGACTTCACTTTCACTTTCAAGACACCAGCAAATCTACCCCAACACCAAAGCATATATAACTCTAAACACTTGTAAAACTTTACCACTCAATAGAAGAGGGGTTGTCAGGGGCTATGTGGTGGGGAAAATGGGAGATGTTGGTCAAAGGATACAACCTTTCAGTGGATGAATAAGTTACCTGGATCTAATATAAAGCATGCTGATCACACTCAACAATATTGTATTCTATAACTTTACTGTTGCTATCGGAATAGAGCTTTAACTGCTCTCACCAAACCCCCACCACCAATCCGATTGTAATTATGTTAAAGAATGTGTTAACAAATCTCACTGTGGTAAATATTTTACAATATATGCATTGTGTTAAATTATCATTGTTCACCTTAAACTCACACAATGTTATATGTCAATCATATATCAATGAAGTAGGAAAAAAGCTTTGCCACTCAAGATATTGTGTAAGACTGACTTTAAAAGGAAAAAAAGAATACATCTCAATAGTCTTAGCACCAGCAGATTAAAATGACTGCCTTGTATAGAATTTCCCAGCTTGTCTCTCTGAGTTGATTTTCATCTCCCTAATTATGTGAGTATAGGAGGCAATAGAGTCACACAAATCAATGTAATCACTAAACAGATGACAAATGATAAAGCAAAACCATATATTCACATGTTATTACTATATCCAATAAAAACCCACAGTGTTCTTTGGTAAAATTATCTTACTTGGAACACCTCATTTTAATGACTGTTCTGCTACAAGAAATGATCTTTTAAGAACAGTTTATTACACATAAAAATATGCAACTAATGAAGACACCCATTCCCTGGTTTCTAAAGCACTTTAATGAACAGATATCATAGCAGGAAAAGAAAAATCATTTCTGGTTATAAGGTTCTCATGTGGTTTCTAGGTCACAGCAGTATTTTTTTAGAGAAAGAATCTGACAAATAGACTACTTGGGAAACAACCAATCTATTTTGTAAAGTAACAGAAAAGTGTCTATGATTTAGTTATATAATGAAATACTTCACTTTTTCATTTGTTAATGCTTAAAGTAGCCAAGAAGGAGAAAAGAAAAAAAAAAAAACCCTAGGCTGATGGGAATTCTAACTAAATGTTTTCCTCATGTTTTTATCCTTGCATTTTTATGAAAGGGAAAACTATCTGGTGTTCCTTCATGGGTCTGCTAAATCAAAGAGCTTGATTAAATTTATTTTTTTTAAAAACTTTATACAAAGATAATTTTAAATGGGATATAATGATAGCTTTTAAATGTGTCATTCTGTATTCAAAACTTAATGATTTCTGGGCTTTCATTTCAGAAGTTAAGATCTGACTTGTGTGTGTGTATGTGTGTGTGTGTTGCATATGATGGTGTTAAGGAGGGGTAAGAAAACGAACAAATGTTATCTAAGCAAAATATTTCTTCTAAGCACTATTCTAAATTCCCCCTAACTGATACTGAATTTCTAATCAAACCTCATAGCTTTTAAAGTGGAAGTAACTTCCAATTTCCTTCATATCTTTTGTGAGGCTGACTAAAGCTAGCACTCCTGATACACAGGCTTTTAAAACAGAAGAGTATATTCAACATGAAGAAACTAGACTAGAACACAGTGCAGATTTCTTTCCTCCCACCTCTTCCCACATCTTTAAGTTTCTAGAGATGACCTCCTGTATTGAAGGGACTCCATAGACCTTATTCTTTTACTACAGAAGCAATGAAAATGATGGCTTTGACCTCTCCTCAGAATGAACTTGGATGACTGGCTGTTTCTTCCTCCTGGGAAAATATCCAGATCGGGACCCAGAGTCGTGAGACAATTTAGATTTCCACTGAAATTCCAGTAGAGAAAAGAAAGACTATAGAAGTCTGAGCTACACTAACTGATATTTATAGAATATTACATCCCCAAACAGCAGGAAATACATTCTCATTTGCACATAGAACATGCACAGGAAATGATTGTTGGCAGCAGTTTTGATTTGCTCTCCATTAATGGAGAGTGGGTAGCCTATCCCTTCTCCAGGGGATCTTCCTGAGCCAGGAATTGAACCAGGGTCTCCTGCATTGCAGGTGCATTCTTTACCAGCTGAGCTACCAGGGAAGCAGTGCAAGATGATAATCCAAAACATGTGCTTACTGTCTAATGATTTGGAGAGAGATAACAGGATGTTTTATGATATCAGTGGAGTTTTATTCATTGTAATTTTGCAAGATATTCGTAGACAGTTATATAGAAATCTAAGAACTAATGTGGAAACTATTTTACCATAGCATAAAATTTCTCACTGATACTCTAGTGAGGGTCTAAATGGAAGGAAAGCATTTTCATATTGCTGTTTCTCAGTCAAAAGGAGAGATGAACCCTATACACCAGTCAATAAATAATTATTGTAGTACATATGAATACAATTTGAAGAATAATTTGAGCTGCAAAATATTGTGCTCATGAATTGAAAAAGAGTGAACTCTTTAATTTTGTCAAGGGACTTGCCTAATCTAATTAGGGTCATTCATTCATTTTCCCTTGAACAATTAGTTATTGTGAAACAACTATTTGCCTGGTACTGTGCCTGGTAATGAACACTGGAAATAGATAAGTAGAAAAAACATGGACTCTCTCTTACTAATTGTAAAAAAAAAAAAGTAGATGAGAAATTTAGGAAACTTATATAATACCATCTTGTAGTGATTGTTGAAGATATATGCTCAGATTCTGCAAGTTACACAACATTAAGTCATGGTCTGAAGAGGGAGGAGCAGTGTTACTAAGGGATTCATTCTCATTAGCTTGCTTTAAAGTCAGAATTGCAAAGAAAACCAGGATTTTTCCCAGTGAAAAGGGAGAAAGCATCCCAAGCTGAGGAGGGAAAGAACATCTGGGGGTATTAAATGATGCCTTGCTTGCCTGGGAAATATTGGAAGACTTTCAGCAGCCCAGATTATACCTTGTAGAAAGCAGGGGGAGTGTAGGAGTAATAGCAAATATAACATAAAGTTTGAAACGGAGCTACAGAAAGGCTGCAAATGACATTAATGCCTAGGTCTGTGTGGGAGCTCATCCCATAGACAAGCAACAGGAAACAGCTATTTTAAACCTAGGAAATGATGTGAATTATATATTCAGGAAGACCCTTTGGTAGCAATGTGTCAGATGGATTTGACTAGGCAGAGACATGTAAAGATGTAGTCAGTCAAGAAGTTGAAGCAGTATTTCAAGTGAGAGTGAGGACCTGGACTTACACAGAATTAATGGCAGAATCTAAAATGAAATTCTTACTATCACTATGTATATGTGCACTATTGATTTTTCATATATATATATATATAAAATCTTGTTTCTTTTTAGGTGTATTATATAAGAATGTTTCAATATCTGCAGTTCTATCCTTCTACACTATTTCTGTGCCTTCATCTTTTTTCTTTATTAATCCCCCTCTTTCCCTTCCCCTCCAAGCTAAGCACTCATCTTTTATGTGATAAGAGTGTTAAAATGGTCTGCACTTGATTCTTCATGTGTGCATCTTAATGGTTTAAAACAACAAAATCTTAATGGGGAGATGCTGAAATTTCTTCAGCATGTGCTAAAGCACTTTTTAGAGATAACAATCCCTAATAATGCCAATCTTCCTGCCATCCTCTTTCTATTTGATTTTGGGGAGGAAGGAAAATGATATAATAAGAGGTTTATGATTTTTCTCAGTCAGAAACATAATTTTATTCTCTTGCAAAAACAGTAGGATGCATGTGTATATTTGAGTGGGGAGCTGATGCTTGCCACTGATCATTTTACCAACAGGGGAAAGGAATGAGATCAAAGGGCGCAACATTAGAATTTTAGATTTTGCAGTTTTTAAAAATAACATGCCCATCTTAAATTGCTGAGGCCACTATTTTTTTAATTTTGCAAACCCCTATGTTCGGCAAAATTAAAAATATAAGATGATGTTGGTGTTTGATAAAACAGCCTAGTTTATGATGAAATTTCAACAACACAATACTATGCTCAGAATTTCAATATCTCCCTAGTCTGTGCCTTTCAAATTCAAGAAGATTCTCAAGTCGATAAGGGACAAGGTCTGCTATTTTCCAGGGAACCGCTTTTAAGTCAGGTAGACCTGTTTATGTGCTCAGAGAATGTGTGATTCCTAGGGGTGTGTGCAGTCCTCTAGGTGTAAGTGTGAAGGATCAGGGAGAGAGGTGTTTTCTCCCACTGAGGCTCATGACAGGCTACTGTAACTTCCTACTGGAGAGAATTGTTCAGTTTGTGCAGCCTGGGAACAACCCGCAGCCTTTGCATATATATCAGCTCAGTGAGATAAGAGGGGACATCTTTCTCCTCCATGTGTCTTCCCACTTAACACAGTCCTGAGTACGGTAAACGCTTGACAGCAATTCCTTCAATCAAATTAGTCTAAAGACCCAGGGTGCCTCATGTTTGAGCATTTCCCTCTCTTCCCCATCTCAAAGTGATGTTAAAAGGGATGCCTGGAAGGAAGAATAAAATCCATACATTTTTAGAAGGCAGTCTTTGAGGTGAGTGTGAAAAAATATTGCTGGACCTTGGTGAAACTTGGCTTTGACTGTCAGTCCTGCTGCAAATATTTTAAATTGGGGGCAAGCTTCATAGTTCTGGCTGAACCCCACTTTCTTTATCTGGAATCAAGGTGGTTGATTCTTCCATCTGGTCAAGGACATGACATTGATCCCTTGAGACCCTGGTGAATTGTGATAATGAACAAAAGACAGGCAGACAGGAAATATTAGTTTTGTGTGTGTACATATATACACACAGGGAGGTTAGGACACTGTAGACAATGGAATCACTACCTTTCTCCTGGTTCTCCTTCTGCACCTCTCTCCCACCTGAGACACAGTTCTCTAGGAGGGATGTGCATGGGTTGAGGTCATCACCCACATTGCAAGGGACGCAAAGCTAGCTCTAGCCAGAAGCATAAACTTCCATTCTCTTTGCTTGTTCTACATCATGGGTGTTGCTGTCTGTTCATTTTATATCATAATAAAGGCGAGACTGCTTGGGACATTGAAGATATAATTTGGCCGAGTATAAGCAGAGCTCTGGGAATCGCTGAATGTGGGGATGATCACCCTGTCAGCTGAAGGGGGAGTGCAGGCCTGGGGACAGGTAATCACAGTATTCTAGCACCTCCATCTCCACCTCTGTTCCCAAGGAGCAGCTAATGATGTTTAATTCCTTGCCAGCTTTGTTATGCCAAAGCTTACATACAGGATTCTTTTTTCAACACTATTATGAGATGTCTTAATGCTACCAATATACTGTCACTTCATATTCTATCACGACTATAAAAACTGCTTATCTGACAGCGACTATTTAAGTAGAAAAATTTTACAGACAGAGAAGAATAAAATACACAAACTATGCAGATAATAGCCTTGGATGCATTTCTAATTACTGTTTTTTTCTACTGAAAATTATAGGATAAATCAAAAATAACTTTTAAGTGATTTAAGAATTAAACCCAGCAGGTATAAAACTGCATTAAGTACTCTGTGTCACACTTTCAAAGTCACGATTTCAAGTAGAATTCCTAGGCACTGACAGGTCATCTAAGAACTAGAAAACTTTTATAGATTTCTAAAACTACTCAGGTTAAAAGTCACAAATATTTTTTAATACTAGAGATAATAGAAGTCTAGAGGTCCCCTGTGTCCTGGGAGACCTCTGTAAAGAGTTGGTGTATTCCTGTGTTTCTTAAAATGTAATGTGCATTCGAAGTACCTGGGGATCTTATTAAAATGCAGATTCAGGTTCAGAAGCTCTGGGATAGGGCCTGAGAGGAGGGTTGTAATAAGCTCCCAGAGGAGACCAATGTTACCAGATACTAGAACACACTTTGAGGGGCAAAGGTGTAGACTCCTCTCTTGAACATTAACTTGGCTGATTTCTTACTATACAAACCACCTTAAAAATGAAGTTGTGAAACCTTGTTTTGACTCATGCTATAACAACCAATAATCTCATTTGCATCTGCTGCCTTATATTTGCTGAATTTAGACCCTAAGGTTTGGTATAAAGAAGGGCTGAGTCTGTGTAGCTATTACAACTATGATACAGTAAGAACTGTGTTAAATAATGATAGTAAGAACTGTGAAAAAGTGTAGGATCCTTTATAATCTCTAATGAAATACTACTTAAAAGTAAATAGTTACAAGATGTTTTTATTTGATTAATACAGGTGTTAATCCAAATGTCATTATGAGAAGCAAACTGAGCTTTTGGAGTATGAATGTGGAAACTTAATTATACACTTATTTTAAATTTGTGTCAATCTGTGCTATACAAAATTATGTGAGTCCTTTTAGGTGTATTCACACATCATTATTTTTAAATATCTTTTAAATAAATATATAAGCTTTATATATCACAGTTACAAATGTATCAACATATGAACAAACACAGATTCCTAATTCTATTTAAGAGACAAGCATTAGTTTAATAAATATATTATACTCATCAAAAAATTTCCAGTGTACTGTCATAGTTACTAATAAGAACATTCATAATTCTTTAGAAGTTAGAAAATATTTTTATATGACTTGATAATATGAGAATGGAGTCTATGCTGTTTGAAATTTTTTGGTAAAAATGAGGCTAAATATATATAGCAATAATATGAAAATAAGAAAATACTCAGGTAATAGCTATTTGGACATTTCCTTCAGTATACTGACATTTAAGTAATTGAGACAAGATTTTTAAAAGTATGCAAATTATTAAAAATGTTCATTGCTTTATTTCACAAGAGGAATTAAAGTAAATTTAATTTCAACTTTGTTTTAAAATTTAAAATGTTAAACCCATTTGGATTTTTTTTTTTTTAATTTAAAAAGGGCTCGATAAATTGACTAATATTCTGTGACTGCTTCTTTCATGAGCAGAGAACATTTTGCTTTCAGATTTTAGACTATGCAGATAATGTCTCCCTCTACCGGTCAAACTCTGCGAATGATGTGTATGTAAAGTTATTTGAATGACCCAAATTCCATAACACTGAAGAAAAACTTGGCTTTCATCAGAATAGTTGTTGATTAAATTAGCACTACATTGTAATAGTTTGAAAACAAAAAGAACTGGATATGTAGTGACACTTTGATTCTCTAATTCACATGAAAGTCAAATACTCTTCCATATCTGACAAACTAACTAGAAAAGTAGATATTTCTAAAAATAATAAAGACATAGTGATTACTTTAAACATTAATTTAATTGCAAAAAGATACTTTGTTTTTTAAAAATTATACCCCTTTCTTAAGGTAAATGATATCATAGATTATGAGTTTTTTTGTTTTTGTTTTTTTGGAAATTACAAATATTATCTAGATTCCCTCTAACTGAATATCATTTATTTTGGATGCAACCCAGTTTATCTTTCTAGCAAGATTATATATTTCCTGAATGGGAGGGATGTTGCATATTCCTAATTCAATGCTCAAAATTTCAATCAATTCAGTGACTTTTCTAACTTTTATAAAATGCATTACTACTATTTTTTAATTTCCAAATAACCCACAAATTAACTTCAGTAGGAAAGAGATTCTGTTTTTTATCTTAGTGCTAGTATGTAACTACCTGTTAGATCATATATGAAGCATACTAAGGGAATTTTTAAAATTTTACTCTCATAGCATACCACCTTTTTCTTCATCATTTAATACAGTTCTATTTGTAGTGTTCTCTCTCTTTTAAAACCTGGTTTGTCACAAAATCAGGATTTTTTGAATGATTTTCAAGAATTAATAACTAGGAAAATCTCAAGCTTTTGTTCCACAGCAGTAGCAATAATCAAATTCTATTTTGGAGGGGAAAAAAGCACAAACATGTGAAGCTATTGTCCCAGCAAAATTCTCATAGTCATTACTTGGTAGATTGCCTACTCAAAGTCGAATCAGAGCTCATTCGGCTGGAACCATTTCAGTGATGCCTTTTAAGGCTTATAGGACCAAATTTTTGCTACACCTGGTATCTTTCAGCATCCCTCCACAAAAGATATTTCTATACTCAAATTCAGATTTGAATTCTGCCTATCTTTGTGGAACTAATTTTCTTTTTGAATTATATTAATTTTTATTCTTTTTTACTCTTCTTTTTAATCCATCAATAGTTGAACTCTCAGAGGATTAGTATACATAATTTAAAATTGAACTACCTTCTCAATATAATCTTACTGGAACCTTATAAATTCAGGACTCTTCTTTCTGCTTCAAATCTCTTAAAAATATTATAGAAATGTTCATAATCTCTTGCAAATAAAACATTGGTAACCATTTAGGTGATCATATTACATTACATTAACTATAGAAGATACATTATTGGTGTGAATACAAGTTAAGCATATAAAATTATAAAAATTGCAAAACACTTCATTCATAATAAAGATTTGCTTTTTGGAATAACACCTTAAAAAGAGGATGTGCAAACACAATGTTTCTGTGTATAGATTATAAATCTATTTAAAATTGTAATGGCCTTTGAGCTTATCTAAATATAAAAGTATTACCATAAACTATTCTCAAAGCAAAGAAAGTATTATGCAAATGAAATAGGTCACCAGAATTAGAATTTTGGGAGCATGTAGTTAGTGGTATGAAAGCATTTAACTGATGCTGAATATTTAACAAGAAAAGTGAATAATCTTACTTTTCTCTAAGATTTTTCTGATGGAAGAGCAGGTTTGATAGCCAAAAATAGCTTTTAAATTTTAATTAAATGTAAGCCTAAAAGACATATGATTTAAAGACACCATAGGGCATGATTTAATAGCCCATTAATATTTGTCAGAGTCTTGAGTTTCAGTTTACCACACTTTAGTGGAACTCAAAAAATATTTTTAGACTATATATCTATGTGTAATTGAATTGATCCAATCTTAGAATTTTTGAAGTCCCTTAGAGGTCATCTAGGGCAGGCTTTAGTTAGTGAATGAATCCTATACTATTCATAAGAAACGCTTATCTAGCTTGTGCTTGAACATTTTTAGCGATAATTAGTTTACAACTTTTTAAGATATTATTAAAGAGATAAAACGATATAAGTTAAAAAGCAGAGACATCACTTTGCCAACAAAAGTTAATATAGTCAAAGCTATAGTTTTTCCAGTAGTCATGTATGGATGTAACAGTTGGGCCATAAAGAAGGCTGAACACTTTTAAACTTTTCCTTTTAAACTGTGGTGCTGGAGAAGACTCTTAAGAGTCCCTTGGTCAGCAGGGAGATCAAGCCACTCAATCCTAAAGGAAATCAGCATTGAATATTCATTGGAAGGGCTGGTGCTGAAGCTGAAGCTCCAATACTTTGGCCACCTGATGCAAATAGCTGGCTCGTTGGAAATGACCCTCATGCTGGGAAATACTGAGGACAAGAGAAGAATGGGATGAGACAGTTGGATGCCATCACCAACTCAATGGACATGAGTTTGACCAAACATGAGTTTGACAAACTCAGGGAGATAGTGAAGGACAGGGAAGCCTGGCATGCCGCAGTCCATGGGATCGCAGAGAGTCTAACATGACTTAGCAACTGAACAAAAACATATGCTACATGTGACAAAGAATGGCTCCTATAATGTCTACCCACCAGTCTGCTTTCTGTTTCTTGGGAAGTGTTGGTATTTTTCTTCCAATTTCACTCAACAATTTCTTATGTGATATATTCTCGCAATATTTTATTGTTCTGATTGCCTTTCTCTGAATGTTTCTTAATTGTTAATGTTTTCCTGAAAGTCCATAGTCAGGAATTGGGCAGTTCTTCACTGCATTTTATACAAAGAGAGAATAAAGGAAAAATGGATTCTTCATCATTACAAATATACTCAAATTTGATGTGTCTACTTTGTATCATGTCTGTATGCTCACATATATTTATAACATTTTTTATGCTTTTTTGTTGAATTGTATTTTCTACACAAACTATGCTGCAGGTGTACAATATAGCGATTCACAATTTGTAAAGGTTATATTCCATTTATAGTTATTATAAAATATTGGCTATATTCCCTTTGTTATACAATATATCATTGTAACTTATTTTACAGCAAATAGTCTACACTCCTTACTCCCTACCACTCTATTTCCCCTCTCCACTTGCCTCTCCCCACTGGTAACTATTAGTTTATTCTCTGTATATGTGAGTCTATAAACAATACCAGTAATTAGGACAGCTTATTAGTCAAGCTCATAACATTTCACACAAAATCATGAGAAATGTAGGCTATAGAAACAAAGCTGGAGAAGCTGATCATTAATTACAAAACATTATTATGGACATATTAAAGATATTCATAGTTTCTTTTCATTAAAAATGAGGCTATAGGCACACAGTATCTCTCCAAGAGGAGTCATCTTTACTAGGCTATGTGTTTCCACAGGTAATTAATATCGCAACTATTGCTATGTGAAAATGTTTTCTCTTATGAAAATGACTTTTATATAATTCTGTATGTTAGTAATGAACAGCTTATGATGATGAAGAAATGGAATTATCTTTGAGATGTGAATTACTTCTGCTTTGACATTTAATAATTTCATGTACATAAGAAATAGGATGTTTACCCTTTAGCCTTTTAGCTTCAAAGATGGCAAGGATAAATCTGTTTCCTGCTGGGAAAATTTTCAAAGAAGTTATACAGTTTTCAAAATAGCTCTAGCCAACAATTCTAAAGATTTCCTTCTCAAATAGTATGAGTCGGTTGGAAAACTAATCATTTGATAGAAATTATAGTTTTTTCTATACAAAATGGGTTTTTAGATCTAGATTGTCAGGGTTGCACTATGTCTTATTACTCTGATTGTTTACAGATATCATGACTGCTCTTGGATGTGAAATTTCAGGAAAATTGATAATAGCTTCACAATGAGAGGATAGACATAACTAGATCTTCTAAAAGATTACATGTACTGTGGAATACACTTTAAAGATAGAAAATGATTCTATCTTTAAATAATTGGTGAACACAACTTCCTGAGTAAACAAGTGCCATAATCTATTCATATATTCTTGTCCTATATTTACTCCATGTCTAAAAAGAAGATAAAGTTAATTGCTACAAATGAAATATCAAATTACAATTTTGCATGTGCCACTAAATGTGTAAAGTAAAAAAGGTTTTCTGATATTTGAATATTAGTAGCAAAAAACTATTTTAAAAACTAAGTTTCACATCTTTTGATTAGTCTTTTATACATTAAAGGGTGGTGTCATCTGCATATCTGAGGTTATTGGTATTTCTCCCCGCAATCTTGATTCCAGCTTGTGCTTCAACCAGCCCAGAATTTTGCATGATGTACTCTGCATATAAGTTAAACAAGCAGGGTGAAAATATACAGCCTTGATGTACTCCTTTCCTGATTTGGAACCAGTCTGTTGTTCCATGTCCAGTTCTAACTGTTGCTTCCTGACCTGCATACAGATTTCTCAAGAGGCAGGTCAGGTGGTCTGGTATTCCCATCTCTTTAAGAATTTTCCAGTCTGCTGTGATTCACACAGTCAAAGGTTTTGGCATAGTGAATAAAGCAGAAGTTGTTTTTCTGGAACTCTTGCTGTTTTGATGATCCAACAGATGTTGGCAATTTGATTTCTGGTTCCTCTGCCTTTTCTAAATCCAGCTTGAACATCTGGGGGATCACAGTTCTTGTACTGTTGAAGCTTTGCTTGGAGAATTTTGAGCATTACTTTGCTAACATGTGAGATGAATGCAATTGTGTGGTAGTTTGAACATTCTTTAGGATTTTCTATGTATAGTATAACATCATCTACCAGCTTCTTCATTTACTTCCTTGCAGTTACTTCTTTTCCAATTTGATTTCCTTTTATTTATTTTTCTTCTCTGATACAATCACATTTACTATCTCATCATAAAGAATAAAATACCTAGAAATAAACCTACCTAAGGGTTTCTCTGGTGGCTCAGTGGTAAAGAACCTACCTGCCAATTGAGGAGACACAGTTTTGTTCCCTGGGTTGGGAAGAATGTCTGGAGAAGGAAATGGCAACTCACTTCAGTACTCTTGCCTGGGAAATCCCATGGACAGAGGAGCCTGGCAGAGTACAGTCTACGGGGGGTCACAAAAGAGTCAGACATAACTTAGTAATTAAACAACAACAAACCTACCTAAGGAGGCAAAATACCTGTATTCTGAAAATTAGAAGGTGCAAAGGAATATTACTCAGTCATAAAAGGAATGCAATTGAGTCAGTTCTAATGAGGTGAATGAACCTAAAGCCTATTATACAAAGTGAAGTAAGGCAGAAAGAGAAAAACAAATAAATATCATATACTAACACATATATATGCAATCAAGAAAGATGTTGCTGACAAAATTATGTGCAGGGCAGCAATGGAGACACAGACATAGAGAACAAACTTCTGGACACGGAGAGATGGGAGGAAGGAAAGAGTGGGATGTATGGAGAAAGTAACATGGGAACATACATTACCATATGTAAAATAGATAGCCAATGGGAATTTGCTGTAAGCCTCAGGGAGCTCAGCATATATATAAATATATAATGGAATATTACACAACCACTAAAAAAAATGAAATACTGCCATTTGCAGCAACATGTATGCACCTGGAGATGAGCTGAAGTAAGTCAGACAGAGAAAGAAAAATATACGATATCACTTATACGTGGAATCCCCAAAAAATAATAATAGAATAGATGAAATTAATTACAAATAGAAACTGAGTCACAGACTTAGAAAACAAACATTGTTTGTTATTGATAGAAAACAAACCAAATAGGAAAGGTGAGGAGAAAGGATAAATTGGTAGTTTGGGATTGACATATATACATTACTATCTTTAAAATAGATAACCTACAAGGACCTACTGTATAGCACAAGGAAGTCTATTTAGTCTTCTGTAATAACCTAAATGAGAAAAGAATTTGTAAAAGAATAGATGTATGTATGTGTGTAACTGAATAACTTTGCAGTATACCTGAAATTAATACAAAAATCAACTGCAGTATATAATTTAAAGCACAATGTAAATCACATTTTGATAATGGTTAATGCCTCATATTTTCAAATCAGAGCAAGAAGCAAGTCCCGGGCCTGAATTGGTATAAAACTGTATTGGTCTTTCACATAGAGCAACAGAGAAGGAAGAAAGATAAAGCTAGGGAATTTATGATACTGGATGAACAAGCTGATGAAGTTTGTCGTCATGGATATTGTGATAGGGTCTGCAAAGACTTTTTAATTACAACTAATTTTTTATGCTCAATTGAATATACTCAGGTAGTAAACCTGACTAATCATTAGAAAAACATTCAAAAAGCAGATTTTCTAAATCTACTGTGTTGACAATCATAGGAAATGGATAATTTTTATATTAATAGGCAGAACAAAATAGGCATTTTAGGTACAGTCTTCCAAAACAGCTCTAAGATGGGAGTTTTTAGAATGATTGTATTCTTTATTTTCCAAATTCTATTGCACAATTGTTTCATGGTTGACTACACTGTTGGTTGAAGGTGTTTTGTTGTTGTTTTAAGTGAAATTATTTATTTGCTTAGGGGAAAGTTCTAAAATTTTCTAGAGTATTTTGAGCCCTTTATACCTTCTGAAGGAATATTTATTTTGAGGGTAAGCTATAATATTGATGTTCTTAAGTTAAACAATTAAAATTAAAAATTAAATATGTAAAATTCCAATGGAGCAAATACATGTAATATTTGCAATGTCAGAGGGTGGAATTAACTATGGGCTCAATATGACCCAGCATAATTGCACTCCTGCTTTAACTCTGGAAAATTGTTGGTTTACATGTAGTCTGATAGCTAGAACCCACATAGATAAATGGAGACTGGAAGAAAAGGACCAGGCTTAACATGGGGCAGAATTGGAGAGATTTCCAAGTCAGGGGCCACAGGAGAGCCAGAGCAGCTGTCTGAAGGTAGCTGCATAGGTAATCAGTGCACAAACTCTGGTCAGGAAATGAGATGGTGCTGCATAAAGAGATGGAAGCCCACAGATTTTTTAAAGATTGGCTAATGTAGAGCTCAAAAGAAAATTATTTTGGGTTATCTCTTTGCTAATCCAGGAGACAATCATCTTGAAGTAGACATTACATGCAAACATCAATAACCAAGATCTTGTCAGTTAAATCAAGAATGTTGCTTACCCTGCACTTCAGTATTTCAGTGATAGACTGGCAAGTGTCTTGATTGCTGCACTGGGCATTATTCAGCATGTGGCGCTTATTCACACCCAGGGAACTCACACAAGCAAAGTAATTTCCATGTATTAAATCATTCAATTCTCTAACCCAGACCTTGGAGCCAGTTGATCAATTTAATACATTAAAAAGGTTAGACTTGCAATTAAGGAATAGAATAAGATCCCATTACTGTTTAGTTACAAAGGTTTAGCACATTTAAGGGAGAAGGCAATGGCAACCCACTCCAGTAGTCTGGCCTGGGAAATCCCATGGACGGAGGAGCCAGATAGGCTACAGGCATGGGATCAGGAAGAGCTGGACACGACTGAGCGACTTCACTTTCACTTTCATGCGTTGGAGAAGGAAATGGCAACCCACTCCAGTGTTCTTGCCTGGAGAATCCCAGGGACAGGAGTCTGGTGGGCTGCCTCCTAAGGGGTCGCACAGAGTTGGACACGACTGAAGCGACTTAACAGCAGCAGCAGCAGAAGCACATTTAAACTTCAAAATAAGAAAATTGTATAAGAATGAGCTTAAATGTAAGTTAAATATAAATATCTATATTATTTTTTTAATTATTTTCTTTCCAGCTTAAAAAATCTCCCCAAGATTCAAAAGTTTTCTTTTCAGAAAGGTGAAAGTGAAGTCGCTCAGTCGTGTCCAACTCTGCCACCTCATGGACTGTAGCCGACCAGGTTCCTCCGTCCATGGGATTTTCCAGGCAAGAATACTGGAGTGGTTTGCCATTTCCTTCTCTAGGAGATCTTCCCAACCTAGGGATTGAACCCAGGTCTCTGGCATTGTAGGCAGACGTTTAACCATCTGAGCCACCAGTGTGTCTCTTAGCAACGTGTTACTTGTTACCACATAGTTACTTATAAAATTCAGAAATATTTCATTTACTTTCTAAAATTATGAAATCTTATAACTCTAATTCCTGCAGTATCTGCTTCTATATTGCTCTAGGCTTACATATGAACATCATTATCTGTCTCTAAAACCTACTGGTATTTTTGAGGAAGATAATGAATATCCATTTATTAGGAAATTTTTAATGTGATTTTTCAAAATCTTGTAATTATCAGTAAGTTCTTAATGAAATGATCATTGTTATTATCCACAATGAGAGACCCAAACTTAGAACAGGAAGGTGCAGTCGCCTTATACATTGCTTATCTTTAAATGATTTATTTCACTCACAGTACTAATAACTTGGTTTCTGGATATTACTTTTCTTGCATGAGCAGAGCTCTAAGTGATCATCAAGGCTATTGCAGTGCTAAATTGAGGAAAAGTTTTCATGTACCGGTCTTTCATTTTTTAGCTGATTTCCTCATGAAACCTAATGTTACTCTACAGCTTCTCCCAGAAATTAATTCCACATGATTGGAAACTCATCAGCATTTTGCATTAGCTGGGTCATGTCTGAGAATTTTAACTATGGAAATACGTATTACTTGTTTAAATCACTAGCCGTCTCTATTGGTGAAGTGAATACTGAGTTAGCAGAATTCCCCTCTATAGGGCATAATAGCTATACAGGGAACCCAGAATAGTGTAGCTGAATACAAGGGCCTGTGACCTCTGACAGTGTATATTAGGGGCTCGCTGAATGACTTTTTCCACAGGAATAACTGATCTCAGGTGATATTATATTTACATGGATCACAAGTCTTTGATTTCAAAAAATAGGTGTTTGTCTGCTTCATTTTTCTTCTGTTTTTACACCATTCCTTCTGGACACATAACAAATATGATTTCAGAAAAATGTTTAGTGTGTGCTTTATATAATATAGACTAAATTGGCTTGAAGTTGAGAAGTTACTTAAATATTTGAAGATAAAACAGGCATGGTGTGCTATAATCCACATGGTTGCAAAGAGCTTGACACAACTTAGCAATTGAACAACAACAACAAAATATTATTTATATCATTTAAAAGCATAGAGAAAAACAAATTAGTTCAGTTCAGTTCAGTTGCTCAGTCATGTCCGACTATTTGCGACACCATGAACGGCAGCACTCCAGGCCTCCCGGTCCATCACCAACTCCCGGAGTCCAGCCAAACCCAGGTCCATTGAGTCGGTGATGCCACCCAACCATCTCATCCTCTGTCGTCCCCTTCTCCTCCTGCCCTCAATCTTTCCCAGATCAGGGTCTTATTAAAGTGCATGAATTATGCAAAATAGAGAGGGATATTTTCAAAAGACTACAGTACAGTAATGTTCAATTCAAAGTGATACATACAAATTACATTTGATTATAAAATAAGAAGGAAACATCTCTACCTCAGTCTTTTCCTTAAAGTGAGAAAGCATCAGGAATTTATGAGAAACAATTTATGAAGACAGTGTTTCTTTGATAATGATGAACAACACTAATATCTCCCTTAAGATGGTGCTTTAGCTAACTGTGCCACAACCATCTTTTTATTAATCTATTTTTTCTGGAATACATGATTTGTTTTCCATGATATATGATTATATAAAGGAATAAGCCATATTTTAAGAGACATTTATTATATTGCAAAAATAAACTTTGAATATCATGTCAAGATAGAGACTCTGATTTAGGACTGGCTGAATATCAATACAGCACAGACAAGTTACCTATCTTGGCTCTGAGACTTTACAAGTTTTGAAATAAAATTTGAAGCTAGCTAATACACATGCTTTAAAGATTTCAAAAATGTTTTTTCAGATAAGATGAGTGTTTTTACATTTATTCTTGCACATTCAATTTAGATATTCAATAAGATGTTTGGATACTAAGTACTTGTTTACATGGAAGCATTCACTAAGAATTTTTAAAGCAATTTAATAGATTAAAACTCCTTAGGTTAATTTTAGCAATATGTAAAAACTGATGATGTGAGACAAGTCATAGTATTTCAATTTATACAGAGCTGAGCTTCTTACAGAACATTGTAAAGATATTTTTATCTGTACAGAAAAACTGTATTTCTTCATCATTTAAAGCACATTTTTGAGTCTTTTCTTTAACCAACTTTATGGCGCAAGGGATTATACCTACTATACTGAAATGTAAAACTGAAATTGAAACAGAGCAAAGATTCTCCATTAAATCCTGTTATGATTAACCCTTACCCTATAGAATGGAACAAATTCCTTTCTCTCTCTCTATTTCTCTCTTTCTTTTCCCCACACCTCCTCTATTTCCTCCTCTATCTCTTTTTTTGGAGGAGCTGAGGATATTGATTTTCTTCAGTAAAGCCCACATACATAAAGGCAATATTTTATCTGTTAGATATATAGATTATAATAATCAATCAGGTCATTCTAAAAATTATTTGCCAATTTTTTCCTTTTATTTGAAAACTGTAAGTTCACTTCAAAATGATTTTAACTAAGTGTATTTACAGTCTCTTAAATAGGATGGTACTTCCTTAAAACGATTTGAGTTTAAAATATTTCAATTGTTTATTAAGAAAGAAAGGCACACAGAACCATTATGCTAATTGACTGCCTTTCCTCCTCTACCTTTTCAAAATGTTTAAATAAATATTTAAATGTAAACATGTGTTTAACTAAATTACATACAAATACAAATTTATGTTTTAAAAAGTTTGAACAGTTCAGCTTTACAGCACATTTCTTTGAAAATAGCATGGGAAATATTATTTAATTTGTATTATCAACCAAATACACAGTTGTCAACAAAGTTATTTGCTTCAGAGACTCTTGTACAGATTATACTTTCTTTGAGAGAAATGATAAAAATCCCATGCCATTCAAGAATGTCAGTTTTAGTGATAGTTACCCACTCAGAGCTTTACTTAGCTTTGTCCATACAAACATGGTAGAAAAGAAGTCTTCTTATTAATAGTTTCCATTGGAACAGAAAATGATACAGAAAAAAGTGGCATTCACTTAGATAGTATAGATAATTATAGGATACTCCAGTTATACTCAAAATAACAGAACAGATAAGAAACAGACTCTGAAACCAAAATATAAAATTAGAATTATATTATAATATATTAAGAGTTATATGTCAACTTTTGACCTGTCTTGCTTCTAATCTCAGTTACTTCTTAGTTCTGTGAACTTGGGCAGCATTTAAACTATTTGGATCTCAATTTACTCTTTGCTAAATGGAAGTAATAATAATATCCATATTATATACTTGTTATGAGAGCCAAAGGACTATAAGAACTTATGTCTAAAATAAGTTATGTACTATAAAGGCTTTATCACTATTTTCTCCAACTCTGTTCTTTTTCCTGTTTTCACCCCTCAACCCTGAGGAATTTACCGAGAGAACATGTCAATAGACTGCAATCCAAATAACCTAAACTGTAAGTGATTTTATCTTATAATGCACTTTAGGAGATATTGCCATATCTTTCTGTACTAGGAAAAATATGTACCTATTAAAATTTATCATATATATATGATATATATATATATATATGATATATATATATATATATAAAACACACACAGTGTGCTGGTAGGTTTAATTTCATGACATTTCTCTAGTTTGGTATTAATGTTATTTAATAACATGTTTTAAACTCCATTATTGATTTGAATATTAAAGGGATCCCAGGACTCTTATGCTCTGTTTGAAGACCTACACAATTTTCCAGGATTGTACACTGAGTATGTTCCAACCTTTGGAGGCTTTCTGCAGAAACACTAGTGATGTTTTAATTCTCCAGAACCTATTAATATGTTTCAAGCTTTACAAAACACAGATTACTACCAGAATATCTAAGTACCATAATATCTAAAATGGCAGTTGTTTTGCTTCAGATATACTGTTATACAAAATGATTGTACTGTACATAGTACTGTCATGGAAGATGAAGATACAAGAAATTGGGAATGTTTTTATGTATCAAGACTGCAGAATAACTGATGAGATTCTTAGCTAAAAATGAATAATAATAATGTGTTTTTATAAGTTGTATCCTATTGAAGAAATAACTTATTATACAACAAAATGGAATTAACTAGAACATATCAAGCCAAAAAGAAAATTGTCAAAAATATTTTTGCTAGCAAAGGAGATTTTATCTATTCTAATAGCTATCCATTTTCTTTTTTCTCAGTATACAATGAGCGTGTGAATTAAATTTGCTATTTTTAGGTGACAGGAAAACAAAGAAACTTTAATAGCATTTAGTAAGAATGCAAAATAATAAGTTGCATTTGCTTTTGCTCATGTGATCACTGATGTGATTTTTCCTCTAAGTGACTGCCATTATTTTATTGCTATCCATGTATGCCATCCTTTGCTTATTGCTATTATGTCACAGGTAATTTTAACACCATGGTATCTATTTACTATTAAAATCTTTACTCTTACTGCTGTATAAACAAAATTTTTCCTTCATAAGAGAAAAGACCTGTGAAGCTAGAATTACAGTAAATTTTAGAGTTATTTATCAACTCTGAGCCATCTTCTATTCAATTAATAGATGTTCATTTTAATTAAGAAATGAAAAGCTAAATGTGACTTTTTAATAACCACTATTTACCTATTTCACTTGTGACAAATGAGAGATCTGAGACATGGTTACCTAAAGGCTGAAATGGGATGTGGATTGTGTGGCCAAGTTAGAGTGGAGGCAAATGCTGAAGTTGAAATATTAGAAGGGGGCTTTCGGCACTAAAAATTAAATTGCTTGCCAAGTAATTAACATTGGAAGGATGAAATATTTCCAAATCAAATCCTAAACAATGATGCTGCTAAAGTGCTGTACTCAATATGCCAGCATTTGGAAAACTCAGCATTGGCCACAGGACTAGAAAAGGTCAGTTTTCATTCCAATTCCAAAGAAAGGCAATGACAAAGAATTTCAAAGTATTGCACAATTGCACTCATTTCACATGCTAGCAAATTAATGCTCTAAATTCTCCAAGACAGGCTTCAACAGTACGTGAACCAGGAACTTTCAAATATTCAAATTGGATTTAGAAAAGGCAGAGGAACCAGAGATCAAATTGCCAACATCTGTTGGGTCATAGATAAAGCAAGAGAATTCCAGAAAAACATCTACTTCTGCTTCATTGACTACTCTAAAGCCTTTCACTGTGTGGATCACAACAAATTGTGGAATATTCTTAAAGAGATGGGACTACCAGACCACCTCACCTGCCACCTGAGAAGCCTCTATGCAGGTCAAGAAGCAGCAGTTAGAAGCGGAAGCCATGAAACAAAGATCTGTTTCAAAATTGGGAAAAGAGTACAACAAAGCTTATATTGTGACCCTACTTATTTAACTTATATGCAGTGCCCATCATGCAAAATGCCAGGCTGGACAAAGCACAAGCTGGAATCAAGATTGCCAGGAGAAATATTAATAACGTCAGATTTGCAGATGACAGCAACTTTATAGCAGAAAGTGAAGAGGAATTGAAGAGCCTCTTGATGAAGGTGAAAGAGAAGAGTGAAATGCTGGCTTAAAACTCAACATTCAAAAATTAAGATCATGGCATCTGGTTACAACACTTCATGGCAAATAGATAGGAAAACATGAAAACAATGACAGACTTTATTTTCTTGTGCTCCAAAATCACTGCAGATGATGACTGCAGCCATGAAATTAAAAGACACTTGCTCCTTGGAAGAGAACCTATGACAAACCTAGACAGCATACTAAAAAGAAGAAATTTTACTTTGCTAACAAATGCCTGTATGGTCAAAACTATGCTTTTTCCAGTAGTCATGTATGGATGAGCAAGTTGGTTCACAAAGGCTGAACATCAGAAAACTAATGCTTTTGAACTGTCATGTTGGAAAAGACTCTTGACAGTCCCTTGAGCTGTAAGATCTAACCCATCAATCCTAAAGGAAACCAACCCTGAATATTCATTGGAAGGACTGATGCTGAAGCTCATACTTTTTCTACCTGATGCAAAGAGCTGACTCATTAGAAAAGAATCTGATGCTGTGAAAGATTGAAGGCAGGAGCAGAAGGGGATGAAGAGGATGAGATGGTTGGATGTCATCACTGACTCAATGGACATGAGTTTGGACAAACTCCAGGAGATGATGATGGACAGGGAAGCCTGTTGTGCTGCAGTCCATGGGGTCACAGAGTTGGACATGACTGAGTGACTGAACAAATATATATATAGATAGATAGATTTTTTTTTTCTTTTACTAATATATCTTCCTTCTTCAATTCATCCTCTTAGGAGATAATGTCCATATGCAGAAAAAGCTTCATTTAAACTTTGCTTGACACATTTTACATGGCTTCCCTGGTAATTCAATTGGTAAAGAATCTGCCTGTAATGCAGGAGACTCTGGTTCAATTCATCATTGGTCTTCCTGGAGAAGGAATAGGCTACCCATTCCACAATTCTTGGGCTTCCTTTGTGGCTCAGCTGGTAAAGAATCTGCCTGCAATGGGGGAGACCTGGGTTTGACCCCTGGGTTGGGAAGATCCCCTGGAGAAGGGAAAGGCTACCCACTCCAGTATTCTGGCCTGGAGAATTCCATAGGCTGTATAGTCCATAGAGTTACAGAGTCAGACACTACTGAGTGACTTTCACTTTCACTTTGACACATTTGAGGAAGGGAGGGAGGAAAAGAGGGAGAAACACCTTATCTTTTCTCTTTGGTCAGGCCACCAATGGAAGCTCTGACTATCAGTACCCATGTGCAGAGAATTTCTGAGTTTTGATTGGTATCTTCACCCTTAAATATGCAGAATCAGAACATGTATGCATTGGTACCATTTGATATCTTCAAACATTCTTAAATAGCAATGACCTGTCCTCACTTCTTATCCATAGTCCCCTTGGAATAAGAGAAACAAGAAGCAAAACAAAGTCTCAAGAATAATCATTGTAGTAGAGGACAAACACATATGTAGTAATAGAGGAAAAATTTATATATATATATATATACACACACACACACAAATATATACAAGACACATTATGTAGGAAAGGACAAATTTATATAAATAAATATATATTTATATATGTAAATATTATATATATGTGTGTATTGTATATGTGTCTTGTGTGTGTATATATATATATATATATATTATATATTATATATATATAAAACTAAATATGGCTCAGACTGTAAAGAATCTGCCAGCAATGCAGGAGACCTGGGTTTCATCCCTGCTTTGGGAAGATCCCTGGAGAAGGGCATGGCAGCTCACTCCAGTATTCTTGTCTGAAGAAGCCCCATGGGGAGAGGAGTCTGATGGGCTACAGTACATGGGGTCACAAAGAGTCAGATATGACTGAGCAACTCATCACATTCCAGCAGCGAGGACAAAGGGCAATAGATAATATAGGTAGTGGGTACTGTAGATGCTTTACCTAACACCCAGTCCTTCCTGCTCTCATTAAAAGAACTTTTATTTTCATCTTCTCCACTAACTCTATTAAGACCTCTATTAAGAGGTCTTAATAGTCTGCTTAGTCTAACCCAGTGTTTCTCAACTGGGAGAGACTTGTCCCCAGGAAATATTTGATAATATTTGGAGACACTGTTGGTTGCCATGATTCATGGGGTGGCATCTCATGAGCATAGGAAAATGGTTTGCTAAACATACTAAAAGGCACAGGAAATTTTTCTACAACACAAAAGTATTTGATCCAAAATATTAGTAGAGGTGAGTTTGAGAAAACCTGGTATAACGGCAGGCGGTGATTTGTCTAGTCTGGAACACAGCTCTACGCATCCTGGCTGAGTGAGGAGCGAATTTCTTTTTCAACAGCTTAAAGAAGGTATCATTCATATACAAGCAACTGAACGCATTTAATTTGTTCAATTTGAACATAGCCATATTTGTGATACCATCGCCTCAATTAACATTATAGTTATAACCAATACCTCCCAGAGTTTCCTTATGTTCCTCTGTTTCTTTGTTTTGCTTTGTTTTCTCTTTTTGTAGTAAGGGCACTTGACATACAATCTACACTTTGAGCAAGGTTTGAAACATATGATACTGCATTGTTAACTGTAGACATAATGTTTTATAGCAGATCTCTAGAAATTACTCACCTAGCATAACTGAAATTTTATACCCATTAAATTTCTTAACAATGTACTTAATCTTTCAGTGTCTTAGTTTCATCATTCATAAAATGATTAATAGTTCATATTTCACAAAGATTTTTATGGGTTAAATACATTCAGACATATAAATCACCTACAGTTGTGACTGGCATATGAAGCACTCAATAAATGTCATCTATTATTAAGCTTTTCAAACATCAGGGAATAAGAACATCCAAAAAAAAAAAAAAAAAAAACTTGAAGTTTGATTAAAGATATCAGTAACTTTGATATAATTTAGCTTTGTCATTTATTTTTTTTTAGGGATCTGGTCAGTATACATGCTTATATTCAAAGTTTACATTTTGTTGTTATTGCGAGTAGTTTTTTTTTTTCCCCTTAAAATGTATTGGATTTAGAGGAAGCCAAAACTTTTACACTTATAGTAGTTTAAGTATGCAAATACACTGGAACCTGTAATTAATTAAGACACTGAAAATTTTGAATCTCTAGGGCTTGTGCAAAATGTGTGTTTCACAGACTGAAAAACAAAAGTTTGCTAATCATTCAAAGTTTATCACAGAAGAATAGTTATATTTTCAAACATTAAGAAATTACTCAAGCTCTTAATAATTCTTTATATAAAATAATATGCATTACCAATGGTTCATATACTTTATTAAAGCAAAATATCAAAGGGCTTTCAGAAAAAATAAAACTGCTTTCCTATTGTTCAGTAATTCATTATATTAAAAAGGTATTATCCTGCTTTATATGTGAAATAGTGAATCTGTGCTTCACTTAGATAAAACTTTAGACAGAAAATAAACTACAGGAAAAAAGATACAGTAATTCTTTACTACTACATTGCAAAACAAAATTGTTTTAAAAGTTACTAAATGCAGACAGAGGTCAATATTGATATATCTTGATATATATTTCATATTTAAACCTTGAAGCTATTATACTTTAATTTTAAACTATACTTCAGAAAATATTGCAGTTAGAAAATGTTATGAGAGTTTTTGTATAAATATTAGATTATCTAAATATATTATTGTTTTCTGTGGAGCATTATAATATTGTCCAGAAAATTTATTTTTGGAAATAGTCTCAAATTACATTCAAAATTTCAATTTAACTATCAACACTATAGGGTAAATGAAAATATTGAATGGATATCTTTTGGTAATGTGGCTCAAAAATTCAAGAATCAAAACAGCATCTGTGTGGAGTACCACTTAATAATTCTATCACTCAAGAATCAAAGTCTTTCTTTAAAGTTTAGTTAAACTCTTCACGAACATATATACATAAATAATGATGCATCAATCTATAAGCAATGTTATAAATACTTTTTAGGGAACGATTTTTCTATTCTTTTGTCTTTTTATTTTGTTTGTTTGGCTTTGCTTTTTGTTCCTCTTTTCTTTTATCTTCAAAAAAAACCAAAAAATAGCACATTCAGATGGACCTTGAGGGCATTATGCCTAGGGAAACAGCCCAGGCAGAGAAAAACAAATACTATATGATATCACTTATATACGAAATCTAAGGCAAAAATAAAACCCCAAACTAAAAACCAAGCTCAAGATACAGAAATCAGATTGATGGTTGCCAGAGATAGAGGGGAACAGGGGCATGGAAGGTAGAAATGAATGAGAGGGTCAAAGGTAAAAACTTCCAGTTTTAATATTATAAACATATCATGAGGTTATAATATACAGCATGGCAACTACAGTTAGTGAAACAGTATTGCCTATTTGAAAGTTGCAAAGAAAGTAGATCTGAAAAGCGCTTATCATAAAAAAAAATAAGTTCTTTGATATGAAAGCTACAGGATATTAACTAGACTTACTGTGGTGATCACTTCACAATGAATATGTGTGTGCTGTGCTTAGGCATCCAGTCAAGTCTGACTCTTTGTGACCCCATGGACTGGAGCCCACCAGGCTCCTCAGTTCATGGAATTCTCCAGGCAAGAATACTGGAGTGGGTTGCCATGCCCTCCTCCAGGGGATCTTCCTGACCCAGGAACTGAACCTACATCTCCTGTGTCTTCTGCACGGCAGTTTATTCTTTATGCAGTGAGCCATCGGGAAAGCGCTTCACAAGGCATACAAATATCAAATTATTGTATTGTATACCTGTAACTAATACAATGCCATATGTATATTACATCAGTCAGTTCAGTTAAGTCACCCAGTTGTGTCCGACTCTTTGTGACCCCATGGACTACAGCACGTCAGGGTTCCCTGTCCATCACCAACTCCCATAGCTTACTCAAACTCATGTCCATTGAGTTGGTGATGCAAACAAACCATCTCATCCTCTGTCATCCCCTTTTCCTCCTGCCTTCAATCATTCCCAGTATCAAGGTCTTTCCAAATGAGTTAGTTCTTTGCATCAGGTGGTCAAAGTACTGGAGTTTCAGCTTCAGCATCAGTCTTTCCAATGAATATTCAGGACTGATTTCCTTTAGGATGGACTGGTTGGATCTCTTTGCAATCCAAGGGACTCTCAAGAGTCTTCTCCAACACCACAGTTCAAAAGCATCAATTCTTTGGCTCTCAGTTTTCTGTATGGTCCAAATCTCATATCCATAAATGACCACTGGAAAAACCAAAGTTTTGACTAGACAGAACTTTGTTAGCAAAGTAATGTCTCTGCTTTTTAATATGCTGTCTAGGTTGGTCATAACTTTTCTTCCAAGGAGCCAAGTGTCTTTTAATTTCATGGCTGCAGTCACCATCTACAGTGATTTTGGAGCCCCAAAAATAAAATCCATCACTGTTTCCATTGTTTCCACATCTATATGCCATAAAGTAATGGGACTGGATGCCATGATCTTAGTTTTCTGAATGCTGAGTTTTAAGCCAACTTTTCACTCTCCTCTTTCACTTTCATCAAGAGGCTCTTTAGTTCTTTGCTTTCTACCCTAAGAGTGGTGTCATCTGCATATCTGATTTTATTGATATCTCTCCCGGCAACCTTGATTCCAGTTTGTGCTTCTTCCAGCCCAGCGTTTCTCATATGTACTCTGCATATAAGTTAAACAAGCAGGGTGACAATATACAGCCTTGATGTACTCCTTTTCCTATTTGGAACCAGCCTGTTGTTCCATCTCCAGTTCTAACTGTCACTTCCTGACCTGCATGCAGGTTTCTCAAGGAGCAGGTCAGGTGGTCTGGTAATCCCACCTCTTGAAGAATTTTCCACAGTTTATTGTGATCCACACAACCAAAGGCTTTGGTATAGTCAATAAAGCAGAAATAGATGTTTTTCTGGAACTCTCTTGCTTTTTTGACGATCCAGTGGATGTTGGCAATTTGATCTCTGGTTCCTCTGCCTTCCCTAAATCCAGTTTGAACATCTGGAATTTCCCATTTCACGTACTGTAGAAGCCTGTCTTGGAGAATTTTGAGCATTACTTTGCTAGCATGTGAGATGAGTGCAATTGTGTGCTTATTTGAGCATTGTTTGGCGTTGCCTTTCTTTGGGATTGGAATGAAAACTGACCTTGTCCAGTCCTGTGGTCACTGTTGAGTTTTCCAACTTTGCTGGCATATTGAGTGCATATGTATATAACATACCTCAAATTAATCATAAAAAATTAAAAATAAATAACAATGAAAGCAAGCAAAAAAATTTAAAAAAAAACAAGCACCATCAGAAAGCCCCTACCTTTTCTCATACCTGTTAACCATCTAATATAGACCTTTTTCTATTTTCATCATGCTTATATAATTTTATATAGATATCTTGTGTATGTGTATACATACACATATACATACAAAGTGTTCCAAGTGCATTGGGTATTTTACAAAATGTAAATAATGTAAAGATATGAAAATCTTCATTCTCCTATACCTTGTTGCTTCCCCTATGAGTATTTCCTCAGTAAATTTTCTAGACTAGTTACTTCAGTTTGTTGTACTTAGTGGATGTATAATAGTCATGCAACAGTTCTAGTATTCATTTTACCTCTCCTTACAGATGGTCATTAATCTGTTACCAGTTTTTTTGTTTGATGCAGTTTATAAGCACATATGCATGTAATTGTACCTACCTGATGCTGTTTTCTGTAACACAGAATCATTGATGACAGTGAAAATGAATTCAGTTACTTAGAAGAGGTGTTTTAAATATAATAAGTACACTTATGACAATGATTGAAATGCCTTATAGAGTAAAATTACTACACAGTCTAATAAGATCATGAGTAACAGAAACAGAGTTGCATTCAGAAAATGAATTAAAATGCTGAAATTAATTTCAACTGTCCCCAGTAAGGAACTAGAGAAAACCATTTATTTGCTTTATGGGTCTAGGAAAGTGTCTCTCAATTACCTGATATGCTTTTGTGACACCTCTTTGCGATTCTCCCAGGATAATATGCATTGATGTTTTCCTTTATTATTTGCAGAAAATCCTCAACCTGTGTTTATACAATTGTTCAACGTTTGTATTAAGAGCTGACTATTAATAGCTCTATGCTGATTGATGTTTCACTTCCCTTTAGTATGCTCACAAAATACACACCACTAGTTATCTCCACGAAAGAAAAGCTTGTCTTTCTACTTTCATCTTCCTATGCTCTGTTCTCTCCATCTCTCTTGTTCACTGCTTCTATGGTATGTGTTTTCTACTGTAAGAGGAGGAATTCTCTCCTGCCAGCTTCCTACACAAAGAGTACTTTTCGGCAGACTGAGTTTCAAATGAAAGCTTCCTTCGCGGAGTGCAAACACGGACTCACGCTTTCAGTGCACTCCCATTACAGGCTCCTTGGCTATTTAATGAGTTTATGCTCACAAATTATGTCAGCTTCCCTTTCACCCACTTTTGAAACCCTTTCTCATAAACTTTACCTGGATTCTGTACTAAACAGAATAATTTTGTGATGCTGTAAATTAAAGGTCAAAATTTGAACCTGGAATTTTTTACTCTTAAAATTAGAGACACATTTTCTTATATTATGTAAACAGTCAAAAAATGTGTCTTAAAGTTCCACTAAATGCTGTAATTTTTCCCATAGCACTGTTGAAAAAATATGCTTTTATCTAAGGATATAGAACATTCAGTATTTATTTTCATTCATAAAATTTCAGGCTTTGCAAATCTTAAACCAGGGTCTTTTTAAAATTTCAAATCAAAAAGCTCAGTAGTTAAGTAATGCCTAAAAAAATAATAAAATTGATTCATAGATTCATGCAATGATTTTGAGAAGTTTGGGTTATTTTACTTTAAGCCTGGCTATTTTTATTCACCGTTTTATCCTCTTTGCATAGGCCAGGGTTTGGCACATAGTAGGCATTCCATGTATATTGACTAGAGAGTAAATAAATGAATATTTTGGTTTTTGAAGGCTTGTCTCTTGAAACTAATTAGAAAAAATTTTCAAAGACTAAGAGACAGAAGTTGCCATCTTCTCTATGCTAATCAAAATGAAACATACTCGCTGAATTTCTCTCTCTTCCTGCCGAGATCAATTTCTTTCTTTAAACATTGAAGTAGTCTGGCATTATCTGTTCCTTTGGGCACACACAGAAGGATGTTCTGGCATTCATCTCTAACACAAATCAGAGATAGCTTTAAAGAGGATGTGCTCTTGCATCATCTGCTTATTTTTCAGGGCATAAGTGATGGGCACTAGTAAAAGCCAATCTTAACTCTGCTATCTATTTTAAAGCAGGTTCAGTAGGCAGATTTTTTCTATAAGACACATGAACTTTCAGACTACCACAAATTAAGACAAAAATATTTCACAAGAATTTTGCAAGCCTAAATAATCTCTCTTTTTGCAATATTTAACATTGGTAATCTTGATAGTCATATTTATAAACAATAATGTTTTCCCCCAAAAGATATAAAATGAAAACTATTAATTGCTCTGTAAGAATCAGAGGTTTGTATGATTGCAAATAGCTAGACCAGGAACATGACAGATGGGTAGTTTTCTATTCATTTGTAAATTATACTTATGAGCTAAATATATTTCTAAGAAATAAATACATGAATGAAAATTTTCTAAATTGAATCATATTTTATTATACTTAAGGTTCTTATTGTTAGAGATAAGTAAGGAAGGTTTTTGTTGTGCTGAGTATTAATTTATTTTCATAAATAAATGAATGCACTATTGTGTTAAGTTTCATTAAGAAGCAAAGCATACCTACCCAACATATAATTGTTTTATATACTATCTTTACAAAATATAATCTCAAAATAATCAGATTATTTGTTTCTATATCCCTCATGAGCTCATTATTATAACAGCCTCCTTAGAAATGAGTAGTGTGAAACTACCTACCATGTCAGATCTCTAAAGTTAATTGACTATCATGAGTCTTAATGTCATATCGTACAAAGTGACAGTCTAGCTATACTTGAATGTGCATATCTGATTTTTAGGAGAATTTTAATTTTCTCTCCAGCCAAGGTTTGGTTCTTTACCCTGTCTTGGAGCGTACAACAACTCAACTTTCAGACTTAGGAGAAGAAGTACTCTAACACTTCTGAAGTGAAAGATGATCTGCTTGCAACTATGTCAAGATCAAGAGAAAGCATTCCTACTTGACTTTTTGATAATCTTGTTCAAGACAATGGTACAAAATTGGTCAAATGTGTACTTTTTTGGGTCTATCTGCATTTATGATAAATCAATAAGACTTTGTAAGATAAAGTCAAGTTTGATATATCCTGCTTTCTTTAAAAAAATAGAATATCAATATTCAAAAGGAATCACAATTATGAGAACAGAAAAGACAGAAAGATTAGGAGAATAGCCAGATTCTGCATCCTTGAGAAAAATTCTCTGTGATTTTTATAGTGATTTATGCTGTCATGTTTTGGACTTTACAGTTTCTGCTTCAAAGCTGATTAACCCCGTGATATTATTGACCTCTTTGGCTTAACTCTAGGAATAGAACTAGGGGAAAATTCTGTATTCCTTATTAGTATTGTCTCTGAGGGATCAATGAAGCATTCATTTTCCTGCTGTTAATGACAGGCAGCTGAGAGTTCAGATCTTTAGAAAGACAGTTGCCTTCAGAAAGGCCAACTGAGAGCTGACATCTGCCATGATATAAAATTTTAGAACAGGTACCTAGAATTAACTTAGGTAATTTTTAGAATATTGAAACTGACCCAGGCCAGAATAGACTGTAAAGAATGAAAGTCCAAACAAGAGTTACAAGAGTTGGTCAGATAATTATTTAATGAAGCTACTAAAGAAAGTAATTGAATGGAAGTTCAGAGAAAAGAAAGAACTTATTTTTGATTGAAACTAACAAGACATGCTATTTTTGAATAAACAAATATATAAAAGTGAATGGACAAATGGATTAATATTTAAAATCAGCTGTTTGAGAGACTCCAGAAGTAATTCATGCTATAATTGGACAAAATGTCTTATAAAATAAATGAGTTTTCCTCTCATAACTTAAAAAATTCAGGTGACAAAAAATAAACATTACATATGTCTTGAAAGAAAAAGAAGGAATATGACGTTAAATACAACATAAGGGTGAGGTATTAAAGAATGATGAGCTAGAGATTTTTAGTTTCTTCAGTATCCTCAAGAAAAGTTGTACTTCCATTAACAGTTGTACTGTTGTACTTCCAATAACACAGTATTCACTTCCAAAAAGTTGTACTTCCAATAACACAGTATTCACTAGGCATACTCCTGATCTTTATTTATCTGAATAAACATACTTACTTGTAAGGCACTATAGTAAGCAGATGCCAAGTTCTCCTACCCAGTTGTAAATAATTACTATTCTGGCTCATAAGTCAATGTCTTTTAGACCACTGAAAGTCAGAGAATGGCCACACATGGATATACTGACAAAAGTGAGCATTTGAACTAGCTAAGTGGGGCCATGGTGGATCCATGAAGGTAGAACTTCCCACTAAGGCCTGGCCTAAGCAATCAACTGGCTAAACATCACATTATTATCTGGAGTTCCAGGAAGCTTGCAAAGTTCAAAGCTGTACTCCTGGACTGCAGAATGGTACTGAAAGGTATCACAAGCTCACTGGGTTTATGAAGCCAGAATTCTACAGAATTAAAAAGCCAACAGCTTCGTGAGTAAATAGAGATTGGAGTGAAAGGATGGATTAACAAAAAAAAGCATCTGTGGACAGTTTTCAACTGACAGGTTATTAAAAGAGTTTGATTAATTGTGGGACAGATAATTTGTGAAAAGACAGAAAAGTGAGGCATTGAATACTAAACTAGGAAAGCTGGCTTGGTTATAACAAAATTTGGAATTACCTAGAGTTGACATTTTTTCCCTCAATTTCATGATTAAGGCATCTTACAGTGCTACACTGAATGCCCTACAATATTCAGTTAGATTTTAACAAGCAAAGAGATTCTGTACCCATACATTCTACTTGGATCATAGAAAACAAACAAGTGATTCTTTTTAAATTTAGAAGACAAGAAAGCTATTGATGTATATCTCCTGTCAGTTAAAATAGGATGTTTTATTTACACATCTAATTTGGGGTTACAAAATCTAATTATGAAGTTAACTGTGTATTCTACTGAAAAAGTACAGATGTTCCTAAATTGAAGTCATTTTAAGAGTAATGCTACTTGTGTTTATTGATACCTCCACCTTAATATAGAGAAGATGCTATAAATCCACACTGCAAATAAATACACTAATAGTCATAGGTGCTTCAGAAATGGTTTTTTAATACTAGATTGCATTTTTGAGCTTCAGAAAACTCTAAAGCCTAAACAAAAAAAATCTGTCAAACTGGAAAGAAATGACAGTTCACAATGACTTTTTAAAAGATTATCTTTCTATTCAATTTACAGCATGAACTTCAAAGTCATAGTGAAATAAGAAAATTATTGGTTTTACCCCAAGCATAAGTCTAGCACAGAGTAGGTGCTAAATTAATATTTATTAAGTCAATAGATGTCCTGAATCTTAATCTTGATTCAACCAGTTTATCAGTTTATGTGACTTTTGTAAAGTTATTTTATTCTCTAGGAGTCATAGGTTTTCCAACAATAGTTTTCAGACTAGATGGAAGGAACAGTAAGCTTACTACATTAAAGCGCATTGACAACTATGAATTTATACACTTACATATTCAATACTTGAATATTTTATGATGTTGTCTTTCAAATACTTGCATACATTTTAAAATATACTTATCTACTCTGAAAAGGTAGATACAAAGAGATACTGATAGTTTTATTTATCATCCTATTGTCATCCATGATGGATTTGGAAGACCCATATACCTTAATTAGCATCTCCTTCCTTTCTGCTTTGTGTATTTCTCGCTAAAGTTTCCCCTTGCTTGAAATGTACAATGAGTTTTCCTCAAAGACATCCCCTATATGTTATTTTTTTAGATTAGATACTAGAACCACTTTAAGTCATAGAAGATACTTAGCTCATTACTGTGTACAAAAGGCATTGATATTTCTGCAGCCTCTGGCCTTGGAACAAGGTAAAGTTAACAGTTATCCCCAGGGTGATGAAATCTGTGCTCTTCCCTATATTATCAAAATGGTCTACATTGTCATTTAATCAGTAAGTAAATGAACTTCTAAAGAGGGAGTGAGAGATTTATAGAAAAAAGACAATGAAATGATGCCAACATGATATCACAGCTAAGAAAACTGAGACCTTTAGTGAATTTTGTTAGAAGTGAGATGAACGAAGAGGAAGTCAATGTTTGAGGCAGATCAAGCATTAATTTGACACTGAGGATAACCAATTTGTTTTTCTTCTTATAGTAGGGGAGGTTACTTGAAACTGAAATCTGATTGAAATGATCAGAATGTGGTAAGACAACACAACAGATAAAGGAGAAGACTTTCGTTACCATTGATTATTTAACTTGTTTGATTTGGTAGAAGACTCAGACACAATTAAATGAATAAAAGGTAAACTAAATTTTATGAACTTAAGGATGTGCAATCTAAACCAAGTCAGGGCTTGAAGTTGGACCCAGCTGAGTGAGAAGGTGAGCCAACCTCAGATTTAGCCAACCTCAGATTTAGCCAACCTGAGACCCTGGGATGCCACTGCATCACGGGTATAGCCCAGAGGTCTTAGTAGTCCTGAGAGGAAAGTGCCAGAGCAGTGGTGGTCAAATTAAGTTACATTTCCATTGCATAAATAGCCCTGCAGCGTTGAGCAAAAGGTTGGACAGGATAAGTTTAAGGATCCTTTCACATCTATTAAAGTCTATCAACAAGAAATAATTTCTTCTAATGTGATTCTCAGGGATACCTGGAAGGTATTTAAGTTGGAGTTTTTATGATTAGATTTTTTTAGCATCTCTGTGAACGTACCAACCCTATTAAACGTGATCATTTAACAAAGGAAAACCACCGCATTATATCTGAGCTTTTATGTATCCCTCCCATTCATGAAAGATGGAAGTGTCTATGACAGAAATGCCACCAGGGGAGTAGGTTTCCTAATGTCTGATCAGTGTGAGAGGGGGTACAATATGTAACAGTCTCACATCTCTGAGACTGCGCTGCTGCCCCAACCACATGAGGCTGATTTTTAAATTATAAAATATGAGTGTCTTACCCAGTTTAACATTGTTTATTTCTGTTTTTTGCTCCTTTCCTTAAGTGCTTTCACCAGGTCATGATGGAAGAAAACAGTTGTGCCTCGTGTCCTGTATTACTTTCCTAGGTCTGCTGCAACAAAGCTCCAAGACTCAGTGACTTAAGATAGCAAAAGCTTATTGCCTCACAGTTCTGGAAGCTAGAAGTCTAAAATCAAGGTATCAGTGTTCTCTCCAATGGCACTGTGGGAGAATCCCTCCTCTCTCCCAGCTTCTAGTGTTGGCTGTCATCCCTTATCACTTCTGGCTTTAAGGTGCATCTCTCTGATCACGTGGCTGTCTTCTCCTTGCATGTCTCTATGTAGTCTGTCCTGTGTGAGTGTGTTTCTGTCTAAATTTCCCTGTTTTAGGGGGATATCAAAAATATTGGACTAAGGCTTACCTAATTAATTTCATTTTAACCTGATCACCACTCTAAAGACCTTATTTCTAAAATAAGTCACATTCTGAAGTATGAGAGGTTAGAACTGCAATGCATATTTCTGTGGGAGACAGAAGTTAGCCAATAAAAGCCTTCAACACTGTAGACTTACACTGCTGTGTGTTGTTTTTCCAAGCTGGTGTCTATCCTTGTGAATGTGTTTTGCAAGATTACAATATGGTAAGGTAATTGAGGTTGAGTTTAGCAAACTTCTGCTCCAGGAATTACATTCTAGTGGGTAAAGATGGACTCAGAAAGATGATTTTCTTTTTAATTTAACTTGTGAGTGAGCATTTAGAGCAGCCCTTGCTAGGCTGTTCAAGGTGGAGTACCATCAGCATATGAGCAGTGGAATTAATGTTTAAGTCATTAGATATAGAAAAACAAAGGGAAGTGGAAGACATTGTGATTGAGGTCTGCTCAGGGAGTGGTTCTGTCATTCTATGCTTACCACACTGCTGGTCACATAGAATGTCTTTTTCCTTGTTGTCAATTTGCCACCCTTTCTCAAAAACAAAGTCTGACCTGACTTTTAAAGTCACTATGAGGAGAACTTTGCTTTATGTTACACAAAATGACTCTAATATTAAAAGATTAATGCCTTTTGCTTCTAAACATATGATTAACCATAAATTATCACACTAGACCTGAACATGTTTTTCAAAAGCCCATTAAAAAACAAATTAACCTTTTCTTTCTAGGCTGAACTCCCTTGTTAGTATGAAAATCAGGAGTAATTCAGGGCTCTTAGCTTTTGTTATCCCAGCCATATTCCTTTGTGTTTTTCAAGTTGAGTTGTGACTGGAGAGTGAGTCATACCAGTTAATTAATTTAGTTAAGAACCAATTAGAAGTGGTATTTTGTGCATGAGAAAGCTTGGCTGAAGTGTTTTGAACTTCAGCAAGAGTTTCCTCATTACCCAAGCTTCTACATGGATAGTTTGTGCCATGAGGAAGGGGAGATGTTTGCTTAGTGAGTGAGACATCCCTCAATTCCTTGTCACAAGTGAGTTTTAAATTCTAAGGAAGATATGATTTATATTTATACTCATAAGCATCTACCACACAACAAAAATCATTGTCGAATTTCTTATTGTTGTAACAATGTAGCAAGGTTTATCAGTAACTAACGCATATATTCTAGTAAACTAATGATCTAAATATTCACTGTAGAAAGATTAAAGAGAGATGGACTTTTCTATATTCTTCCCACTACATTAATTTGAAGTGAAGTGACATGATATGTTGCATTTTAGAAGTAGTGGGTTCAAGAGAGCAGATGCATATACACATAGCTGATCCACTTCCCTTTTTTTTTTTTTTTTTTGGTACAGCAGACATCGACACAACATTGTAAAGCAATTATGCTCTAAAAAACAAATAAAAGTAGTAGAATTTAAAGTAATATGATAATCTTCAGATTTTTCCCTTATAGGAGCAGATCTTATTGAGACAAAGCATTAACACAAGTCACTTCACCGCATTTTTTAGGCCCCTGGGTAATATTTGTGTCTATGTATGAGTTGAATCCAGCAAACCAAAGGTGTATACTACAGAAGAGAGGGAAAAGTATTGGGCAGTAAACCGGCAGATTTAAGTCAGCAATTTTTTTTCTTCTTTTTCCTATAAAGGGATAGATAGCAAGCACTTTTGGCTTTGGGGTCCAGGTGTCTGTGTCTCTGGCCTTTGTCACAACTAATCAAATCTGCAGCTATAGCATGAAAACTGTCATTGATACTACGCCAGCTAACAGACATGGCTGGCTTTCAGTAAAACTTTCTTTACAAAAACCAAGACTGGGTTTATCCTGTAGGGCATGGATTTCCAGCCGTTGGCGTAGGATTTAGTCATGGCAGTGACACCTGATGGACAGATGAGACTTTCACCCCACGGTGCTCGGTTTCCTCTCTGACAATGATGAGGTGAAACTAAGGCAGCTGAAAGTCTCTCTAGCTTTGCATTTCTAGCCCACAGAGAGGGACTGGCCTCCAGAAATAACTTTAAGCATAGTTCTAGGCTCAGGCAACTGATTCTCCAGTGACTCTTTTCTAAAAAAATCTCTATATAAAAACATCTTTCTCCACTTTATGGGTGTTATCTAGAGTAAAAATAGAGAACTGAGAACAAATATGACACCAATAATTTTTAATTCTCTTTTCTTTAGAGGCCATGTACCCGTTTAAGAAAAAAAAAAAAGTGAACATAACTAAGATCTCAATGAACCATTTCTTTTGGAGTTAGAAGCAAAATTTTCAAGTTTGCAAATGAGAATATGAGCTTTAGAGATCTAAGTGCTTGTAGAAGACCACAGGCTACAAAGTGGCTATAATAAAAACTTTTTTTTTTTGAAGGGGTAAAGTTCTCTGGGAAAATTCTCATTGCTGGAATATGCTGTTACCCAACAATGAAGGATAAGTGGGGCATTGCTCCCTACTGATTTGCCACCATATCTCTGTGAGTAAAGGTGGCCTAAGGCAGTTCTGTGAACAGGGGCATTCCTGAATGTTTAACAGGTGCTTGAATAATTTTCCATTATCATTACTCAGGGATCAGAATTTCCCCTTTCAGCTGATGTTACTTTAAATATACCCCATGTATAGTGTCTTTTCCAGCTTATCAGAATCAGTCACCTAGCACAAGAATGTCATCAAATATGCACATGGAGAGTAATTTCACTGCAGTGTTATTACAAAACTATAAATACACAAGTAATCAGCCCTCATTACCCAGTTCCACTTCCCTTTTATAGCTCCGAGTAATGAGAATTCTATATATTTAATCTGTAGTTCTTCACATGAGCTGTAACTTTCTCTATGAGATTATCAGGTAATGGCATGGCTGTAGTCCATTCACAATTTTTTTTCTAACCTAGGCGCTTTTCTGCCTTCAAGGGGCACAACAGAATTAGTTATATAACTTGACCCATAACCTTTTCTTTGTCAAAACAGCATATAAAAAAGTTAGAATTTGATTACTTCACACTTGTCCAGACCAGCAAATACTGAGAATTCCTGATGTCTTTATGTTTCACAATAAAGAGGAGACACGGAGAACAATGCAATTACAAGGATTACTCTGTAGCATGTATTTTGGATCAGAATCATGTGACTAAAATATAGAAATTATAATGTTTGGTTCCTCCCACCTCCTCAACTATTATAAAATTTGACATTATTTCCACTCTCAGATAAGCGACCTCTACCAAACCTAGATCACTACTCCAACAGAAAACTTTCTTTAATGTGACTGTTGTGTGTCCTGCTAACATCATCTGTCCATCACAAACCAATTAAACTGATAAGGCTAGAAGAAGTGAAATGGTTTGAGGATGTCTACCAAGCTATTTGTTTCACTTATACATCTACTTAGTGTCTTGATTGGTTTTTACAAAAGTCTGAGAAGAATTAGAAAATATGGGTGAAGCTATAAATATTGAAATAGTTGTTGAAGATTATATCTCTGTAAAGTATATCAAGTTATTTGAATGCTTATTTAGGTCTCCACTCAAATAGCCTAAAATTCTTTAAATTATACAATCCACTTTAATTTTATAAAATCCTTTAAAGACTTTAAATTTCTCTTGAATTTTCTATCAGAGAGAGAGTACCATTAAAGAAAAAATATTAGATAGACAAGTAGTAGATAGACAGGAATTACAGTAAAAATTGATCTAGCTGGCAGGGGAAAGCTAGGGAAGGTAGAAGGAGGGAGTCATCACTGATGTTTAACATATATTATACTTCAATTTATAAATGTGTTATATACTGTTCATTCTTTCTCTGTGCATTAGGAATATTTAATTTGGCCTGGCTACATAATGTTTGAAAGTATATCAAATAATAATTAGGTTTCATACTCTGATATACCTGTCAATAAACTACCTTCTAAAAATTTTAGTAATCCCTAGAAACTATAATAATCCTAGCTGACTACAAAGTAGTCAAATATATAACCTTTGAAAGAGGAGTAAAACAAAGAAAAAGTGATTCAAAATCCCCATATTCTAGACATACTTAACTCTATAGTATTTAAGTGTGTATATGTTCATCTTTTTGCAACTTTTAGCTGGTAATCTACCTGGAACTTTGATTGGATTGACCAAAGACTCTACATAACCTTAAATGGTGAATATTGAAGGCAAAGTGAAATTTACAGTTTTGATCTTGAAGAAAAAACCAAGGAGGAAAAAAATATATTGTCTGTCAGTAAAGAAATTATTTCTATTGGAGTGTATCCTTTTAAAAAAGGTGTTTTTATACTCTCTATTAAAATTGTTCTTCACTAATGCTCTCTGGAATTATATCACCCAGAAAAAGCAATGCTTACAGCAAAAGGTTGAAGATTTTCTTCACAAGGAAAAAAGATTTTCCTTGAAACTCGGTTTCAAGTTTCCTTCAAACTGTGAGATTTTCAAAGGAAATACAGAATGTTTCTCAATAAGCACATTAATAACTTGCAAATGTGTTGTCACATTTAGGGCAGCAATTTATACTACATTTCTCTCTAACTATAAGAATGTCTGCATTTGTTTAAAGAAAACATAAAGAACTGAAAACTAAGCAAAAATGCTTGTTGAAACAACTTTAAATTTAAGACATAATTGATTTGATCCTTGTTGAACAGAATCTATTGGATGACCACATGTTCACAGTTGCCTATAATCTATTTAGTTGTGTGTTATTTTACACATAGACTTGTGTCTGAATTCATTGTATTACTTTATGTCTCTTTTTTCTTTTTTGCCTTTTTGTTGTATAGTAGTTGGTTTAACATTCAGTTCCATTTTAAAGTTACATAATAAAATCTTGTTTTAAAGCAATTAAGAGTACCTTACACATAGCTGCCATAGAGTAAATGATTTAGTTTTAGTCATCATCACCACCACCACCTCCACCACCAATGTCATTAGAATTGATCCTGTCATAATAGTTCCTGACAATTTCTGAGAGCATTTTTAAATACTGTGTGTGAAGAACATGCTAGAAGAATTTGGATTGCAAGTGTCATAAATCAAATTCATGGAATCTAAGCACAAGTGATGAATACCACTATTGAGTGATACCACTCAATAGAGTACCACTATTGAGCAGGTATACATGGTCGTTAAGAGCTGAATTAAGTCTCAATTCTACCATTTACTTTCCAGGTGACTTTAGACAAGTTAATTAACCATTCTGTGCCCCAATTTTCTTTTTTTAATCTATAGATGGAAATAATTATATATAACCTATTTAATAAGGTCACTATGGATATTGCTTTTAAAAATATTTAGGATTGAATTTACCTGTTTACTGTTATGTGACTGTTTATGATTGTTACTATTATTGTTTCTGGTGTTAAGACATTTTTAAAAATCAGAAGGGAAGTAGGCAACTGGTACTCAAGAAAGGAAATGGGATCAGAGATGACATAGAAAACCATGAAGTCCTCTCTGTCTCTCACCCTGCATCTCTCTGTACATCACATTTAATCTAGTGAATGTTATCATTCCCATTCTACAACTGACAATTTTACAATCACATAGTGTGATAGATAGGAACTGAAGTCCAGGTTGTAAAATTCCAAATCCTAGTTACTGAAAACTACACTAGACATATTGACTAGGATTTCTTAAAGTTGCACATAATGTCAAGTGATAACTGATATAATGTTTAATTGGTTTTTAATTAATTGATAAATACTTACAGATGATGTTATCAGATCATCATTCCAGTTCATTGGTTTTACAGGAAGGGAGATGGATTTGTATCTGTGCGTTGATCCATATTCTACTTCTTGGTATTCTTGAGATCAGTTGCCTCTTTTGAGACAACATAGTCATCCCATTACCTAAAATAATAAAGCAAATGAAGCATCCAAGCACTGAACACATATCATATACCATACTGAGATCATGTGATTTACCCTTAATCTAGAGAAGCTAGGATATGGGAAGCTATAAACTGTTTAATGAAGACATCATGAGAAAATACCTAACTATACAATGAAGGGATTGTTGGCACTATGGACAAAGGTCAAAAGAGAATGAAACCTTAATAAAATAATAATAATAATAATAAGTGCTGTCATAATCAGACATAAAGAAAAAATATAGCTTTGGAATATCTTTGGAATGGCTCTAGGTACAAAATTTTAAATTTTAGTCTTAAAGAAATATAGAAAAAAGAATAAGCAGATATTATATTCTAGAGTGAAATATACAGATTTCTCAATAATTGTGTATAAATTATTAAAGTGTTTGAGATAAAAATTTTTATTGTGCAGAGGACTGACCAAAATCTATAAAAGCAGTTATGAAGTAACGAAAAGGGAAAAGTTGCAACCAATATCCCAGAATAAAAGAAAAAAGGATTGTGAGATGTTACTACTTTTATACATCAATAAAATGCATAACCCAAATGAAATGAATACATTCCTATTTAGACAGAGGAGCCTGGCAGGCTACAATCCCTGGTACCACAAAGAGTCAGACAGGACTGAGCATATAAGACAAAGACATCCCTTGAAAGTTCATATGCTGAATTCCTATCCTCAGAAAGTAGCCTTATTTGGAGATAGAGTCTTAAAAGAAATAAGTTAAAATGAGATCATCAGGGTGGCCCTAATCCAATATGAATGGTGTTCTGTTAAGAAGAGGAAATTTGGGTACATACAGCAAAGACAACGTGAAGACAGAGAGTAGACAGCCAACAAAAAGATATAAGATATACAAAGAAAGGAAATATGCCTCCTACAGCAGAAAAAGGCAGGCAGCAGAAACTGCTCATGTAAACAAACAGATGCCACGTCTAAAAAGCAAACACATCTAAGCAACTGCTATGAATATGTTCATAGCTCCAAAGGAAACCATGACAAACAAACAAGAGAAGGTACGATGACGATGTCTGTTAGTCCTGGGTTGTATTTGGACTAAACATTTATCTGGATATAGCCTTCATTTTATTTAGTAAGAATAATGTATGTTTTAGTCTGTGGAACAGGTCAGTAAAGAATTATTGGTTGAAAAATGTGCATTCCATGTAATACATGAGCTTATGATTTAGTGTACACAAATGATGTTGTTTCATTAGTATCAATGAAATAAAGTTAAATCGTTCAGAATATCATAAGTATGTATGGCATATATGTATATGTATAGTGTGTGTTAGTTGCTCAGTCATATTTGACTCTTGGACTGTAGCCCACCAGGCTCCTCTGTCCATGGAATTCTCCATGCAAGAATGCTGGAGTGGACTGCCATTTCCTTTTCCAATTTATGTGCATACATTAATATAATACAAAAAAAATACATCGAGGTGGAGTCTAAGTCTGTTTGGGCTGTCATAATAAAAACACCATAGGCTGGGTGGCTTGTATTTCTCACAATTCTGGAGGCTGAGAAATCTAAGATCAAGGGGCTAGCAGATGCACTTTCTGGTCTATAGATGGACACCTTCTTGCTCTAATTTCATATATTGGCGGAGTTGAGGGAGGAGGAGAAAAAGAGAGAGAGAAATAAAAAAGAGAGAAAGAGGGAGGAATGGAGAAGGGAAGGGAGGAGGGAAGGAAGGAAGGAAGGGGTAGATTTTACTTTGATCAAATACAGTTCTCTGCTTTGCAGTTAATAATGGGAAAGAGAGAATACCCCTCTCTTCACCTGGAAATTTTAGTCTATAAAGAAGATAACCATAAAGGAAGCAATTATTAGTGTAATAAATTTAAGGAATCACACAGGAAAATAAAAATTCATTAAATAAAAACAGAACAAAACCAACAACCAAATAACTGAATTAAATTTTTAAAAAATGGAAAGAAAAACTAAACAACTGATATAAAGCCCTCATCATGTGTAGTAAATATGAGTGAAAATTCAGCAATCCAGCACACTCAGACACAAAATAAGGGAAAAACTGAATTAAAAGCACATATACATATTTATTCAATTAGGTACAAATGAGCATATAATAGAGCAAAAATCAGACTCATTTTAATTTTTATTAAATTTCTCAATAAATACTGAAAAAAATTAGCACATTTTCATAGATTTATGAAAAAGGTTTTATCAAACAACTTGTTCTCTTTGTGAAGAATAGAAAAACATTTTCAAATATTAAATGACTCAAAAATTACTACTACCTGTGGAAAAGCTGTGATAAATGTAAAGCATTATATAACCATGTTAACCTAGAATATTATCCTGCCATTCATATAATATATTCAGTTTTAAATATATCACACTGATAAATTTCCTTTGTGCCAGATACTCTTTCAAGTATTTTATATGTGTTGCATCTTTCAACATTTATGCAACCTCACTAGCTTTATTTTACTTTTGAGGAAACTGAGGCACAAAGAGTTTAAATTAACTGTCCAATCATGGATCTGGTGTTTAGGTAAAAGCACTCTAACTTCAGAGATCCACTCTTTGCTATTTCTCATAGTATGCTATTAAGATGGAAAGATGCAGAAAGCAATATTGTATATATGGTGTGATTTTGCTATCATTTATTTCAACCAATCTTTCTAAAGGACTACCAAGAGTCATGTGCTACAGCTATCGTATGTTACATTTCCTATAATTAGAAATATAACTGAGAAAATGCTTCATTTTTAATTAAACAGAAAATAATGAAAGCCATTTTAAATACTTATATATCTATTTTTCATAATCATAAGTGATTATTTCAATTTTGACTTTATATGGTTTTTCTTGAAAATAAAGTAATATATATAAACTTTAAGTTCCCTCTTCCTAGTAAACTTTTTGTTTTCCCTAGTAAACTTTTAATTCCATTTCTCCATAGTGATAAGGAGTGAGGAGTGGGTGCATAATCATAATTTAATACAAAACTTTGCTAGAAACACGAAGAGGAATCATTTACATAACGTTATATGAAATCCTTTTGCAGTTTGACTTTTTCATTTATTTTCTTTCTTGAGACATAGCCAAGTTGATATATGCACAATTAGTTTATTTTTTAACCCCTATATACAGAATATTCACTAACGTATCTCCATTCTACCAAAGTACTCGAGTTATTTGCATGGCTTTTGAACTACAAACAAAGCTACAATGAACATCTTTGGACACATAAAGCTTTCTCCAGTATGTGAAACTAAAACTTAGATTACAGACAGAGTCTAAGATAGCTTTTTTTTTTTTTAAGGATAAATGCTCATTTGCAGCTCATTTGTAGAAAGCACTCATTTGCAGTTTCTACTTCTGTTGCAGAGAAAAGGAAAAAAGAGGAATGAGTCTTTTTCTTCCCCTTTCCTGAGAACAAAGAAGACAAAGGGAACAGTGAGCAGGCCTGAAGATTCCTAGTCTTGTTTTACTTTAACTGCTCCTAATTCTGAATGTCTGTAACGAAGTTTGCTTCTCTGCCCTCTAATTCTGCAGGAGATGCAATTCACATTTTTCCTTTTGACCCTGCTAAATACATCCCTTACCTGGTTACCCTTACAGGTTACCCTGGTTATTACCCTTACAACACGCTTCCCCTTGTAGTTACAGAGGCCACAGAGAGATCTAACTGCCAGACTCAATTACTGGGTTACTGATGCCAGTTTATGACTGTCTTTGAAACAGTGAAAGAGGAAGAAATCAAGAACCTATCACCTATATTCCTCATCACCAGACTTCTGACTTCAAGCCCTTACCTTATATAAGCCCCTAGACCTCCCATGGAGAATGGGCACAGTTCTTGAGGCATGAGTCTACTGTTTTTCCCTCTCTGCTGGCTGACAATTAAAGCCACCTTTGATCCCTGGGTTGGGAAGATCCCCTGGAGAAGAGAAAGGCTACCCACTCCAGTATTCTGGCCTGGAGAATTCCGTGGACTGTATAGTCCATGGGGTCACAAAGAGTCGGACATTACTGAGTGACTTTCACTTTGTATTTCCTCCAAGCTCTGTCTGTATTTTTTTCATTCAGCATCAGTGGGCAAAGAAGGCCAAGATTTTGGCCAGCAACAGTTCTACATGTTAAGGAGATTGGAAGGCACCACTTTATCCCAACAACAAGTTAAAAGCTGAACAGACTGAAAAATTAACATATCTTCTTGAATTCATAAAATAGTAGAGGACACAGGTAAATCACTACTTCCAAGACCGGGGAGACAGAAAGGAAAATTCAGGGAATCATGGCTTATCTGGAGCTGAGACTAGCAAGCAGAAACCACCCTGAATCTAGTGCTAGAGTAAAACTACCTGAACTTATTTGACGAACTGCTGGAAGCTCGGTGTGAGCAAGTCTCAGAGTTAAAAACTCCAAGGGGTGCAAGTAATACAGAGGTCCCCACAATATTGTGAGATTTTCCTCCAGGAGCTCATCCAACGTACCAAAGAAACATCTGAGAAAAATCGCTGGATTTCTGGCAGAGAAGGGAGAAAGAAACTATTCTGAAATTTACCATAGCACTGTTTTTCTTAACAAGGTCTCCCCTCAGGGGAAATTAATTAACTAAGCACAAACTGGAATCAAGATTGCTGGAGAAATATCAATAACCTCAGATATGCAGATGACAGCACCCTTAAGGAAGAAAGTGAAGAAGAACTGAGGAGCCTCTTGATGAAGGTGAAAGAGGAGAGTGAAAAACTTGACTTAAAACTCAACATTCAGAAAACTAAGATCATGGCATCTGGTCCCATCACTTCATGGCAAATAGATGGGGAAACAGTGACAGACTATTTTGGGGGTTCCAAAATCACTGCAGATGGTGACTGCAAGCATGAAATTTAAAACATGCTTGCTCCTTGGAAGAAAACTTATGACCAATCTAGACAGCATATTAAAAAGCAGAGACATTAATTTGCCAACAAAGGTCCGTTAAAGCTATGGCCTTACCAGTATTCATGTATGACTGTGAGAGTTGGACTATAAAGAAAGCTGAGTGCTGAAGAACTGATGCTTTTGAACTGTGGTGTTGGAGAAGACTCTTGAGAATCCCTTGGACTGCAAGGAGTTCCAACCAGTCCATCCTAAAGGAAATCAGTCCTGAATAGTCATTGGAAGGACTGGTGTTGAGGCTGAAACTCCAGTACTTGGGTTACCTGATGCAGAGAACTAACTTACTGGAAAAGATCCTGATGTTGGGAAAGATTGAAAGCAGGAGGAGAAGGGGATGACAGAGGATGAGATGGTTGGATGCCATCACCAACTCAATGGAATGAGTTTGAGTAAGCTCCAGGAGTTTGTGATGGACAGGGAGGCCTGGCGTGTTGCAGTCCATGGGGTCGCAAAGAGTCGGACACGACTGAGTGACTGAACTGAACTAAACCTACTGGGGTTTGATCAGAGCCTAACTGACCTGAGGGAAGGGAAATAACCAACCTCAGCTGGCTCTATCCTTCCAAGTGGAAGAGGGAAAAACCCACCTCCTGCCCATTCTAGCCTTCTTGTCCCACCTAGGTGAGGGTAAAATACTGAAAAACACTTCTAATGAGAGCATAGGCTCGTCAGAAATCTGAGACCTCTTCAGATCATAGAACACATGATCACAGTAGGGTCACAGAACACTCTCCATCTCGGACACCTCACTTTAACATTACTGCCATGCCCACTAATGATTGAGTTGGACTCAGTCATGTCCAACTCTTTGTAGCCCCATGGACCATAACCCACCAGACTTCTCTGTCCATGGGATTCTCCAAGAAAGAATGCTGAAATGGGTTGCCATTTCCTTCTCCAATAACATTACTAAAGGCCTATTAACAGCAGTTTCCTTACCTGATGCATCACGTTTGGCTTATAAGAAAATAGCATGATAAATGTAATAAACACAATTTGAGGATACAGAGCAAGTACCAGAGCCAGACATGGCAGAGCTGTTGATATAATCAAACTGGGAATTTAAAACAACTGTGATTAATATGATAATGGCTATAATGAATAAAGTATACAGCCTATAAGAACCTGTGATCAACGTAAGCAGAGATGGAAATCCTAAGAAAGAAACAAGAAGTGTTAGAAAGCAAAAATGCTATATCAGAAATGAAGACAATCTTTGATAGGTTCATTAGTAGATGATACAGCAGAGGAAAGAATCTCTGACCTAAAAAATTAAAAGTAATAAAATGTTAGAAAATTACCCCAAATTAATGTCAGTTACCAAAACATAAACCCAGGAAGCTCATAAAACACTGAATCCTCCAAAATAGAATTCTGCAAAGTTAACACTACAATTATGTCTAAAAAATGAAGAAGAATAATGACATTCTCAGCAAATAAAGCTGAGGGAATTTACTGCCAGTAGACTTGCCTTAGAAGAGATGTTTAAAGTTACTTAGAGAAAAGAAAAATAATATAGGTCAGAAACTTAGATCTATATAAGAAGGAATAAATGAAAGTAAAATTAAACATTTTAGTTTTCTTATTCTTAATTAATCTAACTGATAAAAGTTCTTTCAAATCAGTAAGAGCAATAATATTTTGATCATACATGCTTATGTATTTAGCTCATATATAATGTGTGTATGTATAGTATGCTTAAATGCTTATATATAAAACAAAATGAACAACGGCAATGTTACTAGAAATTTGAATACAGAAAATTAAGTATAAGGCAATATTAACTGGGAAAATGGGTTAATAATTATTTAAAGAAATAAAAGAGGATTCTAAGTTTTAAGGAGTAATAGACAGGGAGCAGCTGCTAATTCTAGGGCTGAGGAAGAATACCAAGGAAGAAATACACTTGGAAGCAGAAGTCCTCCAAGGCTGAAATGCTGCCTGCAATGTGGGAGCCAGGTTTGATCCTTGAATCAGGAAGATCCGCTGGAGAAGGGCATGGCAACCCACTCCAGTGTTCTTGCCTGGAGAATTCCATGGATGGAGAAGTCTGGTGGGCTACAGTCCATGGGGTCTCAAAGAACCAGTCACGACTGAGCAACTACACAGTGGGGAAAGCGTAATTGCAGCCCAAAGTCATAATGAAGAAGTTCGCCGAGGTGCCTCTAGCAGGAGCTTGCTGGTTTAGCCACCTCTGGGGTGCAGAATCTAACACTGGTTCATGTGGCAAAGGAGAAATGGCTGAGAAGGTGCTAGAGAGACACGACAAGGCATAGTAGATAGATGTCTCGAGTTTTTGCTTGTTTTTCTTCTAGGGCCCCAGCTGCCAGCAGTTAAAATGCAGGGAATCCCCGGGTGCTCAGCCTCTAGTGAGTTTCTACTGCCCTGAAGCAGATAACTTTTTGTGGACTGACTCTAATTTCTGGCCCCTGAGTGGGTGAGTTCCTATGCGCCCTCTTTGTCCCCTGGCTGCCCAGTGAACTCTGTCTGTGTGCCAGCCCCCTCTTTTCCTCCAACTTCACAACATCATGACATCCCCTTCCTATCTAGAAGTATATACTTCACTCTACCCGGCAAGTGAGATATTCCTTTTCAAAATCTCACATATTAGTAATACAAACCTAGGCAAAAATGAAAATGAAAGTGTTAGTCGGTCAGTCGTGTCTGACTCTGTGATCCCATGGACCATAGCCTGCTAGGCTTCTCTGCCCATGGGATTCTCCAGGCAAGAATACTGAAGTGGGTTGCCATTTCCTTCTCCAGGGATGGTCTTTCCAGTAGTCATGTACAAATGAGAAAATTGGACCATAAAGAAGGTTGACCACTGAAGAACTGATGTTTTCAAGTTGTAATGCTGGAGAAGACTCTTTAGAGTCTCTTGGATGGCAAGGAAATCAAGCCAGGCAATCCTAGAAGAAATCAACCCTGGATATTCATTGGAAGGACTGATGCTGAAGCTGAAGCTCCAGTACTGACCACCTGATGCAGAAAGTCGCCTCATTGGAAAAGACTCTCATGCTGGGAAAGGTTGAAGGTTAAAGGAGAAGGTGGTGGCAGAAGAGAAGATGGTTGGACAGCATCACCAATCTCAATGGACAGGAATTTGAGCAAGCTCCGGGAGATAGTGGAGGACAGACAAGCTTGGTATGCTGCAGTCCATGGGATCATAAAGAGTCAGACACGACTTAGCAACTGAACAACAATAGCAATATTCTGTGGTGGAATGAATGATTCAGCTCTATGTACCTTGCATGGCCTGACCATCCTCCTGATCATGTAGCTTTCCCCAGTCTTCCTATTACCTGAGCAGTAGTTCAAAGCTAGGAGTAGTCATAAGCAATAATTATAAGTATTTAACCTCCTTTTGTAGACAGAGTCTACCTAAGCTCTAGCTCTTCACAGGGCATCTAGTTCTCTTCCTTTACATTTACAAGATAATTTTAACAGTTTTTTACTAGACTGAAATTAGACACATCTGTGGCTTTTGCTCACTATTCTGTGTTAGGTAAACAGGTTATTTTATCTTGCTTTTGACAATGGTGATGTTTTAAAATATATTTCACATATATTTTATCCATTATTGCTCTAAATTTATGTAGGAGTTTGGGTTACTTCTTTGTGAATTTATAATATGATCTTGACAAGAAGAGTGTATCCTACAACAGGGGTAGAGTAGAGATGGCTGGAGAGAAAACTAAAAATATATATTATCAGAAGGCATAAATGATCATATACTTTCCTACATATATTTCCTCTTTAAAAATACACACTCCTCTGGAAATAATCCACCAAGGAAAATGTATGCTTTTGATTTTGGAATTTGTTTAAATTATCATTTTATTTTACTATATATAATCTTTTGTATATCAATCCATTTTTAGACATTATATAGATATTCAGAAAAAGAACTCCAAAATATGTCATTATGCTATATTCATAGTTATTATCTTTGAGTTTTTCATCTGCCTATTCTTTTCAATGATATAGGAATCACCTTTAGAAATTTGAAACTCACATTTTCAGACTATCAAGTAATAGTCATATGTTGATGAATAGTTTCATGTGAATCAAATGTTAAAATAAATGATTGGTTAATTATTTAGAGGGATTATAAATTAGCTCATTTTGAAAACTAACAGCATAATTGCAAAGTAGACCATTAGCCAATACATGCCTTTCTGAATGGGAATCCAAATTAAGGAGAAACTTTTAAGCCAGTAAATATGTATCAAAGAAAACTGAGGTTTTTATTTCTCCTATTGTATTTATATGATTAACTGCCAAGGAGGTAACAGGCACTTAACAATACTTTTTGCTGTTTTTACTTCTCACCACAACCAGTTTGTTTTTGGAATTTACATAAAAGTTCTATATGGAGTCAGCTGATATAACAACAAGAACAGCAAAAACAAAATACTAAGAGTTTTGAAGGGTTTTGAAAGATTGTCTGTGTATCACCAGTTACAACCTGTTATCTTGAAATGACAGTCAAACTTTTTGACAACTTTTAATAAACAAAAACTTTTTATAATAAAAACTTTCAATGAATGCTTATGCTTTATAGATTACAGAGATAATATGATTTCTCTATATAGAATCTAATATGAATGAGTTCAATAGTTAAAATATTTAAAAATGGGAAACTGGAAAGTTCTAAGGGGCACTTGGGGGCATAATTGGTGATTCTTCCTCATCCCATTTATTAGTTATTCTTATAAGATTATATATGAACTTTCCCTTTTCTTGGGTAGTCATAAAGTTAAAACATAGCAAAAGAAAAACAAATTCTTCTTTGTATAGGATTACAGATGACATTATGCAACATCAGGTAAGCTATTCATCATTGTCATTTGGGTTAACTGTCTGCCTTTGGAATATATTAATTTTATATACAGATGACTTCTCTAATACTTTCTTCACTTATTTTTTCTATTATCCTTAGAACTGATCCCTGTGAAGTCATTTTGTCACCCATTATCAACACCATTCCTTGGAAGGATTTGTACTAGAATTTTATAAATCAGATAACTATGGGACTAAATCATATTTACTAATGAAATAATATCTTTGTATAGACTGAAAGCTGATGTGTAAATCATGTTCTCACATGGCCTGATACTTGTCATGTTTTACTGATACCCACTCTTTGAGAATAATGGGCTCCCCTGGTTTCCCTGGGTTTCAGGCTTCCCCAGTGGCTCAGTTGCTAAAGAATCTGCCTGCAATGAGGGAGACCTGGGTTCAATTCCTGGGTGGGGAAGATCCCCTAGAGGAGGACATGGCAACCCACTCCAGTATTCTTGCCTGGAGAATCCCCAGGGACAGTGGAGCCTGGTGGGCTGCAGTCCACGGGGTTGCAAAGAGTTGGACATGACTTAGTGACTAACGAACATTCTTTAAGAGACGTGCTTGTATTGCATATTGAAAATTCAAACAGAAAAAAATGCCTGATGTAAACAAGAAATAAAATTTAAGTACAATTTATTTTATTAATTTAGACTAGTAATAGATACTATTACCTTAACATTTTTGTGGCTTTCTTCTGCTTGATTTTTCAGTCTCATCTTTTAAACACACCCATCTGCAGATATCATGGAGTCAATTGCTTATGATTTCACAGAGTCAAGATCCGTGGAGAAGCTTCCTCTGAAGATGAAATTGTATGTTTTTTATAGCCTTCAGTTGAAGGGATTTGTAGTAATTACTACAAATCCAGAAGACAGAATCTTGTATCAAAAGATAAAATGTTCTGAATTCAATGACTGATGTGTTGACAAGTTAACAAATTTGTAAGAAATAGAAGTACCATAATTGTTAACATGTTAATTAGATGAAAAATAAATCCCTGTTTTTTTGTTCACCCATCATACTCTCTAAAGAAAAGGAAGCATCCTCTTTATAAAGGAAAAATAAACTATTTGAATAAAGAGTAGAAATCATCTATCTTTACCTCATTCCCAATTCAAGAATTTCTTCTTCAAGTTCCTAGTAAATGATAATTTAGCATATACCAGAGCACTTTTAGTCTCTTTCAGCTTGAATTTGACATTTCTCTTTATTTTTAGCTTCTTCTCTATAACATATATTAGTTAACAAGTATTTATGGAGCACTGTTTTAATAAATTATTATAGAACTTTTTCTGAAGAACATGTAATCAAATGGTAAAACTCACTAATCACTGCAAATTCTGATCTCAACTAAGAATGTTGTGATATTTGAAGAGACATGAGCCCCCATGAGAGCCCCTCATGAGAGACATGAGTCCTTTCTAAGCTAGACATCTTAGGATCCTTGGATTGTTGCTTGGGTGACCATTTTCAGATAAGATTATCTAGTTTCACTACCATAATGTTTCTAGTTTGGACATCCTCTTTTATAAACATAAAACTCGAGTTGCATATACCCACAGCAAAAAGAGAGTAGAATTATTGTTTTCATTATTTTAACTTAAGTATAGGCTCTTAAATTGTCTCCTTTAATATGTTTAGCATTATTATTTTAAGTCTTTTATTTTAGATGTCCAAAGACATTTTACCTTATCTAATCTATCCAGAAGTTATCCAAAATCCTACAATTTTGCTAATTTGCTTTTTACATTCTAATATGATAAACTGGAAAAATAAGGCAGGATCAGTGGCAAAATCCTAAGCCATATGCTTATAGATTTCCTTTGATCAGGATGTGGAATCTGTGAAAAAAACAAGAGTATATATATCTTTTTAAAGAGGTTTAATCTGACATTCAAATGGATATTGATTCCATACTTGCCCTGATATAGTTAAAACTACTATTCAAAAAAATGAATCAGTGGTGTCAAAATACATTTTACCTGAACTTAGGCTAATATCAATTCTTTTATTATATGATACAAATTAAGGGAATGATTTTAGTATGACATTTACTACCCACAAAAACCAAATTCTTTTCTTTATACTAAAATATTTTTTAAAAAAGAAACACCAGGTAGAATAAATTTAAACAAAATAAAACAAGCATACTTGTTCCTATAAGGTATGAAAGTATTTTAATTACCCTAGAAAAATATGTTTGAATAAATACATTCATTTATACATTTTTAATGAACCCATGTTTCTGTAATTACAAGAATCTACAGTTGGAAAATGTTTTGTTGAAGTTTTGTAATCTTTTTCCAAGAAGATACACAATGTCTCAGTAATCAAAATCCTCAGCATATGCTCATAAATAAATTTTACAAGTGGTTCTATATTTTTAATTTTAAAATGTGTTGCTCTGATAATTAAAAAAAAATAACTTTGATGCTAATCTATATATTCATACTTCTTTATTTGAATTTTTTTGTTTCCATAGTAAATTTTTCTCTTATTATAACACTTAACACATGTTTGTCTTCTACCCTTAGGATATAAATTCTGGAAAGCATGGACTATTTCTACCTTATTTTCCATTCTATTCCCCAACTGTACTATGATGCCTAGCAAATAATGCAAGAACAGTAAAGATTTTTGATTGAAACTCAGGCCAGTTAGAATATAAACAATCTGAGAAACAGAAGATTGAGAACTTCAGTTAAATATCCTCACTTGATTTTGGCTATCCTTCCACCCTGGAAAAAAGATGAGGGCAGATGAAATTATTTCCAAAGTGCAACTCAGCCCTGAGGTTTTTTATTATGACATTTGTGGACTAAGAATTGGCATGTGCTAAAAATATGTAGAATGTCCTCTCCCAAAAGACCTCATTAAATTTTAAGCCAGGCTTGACAGGCATGGATGTTTGGAGAGCCCAGGTGCTAGCTTCAGAACCATATCTTTTTCCACAATATATAATCTGCTTTCCACTACAAGGAAACATACTGCAGCCCTTCACTGTCGCCTTTCTAAAGCGGAGGGGAGGCTGGGCACATCCTGGAGAATGAGCACAAACTCTGCAGTGGGTGCAAGGAGCTGGCTCAATTTTATGGGAATTAGGAGTCGCTATAGTTTCATTGTGTTTAGTGCATAATGGACTCCTTTAATTACACATCTCCAGGGCTTCCTTAGCTGCTAGGAGACCCCACTCAAGATTTCAATGAAGGAAACCCTCTTGATTCAAAGATTCAGGATATGAGGATTTGAATGCCCACTGCATCCTGCCCCCCTGGTGCCACTCTAGCCCTCTGTTGCCTGCAGATGGCCTGGCCTGGCAAACACTTCCCTTGTTCAAAAGGAAATTAGCAGGTGTTAAAGACCACTGGCTCCTGATCAAGGATTTCCCTTAATATAATCAGCAAAATGAAAGAAGATTGGAAAGAAAAGTTACAGATAAAAAGTAAGCAGCTGCTTGAAGCATTTTACATAGGAAGTAAATACTCATGGATTTTTGATGCACAGAATGGCTCAGAAGCCTTCCTGTAAGGACAGGAGACTTCCTGTAATCTGAGCATGAGACTCTACTTGCTGGGTCCCTCTGTCCCCCTGAATTGAACTATTGTACATTTTTATAGGCTACCATTCATGCAAATATGAATTGGCAGTGAGATAATCAGCATAATTATTATCCATTTCAGATAAAGAATTGAATCTCTACGTATGGATAACTAAGGAAAAGAAATACAAAGTTTTTCAGATAAGATACCTTATCTGTATTTTATTTGAAACCGAATTATCCTGCAGTTGTTAAAATGATTGTTTACAACGATAATTTGCAGCCATACCCAAGTAAAATAAAAGTCATAATACCTGGCATTACTTTTCTGTTTACTTTTAAAATATTATTAACACTTTTTCTCAGTTTTTACATGCCTCAGTGCACATTAGAAGTATCTTTCAACAGAAGAATAATTTTACCTTACCTGAAAGTAGAACGCAAGTCTATTTTCAGAGCAGAGCCATCGTTTGTGGCTCTTACAATTAAATAATAGAACAAATGGGGAAAATAGTCTTTCAGACTCCATACTGCCCCCCACAGCTGGATCAATATTCTTTGAGTATTCTTTTCACCATGATGTTCTCTGAAATCTGGTTTTCCATTATTTCTTTGGTGATAGTGTTTTCAAACTAAGATAATCTCTTTAGTCCACAAAATTCTCCATAACTTGACTTATTGCAAGACTTTTAACCTTAACCCGAATACATTTGCAATATTATTCTTTTGCTTCAGTGAAATTTGCTTCTTTGCTGTCCATTTCACTTGTTAAGGTCATATCCACCAATATAATCTAAGAATGCCTGTGGCATAGCTCAGAGGAAAATGTGTCTTAATATTTTATTCATAAGTTAAGGATTTAAAATCAAACCAAATACTTCTGCCTAGCTTATGATGTTTGAGTTTAAGGCCATATATTAAAAAGATTAATATAATCAGTAAGAGAAAGTCAACCTGGTTCTGATATGCTTCTACTAGATTTTGAGACAGAATGTCTTCAAATGGGCTGACCGACTCTCACATTACATAGTCCCTCATGGAGAACTTCAAGACAGCAACTCAGCTGTCACTTGTTGACAGGGTGGCTAATATGACACAAACTGTGTGTGTTAACACTTTTTATGAACGACATAGACAGGCACAAACTACATTTGGAGATAATTTGAAAACTGTTTTAAAGACATACATAATAAAATTTCCTATGAAAAGTTCAAACAAAATTTTGAATTCAAACAACTTCAAACAGTAGTTGCTGTGAAAAAATGCATTTTGCATTTGCTGTCTCTCATTTTGTAATTATGAGCATTTTTGAGAACATATACAAGGTTTCGCTATTATCAATAAAGAGGAGAAGTTTTTTTCAGTGCACACTAAACTCCAAGCATTACTCTATGTGGGAAACTCATTTTAATACTTACATTTGCTGAGGTTGTGGATATTATTATACTCACTTTATAGATAGAAAGTCATATTCTAAGAGGTGAAGTAAATTGCATATGTTTGCCTACTCATTAAATGTCAAGGTCATGATTAAACACATCTATCTGACTCCAAAGACTGTGCTTTTTTCAATGTGATAAATTTATTAATGTTATAAACCTTGGTTTTGAGACATAGTTGATTTAACATTGTAAATAGACAGGGTTAATCTCAAGCCTGTTGAGTAGTAAAGCTTTATATATTTCAGCTTCTATTTCCTTGTTCTTCTTTTCTCAAATGAAGAAATGTCATAGCTCCACAAAATAAAGTGTCATACAGCAGAGACTAAAAATAGGACTTTTGAAATGTACATGTCCTATAAATTAACTAAGCATCTCCCATTCATATTCTGTTTCTGCTGTTACCTAAAGGCATTATGTACTACTACTTGTTCTTCTAAAGACTCATTTATAAAATTACCTGCTAATATGTAAGAAACATTTAAAATAATATATTAAATTACTCCATTAAAAATGACCTATCCTTTCAAACAGAAGTTGCGAAAATATAAAGTCACTTGGTGACTTTTTATTGCAGGCTTGTAATTATCTGCTGTGTAATTATCTATTTCATATGACACAGAATTGACAGATTTCAGAGTTACCAAGGTGTACATACCACAGTGCTCTTTTCATGGAAAGAGCCCGATCAATTATATATCACTCATTGTTGATATTACATCAAACAGAAATCTTATTTCTCTGGAAAGTGGTATTTAGGAAGATTACATAACTCCACATGATAACTGTCACCTTTAAATATATGAGTGTGCTTGTGTATGTGTGTACATATATATATAGCTCTGCTTAGTGACTGTTTCAAGTACTATTTGATGACTATACATAGATAAAAGATATTAGAACACATTTTCTTTGCATATGATTAGCCTAGAAAACCTGCCCAGAATCCACTCAGTTTGGACTTTAAACTTTTTTCTTTATTGAGATTAATATAGAAATATGAATAGTGGAATATTTAGAAAATCAAGAGCTTAAACAAGTCACTGATGAATAAATCCTATTGATCATAATGTCTGTAGTCAAAATCATCTTGGTCTTACTCAAAGAGAAAATGAAAGTGATTTTTAAATATTGACTATGCAGATAGTAAAAAATAATAGAAGGTGTCAGTCAATATTGTCTCTTCAATTTTTGGCTTTCTTATGGTCATCTGTACTGTTAAGCCTTTTTAATAGCTACTTGACTGATATTATAAATATATTTCAATAAAATGAATGAAACACTAAGACCACATAACCGGTAGTTGTGCTGATTTGCAGTCTACTTATTTTTCTTATTTATAATGATAATAATATTTCAGCAAATTTACAATAATCTGTTGCTGCTGTTCTTTAATTCCCTATATTTTTCATAGAAGCAAATTTACATGAGCTAATACATTTTAAAGTGAAGTGAAGTGAAGTCGCTCAGTCGTGTCCGACTCTTCACGACCGCATGGACTGCAGCCTGGCAGGCTCCTCTGTCCATGGGATTTTCTAGGCAAGAGTACTGGAGTGGGTTGCCATTTCCTTCTTCAGGGGATCTTCCTGACCCAGGGATCGAACCCGGGTCTTCCATGTTGTAGACAGACGCTTTACCATCTGAGCCACCAGGGAAGTCCCATATACATTTTAAAAGTCGCCCCCCCCCCCAAATAAAAATCATACTACTCAATAGTATGATGTAACCACTTTCAATGTGTCTCAGACAGTTTGGGCTGTGATAATAAATTATCACAGACTCTATGGCTTAAACAACAAACATTTATTCTGTACAGTTCTAGGCACTGGGAAGTCCAAGATCAGGTGCCAGCAGACCCAGTGTCTTAGGAGGGCCTGCTTGCTGGCTTACAGATGGCCGTCTTCTCACCGAATCCTCACACGCAAGACAGCAGAGAGCAGAGCAAGCTGTCTCATGTCTCTTTTTAGAAGGACACGGATCCCCTTCAGGAGGGTACTTCCTGCATTAGCTAGTCATCTCCTAGATCTCATGTTGGTGGGGGTGAGTACTTCAATATACAGTCTTGCAGAGGATATAAGCATACAGTCCATGACAACTTGTGATAAATACCATTTTGAGGTAACAATTAAAATCATCCCAAAGAAAAAAATAAATAAATAAATAAAATCATCCCAAAGATAAAGAAATGCAAAAAGATTCTCTGAGGAGGAGTTACAAATAGTTGAGAAAAGAAGAGAAGCAAAAGGTAAAGGAGAAAGGAAAGATATGGCTATTTGAATGTGGAGCTCCAAAGAATAGCAAGGAGAGATAAGAAAGCATTCCTCTTCCTCTGTGATCAATGCAAAGAAATAGAAGAAAAACAATAGCATGGGAAAGACTAAAGATCTCTTCAAGAAAATTATTGATACCAAGGTAGAATTTCATGCAAATTTGGGAAAAATAAAGGACAGAAATGGTATGGAGCTAACAGAAGCAGAAAATGTGAAGAAGAGGTGGCAATACACAGAACTATACAAAGAAGATCTTCATGACCCAGATGGCCACGATGGTGTGATCATTAACCTAGAGCCAGACATCCTGGAGTACAAAGTCAAGTGGGCCTTAGGAAGCATCATTACGAACAAAGTTAGTAGAGGCGATGAAATTCCAGCTAAGCTATTCCAAATCCTAAAAGATGTTGCTGTGAAAATGCTGCATTCAATATGCCAGCAAATTTGGAAAATTCAGCAGTGGCCACAGGACTGGAAATGATCAGTTTTCATTCCAATCACCAAGAAACACAATGCCTATGAATGTTCAAACTACTGCAAAATTGCACTCATATTACATGATAGCAAAATAATGCTCAAAATTCTCAAAGCTAGACTTCCACAGTACATGAACTGAGAACTTCCAGATGTTCAAGCTGGCTTTAGGGAAGACAGAGGAACCAGAGATAAAATTGTCAGCATCTGTTGGATCATAGAAAAAGCAAGAGAATTTATATATATATATATACACTTCTGCTTCCTGGACTGTGCTAAAACCTTTAACTGTGTGGATCACAACAAAGTGTAGAAAATTCTTAAAGAGATGGGAATACCAGACCACCTAACCTGCCTCCTGAAAAATCTGTTTGCAGGCCAAGAAGTAGTTGAAACCAGACATGGAGCAATGGACTGGTTCCAAATTGGGAAAGTCTATATACATCCAAGGCTATATATTGTCACCCTGCTTATTTAACTTATATGAAGAGTATGTCATGAGAAATGCTGGGTTGGATGAAGCTCAAGCCAGAATCAAAATTGCTGGTAGAAACATCAATAATGCAGATATGCAGATGATACCACCCTTATGGCAGAAGGTGAAGAGGAACTAAAGGACTTCTTGTTGAATGTGAAAGAGGAGAGTGAAAAAGCTTGCTTAAAGCTCAACATTCAAAAAGCTAATATCATGGCATCCGGCCCCATCACTTCATGGCAAATAGACGGGGAACAATGGAACAGTGACAGACTTTATTTTCTTGGACTCCAAAATCACTGCAGATGGGTTGCAGCCACGAAATTAAAAGATGCTTGCTCCTTGGAAGAAAAGATATGACCAACGTAGACAGCACATTAAAAAGCAGAGACATAACTTTGCCAACAAAATCTGTCTAGTCAAAGCTATGGTTTTTCCAACAGTCGTGTATAGATGTGAGAGTTGGACCATAAATTAAGCTGAACGCTGAAGAATTGATGCTTTTGAGCTGTGATATTGGAGAAGACTTTGGAGAGTCCCTTGGACTGCAAGGAGATCCAACCATTCAATCATATAGGAAATCGATCCTGAATATTCATTGGAAGGACTGATGCTGAAGCAGAAGCTCCAATACTTCGGCCACCTGATGTGAAGAACTGACTCATTGGAAAAGACCCTGACTCTGGGAAAGAATGAAGGTAGCAGAAGAGGGGGACGACAGAGGATGAGACGGTTGGATGGCATCGCTGACTCGATGAACATGAGTTTGAGAATGCTCCAGGAGTTGGTGATGGAGAAGCCTGGCATGCTGCAGTCCTTGGGGTCGTAAAGAGGCAGACACTACTGAGCGACTGAATTAAACTGAACTGACTAAAATCATGTGGTATTTAAAATTTCTAGCTTTAGAATTTATGACTGAGTTCAAACCATGGATTTATCATTTACAATGTTGGCCTTGGGCAAGGTAATTAACCTGTGATTCTCTTGTTCTTTTGAAAGAGAGAAGTACTAAATGAATATTAAATAAGTTAATATGAATGAAACCTCTAGAACAATAATCTTGAAAAACATAGGCACTCAGTAAACATACGTTGTAATTATTAAAGTTGGAAGCAATTGACTTTAGTTCCTACGCTAGACACCTTATTAAAAATTTTATCAAAGATTTCATCAAGGGTTGTTAAAAACTTAGGTTCACAGTGGTGAACTGGATATTTTGGAAATAAAAATCTAGTTTCCTCTTACACACTGCTGAGCTTTGTTATGTTTCATTCTAAGTACATAAATGTCTGTATTCTGATGAGATTATTTTTAATGCTGTGATATTTAAGATCAAGAAGTGTCAGTGTGTTAGATGTGGATTCCTGTGACTGTTGCATAGAGCAGAATGAGTTGTGTCAGTACCAGAGTAGAAAAACGGTGTGTAAATAGAGAAAGTATGGCCTATCTATAGTGATCAGTATGAAAGAAAAGAATGAATGTATGTGAATATCATTAAGCAGAGTAAAGGATTCACTATGGTATTCCAGAATAAGGCAGGAAGTAAATCATTGAAGAGCTATGTGCTGTACTATGCTCAGTTGCTCAGTCACATCCAACTTTGTGCCCGGCTCCTCTGTCCATGGGATTTTCCCATGGAGAATACTGGAGTGGGTTGCCAAGCCCTCCTTCAGGGGATCTTCCCAACCCAGGGATCAAACTCAGTTCCCCCACATTGCAGGTGGATTCTTTACCATCTATGCCACCAGGGAAGCCCAATTAGCAGTTTAAGACTCACCTAACATTTATATTATGCTTCTTCAATAGAATCCAAGATGAACCACTAGTAAAACAGATTATAAGATTATTTAGATATTGGATGAGTTGGTTTGCTATACTACCCTACAAAAATTGTGTAAATAGTAAACAGCTATACTACCCTACAAAAATGGTGTGGAAATTTAAGGATAAAATTATAGCAAAAATAACATTTTCTAAAATTTTTGTATTTGATTGTGAGTTAGTTGCTGTGTTAAGTACTCTCACTCCTTCACTCATTCATTCATTCAGGATTTATTAAGCACTCTGGAGGTAATTTCATATCTGCTTAATTCCTTTTCAAAGCTGCTTGTTATTTCATGTTCTTCTTTTTATTGATTCAGATATCTACTTTTATCTCTTGAATTGTCCGAAACACATCTATGTTGTGGTGTATCTCCAAATGGTTCCATAATTTTCAGTTCTGTTTAAAGTGAAAGTGAAATTCACTCAGTCATGTCTGACTTTATGCGACCCCATGGACTATACAATCTGTGGAATCCTCCAGACCAGGATACTGGAGTGGGTAGCCTTTGCCTTCTCCACAGAATCTTCCCAACCCAGAAATCAAACCCAGGTCTGCTGCATTGGAGGTGGATACTTCACCAGCTGAGCCACAAGGGAAACCCAAGGCAAGTCTTAATTTTTCTGTTTTCATTAACACTTATCCTTCCATTTTTTTATTGTTGATTTGTTTGTTTTTATCATCTTCTTTCCTAAATAATAATATTATCTCTTCTTCAGTGAGACCTGTTTTCAGTTTTCACAACTTACCTAAGTGTTGCAGTCCATGGATTACCAAGAATTGGACATGACTGAGTGATTAAACTGAACTGTGAAAATTTTTGGACCAAAGACTTTGTTTACTTCCTTAAGAGATCTGGGTCTGTATACAAATCTGTTTTATGTTAATTTCTTGGCTTAGATTCCTGCACCGCACTGTAGTAATAAATTGCAACCTGCAGCTCTGCATAACACAGGGCTAGACTTCAATTACTTACCAGTGATTTATTTTCCCCACGTGTGGCTACAACAGATGTCAAATATCCTTGCTGTTCATCTGGCCTACAGATAAAGTTTACAAGTCACTTTCCTTTGGTAGGGTCGCTCCTTAGAGTATAATTGTAAGACCTGGCAACCTGTTGCCAAATTGAGGATGCATCGCCCATCCTGTGTTGGATTCAACACGACCTAGACTAGTATCACTTGGCCTCACTAGCATCAGTACTCTCTTGGTACTGACTTCCTTCTCCTTCAAAAGCTGTGTATTTCCCCCTTTTTGTCCTAAGAATATTATTTAAATGTTGATTAAGTTTTTTGATAAATTACTAGATATTTCTATATGTTCATAAGGTAGCCAGCTTATAGCTACAATTACTTATTGATGAAGCTCTTCAAATAATTTTTATTTATTAATTTATATCCCTTGTTGTGTTGCCTCCAGTAGATTAAAGGCTTGCAGTAATTCAACTGCGGTTTTATTTATTCATCACTATTACAAAGATTTTAATGAAGAGCTAACACAATTCAAGTAATAACATAGCTGTCTTTTTAAAAACCTGACATATGCTTCATTAAGTATATTTTGATGTCCCTATAGGTAAATATATACTGATATAAACCCTTTCTGTATAAATCCAGTTCGGTAAGATATTGTGATTACGTTGATATTTCCAGAACAACAAGGTACTATACAAGTTAGGAGTCTTAAGGAATTAATGAAGTTGCTATAGGTAGCTGTAATAATCAGGTGATTCAGATATCAGATGACTGGTTTATTGGTAAGAAAGAGAAATGTGAGCTCTCTTACTCCTTAGAAAGAGATATGAAATCGTAGGCACATTCTTATACCTACAGTAGTGCGTACAAGCTCAGTCATGTCCGACTCTTCGACGCCATGGACTGTAACCCTCCAGTCTTCTACTCCTGAAAATTCCAAGGAATTTTGCAGGCAAGAATACTGGAATGGGTTGCCATTTCCTCCTTCAGAGTATTTTACCAATCCAGGGATCCAACTTGTGTCTCCTGCTTAGCAGGCAGATTCTCTACCACTGAATCACCTGGGAAGCTCCTCTTATTTCTACATGTACCTCTAAAGAAGATACATTAAAAAGTCTTAAATCTGATTTAATTTGAGGAGGAATTTGAAAATATTGATGAAATATAGTATTTGATATTAAATCTATCATAATTTTCTTTCCATTGATCTCGTCATAGGTCTTTACTTCCATTTCAAACTCTATCTAAATTCTAATAAAATAGTGCTCATTCAGAAGCAGTGCTATCTATCATATAACTAAACTAAGTTCCACATAATCAAAGTATGAGATGATTTAAGTCCAAGAAAACTGACATTTAATTGTGTTATATTTATATTACACACATAATATACACATATATTACTGTATACATATATTATACATAATATATACATATTGCATATATTGTATACATAATATGTACATATATTATTATATGACCATCCCTTGTGGCCCAGATGGTAAAGAATCCACCCACAATGCAGGAGACCTAGGTTTCAGTCCCTGGGTTGGGAAGATCCCCTGGAGAAGGGAAAAGCTACCCACTTGAGTATTCTGGCCTGGAGAATTCCATGGATAGTATAGTCCATGGGGTCGCAAAGAGTTGGACACAACTGAGTGACTTTCACTAACACTATATATATATATATATATATATAGTAGGAGTGTTCTTTTTTTTCCTCTCTACTTTCTCACAAGTTTAGACAAGATTAAAGCCTCCACAAGAAAAGCACTCAGAAAGTTAATTGGAAGAACTATAAAGTAAACTATATCCAACATTCTTATTAAGTTAGAAGTAGTTAAATCTCTCCATCTAGAGAAAAGATTAAAGGCTAAGCAGGAGGATCTTAAAGGGCTCTTGACACTAGGATGCCCTCAAGTACCAAAGACCAAGATTGGATCCATGTATGGAGATGTGAACGTAAGACTAGAACAAAAATGATTTCTTGTACAAGAAAAACGTCTCCATCATTTGATGCTCACACTTTTTATATAACCCTAAATTATTTTGATGCCAAGAAAAGATTCAAGCTGAATAAAAAGGCTACATCCTCCACAATATGGAGAAAGAATAAGGACTAAATTAAGCAGCTAAGAAATGACTAAGATAAGTATACACCTACACACAAGATTGTTTTGGATATCGTAAAAATCTCAATCTAATCATGCATGGTTTCACACACTAGTGATTAGATCGCTGAGCTGTTTTTAAAGTTTTGTTTATAGAGATAAACTGTTACTGAAAAGAATGCTATAATTTTTTCAACTTGGTTAACCAAATAATTATTTTATATTACTCCTGATAATTTTCACTCCACATTTATTAGTCTTCAGGTTTCTAAAATTAAAATGCCATGGTACCTCATGTGTGCATCTCATAATCTTACTAATGAATAAACATGAAAAGCTCATAACCACTTTGACTTATTTATTGTATTTATAAAATAAAAAATGGTAACATCTACATCAAATGGCTATAGTGCAAATAGAAATGAGACAGTGAATAGAGTAATATTTTGTGAATTATAAAACCTGTAAAAGTACTTGGCTTTATAAATGCTTCTAAGAAGACAAAATTTCAGTTTTTCCTTCTTTACACCTCACTTAGGGTGCACGTTAGTATGTTTGTCTTCAAAGGCACTCATATATCTCCTGCCTTCTGAAACACACATATGCAAATAGCGTCTAAAATTATCTTCCATTCAGTGCTACTGTATCTCTAGTTCTCACCCTTATTTATCAAGTCCTACTCCCTATTTTCTCTTTTTACTAAGTTATACTCAGTTACCTTTCTAATATACACAGAACTAGATAACCAGTTTCCTAGCTGCTAGTTCATATGTGATGAGTATGTTTGATCTCTAAGATTGGGTGCAGTCACTAATGTTCTAGCAATTAACTGCTAACTTCTTACTCATAATCCTCACATGTTTATGGATTTGCTCAATAAATATCTGCTGAAGATATGAATGAATGAATATTAGGTCCTGGTGGTGGTGGTGGTAGTGGTTTAGTCACTAAGTCATGTCTGACTCTTTGTGACCCAATGGACTGTAGCCCCACCAGGCTCCTCTGTCCATGGGATTTCCCAAGCAAGATTACAGGAGATGGTTGCCAGTTCCTTCTCCAAGTAGGCACTATTAGATATTGGCAATCAGAAGTGAAAGACAAGTTCCTGGTCTAAAAATATCCTAACAACTAATGGAGGAGTTGGAGGAGTAAATAGATAATTACACCATGATCGTTCCTATGATGTGGGGATGCACAGAGGAATGAGATGGTATTGAAGAGGAACTTCATTCAGACTGAGGTGGGCCCCAGAGAATGCACAAGGCCAGTCTTCACCAAAAGCCTCCAAGAGGAAGAGTTCATTAAACACAGACTCGAAGGCAAGTTTTCTACATAGAAAAGAGAGAAGGAATTTCACACAAAGAAAACAAATAGCTTCCAGGAAATCATGGGGAAAAAGTGAGTTTCTGGAAGATTTTCTGGCTGGTTGGAGTAGAGGGAGTAGGTTGAAAACTTGAATAAGGAGATTAGAAATGTAAAAAGGAGGCAGATAGGAAGAAGCTGGTAGACAGTATGTCGAAATTTGCATATTACCCTTAACTGGATTTAGATGGAGAAGTGACAAAACTTTTTATTTATAGAAAGATTAGTTTAGCTGGGAAGCACAGATATTAAACTGAGGATGAATAAAATTAGAAATAAGTATTAACAGGTTTTGGAGTGATCTTGGCAAGAAATGACAAGGGCCTAACTAAGCAATGGCATTAGAGACTGCATCTGTGTTGATATCATGAGAGGAGATGGAGAAGGAAGAGGCCTTGTTTCGTTAGTCTGGATTGCTGGTGATGACATTTATAAAAAGGAATATAAGAGTAAAATGAGATTTTTTATAAATATAATGCACTAATTAGAATTGTTTTGATAGGTTGTGACAGAAAGCTCCAGACAAAAGTAATTTAAATAAGGCAAGAGTTTATCTCTTGTAGAAGTCCAATTATGTATCCATGGCTGGCTAAATTTTTCACAGGGTCAGAGAGTAAGACCCCTTTGATTTTATTGCTCTGCCTGTGTGACCTCAGTGCCCAGATACACCTCATAATCTATTTTATCTAGCTCCAGGTCCAGCTATAAATTCTGCATTCCAGTCAGCTGGAAGAAAATTTAAAAAGAAAAAAAAAAGTAGTGTAAGGCTTGCCTGTGGAACTTAAAGACATTTCTAGGAAGCTGCATGCAATTTTTGCTTCCATTTCTCTGAAAAAAAAAAAAAAAAAAACCGCCACAAGGCCATAATTTCCTGCAAGTGGGACTAGGGAATGTAGAATTTATTCTTCTTGGTTACATGTTCAGAAATACTTTGAATATTTTATTACTGAGGTAAAAGAGATGGCTTTTTTTTATTACTGAAAATATTCAGTAATATTTCCCAAAGAAGGGTGATGCCAAAAAATGTTCAATCTACCACACAACTGCACTCATTTTCCATACTAGCAAAGTAATGCTCAAAATCCTTCAAGCTAGGCTTCAACAGTATGTAAACTGAGACCTTCCAGATGTACAAGCTAGATTTAGAAAAGGCACAGGAACCAGAGATCAAATTGCCAACATCCACTGGATCATAGAAGAAGCTAGAGTGTTCCAGAAAAACATTTACTTCTGCTTCATAGACTACACTAAAGGCTTTGTGTAGATCACAACAAACTGGGGAAAAATTCTTAGAGATGGACTGATTCATTGGAAGACCTTCATGCTAGGAAAGATTGAAGGCAGGATGAGAAGGGGATGACAGAGGATGAGATCATTGATGACTCCATTGAGGACTCAACGGACATGAGTTTGAGCCAGCTCTAGGAGATCGTGAAGGACAGAAAAGCCTGGCATGCTACAGTCTGCTGGGTCACAAAGAGTCAGACATGACTGAATGACTGAACAACAAGAAGAGACAGCTAGCTGTCTTTGCCCCAGCAAGTTTAGCGGTATTTGACATCTTGTGGAAGTGCAGCACAAAATTTCCTGGAGGTGGCTCGACATGAGAGTTCAGAAGTCATAAGAGAGATTTGGGATGTAGATGACAATATAGGTGGTGGTCAAAGGCACAGCAATGAAAGAGTCAAGAAAAAGTGAAAGTGGGCTGTTGATAAAATTTAAGAATATTTATTGACCAATTTCTCTGGAATTCTCTATCAATTTCTGAGTCTCTGTTCTCTGCTGGTCCTCTTAGATTAATTTTTCTTAAATCCTATCTTGCTAGTTGAGAGTGATTTTCCCAACTTTCAATGCTTGACTCGCTAATCTTCTTCAATTATATTCATCCCGGTAGTGTGTACACTCAAGTGGATTTTATTACCATCAGTATGCTGATGACTCTCCGATTTCTATCCCCATTGCTATAATCCTCTCTTTCGAGGATATACAGCATCTGCTTCAGATACTTCTCTTCAGATCCCTCATCTGCCTCTGAAATCTGCCTTTTTAAAAAATCTTCATTTCTTTCTCAATATATAGCATCAGTCCTGAAACTACTTGTGGACCACAAACAATTCTTCACTATCCTTGTGCTTCAGATAATTGAAATAATTTCTTTGATTTTAACTTTTCTGTCTTACCAAATAAGTTGAAAATCTCCATGGAAAAAATTAACTTTTATTTTTTAGTGTGTTGAATATATGGCATATTATACAAAATAAACACTGATAACTCTAAAATAAAACAAACATGAATCTTTAAAAGAAACACACAAAAAGTAATATTTGGCAAATTTCCATTTGAAATCACTGGACTTTAGCAGTAGAGATAATATAAAATATCTCTCTCAGAAAGTAGTTTTGTTTTTCAATAAACTGATGAGACACTATGAATTTTGCTGCTTGTATTCTCTGTCCTAAAATAATTACTCTTATAAAGGAAAATGTTCCTTGCTTGATGTCGCTGGCCAGAGCAAGTCCGTTACACTATTACCTTATCTGGAATTCATAACCATACTGATTTACTCTGCGGTAATATAAAAAAGTAATTTTTCATTTTCCATCTCTAAACATATACTGAATATGCATAAGTCACTGTAAAAGGGTCTAGGAAGAAATCCTAGATATAAAAACTCATCTGGTACTTCAAAAGCTTTCAGTCTGAACAACAAAACTAGGTACATGAATATAGGATATAATCTTTTTGTTGTTGTTCAGTGGCTAGGTCATGTCTAACAATTTGCCACCCCATAAACTGCAGCATGCCAGGTTTCTTTGTCCATATATCTCCCTAAGTTTGCTCAAACTCAGGTCCTCTGAGTCAGTGATGCCCTCCAACCATCTCATCCTTTGTTGCCCCCTTCTCCTCTTGCCCTCAATTTTTAACAGCATCATGGTCTTTTCCAATGAGTCCACTCTTTGCATGAGGTGGTCAAAGTATTGGAGTTTCAGCTTTACCATATGTCTTTCCAATGAATATTCAAGGTTGATTTCCTTTAGGACTGACAGATTGATCTCCTTGCTGTCCAAGGGACTCTCAAGAGTCTTCGCCAGAACCACAGTTTAAAAGCATCATTCTTTGGCGCTCAGCTTTCTTTATCATCCAACTCTCACATCCATACGTGACTACTGGAAAAACCATAACTTTGACCATACCAACATTTGTAGGCAACAGGATGTCTCTGCTTTTAGATACATTGCCTATGTTAGCCATAGCTTTCTTTCCAAGGAGCAAGCATTTTTTTTAATTTTATAGCTGCAGTCACTGTACACATTGATTTTGCAGTCCAATAAAATGAAATCTGACACTGTTTCATGTTTTCCCCATCTATTTGGCCATGGAGTAATGGGACTGAAGTCCCCATTAGCTCAGTCAGTAAAGAATTTGCGTGCAGGGCAGGAGACCCGGGTACAATCCCTGGGTCAGGAAGATCTCCTGGAGAAAGAAATGGCAACCCATTCCAGTATTCTTGCCTGGAAAATCCCATGGACACAGGAACCTGGCGGGCTATAGTCCATAGGTTTTGCAAAGAGTAGGATCCAACTGACCGACCTAGGAAAGATGGATGGACATAATTGTGGCAGATTAGAAAAGCTTGAACTGAGAATGTGAGGCAAGACTTAAAGATTCCATATGACAAGGATTGAAGAGAAGATCTTCCAAGAGAGATAAACAATGTGAATGAAAATGTGAGAACTGAAAAGGAAACTAGTATGGGAAGAATGACTATTAATGGAGAGTAGTCATGATTGCCCTTCTGTGTATCAATTTTCTACTAAAAGTAACAGTTCATATAAGGTTAGTACTTGGCCATTAAATCAATAGCAATGCTTCTTTTAAAGAGGGTAGATCAACCAGTCTGTAAATTCTATAGGAATTTTCAGAAATACATTGCCCATTGCAAGCTTTCTTAAACATATAGTCTATGTGTATATGTACACACACACACACACACACACACATTAATGTGCCAGTGCATTATTTATAATGAATATTAGGAGATAAAACTTTTAAAATATTTTGTTTGTCTGATTATAGAGCATCAAAAAATGATGACACATCCAAAACATGGTGCATGCACATCAAAAATAGTTAATTATTTAAGGAGACCATGCAAGGTAATAATAAACACTCTTTAAATGGGAAAACATTGAAGGTACTGTGAACCAAATTTCAATATTAGTTAATTCCACATGACTCTGGCAAAATCAGCTACCCATGTGGGACGTCTATTAACTTTAGCAGGTGTTATGCATAACTAGCTTAGGACAGATTCTCGTCCACTGAATCCAAGTATAACTCTTAAATTGATAATCCCAAGTGGAACTCCTACCTATATGAAAAGGGACTTATAAAAATTAATTAGAAATTTTATCAAAGGGCTCCAGAGTCCCAGAGATTGTTTTTTCCCCTTAGTTCATACCAAACCACACGTACATATAGTATTTTTTTTATATATAAAAATGTGTAACTCATTTCTAAGCAGTAATGTATCACTCTTCCTATTTGGCCACAAAGTTCTCCAGAGCTAATCTCAGTTGAAATTTATTCAGTCTTTTTTAGGCTTTGAATGTTCCACTATTTCAGAGGCAGTTGCTGCAAGAGCTCTTGTCCAATCTCAGCTCTCAATATTGTTTTGTTCCTTAGAATTATTAAAGTGTTTGGTCAAACAATAAAGTAGGTTGAGTATGCTTGGAGTTGAGCAGTTTTCTTTATTGTTTATGCCCCATGTTTAATCTGGGAAGATACTGACAATATTTGTTACAGTAGGCAGGTTATGGAAAAACAAAAATATAATTTAAAAAAAGACTTCATATGTCAACAGATTAGTTATTTGCTCTGTAGTATAATTAACTCTACTCTTCTATGAATTGGTATTATTTTTTCAAATGTTCTCTCCTATTTTTTCCTGTTGCTAGCGATTTACATATTTATTGTATACCAATTAACTTAAGGCACTTTCGATAGCTCAACAACAGTAAAAGAAATGCAATACATAATCCATGTTTTCTGGAAGCTTTGAAAAAGGAAAATAAGATTTATGTAGATAACTTTACTTTGATAAGTAAAATGTGAAAAACAAGTCTACAATTATAGAAGTTATATATATGAATGTAGTTATACAAAATCTTGATTTTATTTGCCCCAGAATAATTAAATTTCATTAATTTAAAGACAATTATTGCTTAATCACTCTTTTATAAATTTTATTCACCTTAATATCACTTTACTACACATCAGTGAAATAATTTGAGGGTAGTTATTTTAAAGCTAAGCTTTAAAAAATAGCAGATTAAATAGCACCTTTTAATCTCTCAAGCATTTTCCTATTTTGTTCATTTAGTTTCCAAAAAATAATTGCAATCTAGTTTTTATTCAACCATTTTCATTTATTGTGTATCTTTAGAACTGCTATGCTTTAACGCTAACTTATTTTCCAGCTGAAGGGAAGGGTTGAACTACTTTGTTAATGGTAAAAAAAAAACTATGATTATTTTGCATTTTTAAAAAGTGCATACAAATCTTTTAATCTCTGCCTACACCCATCAGAACAATTGCCTTCCAATGTAATTATATTCAAAATGCAAGCAAGATAATAAGTATCTTGGAATTTAACTTGATAAATATTCATTTGCCTTATAGGGAAAAGAAATGAACATTCTCATATAATTAGCTGCATATTTTTAAACCATGCTTTTATCGAGTTCTTCAGGTATATTTTATGTATGCAAATCTGCTAATTTATAAGGTAAAGGAAGTAAGGGGATGGAAAAGCTGAGGAATCAGAATATTCATCACCATTCTGCTCTCCTTTCTGGGAAATAGGTGCCCTAATTATAAGAGAAAATCATTCCTTCTTCCCAACTCAGATTCTTTGTTTTGGTGAACCCTAGCTGGCCAGAGGCCTTAATTATAAAACCTTACTTATCTCTCTTTTTCCTTACAGAACATTCTTGCCTTTTTTTTTTTTTTAACTCTATAGGCAGGGAATTCAGATACTTGTAAAAGAAGTTTTCTCTGCTCCAACCTTGGGAAATGACACAGAAGCACACAACTTCTTCATAGCTCTGAGGTCTGAAAAATTCAAGCCAGCACCCTGAGATGCACATATAGGCCAAGTCAAACTTTTTAACCCAATGCAAGCCTGCACACGTGCCAAGTCGCTTCAGTTGTGTCTGACTCTTTGCTACCCTATGGACTGTAGCCCACCAGGCTCCTCTGACCATGGGATTCTACAAGCAGGAAAACTGGAGGGTGTTGTCATGCCCTCCTCCAGGGGATCTTCCTGACCCAGGGATCCAACCACCGTCTCTTTCGTCTCCCGAGCTGGGAGGTGGGTTCTTTACACTAGCACCGCCTGGGAAGCCCATGTTCTAACCCAGTACCCAAGTGCTGTGCTGTGCCGAGTTGCTCAGTCGTGTCCTACCCTTTGCAACCCTTCGGACTGTAGCTCTCCAGGCTCCTCTATCCACAAGGATTCTCCAGCCAAGAATACTGGAGTAGCTTGCCACGACCTGCTCCAGGGGATCTTCCCGACCCTGGAATCGAACCAGGGTCTCCTGCATTGCATGCAGATTGTTTACCAGCTGAGCTACCAGGGAAGCCCACCCAACTGCTAAGAGAGACATAGTTTCTTTTCCAGTGGAGTGAAGACATATTTTCATTCGATTCTTACATGTGTGAAGAGTTTTATTGTGTGCACACTCAAGATCACAGCTGACCTCCCAAGCAGTCCTGTGGTACATTTCACAGATAGGGATGCTAAGAGGTGAAATGAGCAGCCTCAGAACCCCAAATGAGCACAGTGGAACTGGCTGTCCTAGCCTTGTACCGGCCACTGTGTTTTCTCTCTAGCATTAGCACTCCAAAGTATTCTATGAAAGAATTGCTTTTACAAAAACTGCGTCTCTGGTTAGTCAATTTCTTGTGAAATTATGAAAAAAAATGGTTTTATAGAAAGGAAATTAGTCTTTTTTTTCCAGATTTCTATATCTCCACCTTCCATGAACTTTATAATTGCTTCAATTTACAGGAGTTTTGTGTTTCATGTGAAAAGTTCATTTCACTTTCACTCCAGAGTGACAGCTTTTTGGCATCATCAAAATTTGATCAGAGTTATCATAATAAGATAAATCAATAGGTATAGTACATGTAGATATTATGATTAGCTTTATGCCTAAATTACATATTAAGAGATGAGATGAGTTCTTGAGAAAATAAATTAATATAAATGATACACACATACTGTATTAAGTGGTTTTAGTTCTGAATGATAACTTTGAGAGTGTGTATCATCACGACATTTTTTAAAGTTCCTTTTACTTGAAGAAAGAAATAGGATTCTGTTTCAGGTAACAGTATTTCACTGTAGAAGCTTAAATACTCTCCACCCTGAGTGGATAGAAAACTAGTCTCAGAAAGAGGATTCCACTCCCCTATTATAAAGTGTCTGATTTTAGAGGATTGCACTCTCAAATTCCAAGCTTAAGCTCAAAGATGGTTGGCTTTTACTTTTAATGAAAAAGTCCTTAAAAGGCTTGTTTGTAGTGGTGGTGAAAAACAGATTGGACGAAAAGTCCTTTATTCCTGCGGAGCTGAGATCAGCACACACATGACTCTACCCATCTATCCAGAAAATGATATGTCATAGTTCTGCAACTTAATAACATTCCCCCGATTGCACCCCACTCCCCCTCAGCACCTGAGCAGGTTTCAAGCTCCTTTTATCAGACTCGGCAGTTCCCGAGCTGGGCTGAGACCCCTGGAAGTCTAATGAGCCTGCGAGGAGGGGCTGCCATATCAGGTGGAGATAAATGGAAATATTTTCAGACCAGGAATCCCAGTCAGAGTAAATGCTGCAAACGAACAAAGGAGCCTTCAGATTGACAGCTTTGAGGGTGGGAAAGAACACACTTTAAGGGTGAGATTTCATTTCTACTACTTCTGAGATTTACTTCATTTTCTGACATTTTCACACAGTCTGCAGTGACATCTGCTTGTTCCAACGGTAGCAATGGTTCCTCAAGCGATGGGTTAAATTGCACGAGTCAGAAACAGCTTTCATCCTGCTTTCAAGTAGCGGGGCTGGAGTCAGGAGAAACTGTGAGATTACAGTTGTTATCACTACTATTATCATCATCATTTTATGTTAAAAGTCGTTTCTTTCAAAGACTGTGCCCACGATACACAAGCTCAGTGGTATCTGGACTAAAATAATGCAGAAGGCGTTCATTATTTTTCCTTTACATTTAAACCTTGCATAAGCATTCACATTTCTGACAGAAAGCTTTTTTGAATTATTTGTTTTTATGCTTTTAAAAATATTCTTTATGGAGACATTGACAAGCAGAAAAGCACAGAGGAAAAATATTGTTCCTAATCCCACCACCCAGAGATGACCACAACAGTTTTTCTCTTATTTTTATCATTTCAAATTTATTAACCAAATTTAAAGAAATACATTTGAAACTCCTATATTATGCAAGTCATTTAGTATATCTGGTAAAGAGTAGGAATTTTGCAATATATTAGATAGGATACTAATTATAATACTATCAGAAGAATTTCTTAATAAGGCATTTTACCTACAAGACAGTCCCTCTGTACTGATAACAATTCTTTATTGCTTTGCAGTTTTGTGAGTTATTTTATTCTATAGAAGACAAAATGCTCATCTCTTTTTTCCTGCTATATGATAAGGCCACATAAGACTACAAGGAAAAATCCTTTTATCACTCCATTAATAACATGAAACAGCCTTCAAACAATCTCAACCCCTTGGTACCTGACAGCTATTTCTATTTCTTTTCATTCTTTTTTTCCCATAAAAGGCAACATTTTCTATGTGTGAAAAAGAGAATCCTGTACAATATATGAGAATTTCATGAACAAGATGCCACAAGTATTTTTGCAAGTAAGACTTTTGTATGTTCATAGGGAAATAAACAACATCAACAAACAAACACAAACAAAAACAAAACCCAGATTTCTCTGGGAGCTGTTGGAGGTCAAGGTCCTGTGTGATTCAGGTCTTGGTAGATTGCCTCCTCCTGGCTCCTCTGAACACATAGTTATAGTTGGCTTGGTAATCTTGCCACAAAAATGATATACATAATTTTTTCCATTTTTTGTTGTAAAATTGAAATTAGTTAGAGAATTAGCAATGAATATGATTTGTTATGGGCTCTCCTTATAACAACTCCTATGAAAAAGTTCTGAGTCTCCATGCTTTGCTATTGGTCTTTAAAGACTATGGCACATATTTGGATAATTATTCAATAACCCAGGATGACTAGTGAAAGTATGAAAATGAAAGTGTTCGTTGCTGAGCTGTGTCTGACTCTTTGAGACACTATGAACTCCAGCCCGCCAGGCTCCTCTGTCCATGGACTTCTCTAGACAGATACTGGAGTGGGTAGCTGCTTCTTTCTCCCGGGGATCCTCCCAACCCAGGGACCGAATCTGAGTCTCCTGTATTGTAGATAGATTCTTGATCACCTGAGACACCAGGGAAGCCCTTGAAAGTAACTTTAATGTGGATTCAAATATTTATCCTAAATATTCATTGTGGGCCCCTTGTCCAAATATTCATTATTGTTATCAGAGAAAACTGTTATATTACTGAATATTTATGTTACTGAAATGTTAGCTTCCAAAGGAGTCATTTAATCACATTATCATCAGATAAGCCATAGGAATGAAAAGAAGCAACTAACAATTACTATGAAATAAAAGTGAACTTGAATTGAGCATTAAGGTACTATCTGCGGTGCTAAACACTGGAAACAGTATATCACTATATATACGTGTCTATACACTCAGGTTTTTCAGTCCTGTCTGACTCTTTGCCACCCCACAGACTGTAGCCCACCAGGCTCCTCTCTCCATGGGATTCTCCAGGCAAGAACTGGAGTGGGCTGCCAAGTCCTCCTCCACGGGATCTTCCCGACCAGGGAATCAAACTCACATCTGCCTGCATCTCCTGCATTGCAGGCGGATTCTTTACCCACTGAGCCATCTGGGAAACCTCTCACTATGTATATGTGCTCTAAACCACATCACAAAATACCACATTCAGTGATGCTATCATAATCCCCATTTCACAGCTGAGGAAACTGGTGTTGAGAGTACGTAACTTCTCCTAAATTACCAAATTGCATAAGAAGCAGAATAATCATTTGAAATTCAAATGTCTAACTGCTTAAATTCACACCCGATCATCAGGAGCTATATTAAGTGATTAATATGCATTAATTCGTGTCATAGGATGTAGGCATATTACAGATTAAACTGAGAATTCAGAGAATTCATTAATTTGCACACAATTACATAAGATGAGTCTATTTTAGATCTGTGCTTTTTCCACTACAAAAGACTAACTCTAAAAGAAAGAGAAGATTTCTCACAGACACAGCTTGGTGGCCTGGCTGAAAACCAAGGAAGAAGTTTTCTTACTTGTGTTTTGCAAAGCTCTCTACACTTCCCCCACTGGTGTTTCCCCACCGAACTGTGACGTGATACCAATGCTATCAAAACATCGGTATGGAATGTAATCCATAGGTTTGAGGACAGTATCTCAGGAACCTTTTCCTCACCACAAGCATTGTGCTCAGAACCCACTGCCTAACATGCAGAGGGAAAAGAAACACATTTTTCTGACCTGGATGTAATTGTACTGCTCACTGCTACTAGATTTGTATTGACGTTCTCTAAGTGAAAATTACGCACTTTGGAGAACATTATTTTTAGAATCCTGTGTTATGAATGCTTAACTGACCTAAGCTAGATGTTCAAAGCCTTGGTGAATTAGAAATATTCCATGAAGTTAATGCAGCTCTGGGCAGCAGTAAATAATTCATGCTTTGTTTTAATAGTTTCCATTGTAGCATGAATATTCATAGTGTATGTGATGGGGAAAAATCAGAATTACTCAAGTTCCTGGGAGAAGCAGATAAGATTATTGTTAAAAAGATGAAGGAAAGCATTAATTCCCTGAATATTTAAAATAATTATATACGTTTAAATTTTTGTATGATCAACAATGCTGTATAGGTATATCTGTCATTGTCATCGACTGGTTATTTGTACTTTAATTGCTATCAACTTTAATATTTCAACATAATTAGAACTCTAAATGTTATTTTTAAAACATTTTATCTAGCTCCTTAAAATAATTTCCTGAAATAGTGTTAGGAAGATGCCATATTTGATGTTTGAAGTAGCAAAATGTAGCAAATTTATTTATATAGTTTTGCATACACACACATACAGCTATAGTGTAAAAGCCCTTATAAACAGTTATGAGTTTACTAGTCACTACAACAACTATGAATTATTGAAAAAAATAAAAACCTGGCTATCATTCGATCAGAATTTAATAATAGGAACTTTTTTATTCACAGTATGATTGAAAGAACAAATTCATAAATGATTATATTTACTAGCTGCCAGGTACTTTGTAAAACACTAAAGAGAACATATATAGGAATAACAGATACCATCTATCCCCCCAAAATTAATATTAATGGATTGCCATTTACTTAGTTGAGAAGATCACCCAGTAAACTTGAAAGATTCATGGAAATATACACACTGTAGATTTATTGCAGTAGTTCCAAGTGGCCTATTCAATATTATCCACAAAATCTATTGTTCTTTTCTCATAGTTTCAAAAGCTTACCTTTTTCTCTCCTTTGAGGCAAAAAGCACTTCAAATTTTTGCCTTTCTGTTTGCTCCCGCCTCTTCAAAATCACAGGGGAAACTATCTCATCAAAAGATTTAAATGACATGGTGACATATTGGTCTCATAACACTTTATATGAAAGAAACTCAAATGCTCTCTTTTATTTTCATTCAAAAACTCTTGCTAACTTTATTCTACTTTGATCCTTATAAAATTTATTTCAAAGCTCATCTTGTTGCTATTGTTTCTTCTGTTAGTCTTAAAACCATTTTTTAATTAAAACATTGACCCAAATGTAAGTTTCTTATTAATCATTATTTTTGGCTTGTGTGAGTTATGAAATATGCCCAAGATTCAAAAACCTCTAACTAAAATTGTAATGAATGGTTACATTTAAACTAGACGAGCCTTAAATAAAATAGAACAAAACATGGTAATGTGGTGAATTTTAGCCTCTTAAAGATATAATGAGAAGGGTATAATTTTCTTTTGTCTGATAGTAGAATTGCCAGACAGAATTAAATCATTTGAGATACTAAGATAATTCTCAATTCTCTAAAAGTGGCACAAATCACTATCAGGCAGTGCTTATGGAATGACCTTTTGTACTGAGCACCTAAATATAGTATTCATGTTAAAAAGCAGTCATCCAAAACTAATCTGAAAATCTATTTGATGACACATAAAGCATGCTTATCCTTCATGTTTCACTTTGGTTCTTGCTTGGGAATACTTATTTAAGCACCATCAGAATCAGGAAAGACTGAGAAGAAACCTAGATGTACATAGTTGGGATCCTTTTCATTTTTATGTATGACCTTCAGTGCTTCATTGTATCTGTATCTTAAAAAAATCTCCCCATATATCAACTGAATAATGTTTTCTTTGTTTTATGAATAAGTGGAAAACATATACAAAATATCATTCTAAGATTTTTTTTAACCGAAGTGTTTTATTTACTCTGTTATTGTGATATTTTATTAGCCTAGATCATCTGGGAGGTCAGTACAGGGTTTACCCCATTTCAACAATAAGGAAATCCTTCTAGATTAGATACTGGTGGTGAACTCACCTGGAAATGGAAACAGAAGTAGCAAAGTGGATTTTTTTTTAGAGAAGAGTGGCAAACTTTGAATGTGTTGAGTAGAAGACAAGGGAATGAGTGCAAAATTATAAACAAGTTTATTAGCTATTCAAGATTCAGTTCAGGTAGTAAAGAGAGTAAGCAGGTTGAGATAAACAGATTATTTGGTGGGCCTACAGAAGTACTCTTTGACTATTGTAAAAGAAATCTCTTTTAGCTACAAGTGTATACAAAGCCTCCACAATATTTTTTTGAAAAGATATATTTCACCAGTGAAAACTATTGAGAAATAAGGGGCACCATTGGGAATTCTGTATATCCTTTAACAATTTCTTGCAATTTCTTAGCATCTAGACATGTCATGTACAGTGATTCAAAAAATCCACACATCTAGGTGTCTGTCTCCCTAAATTTTCCTAAATTTTCTCCTAAAGTTTCCCAGTTTTCTCCACTGAAAGATCTGGACTTTTATTTTTTCTCAGAAAATAAATCACTTTTTATAAATGACTCAAAGCTTGCCCAAGAGGAGATGAGAAAGCCCTTATTTTTCCATCAAGGAAGCTTTGTTTCATTTCTCTTTTCACCTGGATACCTGGCCTGAGGTCTGTAAAACTGAATTTTTTTTTATTTTGTAGTTTGATGTAGTTGAAAAAAAATAACAAAAGCTTCTAATATCAGTAAACAGAACTTATATGTGAGTGTGCATATATAAACATAATATACACACAAATATTTATATATATATACATATAAATGGAAATGTGCATATATAGATGTATGCAGTAAAACTATATACTTATGTATACATAGTTTTATTCACATTTAATTAATATACTACAGGAAGATAAGAATTTTGCTTGTATGCTTTTAATGTAGTTACTCTTAATTAGAATATTTACATTAGAACTATTGAATTCAGGTGGTTTCTTTCTTTCTGCATGGCTTTCAACCTGAATCATGAAAAAAATACCTACCACAGTTTCCTTTACAATTTTCTTGTGCAACAAGTAAAATATTTAAAGATAACTTTGAATTATAAAATAATAGAATGGTATTATTATGACTCATTTTATTTTGGCTTTTAAATATTTCTCTTCCCTGGGTCTTTTCTGTGAAACAGTGTAGTTGGGGGTACACAATTTATTCTATAATTACCAACAAATCATTACTCTTTGGGAAAAAGGTCTTAGGTAAGTCCTATTTATTATTACACAACAAAGTCTTCTAAATTAAATTCCCTCCATTGATTTGTCTTCTAAGTTTAAAGTGAAGCAGTGTCATTGATATACTGCTAGGATGCAAACAACATACTGGCTAGGAATTCTAAGTTTTAAATCTCAACCCCTGGAACAGACCTGTGCACATAGATAATTTATAATAAATATTGTTATACACTTCAAATAAACTGTTAGAACAAAGAGCCACATTATATAGGTGGGGAAGTAAAAGAACCAATTTTTGCTCAAATTTCCGAATTTCTTAATTTTCTCTTTGGCATGTTGTATGTGAATTGGGAAGTGTGTGTGTGCACGCATGCACGTGTGTGTATGTGTGTGCATGTGTGTGCACATGCACACAGGTATATATGGTTGTATTGAGTGTTTTCTAATTTCTGCTTGGCAGGGAAAGCATGCTGACATTTGCTATGGTCTCTTCTTTCATAATCTTCCTTCACAATATTCAGTATTACTACCTCTTGCCCTAGACTCTCCTTTACCTCCATGGATTCTCCCTTCTGGGCTATCAAAATGGCTTCCTATATACTCTTTCTGCCTTTAGAATCTACTTCGCTGTATCAAACATCTTTCTAAAAAAAATTTTTTTTTACCTTATTAAAAAGTTTTTTGTTCTCCAATGACCACAGTATTAAATCTAAAATGCATATCATATAGAAACTTTGCTTTCCAGATTATCCTGTGTTCTAAACCCAGGATCTGACACAGATAACTCATTACAGGTTCTGAATGTTACGCATGTTCCAGGCTTTCTTGATTCAACCACAAGGAGGTCTACCAGGGACCCTTTGAAACCTCAGCTTTAATTCCAGCTCATCTGTGAGGTCTTCTATGACTCCTTCTGACACTCTCAAATACTTTTTTTTTTTTTTTTTTTTACTATGTGGAACTTTGTTGGCAACGTGATAGTTCTGCTTTTTTTTTTAACCATTTTATTTATTTTTATTAGTTGGAAGCTAATTACTTTACAATATTGTAGTGGTTGACTCTACCAGAAAATTACTAGAGCTAATCAGTGAATATAGTAAAGTTGCAGGATATAAAATTAACACACAGAAATCCCTTGCATTCCTATACACTAACAATGAGAAAACAGAAAGAGAAATTAAGGAAACAATACCATTCACCACTGCAACAAAAAGAATAAAATACTTAGGAGTATATCTACCTAAAGAAACAAAGCAATCTTGAGAAAGAAGAATGGAACTGGAGGAATCAACCTGCCTGACTTCAGACTCTACTACAAAGCCACGGTCATCAAGACAGAATGGTACTGGCACAAAGACAGAAATATAGATCAATGGAACAGAACAGAAAGCCCAGAGATAAATCCACGAACCTATGGACACCTTATCTTTGACAAAGGAGGCAAGAATATACAATGGAAAAAAGATAACCTCTTTAACAAGTGGTGCTGGGAAAACTGGTCAACCACTTGTTAAAGAATAAAACTAGAACACTTTCTAACACCTGACACTCTCAAATACTTTTAAACATTTTTTGCTAGCTCATGTCACAATGCCCTGCATTGTTCCTTCATGCACCATACTATGTGATGAGGCATTGGTGTGACTTTATGGTCTATTACCAAATTTCATAACTTATAGATGTTATGTATTTGTGAATTGAATGAAATATATGTCATGATATATATTATTACATATAAAATATACATTGGCAAATTGTGTGTCTGTATATTACTTTTAACACATCTAGTTTATTTATATAAAATAATAAACATATTTTATGAAGCCATCATAAATTATTTATAGCAGTGACAGTTTCTTAAATTGTTTCACTTCAGACACAAAGAGAAGACTAAGAGAAGTCACTGCTCCTTATTTGATCAGGCAGATTCCATTATTCCAGACCCCTTGCCTTCAAAATTTCACATGCTGAGGATTGTTTTAACTTACCAAACTAATATTTCCAGCACATCCTCTGAGACTATTTTTAAGACCTAGGTATTACTGTCTTGGTAGTAATAGGGAAGACAATCTATGATTTTAATTTTCCACTTCAAGTAATAGGCAGGGAAAGTGTTCATGGGTCTATTGTGAAACAAGGTAAACAAGTAGAATAGCAGAGATATTTGTTGTGAGATATTTGTTTTGATAAGCCTGTAGGTTTTTAAATGCCTACAAAGACATAGTGCACATGTACATACATATTTATACGTACACATTCTAATACACACATTCACTTCATGTGCACTGGAGAATTACATAGCTCATCTGAATGCAAGTTTCAGTTAAGTGGATTTGGGGGGTAGATTAAATATTCAGCCCTATTTTCCTTTCATGTAGAGATAGTAAATGCAACTCTGGTTACTATTTCAACCTGCTACTTCCCAACCCTGAATCAGTTCAGTTCAGTCCAGTTCAGTCACTCAGTCGTGTCCAACTCCTTATGACCCCATGGACTGCAGCATTGACCATCATCAATTCCCGGGGTTTACCTTAACTCATGTCCGTTGAGTCAGTGATGCCACCCAACCATCTCATCCTCTGTCATCCCCTTCTCCTCCTGCCCTTAATCTTTCCCAGCATCAGGGTCTTTTCAAATGAGTCAGCTGTTCGCATCAGGTGGCCAAAGTATTGGAGCTTCAGCATCAACATCAGTCCTTCCAATAAACACTCAGAACTGATCTCCTTTAGGATGGATTAGTTGAATCTCCCTGCCATCCAAGGGACTCTCAAGAGTCTTCTCCAACACCACAGTTCAAAACCATCAATTCTTTGGCACTCAGCTTTCTTTGTAGTCCAACACTCACATCCATACATGACTACTGGAAAAACCATAGCCTTGACTAGACATACCTTTATTGGTAAAGTAATGTCTCTGCTTTTTAATGTGCTATCCAGGTTGGTCATAACTTTCTTTCAAGGAGTAAGCGTCTTTTAATTTCAAGGCTGCAGTCACCATCTGCAGTGATTTTGGAGCCCAAAGATGTAAAGTCAGCCACTGTATCCACTGTTTCCCCATCTATTTGTCATGAAGTGATGTGGCTGAATGCCATAATCTTAGTTTTCTGAATGTTGAGCTTTAAGCCAGCTTTTTCACTCTCCTCTTTCACTTTCATCAAGAGGCCCTTTAGTTCATCTTCACTTTCTTCCATAAGGGTGATGTCATCTGCATATCTGAGGTTATTGATATTTCTCCAAGCAATCTTGATTCCAGCTTGTGCTTCCTCCAGACCAGCGTTTCTCATGATGTACCCTGCATATAAGTTAAATAAGCACAGTGACAATATACAACCTTGATGTACTCCTTTTCCTATTTGGAACCAGTCTGTTGTTCCATGACCAGTTCTAACTGTTGCTTCCTGACCTGCATACTGGTTTCTCAAGAGGCAGGTCAGGTAGTCTGGTATTCCCATCTCTTCCAGAATGTTCCACAGTTTATTGTGATCCACACAGTCAAAGGCTTTGGCATAGTCAATAGAGAGGAAATAGGTGTCTTTCTGGAACTCGCTTGCTTTTTTGATGATCCAGCGGATGTTGGCAGTTTGATCTCTGGTTCCTCTGCTTTTTCTAAAACCAGCTTCAACATCTGGAAATTCATGTATTGCAGTAAAAATTAAGTATTCCAGGCCAGAATACTAGGGTGAGTAGCCGTTCCCTTCTCCAGGGGATCGTCCCAATTCAGAGATTGAACCCAGGTCTCCCGCATTGCAGGTAGATTCTTTGCCAGCTGAGCCACCAGAGAAGCCCTCTGAATCAGAGAAATTATCTAATGCCACAGTGGTTCATGGGTTCCTAGTCTCCACAGATTAAAAGGGAGCATACGCAGAGCACGGCCTGAAACAAAGTGAGGCAGAATCACTACTTTTTAATAGCTATGTCTCTGTACTCCTGCACATGCACTTTTAAAGGGTTAATTCTGAACATTGATTTATTGCACTGCCCATTCCTTGGAAAGCTCCAGATGCTGAAGCATCTTTATATTCTCCCTTATGGGCACAGGCAGTCTGTGTGGCTAAAGAGGACAAAAGAGCTTTAGGCAAGACCAAAGCCTGATTAATTCACCTTTGAAGAAATTTTTGACAACTTCTCCAAAATTGCTACTTCATAGACCATGTTCATTTTAAATGAACTGCTTGACATTTTACCAAATGACAGTTTCCTGAAGACTTATTCACTATGGATAGAAATTTACTTTTCTGTCTGTCACCACAGTGATATTTATTTATGGAAAGTGGATGAAGTTTCTCAATTTCAATGAGTAAATTCTCAGTGGTAAACCTTGTACTGTGTGTTTAAAGCCCTTGAAAGTTTTGTTTAGAGTTAGTTGTTAACATGCTTGATAAACTGTATTAATTTCATGCAACTGTACTTCAAAGATTATTATAAAAATTCATATGAATTCTCTAATGTAATTAATTTATTAGTATGTTATGGATTATGTGTGGATTACCCATAACCATGTATGGGTGGCACATTAAATATATATTTATCTGGACATCTACATTTAATGTTATACTTTTCAATTGCTATATATAGATATGTATGTATATACTATATTACTATGTAAATAATCAATTATTATATAAATAATCAACAGGTCAGGACCCTGAGCAGACAGGCAGGTGGTCTTAATAGCAGAGATAAATAGACAGATGGGTGTTAAACATTTGCTAGCTCACCACTGCACTAAATGTGTCCTTTGAGATTTTCCAAGTTGAGAATCTCTCTGTTTTATGCTTTATAATATTTTGTCCTATTTTGGTACATATTATTTTAAATAAAACATCTGAAACCACATACTCCTCCAAAATTCTTAATTATCAGTGATAGTTCTGTTTTTTAGAAGAGTCCAAGCCAACAGCAACTAATAGGAATTTACTGTTCGCCAGACACATCCAAGGCCCCGTGGACACAGCACTGTGTTCCCTCTCACAAAGGTCTGACAGCTAAGTAAGCAACTCCAGTTTACCTCAGATTTCCAATAAATTTACCAGGTACATATTTGGGGGTGAGGGTCAGATCTCTAAACTCAAAGAGCTCTAAGGGAGAATCACTACATCCAAATCTTAACAATAATGCGTAAATCTGATGTCTCTCTTTTGAGAAGGTTTGTGTGCTGACAGCTGGGATTCTGACTGAAGCCTGAAACATTATTTGATGGATAAAAGTCAGTATTTGTTTGTTAATTAACAATAGAAAGTCTTACTTTATAACAACAAATACAATTTAGAAACATGCTAACAGATTTTCCTGGGAGGCTCAATTTTAAGTTCAATAGAATAGCTTAGCTTCACTTGAACTCCCGCAAAGAAACACTGAAATCCTAATACCAGTTACATTTTTCAAGCAAGGTATATGATTCAGGGCATAATAATATAATTTATAACTAATTTGTTTTCTAAAAGTATGCTTTAATATTATCTTTAATACTTAAAAGCTATGTTATTGTTTTAGAACAAATTAGGATTGAAAACAAAAATGCAAACAATTTATTATAATATCTACACACCTCTCTCATAATTGAAGTCTAATATTTTACTGTATTTATAAATGCATTTTAATTTTGTCTTTATAGAGAAAGACAATAGATCTGTCCTTGACACAGTGACAGAATAACCCTGAATGAAAGATTAAAGGATTAAGATCATCAGTTTAAAACAAGATTGTTCCTCATTACCAGACACCTGGGAGAATTGATCTGGGCATATAAACCATTTATCTATCTTTCTATTCATCTGCATCTATTTTTAAAATTGTAAAGTGTGGCAACTCAATAAACTTGGGGCAAATTGAATTCATTACCGAGAAGCACCAAATGCATTTGACAGCCTGATCTTGTTGTTTTCTTGAAACTAAAACAAACGGAGACACATCCTCAGAGTTTCACGAGTGCAATAATGATGTAAAGTGAAGAGGAAAAAAGTCAGTATTTCCATCACAGACAGAATATATGCATATGCATCATCTTATCTTATTTGGGGGAGACAGTTATTATAAAAGTGAACGTTCAAAATATGCTTATTAGCACATGTCCCAAATGTAAAACAATCAGTGGAGGGAGAGAAAACATTTAATTCATTCAAGCTACCTTTGTGAGGTTAAAGAGAAAATTGATTGTGGCTTATTAGTCCCTTCCAATAAACACTCAAGAGTTCAGCTAACTGAAAGCAATTGATACTTGTGAAATCAATGGTGCATGAAAATACCCTAATGGGTATTGTTGGAACTTTTAATTCTCATTATGCAGTTTATCCTTTCAAGAATTATTTGATGGAATTCTTGTTGATGAGTATCTCTAAATCTCTGCTGCTTAAAGAATTGGTTTATTGAAGGACTTTGCCCAATTTCAGGTCAATTTACAGGGACCTGCATTAGGATTCATGAAAATACTTAAGGATAAAAAATCAAAAGAAAATTTTACATAACCTACATAATGTTTATACACCTTTCACTCCTTTCTAACTTCCCTTGTGGTTCAGATGGTAAAGCGTCTGCCTACAATGCGAGAAAGCTGGGTTTGATCCCTGGGTCAGGAAGATCCTCTGGAGAAGGAAATGGCAAACCACTCCAGTACTCTTGCCTGGAAAGTCCCATGGACGGAGGAGCCCGGTAGGCTACAGTCATCTTAACTGTATTTAGTTGTACATTTTTTGTTTGCACATTCACTCCTGGTCCTTGAAAATGAATTAACCTTTATAATTTATATACAATACCCAAACCTGGCTGTGTATGGTCACCCTGCTTATTTAACTTATATGCAGAGTACATCATGAAAGACGCTGGGCTGGAAGAAGCACAAGCTGGAATCAAGATTGCTGGGAGAAATATCAATAACCTCAGATATGCAGATGATATCACCCTTATGGCAGAAAGTGAAGAGGAACTAAAGAGCCTCTTGATGAAAGTGAAAGAGGAGAGTGAAAAAGTTGGCTTAAAGCTTAACATTCAGAAAACTAAGATCATGGCATCTGGTCCCATCACCTCATGAGAAATAGATGGGGAGACAGTGGAAATAGTGGCTGACTTTATTTTTGGGGGCTCCAAAATCACTGCAGATGGTGACTGCAGCCAAGAAATTAAAAGACGCTTATTCCTTGGAAGGAAAGTTATGACCAACCTGGACAACATATTAAAAAGCAGAGACATTACTTTGCCAACAAAGGTCCGTCTAGTCAAGCCTATGGTTTTTCCAGTGGCCATGTATGGATGTGAGAGTTGGACTGTGGAGAAAGCTGAGCACTGAAAAATTGATGCTTTTGAACTATGGTGTTGGAGAATACTCTTGAGAGTCCCTTGGACTGCAAGGAGATCCAACCAGTCCATCCTAAAGATCAGTCCTGGGTGTTCATTGGAAGGACTGATGCTGAAGCTGAAACTCCAGTACTTTGGCCATCTCATGCGAAGAGTTGACTCATTGGAAAAGACTCTGATGCTGGGAGGGATTGGGGGCAGGAGGAGAAGGGGACGGCAGAGGATGAGATGGCTGGATGGCATCACCAACTCGATGGACATGGGGTCTGAGTAAACTCTGGGAGTTGGTGATGGACAGGGAGGCCTGGCGTGCTGCGATTCATGGGGTCGCAAAGAATCAGACACGACTGAGTGACTGAACTGAACTGAACTGAACTGAAACCTGGTCTTTCTGTTTTAAAACAACTGTAATTTTAGCAAAGGATTCTGTGGAGGAAAAAGAAAACAGCTTCAGTGTAGAAACAGGTAAGACAATAAATTACAGGACCAGCCAACTGTTTGCTCTAATTAGAGTGCAGAAGCAAAAGAGACGATCAAAAGTCATTACATCAAAATTATCCCTCTTCTCCTTCTCCTCTTTCCTTTTTTTTTTTTAAATTCTTCTCTCTCTCTCTCTCTCTCTCTCTCTTTATTTTTTTTCTTTCTCCTTTCCCCAGGCTAGCAAAAAGAATTATCTTTTCACCTTATTCCACTTCCAGCAACCTCAAGTCTTAGAGATGAGCAGTTAGTGCAAGTGTGGTCTGGTTCTTCTCTCCTTAGATTAATGACACAATGTATTTGAACGCTATTTTGCAATTATGTTAAAGGATTTACTTCCCTTGCCATCTTTCTGACAAACACACACACACACATATTCTGAAAAATATTTGTACCACATTGGTTTGCTTAAGACAATTTTTTACGCTAATTAACTATTTCTGAACATAATTCTGCAAAGTAGAAAGTTCTTACCTTTTAGGAAAACATTTGGGAGGAGAGGAGGTAGAATAAAAATATATTATTTTTTAACCTTTTAGTATCCTAGCATTCAAAAAAGTACTGATGAGACATAGGAGTAACATTAAATATGTTGAAATCTATCTTTCAAAAGTGTCTTAATATAATGATGACAGTGTGATACTGGCTAAAGAATACACAAATAGATTAATGAAAAGAATAGAGAGCCCAGAAATAGACCTACATAAATATAGTCAACTGACGTTTGACAGAGATGTGAAGGCAATATACATAATGCAACAAAGGTAATACCTTTGACAAATGCTGGTGGAAAACAGGACAGTCACAAGCAAAGAATGAATCTAAATACAAATCTTATACCTTTCACATAAATTCATTCAAAATGGATTATAGATCTAAATGTAAAATGTAAAACTGCAAAAATCCTAGAAGATGACATGGGAGAAAGCCTAGATGACCTTGGATATAACAATGACTTTTTAGATACAATACCTAAGTCAGGATCCATGAAATAAATAATTGATAAGTTGGGCTTCATTAAAATTTAAAACTGCTACTCTCTGAAAGATGCTGTCAATGGAAGGAGAAGACAAACTACAGACTGGGAGAGAAAATATTTTCAAAAGATACATCTGATAAAGCACTGACAACTTAAATATATAAAGAACTTTCATAACTCAACAATAAGGAAACAAACAACCTGGCTAAAAAATGGGCCAAAGACCTTAATAGACACATCACCAAAGAAGAAAAATAGAGGCAAATAAACATATGAAAATATGCTGCATATCTTATACTATTAAAGAAATGCAAATAAAAATGAGATACAACTATATAATTATTGCCTCTGTTGTGTAGTGTTGAGTAATATCTGACTCTTTGTGACCCAATGGACTGTAGCTGACCAGGCTCCTCTGTCCATGGAATTTCCCAGGCAAGAATACTGGAGTGGGTTGCCATTTCCTTCTCCAGAAGATCTTCCCAATCCAAGGATCGAACCTGCATCTCCTGCATTAGCAGGCAATTCTTTACTACTGAGCTACTAGGGAAGCTCTATACCACCAAGACTAAACCATAATGCAAAGTATGAACTTCAGGAAATTATGGTGTGTCAACGTAGGTTACCAATTATATTAATTAATAACAACTATAACAAATGCACTACTCTATATACACTACTATAGGGGGTATTGACAATAGAGGAGGCTCTGTATGTGTTTGAGCAGGGACTATGAGAAATCTCTGCGTTTTCCTCTCAAATTTTCTGCAAATCTTAACCTGATCTAAAAAATAAATCTAAATTTTAAAAAATGCTTCGTTGAAAGCAATTATGTAACATGTATGACATGAATAGGAAAATGTAAAATTTGGCTAGTCAACTCTTTCTCAAGAGTTTCAATCTAGTTTTATTATACCCAACATCTCAATAGTGTTTACACCATGCAAAAAAGTCTTGAAATATTATGAAAGAGTAAAATCCCAACATTTTTGTTGCTGTTGTTTAGTCACTCAGTTGTGTCCAAGACTGCAACCCCATGGACTGCAGCACGCCAGGTTTCCCTGTCCTTCACCATCTCCTGGAGTTTGCTCAAACTCAGTGTCCATTGAGTCGGTGATGCCATCCAACCATCTCATCCTCTGTCATACCCTTCTCTTGCCTTCAACCTTTCCCAGCATGAGGTTCTTTTCTAATGAATCGGTTCTTCACATCAGGTGGCCAAAGTGTTGGAGCTTTACCATAAGTCCTTCCAATGAATACTCAATATTGATTTCCCTTAGGACTGATTGGTTTGATCTCCTTGCTGTCCAAGGGACTCTCAAGAGTCTTCTCCAGCACCACAGTCAAAGGCGTCTACATGATTTTACTCTGACCTAGTTTATTAAGTCAGAGTAAAATCATATAGTCCAGATGGCAAATAATTGTAAAGCTGTTTCTAGGTTAATTCTGAAAACCTGGGAAACATAAGGAATTTGCAGAAGCCACAGTCACCCATTTGCTTTCTAGGTTTAACTTAACAATGGGGAATATAATCCCCGGTTGGCTGGTACAATGGTTATAGTGACCGATTATTTCAAGGAAAAAAGAGTCCAGAAGAGAAATATATGAAAGATAGTAATTGACTGAAATCACTTTCACTTCATCTTCTATTTGGTTCTCTCTTGCTTTCTCTGCTATCTCCACACTGGCCTCCTTTCTACCTTTTGAGCCCATTAGGACCTTTCCTGCTTAAGGACCTTTGTATTTGCTTTGCTTTTTAAGAGACATCTCAAAAAAATAATAATAACGTACAATTCACTCTTACACTTCCTTTAGGTGTTTCTCAGGTATCACCTCAGCCAATCTATTTCAAATATAGCAAACATAATTCTTGCAGTTCCTTTTCTTTTTCTTCTGCCTTAACTTTCCAACTATCTACATGCTACATATTATATTTGCTCTATATTGGTGGCTGAGATGCTAAAGAATCTGCCTGCTGTGCAAGAGACTCAGGTTCGATCCATGGGTTGAGAAGATCTGGAGAAGAGAATGGCAACCTACTCAGGTATTCTTGCCTGGAGAATTCCATGGGCAGAGGAACTTGGCAGGCTACAGTCCATGAGGTTGCAGAGATTCAGACATGACTGAATGGTTAATACTTTCAATTTTTCACTTTCATATATTATATAAGATATTATATAAGATATATATTATATATTATAATATATTATTATATAAAATGTTATATTATATAAGATGTTATAAAACATCTTATTATATATTATATTATTACATATTGAATCATTATATATTAATATATATACAAGATGCTATATTATATAACATATAATATAAGATTTTATAATATATTATATAAGATGTCATTAAAAAAATGAACTTGTTGTCCAATGCAGTATTCTTTTTATTATCTGTCTTCCTCCACTGGAGTGTAAGCTCCATTAGAACAGGGATTTTTCTCTCTTATTCCCTGAGTTATCCTAATCATCATGAATAGTACCTGAAACTTCTTAGGTTTTTGTAAATATTGAATGGTTAAATGAATGTTATAACCTCTATAAACATGTGGAGGAGAAATTAAATAGGTCATTCTTTTCTGAAAGTTTGATGTTGTGTTTAATGAACTGACTCTCTTTGGTGCAAAAGTGAAAAATAATATTCTGATTTATACCTTCATTTTTGCTCTCTTTATTTGTACTAAAAGTGTAGATTAAAAAATAGAAAATTGCAACTATAACTAGCTTAGAAGTGCCAATAAAAATATCAAAAAATCCAACTTTTTAAAATGATTTTCAATATCTATGTCATATACAGTGTCTCAAATATTACTAAAAACTTAAACATGCATACTTTTTATATGTTCAAGTTGATAAATGTCTTTAAGAGCACTAAAAGAGTGCTGTACTTATATTTTTGCATTAAAATAAAACTTTTACAATATATGCACCCAATGTTAATAGCAGCACTGTTTACAATAGCCAAGACATAGAAGCAACCTAAATGTTCAAGGACAGTTGAATGGGTAAAGAAGATGTGATATATACACACAATAGAATACTACTCAGCCACAAGAAAGAATGAAATAATGCCATTTGTAGCAACATGGATGGGCCTAGAGATGATCATACAATGAGAAACAAATCAGACAGAGAAAGGCATTCTATGATATTACTCACATGTGGAATCTAAAGCATGACAACTAATGAACTTATATACAAAACAGAAACACACAGACATAGGAAACATACTTATGGTTACCAAAGAGGAAAGGCGATGGCAAGACAAATTAGGAGTTTGCGATTATCAGATACAAATTGCTTTATAAAAAATAAGTAACAAAGTACTTATTAGCAAGTAACAAAGTACTATATAGCAAGGCCTTTAACAGGTCACTATATATAGCACAAGGCACTAGATTTAATATCCCATCATAAGCTATAATGGAAAAGAATGTGAAATTATATATATATATATATGTAACTGAATAACTTTGCTGTATACTGGAAAATAACACAATATAGTAAACCAACTATACTTCAATTAAAAATAAACTTTTTATATATTTAAGTTGATAAATACACTTTTACAGGACTAAACCTGGAGACAGTACATTGTTTTCTAGTTATGAATCTAACACATGTGAATTAATTATCCTCTGAAAAGTCAGTTAACATCTCTGGATGTCAATTAGCTCATTTGAAAGAGAGAGAGAAAAGCTGAGGATTAAGTTGTAATATCTTTCAGTCTCAGATACTTTGAGTCTATGATGAGCTGTGAATGACTGTATTTCATATGGGAAAAAAAATCCAATTTGAAGCATCACAAACTATACCATATTTTAAACAAATACATACTAATAGGCAAAATAAAGTATGTTATTTTTGTTGCTGTTGTTTCCTGTTTTGATTTGATTTATATGCACCATTGTGAACAGAACCTTTAGGTAATTGGTTTTATTTTGCAAAGACTTTCCAGAGTAGAAATTATCCAATCATTATGGAGTAGGAATGTGTAATCAGATATTGCCCATTGTATTCAAAATAGCATTGCTTTTTCAATTTTATCTTAATGTATTTACCTTCCCCCAAAATGCTCCTAAACCAATCAAGGGGACAAGAAGTCATAACATACCTGTGAGGGAAAAATAAACAAAGGCTGAGACTGAAAGCCAGAAATACTGCTAGCAAGCTATAGAAATATAAAAGCATCATTATGGCCTATGTTCGATTAACAGATCCAGATGTCAGAAGAATGCATGAGTCAATAAGACAGACTGTATTTTCTACTTTCAGTGTCCCAAACTGTCACTTTGGATTCTTTATCTGGATATATTTTTGGCTAATTAATAGTTCTCAAACTCTTCTATAACAAATTTCTTCATCTATTTGCATGGGCAGGTTGATAAATAACTGAGTTAAAAGTGACAGGTTCTGAATCCTTATCAGCTGTTGAACTCAGTCTGAAGTTTTATAAAGAATAAAAATAGAGGCGTGCAAATAAATTAACTCAATCTGCAATTTTAAAATAGATATAAAAATACTTTCCTATTAAACCCACAGCAAAGATCCTAATTAGCACCAGCAGAAACATCATACCCCACACCTTGAAGCAGAATGAAGAAACAAATTAATGTCCTATCAAGGATGTGCAGCAATGTTACAGTGATGGCCCATTTATGTCACAAAACAAACTCATTCCCCACGAATGTGTCAATGGTATCGATGGTAGTTCTTAAACCTTCCAGGGCATCAGAGTCACTCAGAGCTTATTAAACAGAGCATTGGGCACACTCAAGTTTTCTGATCCAGTAAGTCTGGAAGAGGACCCCAGAGTTACCTTCCTAGCAAGTTCTTAGGTAATATTGATATTGCTGGTCCAGGAACTACCCTTTAGTTATAGACAATTTGAGTTGTACAATCACAGTTTTCAAAATATCTTAAAAGCATTTAATCTGTTTCTCTAATTTAAATTTTAATAATCTCTGATAGTGAATTGATTATTAAATGAATAATGAAATATGAGCAAGTACCATGTGGTAGCCATGGAACTGGATGCTAGTGATACATTGGTTAATTATCTCTTGTTGCAGCCAGGCGTCCAGGGAAACAAACTCACTCAGAAGGACAATGTAGATAGTGGAATGCAGTTTCTTACACCGGGGAGCCCAAGGCAGAATCACCTCTTAGCCAAGGATCCCAACCAGTTTTTATGAAAACTTTATATACCCTAAGTGTATGTGCCCAAATTCACTCCCCAAATTCCCTGAAACTAGTCTGAACAAAGGAAAAGAAAGATACAATCAAAGTTAACCCATGATTCATATGCCTTAAGCCTAGATAGTTAACAATGGACAATTATCAATAGGCCTGTGGTCATACCCCAATAAGCATAATAGAATGCATGATTCTATTCAGTTACACAGGTAATTAGGGTATTCTTTTAGGCTACAGAGAGTCTAGGTCTGAGCCCTGGGGCTCTTCCCTCTGGGGGCGTGGTTTTCCAGTTGGTATGTCGTTTCCATGGATACTGGGGTATAACTCAGTCCACAGTCCAGCCCTAGATGGAGTCCTACTTTCAAGATAGAGCCGATCTGTCTGTTTCCTCCTTCACTCTCTTAAGGAGTTCATGGTCCTGAGTGGGAAAGACACGTGCCATGATAATTATTATGCAATGCTTTCAGAGAAAATACACAGAGGATTTAGATTCTGAAGATCTACTGAAAACTAAATAATAGCAGAGCAAAATGATCAAGACTGAATTTTAAATTCTGTTACTCTGTTCTGAGAGGAAGCAGGGGAGTGAGTTAGAAAATGAATGCAAAAACCCAAGTCAGAGACAGCGATGGTACTTAAAACCCTTCAATGTTTCCGTATTGCTTTCAGCATAAAATATAAGTGCCTAAAAATGGTGAAAGGTAGTTCTGAATGACTGGGTATCTGCTTATTTGTACAGTCTTGTCTCTTTGGTTTTTGCTAGCTCCACCCCACCTAATCATAGCACAGTATTAAAAAGTTAATCCTGTGGAATCTCATTGTCTCTCTCAGACTTGAAATAGTTTCTCTCACCGCTCAACTTTCACAAATCTGTGTTTACACCAGGACAACTCTTCGCCACCCTTCTCACTGTAGTTAATCACTGATTTTTTATCTCCGTGTATATGTCTCTTTTTATGGACCTATTCCTTCCTCTAACCCTCCTCTCTCACCGCACCATTTTCTCCCAGTCTGTGCAGAAGCTCATTCTCATCTTTGCTCATTTCTCCCTATATTTGACTAGATAAGTGGCCTCTTGAGGGCTGACACCAAGATCTTCATCAGTGTTATTTCTCAGAAAGATCAGTCACAATAAATACACAATAAACATGTATAGTTTTAGTGAAGAAGCTATGAAGAAAACAAGAAATAGAGATGTAAGAGAAAAATCAAGTGACTGTAATGCCAAGGTAGATAATATTTGGAAGGAATAAACAGCAAGTCCACAAAAATATGGATTTAAAAATTAGCCAGTGGTTTTAACTAGGAACACTGTTGGTAACTTGTGGTGATATCAGCAGAGTAATAAAGACAAAGTTGATACTAGGAATTGGAGACTCCTATGCATGTTTATACAATATTTAATTGAATCTTTACAATCACTGTATGAGACCATTAGCACCATTTTACAGAGGAAGTAACTAAAGCTGAGAAATATTAAATGGCCAACGGTCACAAAGCTAGGAAATGATAAGATTTGTACCTGAAATATCAGACTCTAAGAGGCAAGCTTCAATCTATTTTGTGCAATCTCTCCTCATATTACATAACTGACTAACTAAATAAGTGAAAGAAAGAACAAATACTCACAGTGAGCTGCTATGCAGCATGCCTTCTGATATGTACTGGTTCCTACCTTCAGATTCCTACTCCTTTTCAAGTGCATCGGTTTGAGCTTATCCTATAAAACATCATTTACATTTTTGAAACATATCTCCACTTTATTCAACTTAATTTTATTATAATTCTTTCAGTTGTTGCTGTCAAAACATCTATTGCATTCTACCTGTCCACAATATGACCTCACCTGCAAATTTAATGAGTATGCTTGCTTTTCTTTATCTGAATCACAATTGATTATCTTAAGCAAAGATGCAAATGGACTTATGTTTGATGCCTGAATCCATTCTTATTTGTGGACAAGGAGGTTACTGTAGTTTGGATCAATTCAATATGCCTATTAAGACGACTATGGTTTATATTACTAAGCTATTTGATCTCAGATTTGGAATAAAGTGTGATGTATGTTATACAACTTCTGCAATGTTATCACGTTCTAGAGTCACAACCTAACATCAGTTTAAATGGACCCTCACTTTTTAGAACAAATAGCTATTGTGGGTGTTAGAATTAGAAGGATGCTCTTTTTCTCTTTTTTCTTTTATATGGCAAACCAAATAAGCAAATAAGAAGTCTACACTTACAAGCTTTTCTAAATCCATCTGTTGAAATGGTTTTAGAAAACCCTATTCGCATGTGGTCATGGGATGTTTTCAGGAAGAAGTTGGGGACAAACGTGAAAACAAGCATGAGGGCTTTTTTGTGCTATAATCTTTCAGCTAGAAGTCCAAGGATAATAGAAAAGGGAGACTGAGTTTAAAAATAATCTTGATAAGTGATTTTTTTAATTGGTAGGCAGGGATAGATGCGAATAAAATGAAAAATCACTTGAAAAACTACTTTTGGTAGAGACTGGGACAAATATAACCAGTGACCAGAACACAACAGATACCAATAATATTAAGGCCCTGAAAGCAGAGGATGTAGCCCATGGAGCCCTGAAAAATGAAACATTCACTCTAATCCCCTTCATAAAAGCAGATTTTCTACAAAGAGGAGGTTTCAGTCTTGGGAGCATGAAATTTATATATAAAAAAGGGTGTTATTTCTCCTTATTTCTTCCTCCACATCCTCCCCCACTATATCCTGTAGATAGATAAGATCTCTGAGTCTAGTGAGAAGACAGACAGTATTTGGCAAGATATAGGAAAGGAAAGTGATAAAGTGTACTAACATCTCTACTTTATGTTAAAAAACAAAACAAAACAAAAACTGCAAAGCAAGCTTCCATCATGCGCACCATGTTATGAGTAGTTGAGACTTCACCTAAAGTAATAAATAAGGCTGATAAGAGAGAATTACTAAAAATAGTACACTCCAATATCTATTCTCAACAATCCTTTGTAAACAATTTCCCTCCTTTGTAAACAATTTCCCTCGGCTCTCAATAAGCTACACTCACTAATAAGATTGTATGACTTGGTGCTCCTCAAAAAAAAAATTGAGGGTAACTTCATTTGCATAATCCTTTACTTCTTATATGTTTAATAATACTCCTTTCAGATCTGTCTCTGCTCTTCAAAGACTTCTGTAGTCACAAAAACTTAGTATCTTTTTCTCAAAATTAATGTCACACATGGCCAGAACCAGTCCTGGGGCAAATAGTATGCAAATAGAATCCAGTGTCACTAGTTACCTTTCAATGTACATACCCTGCATTCCACTGAGAAATCCTGAACTCCAACTTCATTAGTTGGCTAATAATATAGAATAAAAGTTGCTATTGTTGTTCAGTTGCTAAGTCGTGTCTGACGCTGTGATTCTATGGACTGCAGCATATCAGGCTTCCCTTTCCCTCACTACTTTCCAGTTTGTTCAGATTCAAGCCCATTGAGTCCATGATATTAGCAAATCATCTCATCCTCTGCCTCCCTTTTCTCCTTTTGCCTTCAGTCTTTCCCAGAAACAAGGTCTTTTCCAACGAGGCAGTTCTTCGCATCAGTTGGACAGAGTATTGGAGCCTCAGTTTCAGCATCAATCCTTCCAATAAATATTCAGGGTTGATTTCCTTTAGGACTGACTGGTTTGATCTTGTTATAGTCCAAGAGACTCTTAAGTATCTTCTCTGGCACCACAATTCAAAGGCATCAATTCTTCAGTGCTCAACCTTCTTTATGGTTCAGCTCTCACATCCATACATGACTACTAGAAAAACCATAGCTTTGACTATACAGAATTTTGCTGGCAAAGTTATATCTCTGCTTTTTAATACTGTGTAGGTTTATCAGAGCTTTTCTTCCAAGGAGCAAATGTCTTTTAATTTCATGGCTGTAGTCACTGTTCGCAGTGATTTTGGAGCCCAAGAAAACAACATCTGTCACCGCTTCCACTTTACGGATCACAGCCTTGTCATGGTGAAGGGTCTTGTGTAACCCAGTGAAGCAGTGAGCCAAGCCATGCAGGGCCACTCAAGACAGATGGAGAGTTCTGAGAAAACGTGGTCCGCTGGAGGAGGGAATGGCAAACCACTCCAGTTTTCTCGCTGCGAGAACTCCATAACAGTTTGAAAAGAATAAAGGACTAACAAATTATTATTGATTTACTTTTCATGTGATTTAAGAAATGTTTCCTTTGCTGAATTTCTTTCTCCTGGTCCTAAGGTCAGGTAAGGCTTCACAAAAGACTGAATGTTTGTGTCTCTCCCCACCCGCTATATTCATATAGTGAAGCCTACTCTTCCATGTGATGGCATTTAGAGATGGGGCCTTTGGGAAGTGAGTGATCATGAGGGTGGAGTCCTCATTAATAGGATTGGTGCCCTTATAAAGGAGACCTCCTAGAGCTCCCCTACCCTTCTGCCATGTGAGGACACAGTCCGTGAATAAGGAAATAGACCATCACCAGACACTGAATCTGCTGTTACCTTGATCATAGACTTCCCAGCCTTCAAAGACTGGAACAAATACATTTCTGTTTTCATAAGTCACCCAATATATGGTATTCTGGTATAGCAGACTGAATGGACTAAGATAGATTCTAAGGAATAATTTCTTAATTATTTCTTAATAATTCCAGAATAATTTCTTATATATTTATTTATTTACTTATTTTTCATTACCTAACATAGAACACAGCTTTCAGTTCTCGTTTCTGTGCTAAGATCCACCACCCTAAAGAACATTTCCTTTTGGATAATAGAGTATCATCATATGCTAACTGGTTCTTCTTTTCTATTATGTCTTATATTTCATTATTACTGTTGTGTTCCTCTCATAACCTAAGTTGAAAAATATGTCACATTTTTCATTCCCTTAGATAATTTTGTGTATATTATTCTTCACTATATAATTGTTAAGATTTATCAGTGAAGACAACTAATTATGAAGTTTTGTTTGTGAAAGGTTTTTAATTAGGAATTCAATTTCTTTTACAGATTAAAGTCTACTCAGATTTTAAACATCTTTCTGCATCATTTGGGTAAGCTTTTATTATAATTTTTTCCATTAATTTATAGTACCAAATTAATTATTTAGTAAGACTTAAAATCAATTAGAGAGTTCCAGAAAAACATCTATTTATGCTTTATGTCTATGCCAAAGCCTTTGACTATGTGGATCACAATAAACTGTGGAACACTCTGAAAGAGATGGGAATACCAGACCACCTGACCTGCCTCTTGAGAAACCTGTATGCAGGTCAGGAAGCAACAGTTAGAACTGGACATGGATCACAGACTGGTTCCAAATAGGAAAAGGAGTAAGTCAAGGCTGTATATTGTCACCCTGCTTATTTAACTTATATGCAGAGGACATCATGAGAAATGCTGGGCTGGAGGAAGCACAAGCTGGAATCAAGATTACTGGGAGAAATATCAATAACCTCAGATATGCAGGTGACACCACCCTTATGGAAGAAAGTGAAGAACAAAAGAGTCTCTTGATGAAAGTGAAAGAGGAGAGTGAAAAAGTTGGTTTAAAGCTCAACATTCAGAAAACTAAGATCATGGCATCCAGTCCCATCACTTCATGCCAAATAGATGGGGAAACAGTGGAAATAGTGGCTGACTTTATTTTTGGGGGCTCCAAAATCACTGCAGATGGTGACTGCAGCCATGAAATTAAAAGACCCTTGCTCCTTGGAAAGAAAGTTATGACCAACTTGGACAGCATATTAAAAAGCAGAGACATTACTTTGTCAGCAAAGTCCGTCTAGTCAAGGCTATGGTTTTTCCAGTGGTCATGTAGGGATGTGAGAGTTGGATTATAAAGAAAGCTGAGAGCTGAAGAATTGATGCTTTGAACTGTGGTGTTGGAGAAGACTCTTGAGGGTCCCTTGGAGTGCAAGGAGACCCAACCAGTCCATCCTAAAGGAGATCAGTCCTGGGTGTTCATTGGAAGGATTGATGTTGAAGCTGAAACTCCAATACTTTGGCCACATGATGTGAAGAGCTGACTCCTTTGAAAAGACCCTGATGCTGGGAAAGATTGAGGGCAGGAGGAGAAGGGGACGACAGAGGATGAGATGGTTGGATAGCATCACCGACTCAATGGACATGGGTTTGGGTGGACTCCGGGAGTTGATGATGGACAGGGAGGCCTGGTATGCTGTGGTTCACAGGGTCGCAAAGAATCATACACAACTGAGTGACTGAACTGAAATGAACTGAACTGATTTTTAATATCTAGATTATAATGGTTTTTTCCTCTAATATTGATTTTGTATATTTCCTTTTATTTTTAGCCTTGACAGATTTTATAAACTCATTAGTTTTTCAAAGAATAAAATTTTAGCTTCCTTGGTTATCTCTAGTGTACTTTGGCTTTTATTTTGTTAATTACTATTGTAAACTTTATTTTCATTTCTTATGCCCTTTCTGGTTTAATTTCTTCCTCTTCTTCTTCCTTCTTCTAGCATTTTTTTTTTTTCCTGGCATTTTTTTGGCATTTTTTTCTGGCATTTCTGTTTCCCATATTTTTATTCTATGTGCGTTGACTCACATGAAGTTTTGACATAGTATAGGAAGGACCCTTCTATCCTTCACTCAGTTCCCCTACTAGTAACAGGTTGTTTAACAATTGTACAATATCACATGCTATTGGGTTTCCTTTCTATAGCACGCACCATGATCAGATTTGATGGCATTTTATCAGTACTCTGGTCAAGTTATTCTATCTGTTAATATCACCTTGTCAAAAGCAATTGTTACCATATATCTACATAATTTTTTCTGATATAAAAATTTTCACAATGTCACATATGTTTATAATTGTTTAATCCAAAATAGATGCTTCTGCATTTTATTAAGTTGTTCGCTGCACCTTTCCTCAAGGCGCCATCTGCTTTTTCTCCCCTTGGTCTCACACCTGCCCTGGATGCTTTCTATAAGCTCGCTAATTCACTCCTTTCTGTCCACTCACTATTGCAAATCTGTTCAGGTTTTTCAAGTAAAAGGGTGAGGGCTAAGTCTCTGAGTTGTATCCAACTCTCTGTGACCCCATGGACTGTAGCCCACCAGTCTCCTCCACCTTGGGGTTCCCCAGGCAGGAATACTGGAGTGGGTTGCCATGCCCTTCTCCAGGGGATCTTCCCCACCCAGGGATCAGACCCACATCCCTTATGTCTCCTGCACTGGCAGCTGGGTTCTTTACTACTATTGCCACGTGGGAAGCCCAAGGAGAAGTGGAGTCATCAATAAATCTAAAATTTACATTTTTATTGCATATTGCCTAGGGCAAGGAATCTTAAAGATATAATATTAAATGTTTAAAGATGCTAGAAAATGATTCTTTAAAAAGCTTATTATAAATAGGTTCTATTCTCTTTATGATTCCTGTTGCTCTTTGAATCTGTCACACTTGGGTCAATATTAAAAAATTTAGTGAATATGTAGTATCATGTTTGTCATTTCACATGTGATTCTCTTTAACAGACTAATCATTTAAATACATATAAAATAAGATATTTTTCTTGGTTGCCCCAAAGGAACTTGATCTCTTAGTTTTAGCTAAATATTTAGTTTTAACTAAATATGTAGTAGGAGTTACCAAAAGTTTGCTAACTTCAAAAAGTAGTGGGAAAGCTTTACTTAGGGAAACTCACTTAAAAAAGAAAATAAATACTCTAATTTAAATTATATTTTTATAGTACTCAATTATAACCATAGGAACAGCAAGAAAGCGAATATGAAAACTGAATAAAGAGCAATTGAATAAAGAGAAAAAAATATTTATTAAGGAAAATAATTAAAGATCACAAAATTGTTTTCTCTTGTAAGAATGCTTGGGATTAGTGGCAAATATGAAAAAAGAGAGCCTTAAGGTAGTAAGAAAAATAGAAAGTAATTTAGAATACAAAAAAGGAACATGAAATAGATGACACAAAAAAGGAAAATTGCTATGAGATAAAGAAGGTTACAGAAGGCATACAAAGAACAGAATGGGAGAACTCATACAAAGAGATACCAGGACAAACTGAAGGTCAAGAACAGAATAATTTACCAACAGATATTCTATGCTTTGAAAGGAGGTGGAAAAACAATAAGAATAATACAAGGCTACTGTACTCTCAAAGGCAAATGAGCTAGTTAGAAATAAAGTAATCATAGTGTCATATGTAACAGGCATATTTTTACATATTATTAAAAAATGATCATCAAAGAGCAATGAGAAAATATTTTGATGTTTCCTTAAAATGTTATTATAGAAAGCACTGTATTTCTGTGCCTCAAATAATAAAAAAAAAATAGAAAAATATAGAGAATAAATTTTTCTGACAAAATAATCTAGCTTCTTACTTTAGCTAAATAAGATGAACAAGTTTAATGATCTCAACACTGAGTTTTTAAAGTTAAATAAAGAGCACATATATTTTTAGATTTACATAAAATAGGACGACCTTGTCTATTAGAGGATCTTAAAAATGTTGAAAACACTTTTCCTATAATGGCATATAATTAGATCAACATTATAAACTTTTAAATTAAGATTATTTTCCATTACATAATTTCTAGACCTTGTGCTATTTCCATTGTTTCTTAAGACAAGCAATTTTACTGCTTATGTAAAGTTATTTTTCAATAGAGGCTTATAATTCTTACACAAATGTAACAAAGGATGACAAAGAGCTGAAGTCGCGCCGTTGCCTGATCTGTAGTCAGCTTTTTTTTAAAGGTGGCATTCTGTAGTTGTCCACTAGATGGCGCTGAGGATAAGGGTTTTCCCCCTTTAATGCCCTGAACTCCCCTTCAACTTTTAAAGAAATAACCAGCAGACCCTTAACTCTTGGTTCATTATTCTTATGTAACAAATATATATGTGTTTGCATCCAGTTAAATTTCATTATTACCCATTATGAAGTTTCAGATGCGTGTTTCTACCATATAATTAAAAGGAAAAAAAAAAAAAAAAACCACCTAGGATTAATAACAGTCTTTGTTAGATATGAAGTACTTAAAACGCTGAAGAAAAAAAATAAGGCGGATCTTTGTTGTTAGGGTGAAGCTTCTACGAGTATGGAATTGTCTAGAGTATAGTTTTTAATTTTCACTTGTGTGTGTGTGTTAGCTTCTCAGTCCTGTCCGACCGACTCTTTGCGACCCCATGGGCCGTAGACCGACAGTCCACCTATGGGATTCTCCAGGCGAGAATACTGGGGTGGGTTGCCCTTTCCTTCTCCTGGGGGAAGACTTCCCTGGTAGCTCAGGAGGTAAAGCGTCTGCCTACAATGCGGGAGACCCGGGTTTGATCCCTGGGTGGGGAAGATCCTCTGGAAAAAAAAATGGCAACCCACTCCAGTACTCTTGCCTGGGAAATCCCATGGATGGAGGACAGACTGAGTAACTTAACTTCACTTCTTCTTTCCCAGGAAGGACCTAATTTTCAGTTAGGCTTATGCAATTCACAGATACTGGGTTTTTTTAAAAATCAGTTTTACCAATTATTTTGTGTTAATGGATAAATTTTATTGTTGCAGGCTTCAATATTTCATATTTTAGCTGGCTTGTATCTCTCAATAGAGATAACCCTGAGAGAAATATTTTATGTTTTGGAGAGATGACCAAGTTGATGTAGACTTATACTCTTTTATTCTTAAGAGTAAACAATCTCATTCTTTTGAGTTCCCGGCAGGGCACTGTGCCTGTGTCTCCAGAAGTTGGAGGCAGGCTTACAAGCTACCGTGTTGCGATTCAGCAGAAAGGGCTTGATTAATGGGCAGCTCTGCTTATTTTAACCATTGCCTGTAAAGTAAAATTGCATACTGCTTTTTTGCAACTGTAGCCTACAAGAAGTATTTTTAACAGTAAATGTGAAACTAGCCCTAGAGCATACCATGATTGATAAATTTGCCACTGTTATTCAATAAATATCCCTTGGAAAAAGAAATACTTTGCTTAGAGGGAACATTTTATTTCTGTTTTTCATTAATTTATTGTTATTTCCTATTACATTCTAATGCTAACTACTTTTCATTGATGTGCATTCTCCCCAAATATGACCTAATATCTGAGATTAAATTTGGCACTTAAGAAATGTATTAATTCTTCCAGTCACTAGGACAAAAAGCGAAGTGAGTGTTTTATTGTGTGAAATGGTACTCTAGGGACTAAATTAGTCCTACACACTGCCTAACCCAAGGAAAAGCCTGGTGCATTATTAACTGTAAGTGCAGGGTCAAATTTTACTAGAGAAATGGAACTGGATCAGTATTCTGATTTTATCTCTAAACTTTGAATATGTAATTCCAGCAATAAAGCATCTCAAAAAGAAACAGCAGACTACTCAACTGCCAGTCTGAAAAAAAATATATAACACACATGAGACAATAACTGTTACTTAATATGTAATGGGATATAAAATAAATTTTATTTAAATAAAAATTCCCCAAGACCAATAGTAATAATATGAGTAGTGAACAAAAGCTGAAGAATAAGTAATTTTTAAACTTGAGAATAGTAATCTAAAGCTTATGATACATTAAGCAGTCCAAGTTTTAAAATGTTTACCATAGACAGAAATATAGATCAATGGAACAGAATAGAAAGCCCAGAGATAAATCCACGAACCTATGGACACCTTATCTTTGACAAAGGAGGCAAGGATATACAATGGTAAAAAGACAATCTCTTTAACAAGTGGTGCTGGGAAAACTGGTCAACCACTTGTAAAAGAATGAAACTAGAACACTTTCTAACACCATACACAAAAATAAACTCAAAATGGATTAAAGATCTAAATGTAAGACCAGAAACTATAAAACTCCTAGAGGAGAACATAGGCAAAACACTCTCTGACATAAATCACAGCAAGATCTTCTATGACCCACCTCCCAGAATATTGGAAATAAAAGCAAAACTAAACAAATGGGACCTAATGAAACTTAAAAGCTTTTGCACAACAAAGGAAACTATAAGTAAGGTGAAAAGACAGCCCTCAGATTGGGAGAAAATAATAGCAAATGAAGAAACAGACAAAGGATTAATCTCAAAAATATACAAGCAACTTCTGAAGCTCAATTCCAGAAAAATAAATGACCCAATCAAAAAATGGGCCAAAGAACTAAACAGACATTTCTCCAAAGAAGACATACAGATGGCTAACACATGAAAAGATGCTCCACATCACTCATTATCAGAGAAATGCAAATCAAAACCACAATGAGGTACCATTACACGCCAGTCAGGATGGCTGCTATCCAAAAGTCTACAAGCAATAAATGCTGGAGAGGGTGTGGAGAATAGGGAACCCTCTTACACTGTTGGTGGGAATGCAAACTAGTACAGCCATTATGGAAAACAGTGTGGAGATTTCTTAAAAAACTGGAACTAGAACTGCCATATGACCCAGCAATACCACTTCTAGGCATACACACCGAGGAAACCAGATATGAAAGAGACACGTGCACCCCAATGTTCATCGCAGCACTGTTTATAATAGCCAGGACATGGAAGCAACCCAGATGCCCATCAGCAGATGAATGGATAAGGAAGCTGTGGTACATATACACCATGGAATATTACTCAGCCGTTAAAAAGAATTCATTTGAATCAGTTCTAATGAGATGGATGAAACTGGAGCCCATTATACAGAGTGAGGTGAGCCAGAAAGATAAAGAACATTACAGTATACTAACAGATATATACGGAATTTAGAAAGATGGTAACGATGGCCCTATATGCAGGGCAGAAGAAGAGACGCAGAAGTACAGAACAGACTTTTGAACTCTGTGGGAGAAGGGGAGGGTGGGATGTTTCGAAAGAACAGCATGTATATTATCTGTGGTGAAACAGACCACCAGCCCAGGTGGGAGGCATGAGTCAAGTGCTCGGGCCTGTTGGGCTGGGAAGATCCAGAGGAATCGGGTGGAGAGGGAGGTGGGATGGGAGACCGGGATGGGGAATTCGTGTAACTCTATGGCTGATTGATATCAATGTATGACAAAACCCACTGAAAAATAAAAATTAAAAATAAAATAAAATAAAATAAAATGTTTACCATACCCAGAATTTTGAAACTAAAATAAATATGCATATGCGGCTCTTAAAGAAAATGTTTAAAGAGCTGCCACAACAGAAAAAAATATATATTAGCACGTCAATCTACCAGTCTGAAATAGAGCTTCACATGGAAGGAAGGTTGAATGTCAAGTCCACCTTCCTGAGGCTCAGTGGTAATTATGTAAAGCAGAGGTTTCAGTACGGTGTAACTTTGGGATCCTCCTTCTATTTGTCCTGCAAAACATGAGATTTTCTTATATTGGTAAGTTAATGTTTCTGTACTTCCTGGAAGACACCGTCTAGGAGTGGAGTTAGGAGTCAGTTGGAAAAAAGGTGCTTTGTGTGTATCTCTCTGCTCCAGTATTACTCCGTCTTCAGAGGTCACTATTTCACATTGTGCTGTTTGGTGTGGTTTAGTTTGATACTTCATCCTACCCTGCAAAGACAATTACTTCTTTGGCTGCCTGATCCCATTAGTCACTTAGGAAGATTAATCTGAACTCATTTACATAGAATGGTAGTAGAAAGAATGTGTGATTCCTTTTCCCAATCACTTGTTTAAAAATGTGGAATTTTGGTTATCACCAGGGAAAATATCTGAGGGGCACATGGTATTCAAACCTCTTTAGTACTTTGTCATACGGTATCCAACATCTATTGTCTTCAAAATAATAATTTATTGCAAACATACTTTCAAAAATAAATTAAGCTGATTTATATGAAATGGCTTAAAGAGTAAAACTACCCAGCTTTGGATGAAAATATAAGAATCATATAACTGAAGAAAGGCAATGCCAAAGAATGTTCAAACTACCGAACAATTATACACATCTCACACACTAGCAAAGTAATGCTCATAATTCTCCAAGCAAGACTTCAACAGTACATGAACTGTGAATTTCCAGATGTACAAGTTGGATTTTAAATAGGCAGAGGAACCAGAGGTCAAATTGCCAACATCTGCTGGATCATCAAAAAAGCAAGAGAGTTCCAGAAAAACATCTACTTTTGCTTTATTGACTATGCCAAAGACTTTGACTGTGTGGATCACAAGAAACTGTGGAAAATTCTTAAAGGGATGGGAATACCAGACCACCTGACCTGGCTCCTGAGAAATCTGTATGAAGGCCAGGAAGCAACAGTTAGAACTGGACATGGAACAACAGACTGGTTCCAAATCAGGAAAGGAGTATGTCAAGGCTGTATTTTGTTACCCTGCTTATTTAACTTATATGCAGAGTACATCATGCAAAATGCCAGGCTGGATGAAGCACAAGCTGGAATCAAGATTTCAGGAGAAATATCAATAACCTCAGATATACAGATGACACCACCCTTATGACAGAATGCAAAGAAGACTAAAGAGCCTCCTGATGAAAGTGAAAGAGGAGAGTAAAAAGTTGGGTTAAAACTCAACATTTAGAAAACTGAGATCATTGTATTCAGTCCCATCACTTCATGGCAAATACATGGGGGAACAATGGAAACAGTGGCTGACTTTATTTTCTAGGGCTCCAAAATCACTGCAGATGGTGACTGCAGCCATGAAATTAGACACTTGCTCCTTGGAAGAAACACTGTGACCAACCTAGACAGCACATAAAAAAGCAGAGACACTACTTTACCAACAAAGGTCCATCTAATCAAAGTTATGGTTTTTCCAGTAGTCATGTATGGATGTGAGAGTTGGACTATAAGAAAGCTGAGTGCCAAAGAATTTATGCTTTTGAACTGAGGGGTTGGAGAAGACTCCTGAGAGTCCCTTGGACTGCAAGGAGATCCAACCGGTCCATCCTAAAGGAGATCAGTCCTGAATATTCATTGGAAGGACTGATGCTGAAGCTGAAACCCCAATAGTTTGACCACCTGATGAGAAGAACCAACTCATTGGAAAAGACCCTGATGCTTAGAAAGATTGAAGGTGGGAGGAGAAGGGGATGACAGAGGATGAGATAGTTGGATTGCATCACCGACTCAATGGACTTGAGTTTGAATAGATTCTAGGAGTTGGTGATGGACAAGGAGGCCTGATGTGCTGCAGTCCATGGGGTCGCAAAGAGTCATTCATGACTGAGTGACTGAACTGAACTGAGCTGAAAGGAACATTGTTATCTTAAAAAAAAAATCAGGGGTAGAAAACAATGAAGCATACAGTTTAGCTTTGCGACACCTTGTGTATACGACAGAATGAAAGCAAAACAATATATGCCTCACCTTATGGTCAGTCATTGTCTAGCTCTGAACTTGCAGAGAAATTTTCATTCAGGGATAAGACATATGCATAGGACCAGCAATAATAAAGACACACCAGTATCTCAGTGTTGGCTAGTTCAGGTGAAATGGATAGACAGTAGAGAACATTGGAATCCTTTACTCATGGGTGACATCATTATAATCTTATATATGCAAAGGCAGAGTAAGAATTTCTTTTATTTTCTTACCTTCATTGAAAATGCAAAGAAGGTACTAGGTTAAATATATTTGATAAAGTGCTAAAAATCTTATTATTGATGCATACTATTACATTTTTAAACCAAATGAAAATAGCCATTTGAATTTTCTTATTCTATTTTTCAATTTAAAGATTTATTTCTTACTATTATAAGGTTTAACCAACATTCGTAGGCTTTTCTATGATTTGGCACATAAAGCAATACAGTATTTGTGGGGTTTAGACTAGATGTTTTAATTAATTTGAAACGCTATTTAAAAGAGTGTGTGTTTAGCTATCTTCTAAAATTGTTTTGTTTTCTTAGATTTTACAGAATGACACGTTGTTGAAGTCCAATAACTCAAATTTTTGGATAATATTCATCAAAGCCAGTCTGTGCCAACCTCTGCTCTTGGCATTATCAGGATCTTCAAGAATTATATCACTTCCAACTTGTAGCTGTAAATGACATTGGTAAAGGCAGTTTCAATGACATTAGTCAAGATTTTGTCTTGACACACAACGAATAGGAGATTAGAAAGAATGCATTACTGCAACGCACCATTCTGCCTGGCTTTATTACAACCTTCTATAAAGCAATTTCCCACTGTTACATAGACAATTAAAATTCATGTGAACTAGGATGGAAAAAAGTCTAATTGGTATGAAATCAGTTTGCTTTACTATGTTAAAATTTGAAAATAGAGGAGAGAATTGGGGGGAGGGGACAGTTTTAAATATGTTTGTAAAAGAGCAATGATCTACTTACAAGAATGCTTAGAATTTTTAAAAATGTAGTTCCTAGAACTAAGAGTTTATTAAAGTTCCAAAGTGCCTACCCATGAATGAAGGCATGCCATGAATGGAAACAGAAAATAATATAATCTCTAAGCAGCCAAAAATGAACCTCAGTCATCATAACCTCATACTTTAGATTAAGGGATTATGAAGAATTTAGTCTCCAAGCATGTCTCCAGAAAAATAAACAAGCATATAGGATATACATAACATAGTTCAGAGCATGCATTTAAATGGGCTTCCACATTAGATTACAAAAGAAAAATACAAATTTAATAAGAGCATCTTTCTATTCATTCCACAGAGCCTTAAAGGAAATTTATTCTACTAATGCATGAGCCTCCTTCAGCTGTGACACTTTCTTCTGTCTTCTATACCTTGCTAGTAATAGAAAATAGTATAAATTATAGATATTTATGAGGGTATATTTTAAATATGATTTAGTTCAGTTCAGTTCAGTTCAGTCGCTCAGTCGTATCCAACTCTTTGCAACCCCATGGACTGCAGCATACCAGGCTTCCCCGTCCATCACCAACTCCCGGAGTTTACTCAAACTCATGTCCATTGAGTCAGTGATGCTATCCAACCATCTCATCTTCTGCCATCCCCTTCTCTCCCACCTTCAATCATTTCCCAGCATCAGGATCTTTTCAAATGAGTCAATTCTTTCCATCAGGTGGCCAAAGTATTGGGGTTTCATTTTCAGCATCAGTCCTTCCAATGAATATTCAGAGTTAATGTCCTTTAGGATTGACTGGTTGGATCTCCTTGCAGTCCAACGGACTCTCAAGAGTCTTCTCCAACACCACAGTTCAAAAGCATCAATTCTTCGGTGCTCACCTTTCTCTATGGTCCAACTCTCACATCCATACATGACGACTGGGAAAACCATAGCTTTGACTAGATGGACCTTTGTTGGCAAAATAATGTTTCTTCTTTTTAATATGCTGTCAAAGTTGGTCACAGCATTTCTTCCAAGGAGCAAGCATCTTTTAATTTCATGGCTGCAGTCACCATCTGCAGATTTTGGAGTGCAAGAAAATAACCTGTCACTGTTTCCATTGTTTCCCCATCTATTTGCCATGAAGTGATGGGACCAGATGCCATGATCTTAGTTTTCTGAATGTTGAGTTTTAAGCCAACTTTTTCACTCTCCTCTTTCACTTTCATCAAGAGGCTCTTTAGTTCTTCTTTGCTTTCTTCCATAAGGGTGGTGTCATCTGCATGTCTGAGGTTATTGATATTTCTCCTGAAATCTTGATTCCAGCTTGTGCTTCATCCAGCCTGGCATTTTGCATGATATACTCTGCATATAAGTTAAATAAGCAGGGCAACAAAATACAGCCTTGACATACTCCTTTCCTGATTTGGAACCAGTCTGTTGTTCCATGTCCAGTTCTAACTGTTGCTTCTTGGCTTGCATACAGATTTCTCAGGAGGCAGGTCAAGTGGTCTGGTATTCCCATCTCTTTAAGAATTTTCCACAGTTTCTTGTGATCCACACAGTTTGTTATGATCCACACAGTTTGTTGTGATCCACACATGATTTAAGGGGGAAATTATAGCTGCCTGTTGTAAGATTATTTTTGGTTTTTACATACTTGCATAATAATTATGTCAATATATCTCCTATCAATCCTAAATATTAGTCAAAGTCATATTAAGCTAATGGTAGATAATCACTTGTCCCTTTAAGGTGGATTTTAAAAAATATTTAAAGTTATTCATTAGGATAATACCTTTTAAATTTTAAAGTCAAAATGGATATAACTTTGGGTTATATCCATGGTGAACTGAAATTTATCACTGAAGAAGGCAAAAGCAGTATTAACTTCTGATCACACTTTACCCAAGTAAAATTTATGGGCCCCAATTAATAACTTGATTCTGAGGATACAAAGAGGAATAAAACTAGCACCTCTCTCAAGCTTGGTTATATTTCAATCATGGATACTGACATGTAACAAATGGTGAGATTACAAGGCAGCAGGGGGAGGGGTCAATGTACAGAATACAGGGTGAGATAGCAAAGGAGGGAAAATCAGTGCTGTTGTGGGTGTCAGAAAGAGGCTGTTTATAGCAGGCCTCAGAAAAATGACTCAGAATGAGCCAGGCATATAAGACTGCTCAAGGTATTCCAGGCAGAGAAAACTCTGTGCTGAAGGTATATTGTTATTCTGGGTCGAAAAATAAATCTATGTGACAGGTAGCTGGGTGAGAGTCCAGGCAAGGCTGAAGAAATAGATTGGAAACAAGTTGCCTAAAACCTCCTGTGTTCTGCCAAGAAATTCTGAATTAATCCTATAAGTGGGAATGAACTTACTGATGATTTTACAGCCAGTGAATCACCTATATCAGTAGGTCTAGACACAGAATTGTAATACAGTAGCAAGAAATTGGATGCGGTGACACACTTTTGTTATGGAATATTTCAAAAACAAGCATGTTTAGAGGGAGGCATAATTGAAGAAAATGACAAGGTTCATAGCTGGGGTTTCTGAGTTGGCAAGTTGGTTTACTAGTTGACTAGCAACATAACCTGGGTATGTCCTTAGTGCTCTTTCCTCATGTATGAAATGGTGATGAAATGGGACCCTTCTTAAAGGTTGTAGTAAGATTTATATGAGGAAAATTAATGTGTGCATACCAGAATACTTGTTAAATATTAGTCTTATTTCCTGAAAAATTATCTGGACACTTTAAGTCATAATCTGTAACTAAAAGGATAAAATTTTCTGTGTTTTAAAAGGTTGCTAAAGAAGGATATCCTATAGCCACAGTTATTCAACATCTGGTTTTAATACTTATAATCCTTTCCTGTCAGATGATTTTTCTTTCTAATGGCTAAAACCAACATCTTATAAGTGGCTTAATTTTCTTTCTTCTTTAGTGATAGAGAAGGAAGAAAATAATGCTCCTTTTCTGTGAAGAAATGTTTATGGATGCAAAGATATAAAAAATTCTTCTTATAAGTACATATTTTGGAGCCTAATAACATACCTACTGAATCAAAATATCTGTGTCTGGGACTTTGATATTGAAGATTTATTTTTTCTATCATTTTAATAATCACCAATATCTGAAATCCAATTTCTTCATCCTCTTCTCCTCTTTCCTCTGCTTCCCCTCTTCTTTGCTTTTAACATTTCAGAATGTAATATACATATAATACATATACATATATATATATACACACACACAATGGAATATTACTCAGCCATAGAAAGGAATGAAATAGTGCTATTTGTATAAATGCAGATAATCTAGAGGCTGTGACAGAATAGAGTCAGAAAGAGAAAAGCAAATATTATGTAACATTGCTTACCTGTGGAATCTAGAAAGTGATACAGGTAAACTTACTGACAGAACAGAAATAGAGTCATGGATGTAGAGAACAAACTTACAGTTATCAAGATGGGGAAGAGGAAGTGGATGAATTGGGAGAATGAGATTAACATATATGCACTACTTCGTATAAAATAGATAACAAATGAGAAACTAGTGTTTAGCACAGGGAACTTGACTGAATCATCCGCGGTAACCTAAACGGGAAGGAAATCTCAGAAAGAGTGGATGTATGATTGTGTGTAACTTATTCACTTCACTGTGTAGCACAAACAGACACAAAGCAACCATTCTCCAATAATAGCTTTTAAAAAATTCTTCCCACTTTTCTGCATTAATGATTGTTATCATGACATATATGTATAATGGCTTCCCTAGAGGCTCAGACAGTAAAGAATCTGCTGCAATGCAGGAGACCTGGGGGTCAATTCCTGGGTTAGGAAGATCGCCTTCAGGAGGGCATGGCAATCCACTCCAGTATTCTTGCCTCGAGAATCCCATGAACAGAGGATGCTGGCAAGCTGCAGTCCACGGAGTTACAAAGAACTGTACATGACTGAGTGACTAAACAGCAGACACATTTGTATATTGTATAACATAGCAATATTTACTAATGTTTAATATATAAAAATATATAATGATAGCACACTCACAACAATCCTATGCGGTCAAGTTGTTAAATGAGGACACCGTTTATTGTATACTCACTGCCTTGTGATTGAAATGCAGCTAAAAGTGGCATTAGAGACTGGTGCTTCAGGCAATGACTGGATTATACCCATTCTTTCTCCGATTAGAAGATCTCTCACTTATATGATACTAGAAAAGCCTTATACTAGGATATCTGGAAAGTGCCTCTCATCCTCTATTTGTAAAATCAGGATAACCATAGTAATTATATGTTTGAGGTTGCTGTCTCCAATGTTTATTACTGTTATTCCTCTTATTGTTTTTATCACTATTACAACTTGCCACCAATGAGTACAGCCTCCTGCTTCACAAATGTGAAATAAGTGTTCACTTAATCTTCCACTTTATACAGCACTCACTCTAATGAGGATAACTAAGTATTCAATAATCATTCCTTTGGAAGGAAAATAAAAAGGGTAGAATCTTCATTATCATCATTTGAAACATGGCTAACTTTATAACAAATTAATGCTTTATCCTTAACAAATTTTTTTTCAGTCCAACAAAGTGTTTAAAAAGTTAACTATTAAAGATAAAGAGAAGCTTAGGAGAAGCTAAAGGCAAAGGAGAAAAGGAAAGATAGACCCATTTGAATGCAGATTTCCAAAGAATAAAAAGGAGAGATAAGAAAGCCTTCCTCAGTGATTAGTGCAAGGAAATAGAGGAAAACAATAAAATGGGAAATACTAGAGATCTCTTCAAGAAAATTATAGATAACAAGAGAACATTTCATGCAAAGAAGGGCACAATAAAGGATAGGAATGGTATTGATCTAACAGAAGCAGAAAATGTTAAGATGAGGTGGCAAGAATACACAGAAGAACTATACAAAAAAGATCTTCATGACCCAGATAATAACGATGGTGTCATCACTCACCTAGAGCCAGACATCCTGGAATGTGAAGTCAAGTGGGCCTTAGGAAGCAACATTATGAACAAAGCTAGTGGAGGTGATGGAATTCCAGTTGAACTATTTCAAAATCTAAAAGATGATACTGTCAAAGTGCTACACTCAATATGCCAGCAAATTTGGAAAACTCACCAGTGGCCATAGGACTGAAAAAGGGCAGTTTTCATTCCAATCCCCCCCCCCCAAAAAAGGCAACGCCAAAGAATGTTCAAACTACTGCACAATTGCACTCTTCTCACATGCTAGCCAAGTAATGCTCAAAATGCTCCAAGCAAGGCTTTGAACAGTAGGTGAACTATGAACTTCCAGATGTTCAAGCTGGATTTAGAAAAGGCAGAAGAATCAGAGATCAAATTGCTAACATATGTTAGATCATGGAAAAAGCAAGAAAATTCCAGAAAAATATTTACTTTTGCTTTATTGATTACACCAAAGCCTTTGACTTTATGGATCACAACAAACTGTGGAAAATTCTTAAAAAGATGCGAATACCAAACCACCTTACCTGCCTCTTGAGAAATCTGTATTCGGGTCAAGAAACAACAGTTAGAACTGGATATGGAACAATGGTCTGGCTCCAAATAGGGAAAGCAGTATGTCAAGGCTGTATTTTTCACCCTGCTTGTTTAACTTATATGCAGAGTACATCATGAGAAACACTGGACTGGAGGAAGCACAAGCTGGAATCAAGATTGCCAGGAGAAATATCAGTAAGCTCAGATATCCAGATAACACCACCTTTATGGAAGAAAGTGAAGAAAAACTAAAAAGCCTCTTGATGAAAGTGAAAGAGGAGAGTGAAAAAATTGGCTTAAAACTCAACATTCAAAAAATTAAGATTATAGCATTCAGTCCCATCACTTCATGGCAAATATATGAGGAAACAATGGAAACAGTGACAGACTTAATTTTCTTCTCTCCAAAATCACTGCAGATGGTGATCACAGCCATGAAATCAAAATATGCTTGCTCCTTGGAAGAAAAGCTATGACCAAACTAGGCAGAGAGACACTTTGCCAACAAGGGTCCATCTAGTCAAAGCTATGGTTTTTCCAGTAGTCATGTATAGATGTGAGTGTTGGACTATAGAGAAAGCTGAGTGCCAAAAAATTGATGCTTTTGAACTGTGGTGTTGGAGAAGACTCTTGACAGTCCCTTGAACTGCAAGGAGGTCAAACCAGTCAATCCTAAAGGAAATCAATCCTGAATATTCATTGGAAGGACTGATGTTGAAGCTGAAACTCCAATACTTTGGTCACCTGATGCAGAGAACTGACTCATTTGAAAAGACCCTGGGAAAGACTTAAGGCAAGAGGATAAGGGGACGACAGAGGATGCGATGGTTGGACGGCATCACCAACACGATGGACATGAGTTTGAGATGGCTCTGGAAATTGGTGATGGGCAGGGAAGCCTGGTGTGCTGCAGTCCATGGGGTCGCAAAGATTGGACATGACTGCGTGACTCAACTAACTTGATCCTTTACAATTTTTTTTTGTTTTTTGTAAATAGAAAAAAAAAGTCCACCATAGTGTTCAAGGGTTTCCCTTGTGGCTCATCTGGTAAAGAATTCGCCTGCAATGTGGGATACCTGGGTTCGATACCTGGGTTGGGAAGATCCCCTGGAGAAGGAAAAGGCTACCCATTCCCGTAATCTGGCCTGGAGAATTCCGTGGACTGTATAGTCTATGGGGTCACAAAGAGTCAGACACGACTGATCGACTTTCACTCACTCACTCATAATGTTCAAAATGTCAACCTTGCAACATAAGCCTCAAAACACAGGGGGTCCTGTTTAAAGGACAGGGCCCTGGGCCCTCTTTCCAAGCCACATGCATCTGCATCTTATGGGGAAAGGCCACATATCAAAAATCTTATAAGTATTCAAGATAATTCCTGTAAACATAAAGCTTGATAGTCACTGGTCTAATTCCCATGAATCTTCTCTGTTCTTTATTATGTTTTAATATGCATTGATCTACTGTGTATGCATAGAGTAATTTCCCCCAAATATTATTATCCCTTTTTCTCAGGAAATCTCCCTTCCCATGTTTGATCTGTATTAAATAGTATAAAATGTCTTCCCCAGGAAATGGCTATCATCAGACAATCTTAAAAATGATTTGATGGATGTCATCATCCAAGGGACTGTTTCAAAGATTGACTGTCACTGAATCAACACAGACCACCACGAATTGTACAGTTGCCTTTAGGACCAATGATAAACTTAATTACTGTTTCTTGATGGCCAAAAATCTAAATACAAGTCAAAGTTCAAGATGATATTTACAAATCTGAGTATTAGTGAATGAACCTTGAAACAGATAAACTATATTAGGCCTATAAACAGAATTAGTTTGATGTGCACATTATTATTTTTTCAACTGTACTATATGTTGAGACTTAACAAATCAGATGATTACAAATAAGTTTTAAGATTTCCAGTCTCTTATTTAAAAATATTACATCTAAAAAAGCTGCTCCGATGTAACCATATCGGAGCCGAATAGAGGCTATCCTTTCTGGTGGGTGTGTGCAGTTTAGGAAAACTTATTCCACGCAAGCCCACTTCTGTCATTGACACTCCTTGCCCAATTCCCCTGGGCATGAGAGTTTGCAACTCTTTTTCTAGACCTTTGGCAAACACCAACTACACTATCAAAGGCAACAATAAAAAAACATTTATACGATGGATACATGAATTAATGAATCCGAAAAACTAGCAAATCAAAAAAATTTAAGTTCTAACTGTGAGATTATACAGTCACAATTTTTGTTAAGGAACCCTAATCTCTAAGAGACCTAATAATTAGGCAATCTAGATTGTCTATTTTCCATTTATTATGGAGTTAAATGTGAAAATTAAACCCAAATTCTTACTACAATTTATCTTTCTAATGCTATTCTAGAAAAGGAAAGGGGTTAGACATTTCTAACTCAAAATAAGAATCATCATGCAATTTTCAAACTGTTATATCAGTTATTTTTATTATCCTAAATTTACCTAACAAACTAAACTCACAGGCTTGTATTTTCTAGGGTCATATTGTCTTTGGTTTGGGGAATAAAAATTCAGTTATGTAGTAACCATGCATTGTATCCTAACCACTGTCATCATTTACCATATATTTAGGTATAACTGAATATTTGTTAAACTAGTTTCATTTATAAGATATATGTTTATCATCCAAATCCAATATTCCTTTAAAGGGATACTTTGAATCACTATGCTTAAAAATATGTAAGAATATCTTGAAAATATATTGAAACAATTCCAGGGAAAAGGCCCTTTTCTTTCTGCTCATTGGAATTTTCCAGTAGATTATCTCAAAACGGGTGTTCTCATCAAAATGAAGCAAAACTGACAGATTTATTTTTTAACTTTCAGACTGTCGGCTTTTCATAGAAGGTATTTCCAGATTCTATTTATTAATCTCACATAAAATGCTACTGAGAATGTAACTGGCCCTGGCCTTTTTCAGGAATTAGAGAGAGTATATTTTCAAAGGGAGAAAATTGCAAATGTAGGTCATATTGCCTTAATCCTACATTTGTTCTTTTATACGATGCAGTCTGAATTAGAATAAATAGAGACCATACCAACACTTGTTCTATAAGTCAAAATTCAGAGCCAGAGTGGGCATGGATTTGAGGAATGTACATGATTCTTATCCAAACTAATGTCTGGTATTTGTTCACATTAAATTCTTTCTTTTTTAATGTGAGAAGAATTCAATAAATAATACATTTCCTTTTCACTCCGCAAAGTTCTAGCTAGAAGTTCGAGTTATATGCACTCATCCATTTTATTTATTGATTTGGTAAGCTTACTATTCCTGGCAGGCTTTGAAAACATGACTGAATGAATTTATGAATGAAAATCGCCAAATTATAATTCTTGCCCTTACCATTATTTGTCACAACTTTTAGGAAAAAATCAATCCCAAGTCCTTTAACATCCCTTTCAAATCCCTAAGAAGTATTGGTGTTGTTGCAGCAAAGATATTGGGATATCAAACGCTGCCAAAATTTCAAGAATGACTTTTGTTAGGAGCTTCAAGTAAAGGCAGAAGACATTTGTAAAAATAATATTTTTCCACTTTTTATATAAAGTGACCAGAATGTTATGAACCATATTTATAGATTTGATATATTATTTAAAGAAATAAACAAAACTGTTTATTTAAAAACATACTTCATGTTGATTTCAGAGTACTTCATTCCCATGGGGGGGGAAAAAAATTTCTTGATTCTTAGCATAAAATCTTAGATCTAATAACAAATAGGGCTTTTTATACTGGCATATCTTCCTATGAAGTCTCCAGGACCAAACATAAAATAGCAAAAAAAGTATAAAACAATTTAGAATTATTTTTCATTTCATTATTTTTAGGAATTTTACAAAGCTTCATAGTTGCTCTAAAATATTTTAAATATATTTTACCTTAAAAATAAATACATACAAATATTTTTATGAGGACACTGAAAATAGAAGACTATTAAGAATAACTGCAGTTTAATGTTAAAGATTATATAGATAATTTAAAATGAATATGTATTCATCATTCTTTTGTTCAGTCACTATGTAGGGTACAATTCTGCGCAACTCCTTGGACTGCAGCACACCAGGCTTCCCTGTCCTTCATTATCTCCTTGATTTTGCTCAAACTCAAGTCCATTGAATCAGTGATTCCATCCAACCACATCACTCTCTGTTGTTCCCTTCTTCTGCCCTCAATCTTTCCCAACATCAGGGTCTTTTCCAGTGAGTCAGCTTTTTGCCTCAGTTGGCCAAAGTATTGGAACTTCAGCATCAGTCCTTCCAAGAAGTATTCAGTGTTGATTTCTTTTAGGATTGACTGGTTTGATCTCTTTGCTGTCCAAGGGACTCTCAAGAGTCTTCTCCAACACCATAGTTCAAAAGCATTAGTTCTTCAGCACTCAGCCTTCTTTATGATCCAACTCTCACATCTCCACATGATTACTGGGTAAACCATAGCTTTGACTAAACAGACCTTTGTCAGCAAAGTCATATCTATGCTTTTTAACATTTCTGCCATAGCTTTTCTTTCAAGGAGCACCTTTTAATTTCAGTGCTGCAGTTGCCATCTGCAGTGACTGTGGAGCCCAAGAAAATAAAATATGTCACTGTCTCCATTGTTTCCCCATCTGTTTGTCATGAAGTGATGAACTGGATGCCATGATCTTGGTTTTTTGAATGTTGAGTTTTAAGCCAGCTCTTTCACTCTCCTCTTTCACTTTCATCAAGAGGCTCTTGATTCTTTTCTTGCATTAAAGTGTTAGCATCTGCGTATCTGGAGTTGTTGATATTTCCCCCAGCAATCTTGATTCCAGCTTGTTTCATCCAGCCTGGCATTTTGCATGATGTACTCTGCATATAAGTTAAATAATCAGGGTGACAACATATACAGCCTTGATGTACTCATTTCCTGATTTTGAACCAGTCCACTGTTCCATGTTTGGTTCTAATTGCTGCTTCTTGACCTTCATACAAGTTTCTCAGGAGGCAGGTCAGGTGGTATGTTATTCCCATGTCTTTAAGAATTGTATCTACATTGTGTAAACTATCATAATGGTGCAAAAGTAACTGCAGGTTGGCATTGTTGAAATTTACCACTTGATATTGGAATACATATTAAATATATATGTTTATGTTATACATCATTTTAATGCACATTTCTCACTTTATATCCTTTTGTTAATGACATTACTTGCTGTATATTTTATATTTATTTTGAACTATAGAAATGATGCCAGACAGAAAGTAAATTCGAGCATTTTTTTTTCAAGTTCAACATGGGTCTTAAAACAGAGAAGACAGCTTGCAACATCAACAATGCATTTGACCCAAGAACTGCTGATGAATTTACAGTGCAGTGGTGATTCAAGAACCAGAGGCTTGAAAATGAGGAACACAGTGGCTGGACATTGGAAATTGACAATGACCAATTGAGAGACTTCATTGAAGTTGATACTGTTATAACTACATGAAAAGTTGCCAGAGAAGTCAACATCAACCATTCTATGGCCATTTGGCATTTGAAGCAAACTGGAAAGGTGAAAAAGCTCGATAAGTGGGTGCCTCATGAGTTGACTGCAAATAAAAAAACCATTGCTTTGAAGTGTCATTTTCTCTTATTCTTCCCTACAACAGCAAACCATTTCTTGATTGGATTGTGATGTGCAATGAAAAGTGGATTTTATATGATAACCAGTGATGGCCAGCTCAGTGTCTGGACCATGAGAAAGCTCCAAAGTACTTTCAAATGCCAAACTTGCACCAAAAAATCTCCTGGTCACTGTTTGGTAGTCTGATGCCCATCTGATACACTCCAGCTATCTGAATCCCAGTGAAACCATTACATCTAAGAAACATGCTCAGCCAATCGATGAGATGCACTGAACACTGCAACACCTGCAGCCAGCATTGGTCAACAGAAAGGGCCCAATTCTTCTCCACAACAAAGTCCAACCACATTTTGCACAACCAATGGTTGAAAAGTTAAATGGATTGGGCTACAAAGTTTTGCCTCATCTGGCCATATTCACCTGATCTCTTGCCATTTGACTACCACTTCTTCAAGCATCTTGACAATCTTTGTAGAGAAAAAGCTCCCATATTAGCAGGATACAGAAAATGCTTTCTAAGTCTGTCAAATCCCAAAGCACAGATTTTTATGCTACAGTAATAAGCAAACATTTTTCATTGGCAAAAATGTGTGGTTTGTCATGATTCCTATTTTGATTAATAAAGATATGTTTGACCCTATTTATAATGTTTTAAAATTCATGGTCCAAAACTGCAATTACTTTTTCTTAAAGAAGGCTGAGCACCAAAGAATTGATGCTTTTGAATTGTGGTGATGGAGAAGAACTCCTGAGAGTTCCTTGGACTGCAAGGAGATCAAACCAGTCAATCCTAAAGTAAATAAACCCCAAATGTTCATTGGAAGGACTGATGCCAAAGCTAAAGCTCCAATACTTTGGCCACCTCGTGTGAAGAACTGACTCATTTGAAAACACTCTGATGCTTGGAAAGATTGAGGGCAGATGGAGAATGGGATGACAGAGGATAAGATGGTTGGATGGCATCACCGACTCAATGGACATGGACAAGAGTTTGAGCAAGCTCTGGGGGATGGTGAAGGACAGGGAAACCTGGTGGGCTGAAGTTCATGGGGGTCACAAAGAGTCAGACACAATGAGGGAGGGAACAACAACAACAAAACTGAATAGGCAAGTTGCAAGCCTTAAAATACTCATAGCTGTCTGTTTGCTGTCATGGACTGAATTGTATGTCAAGCCAAATTGATATTGAAGCCAGAACTCCTGATATGACTGTACTGGGTGAAAGAGTCTTTAGAAATGTAAGTAAGGTTAAACAAGTCAGTAAGGGTCAGGCCCTAATCTGATAGGACTTGTCTCCTTATAAGAAGAGGAAGAGGCATCAAAGCTTTCTGTCTGTGTACACACATCACCCACAGAGTGGAGTCTGTGTGAGGACAGCAAGAAGGCTTCATCTTCAAGACAATAAGAAAGGGGTCGGCAGAAACCAAATCTGATGAGCTGCTAATCTTGGGCTCCAGCCTCCGGAACCGAGACAAAATGAATTTTTGCTGTTCAAGCCACTGAGTTTGTGGTATTTTGATGTGACAGCCAGAGCTGGCTGATATAGCTGCACATAATGCTGACGTGATGGCTCTTCCAGTTGTTCCTAAAGATAAGCTGATCTTGATGAGCTTTTTGGGGAGTAAAGTTTTGGGGAAAAATTTGAGAGATTGGCCAAATTCAGACTAGAATAATGCATAAAAGATGTCAAGGTTATTTGAAGACAGGAGATAAGTGTCGATAACTTGGCTAATTCCACCTAATGTTTCCTTTATTATAACATTTGCTAAATCAGAAAATACATGTTTGTGTGTGTGTACACACACACACACACACACACACACACACACACACACACACACATATATGGGTCTTCCCTGATGGTTCAACTGGTAAAGAAACCTCCTGCAATGTGGGAGACATGGGTTCGATCCTGGGCTGGGAAGATCCCTTGGAGAAGGAAACAGCTGCCCACTCCAGTATTCTGGCCTGGAGAATTCCATGGACTGTATAGTCCATGGGGTCACAAAGAGCTCAGACACGACTGAGCGACTTTCACTTTACATACATGTATATAATCAATTACCTCTATTTAATTATCTACAGCAATATTCATAATTATAACCACCATTCTGAAGGCATCCTATGTATCACTCACTGAATTTAGTATTTTACCAAACATCACAGCAAGTTCTTAATGTAGGTATTATTAATCCATTTGGCAGATGAAACTGAAACTCAAAATTTTAAGATTTTTTTATTTTAAGAACATGCAGTTGGAGAAAATTTTGAACCAAAGTGCAACCCCAAAGATTTCAAGTCTATCACATTAATTTATTATGATGTTTTTAAAAGATATATATATGGGAAAGTCCTGATATGATAGATATAATCTAATGCACATGTGAAAAATATTTTCTCCTCCTTTTTTCATCTTTATTTTGCTTTATTTTTTGGAGAATTTGTATTTATTCTATATCTGATTCTATACAAGTTTGGGTCTGTTTTGTCAAAAGAAATTTTGTTCATACATAGCCCTATTATAGTCACTTTGAATTCAAGAAAACTCAGGTAATTTTGCATTCAGAATACAAGAAATTTCATCTAACTACACAATCTCACAGTCCAGTCATAATGAGGTAGGAAAGCTAGCAGTCATGAGGGAGAAAAGAAAAAAAGATCACTTTGGCTGCATTCAATGGAAAGCTACCAAGTGGTATTACAGTATTAATATATTGAGTTGGCCAAAAAGTTAGTTCTGGTTTTTCAATAAGGTGTTATGGAAAAACCCAAAGGAATTTTTTGGCCAACCCATTAGTATTAATGGTCTGATAATTAATGACAATTTTCACTGGAGTCTTGTATTAGCAAGAAAGAACATGATGAAATACACTACATATGATGATACATTTTACTTTTTTTTAATTGGAAAAGCTTTGAAGGTAGCTTCCTATTTCTTTGCAGATTCATTTCCTTAGTTTTTCACAGAAATTAGTGAAATCCATTTTTAAACCACTAACCAAAATAAGTCTATAAGGTTCTGCTGAATGTGGTTGTGACAACACATCCGAAATAGCACCTCTCTTTTTTTCTCACTGATTTTTATGTTTCTGACTTGAAACTCTGTTCTTATTCTTTTCCATCAGTTTCAAGGGAAAGAATCAGTTCTGACTTTGGCTGTCAACAATGGAAAAAAGGAATTTGAAGTCCTGGGATCAAAGAGGTATTTCAGGGCATTTTAATGGATTTTTATGCTAGTCTATAAACAAAACAATAGGAAGGAAAATTGGATTTATACAAATACCAGATAAGATTATTTATGTGATACTAATTATGCCATATCAGTTTGTAAATAAATTTTAAATAAAGACAGCAAACAATTTATCTCCTTTAAAGGAAAGAATACTTAACAGTCAGACATGGCCCATAATCAAATGCATTAAACAGCAAAATTAATAGGTTTTCATGAAAACATCAGGAAACAACCTCTTCTGATAAATGTTAACGTGTATACACATGCAGGTGTATATATTGGACTTTATGTGTATGATTAAGTATGTTACTCTTTTTTAACAGCTGAAGGAAAATGCATTCTTTGGGACAAAGGTGAATTGTAAAGAAAAATCAGAATAATTTATCTCAATCCATATTAAAAAATATTGACAAAATGAACACTCTGAATTCTTACTGTCAGAATATATACTACATATATACAAACACACAAACAAATGATGAAAATTATAGATAGATAGATAAGCTATAAACCTGAACCCAATTTTTGAGCAATCCCTTACTTATTGTACTATAAACAAATACTTAGTAATTTAGGTTGGTTAAGACGCCAGAGCTAAAGCAATTCAACCATCTACCAAATGCTTCACCTGATTGTGAATATTTTGAGTCTAAAAGCAGTCAAAAATGATGTGAGAAGATAGCAGTATAAACATAGCACAAAGCTCTAAAGTTAATGAAAGGGCAACTGTTCAAATGGAAAATTGGGAACACATCTACGGGAAAAAGAAATGCTTCAGACAGATATTTCACTTGTAATTGAAGACGTCTTAATGTGACTTGAATCTATCTGATAGGTTGTCACATTTTGAAACTTCTTTTATGTACTTTTGTGTTTCTTTTCTTTTTACCTTTATCCCTACTGTATTTTGCCAAGATAAATGCATGTTTTTCATGTAATTTTCTCAATGCAGTGATTTCATTTTCTATATCTAAGTTTAATTTGACAACAAAGAGAAAGGGCGAATTAAAATCAAAAGCCTTTCTTCTTAGTTAGCTTTATCTGGATCACCCTAATTTTTGTGAAAAAGGAGTAGATGGACTAAAGGTTTTAAATCACTCGCCCAAAGGAGCGCAGCGTGAACACTGAAGCTCAGATAGTTTGTTTCTTAAAACCATGTTCTTGACCACTTCACTTTACTGTCCTTTTAGAAAGCTCTGAAGACTCTAGAGGAAAAAACCATGCTTGAGATGATTGTTGAAAGATGATTAACACTGTTTCAGATTGAACAAAAATAAGTCATTCTAGGTTGAGGACTTAGTGTGTATGGGGGAGAAAAGGAGAGATTCCTGGGAATCCAAATTTTGGGGGATTACTAAACTAATAGAATAAGCAGAAGAGAGAAGTATGAGATGAGGGTGCAGATAAGAATGGTTAGAAATAATGCTGTCATGGGCCAGAGACAGCTGAGAATCCAGTGTGTAGGTGATGGACAACACAATGCATAGTTGATAATGAAGAGAACGGGAGACCAAAATAGCAGTTTAAGAAAGCACTTTATTAATCTAGGGCAGATATCTGCAAACTTTTTTTTCTTTCTACAGGGTCAGATAATAAATATTTTAAGCTTTGTGGGAAAAGAAGCCAGATTAAGAATATGATGCTGACACATGAGCTAGCAGATAGAGCCCAAAGTCTGAAATAAGGCAATAGTTGCTGAAGAGAGAAATGTAACTACGGCAAAGAATCAGATTGCATTAAGAATCTATTATTAGTTTGAATTTTAACATTCTGTGATTAATTGGATATGGAAATGAAGGAATAGTCTGTTGTGCCTCTGAGGTTTCCTGTTTAGGTGATAAATTACCCCTCACCTGGCATCCACCCACACACAAGCATATACATGCACACAAGTTTTCACACTTATTTAATATTGAATCAAATAAAGATGATAAGGAGGAAGCAGCAAACTTAGATACTACTTTCAAAACACTTGACCATGATAAAGTAATAGAAAATACACACACACACACATACACACACACACACACACACACACACATCCCTATCTTCTTTAACTGTATAATGAAGCTTCTGAGAAATAAGAAAAATCCTTAGAGGGCAGAACAAAATTCAGAATTTGCAATACTGACATGTTGATTACGAGTGCTGTAGAGACTGACTTTGAATGGGTCTAGCCTTGCTCATTTGAAAAGGTTTATAAAACTTGAACCCTAAGGTTGGTAGAATGCTAAATTGGAGACTCCTACATTTGACAGATATTCTCAAGGGCCAGTAACTTCAGGGGGTGAACTGAAAAAAAATCCTCATCCCCTTAGGAATTGGCAGAGATACTTGCTTACCTCTTTAAAGAAAAAGAAATCCCTGCCACAGTAATGTTGATAAAACTCTATGGAATGAAGCACTCCTTAATTGGTATGATACCTATAGTCCTGTCAAGTCAAATGCTATTATGATTATGTCTGGAAAGGCCAGTATCCTCCATTCATAAGCACCTTTAAGTGGAATCTACAGAAAGAAGGAGGAATCTACAGGAAACAAAGCAAGAAAACACAATAAGCAGTGAACAGTAAATTATTTATGAAGGCTGAGAGTTTCTAGAGCCTTTGAAAATCCCTCAGGTAGATATACCCCTACTAATTCCATGAAAGGTGAAGGACAAAGCATTTTCTTCACATCATCTCAGCTTTTGTTCCCAATTCCACCTTGCTGTGTAATTGTCATTCTGAATCAGTGTTGGGAAAGAGGAACCTTCTTATCCAGAGGTCGTGTTCCCTTTTCTCAATGGACTTTCATTATAATATGGCTTCCCTGGTGGCTCAGACAATAGAGAATCTGCCTGCAATGCAGGTTTTATCCGTGAGTGGAGAAGACCCCCTGGAGAAGAGAATGGCAACCCATTCCAGTGTTCTTGCCTGGTGAATTCCATAGACAGAGGAATTTGGTGGAACTGAAGTCCATGGGATCACAGTCAGACATGACTGAGCAGCTAACACACACACACACACACACACACAATAATAATATATACAGATCATTTTCAGTTTTTGTTAGAAAAGGTTTGACTCGATGATTTAAGTCAGTAATTCTCAAAACTCATATAATCTTTTATGGACTGAATTGGGTGTTCCCCAAACTCATAAACTGAAGCCCTAATCTTCAGTACCTCAGAATGTGATTGTTTTTGGAGATTGAGTCTTTCAAGGTGATTAAGTTAAAATGAGGTCATTAGAGTGTGGGCCCTTATCAAATCTAACTGATTTCCTTCAAAGAAATGGAAATGAGAAACACCAGACAGCAGTGTGCACAGAGGAGAGACCAGATGAGGAAGTGGTCATCTCCAAGCCAGAGAAAGAGATCTCAAGAAATCTACCCTACCACCAACTTGATCTTGGACTTTGAGCTTCAAAAATGGTGAGAAAACAAACTTCTGTTGTCGAAGCCACCCAGTCTATGGCATTTTTTCATTACAGTCCTAAGAAACCAAAACACCTGGGAACTTGTTAGAAATGCAAATTCTAGGGCCCATGCAAAACCTTCTGAATCAAGAAACTCTAGAGGTGGGCTCCAGCTATTTTTATTTTACCAAGATTTCCAGATAATTCTGATATATACTAAAAGTTTGAGAAGCACTGATTCACTCTATTTTGATGAGGAATGAATTGATATGATCCCTAAATCAATTTATTGCTGAAAATATCATAAAAGGTCTTATTTTTTCTCAGTATCACTACTTCTCTTTCATACATTGATAAATGTTTATAGGGGATTAAATTTATATTGTTTACTAAGATAGTTTATGGGGGATAACAAAACATATAAAACACTCCAATATCCATGGGCAAAGATTTGCTGAAACAGAGAGAGGAAGTTTTATTAAAAATTTATAAAATTAGTGCAACACCTGAGCTGCACAGGATTAGTTCCTATTAAGTTTCCTTTGTGCTGGAGACTGACAAAAGAGCAGTCGGGTTAGGGAACAAAGGTGGTTTAAATTGCTAGGTAGCTTATACTTTTATGCATTACACAAAATAAAGGAGGAGAAACAATATCCTAAGGGAAGGAAAGAATGAAGTAACTTCTGCCAGAAGCTGAAAGAATGAAAGAGAAATGAGGGTCAACGGAAAAAGCTCCCAAAGGCCAAAGCTGGAACAATTTGTATAACAAGATATAGTATGAATTTTAATCCAAAGTATACACTAAGTATCCATGAGACCATAGCAGGCTCGATCCCTGGAGGAGGACAGGTCAACCCAGTCCAGTATTCTTGCCTGAAGAATTCCATAGACAAAGGAGCCTGGCAGTCTACAGTCCATAGAGTTGCAGAGAGTTGGACACAAGTGAAGCCACTCAGCATGCATACATGCATTGTGCTATACATATACGACTGAATGAATAAATAAGCAAATGGGGGTTAACAGACAAATCTCTCATGTGGAGGAATTCAAAATAATTTATCTAGATACTCTGACTGAAAGCAGGAGAACCTGACTCCCCACTCCTCCAGGGTGGGCTATGCATGGTGACTTCCACCCAAAGAATAGAGAGCAGAGAGGAGAAAATAGTCATCTTTGTAGGCAAAAACTCAGCCAAGTGATCAAGATGAACATCAACAAGGATAGCACTTTATGTTTGTGGTCTTCTTCCAAATAATTATAACCCAAGAATGATTACGAGGAAAACATCAGAAAAATTACAACGAAGAACCATCTATGACATATCAGATCAATGGCCCTCAAAACCAACAAGATCTTCAAAAAGGGAAATCTGGGAACCTCTCATACCAAAAGGAGCCTAAAGAGAAATGGGGACTAAATACTATGCGGTATCCTGGATCAGCTAGTGGAACCCCTAAAGGCCATGAGGTTAAAATCTAAGGAATTATATATAAAGAAATCTGAATAAGCATCACTTTAGTTTAAGTAACAATGTACCAAAAAAATAAATATATAAATAACAACATGCCAATATTCACCGGTTCATTTATTGTGAAAACTGTACCATATTAATGCAGGATATTACTAATAAAGAGGAAGAGGGATGGTACATAGTGTCTTTGGAATTTTTCTGTAAATCTAAAACTATTTTAGTATAAAATAAGTATTAAAAAGAGAAATGGGAATTTAGCATACCAAAATTGTTCTGCAAACAGGAAACTATTGTCTAAAATATTTAAGGGATTTTTATTATGAAGTGCCTTACAAGTTTAGAAACAAAATACCAGGACCCCTGGAATAAGAAAGCCTCAGAGAGAAACCTCATGGGGAGGGATAGGGAAACAGGAGGATGACCACATAAGAACTGTGTGATCTTGTGTAGGAAACAATTTCTCTGAGATGTGAGAGATGTATTACTCATGTTGTCTTCTCTAATTCAGAAAGTTATATTTTGAAAAAGTATTTGGGAATTGTAAATTAGCATATAAAATTTAACTTGATGCTGTTATGGTGTGTTTTCAAATATTGCTACTATTATTGAAAACCCCAGTGATATAAGAGAGTATTTGCCAAGTAACCTGGTAGAAAAAGGCATTACTGGTAAAGAAAGTTGAACAAGTGTGAAGGAAGGAAGACTTAAGGGCAATGAAAAGTCTATATTGATTCTGGTTATTTGAGGAAATTCTTTACAGCTTTGCTTAATTTTATTCAAGCTTAATTTATTTATGGGAACTTAACATTCCATGGGACTTCCCTCATAGCTCAGCTGGTCAAGAATCCGCCTTCAATGCAGGAAATCCCGGTTTGATTCCTGGGTCAGGAAGATCCCCTGGAGAAGGGATAGGCTACCCACTCCAGTATTCTTGGGCTTCCCTTGTGGCTCAGCTGGTAAAGAATCTGCCTGCAATGCGGGAGACCTGGATTTGATCCCTGGGTTGGGAAGATCCCCTGGAGAAGGGAAAGGTTACCCACTCCAGTATTCTGGCCTGGAGAATTCCATGGACTGTATAGTCTATGAGGTTGCAAAGAGTTGGACACGACTGAGCAACTTGCACTTCACTACACTTCACTTACGTTCCATATTTGGTACTTCTGAAATTAACTTATGTATGCATTCTTGGAGATCATCCTAGCTATTTTGTGAAGAAGAATCAGGAAGGGGACAAGACTTAAGGCAGAGGGACCTATTCAGAGGCTGAGAGTCTTACAGTCAACAATACAAGAGATGAATAGAGCACAGTCTAAATTCGTGGCAGAGGGATTGGAGAAGAGCTAATACATTTGAAACATATGTTGAAAATAGAATTGATGGGACATGGTAACACACTAGGTTGGAGAGTGAAAGCAAAGCAAAATTCAAGAGCAAATACCAGGTTGTGTTATTTACTGGGACAGGAAACCAAGGAGAAGAAACAAGTTTACAGGGAAATACAATGTGTGTACTTTAGATATACTGGGTTTGAAATATTCATAGGACATTTAAGTGGAACTAATACACACTTTTACAAATAGGCCCAAGTATTAAGAGAATATTACCAGACAGACATGCACATGTGAGCCTGTGCATATAGAATAAACAATACGTGAAGTTTGGGCAGTGGAGGGGGTCAGCAGGGAGGGGAGCAGGGGGAGAGAGGAGGCGAGGCTCCGAGTGACAATCATTCCACAAATAAGCCTTAACTCCTGGCGAAAGTCTCATCTGTTCAGTATCGATAGCATTACCCCAATCAAGTTTTCAACTTCATCTCACTAACGGTCATGCAGCCACCAATATAAACCAGATTAATCTGTCTCAAACAAAAATGTCATATTCTTAACCCTTGCCTGATCATTTTACTCTACCCGCTTGGAAATTCACCATTCTCCCAGGCAGCAATTCATTCATTATTGGCATTTTCATTTAGGCATCCATTTACTAAGTGAAATCATATTGAGGGCATTCCATAGAGATGTAATTAGGCTCTTCAGCAATGCTTTATACAGTTCCTGCGAACACTGTGAACTCAGTGATGCTTCTGTCAACCTCACAGTAGCTCATGTTTAGGGTTACTATTGACTCCCAACTTCATCTGTACTTGCTGCAAAACATAATAAGCTCTTAACTCCATTCTTTTTTTTTTTTCTTTAACATTTCTTAGTTTTATGTGTACTTGTATGTCTTGTCTTTAGATAGATAGCTTTTAAGTACCTAGATGACAGGAACCACTCCCATTTTCACATCACCTAGCAAGGTACCTTGCTATTAACTACTTGCTGATTCACTGATTAATTTCCCGACTTAGAAAATCAATTTTTACTTGATGAGGTAAAGAGAGGAGGATGTGCAACCTTGAAAGGGATGTATGTAAGTAGCAAGTTTATTGTATTTCATTTGTCTTAAAATGATTCAAATGGCAATTTTTTTCTTAATGATGAACAGAAGCAGTTTTGTTTTATATGACAAAAACATATTTTCAGCTTACAGAAATAAAAGTAGCAATGGAGTTAGATTTTAAAATCATAATTTTACCTTGATAAACTTTTCAGTTTTATGTATACTTTGAAAGAATTACCTTTCTGATTTAATAGCAGGCCAACTTTTCCTTGTCATCACCAAGTTTGGAGACACAGAGCTATCAATTTCCAACTTCAAATTATTCACTGTATGTTCAAGAAATGCAAACCCAACAAAAAAGGAGTTTAGCAAATTTAGCAAATAAGAAACTGTCTGTCATTAGAGTCACACCCTTATAGGAACCATTATAAGAATCTGACCTCCAGAAAAGCACCCTATTGACTCCAGTTTGACCCATGAAATGGCTGACCACAACCTTCCCTGCCCCCCCATCCTCTGCCACCACCTCTATGAGATGTCTCCTAAACATCTCAATGGATGCAGCCAAGGGCTGCCAATATATCTGAAGACCAGTTTGAAATCCCTCCAACATCCACTTGCAAAAATCCCGCATTAATAGAGCAACTGCTACAACTAAATGCTTTATGAATATTTCCCCTTCTTATGTTATAAAATGTACTCTCCTTTCTTAATATCTCTGAACCCCTGCAATGGATGTATGCCATAATTTATGAATAAGCAGTAATTTTAATTGTATTTCAAACTTAATTTTGTCTTTCACACAAATGCATAATAGTAAATATAAGTCTGCTGTATTGCACTTTTAATATATTAAATATCCAAGTTTACATTAATACAAATTGTTGAGAAATTATAAATCTTTTTAAAGGAGATTTTGATGACCCTTTTTGGGTAAGGAGCCTCTTGTTACATATATTCATTGATGTGCATTCAATGTATCTACTACATATTACATTAGGACTAAATTCATAGTCCTCTAATTATTTGCAACATATAAAATTTCATAGTGACATTTTCCTCCTGCTATATCATGCTCTGGACCATTTCCAGTCTTTTGATGAGACTTGTCACAGCCTCAGATAATGGTTTTTCTCTTTGTCTAGAGAAAGGTTTCCAGGCTAGACCCTTAATTTTGTAGCAATTCAAAGGCTAACACCTCCTGTTAAACAAAAGAAGAACTGTATCATGGTAATAAGAATCCACTGCACCACTTCTGGGTAAAGTCTATATATAAGGAGCTTGACATGTCAGTTACCTGGTGTACAAGTTAATATGAAAGAATTTAACTTACATTTATTCTTTTTGTTTTCTCTAGCTTTTCAATTGCATCCCAAACAGCAAACTGTTAACCTTTCAGGGCCTAATCTATAATTCGTATTCTGGCCAACAGCTGAATTACTTGACTGAAAGTTCTGCTGATACAAGGAGCAAAGGATCAGCACTTAATGGATACACAACAAAAAGCTCAACTCCATGAATTTAAATCCATCCTACATTAGAAGAATTTATAATAAGCTTGTGGCAATAAAATGTCAAGATGTTAATAGGAATTGGCAGGTTTCCATGTGATTAGATGACAGAATTACAGCCCAAAATGCCACCTTTTTGTTCAAATGTAAGAAACACACTGAACAGATGTATCCAGAAAGATAACCATTGTAAAGACATATGTCTACACTCTATAAATTATTTCTTGTATCAGTGACATCTTCTACAGTGAATATTAGGCCATTTTGAAAACATGGCATCAGAAGAGATTAGAGGTTTTTAACAGACTTCCCTATTTGCTTTTAATGATGTTCTCACTTGGGAAAACAGACAACAATACAGACAATTAGTCTTCAAAGACTAATACACTAAAGCATTTTGCTTTCTGAAAATTAAAACCATTAAGAAGTAAAGTACAGATATCCCTTCATGTACCTTTCATAGGGACAAACTGATCTTAAAGGTATGCTGCTGCTAAGTCGCTAAGTCGTGTCCGACTCTGTGCGACCCCATAGGTGGCAGCCCACCAGGCTCCCCCGTCCCTGGGATTCTCCAGGCAAGAACACTGGAGTGGGTTGCCATTTCCTTCTCCAATGTGCATGAAAGGGAAAAGTGAAAGTGAAGTCGCTCAGTCGTGTCCGACTCTTCCTAATCCCATGGACTGCAGCCTACCAGGCTCCTCGGTCCATGGGATTTTCCAGGCAAGAGTACTGGAGCGGGGTGCATTGCCTTCTCTGTCTTAAAGGTATAGGCTCTATTAATTTAAATCTTGATTATTCAGTGATTCCAAATCAACCCTTTGCTTTCATTTTTTCACTTCATATATCCAGAATTTGTTACTTTTAGTGCCTTATCACTTCATTAGATATTAGATTATAAGATACATGAAGTCAAAAATCTTGATTCACCCTCCATTGTATCTTATAGAATCTATTAATATCAGATTATTTATCAGGGTTTTTTTTTCCATTTTTCAAATTGGAGCATGATCGTTTTACAACATTGCATTAGTTTTTGCTACATAACAAAGTGAATCAGCTGCATGTGGACACATACCCTCTCCCTCATGAACTTCCCCCCCATTCACCCCATCTCACCTCTAGGTCATCACAGAGCACCAGGCTGAGCTCCCTGCGCGGGACAGCAGTTTACCCCAGCTGTCTATTTCACACATGGTAATGTACATCGTCCACGCGACTCCCTCAATCCATCCCGCTCTCTCCTTCCCCACCCTTGCCCACCTGTCTATTCTCTACGTTTGTGTCTCAATTCCTGCCCTATACATCAACTAAGCTTCAATTTAAAAACAAACAAAAAAAAGACTCAAGTTGTAGGGCAGGAATAGAGGTGTGTGTTGTTTTCTTTCTTTCATTTTTTTTTTTCTTATTGAAGCATAGTTGATGGATAGTATTATCACAGTGTTTTTACATAGACTGAATAAGTCATTAGGTAAAGAAAATAAATGAATATAAATAAGTTTCTTGAGATTTTAATGGTATATATGCGTTATTACTTACATGTGTACATATGAGCCTCCTTATTATTCATTTATTTGGTTTTGCATTCTAGGATGTTTATTTCTTAGGACAATACTTCCATTCTGAACACGTCTATGTTTACTTAATTTTCAGCCAACTGGTTTATTAACAAAGAGTCAAAGTGTTTATTGTGCTGTAGATATAAGATATAAAATGTTCAATTTTTCCCCCACTACATTTTAATTGACAACTGTAGATTTGTGTGGACACAATCGGATCATGCCCATTGGGTTAACAGAGCCATCAAAAGAGGAACAGGTAAGACCCAGCATCTTCCAAGGCTACGGCTAAAGATTAGCACAAAGCTGTGTGTTGATATTGTCAGGAGTCCTCTCCACTCCCTCAACTCAATTTCTCACGTCATTGCCTTGCACCCCTGGGGAGGGGCCGCAGAAGTCCAAGGTATGTCAGCAAGAATATTCTTGCTCTCTCAGGAATTCAGTACAAGAGGATAAACAACCACACAGCTGGCCAAACTAATAGTATAGAAGTGTGTGACCTAAGTGTTTAATAAATGCATGAGCATTTTACAAGGCCCAGGGGACCTTCCTCAGAATTATTGAATTTGATTGATTATATGTAGATTTTTCTTGGGGTAATTTTTGTTTAAACATGAAGTTACAGATTTTATTAGATGTTACAAACATCTTGAGTTGATTAAAAATCCACATATAAGGTCATATTTTGTCAAATATTTCTATAAATACAAAGAAAATCTCAAAAAGAAAATTCAGAGAAATATCTCTACTTCATTCTTTCCATTTTGTGTTATTTGTAAGAGACAAAGTTTAGTAGTAGTTTAGAGTTCATGAATAGATATAATCAGAAAGTTCTACATGTATATTCTGTCCCACTCTTAAATTTGTATAAACACTGAGTACTGTGTTATTTAGGGGTTTCCCAGGTGGCACAGTGGTAAAGAATTCACCTGTCAAAGCAGGTGATGCAGGAGATGTTGTTTCCATCCCTGGCTGGGGAAGATCCCCTGAAGTAGGAAATGGTAACCCACTCAAGTATTCTTGCCTGGAAAATTCCACGAACAAAGGAGCCTGGTGGGCTACAGTCCAGGAGGTCATAAAGAGGTGGACGCGACTGAGTACCCACTGTGTTAATTAAGGGCTCTTTATCCTTTAAATAAGCATTTCGGAAGCAAACAACCTCTGATGGGCAGTGGAAATTTATGGACACAAATTTGTTGTTTGGAGTCTAGAGTGTAATGAACTGTAATTTATCTGGCCAGAGCCTGCAGCTATAAAATCCAGTCATAGAAAGGATATTCTTTTCATGTCACAGGAGCCTTTACTTGAACGCATAAAAGGCTCCAGTGATTTAAATAAAATCAAAGTGGTTGAATTACTACTTCTGTAACATACCTGCAAAGGGCTGGTCATGGTTGTGTGGTTAGGGTTGAGCTCTGAGCTATGGATCATGACTTCTAGACCCATACTAAAGTCTTTCACAGAGTGTTCATTACTAAATTTTAACCACCATTCATTTCTTTCTCTGTTCACTAATAATAGTAATAAAGCATATCCTGAAAGCTATAGAATGTATGGCTATTTCAAAAACAAATATAAGATATTAAAATATAATAAAATAGAAACATTGAGCTGAAATTTGAAAATAACAATTTTATCAATTCAAAGAAATAAATTATTTCCTGATCTACAGCTGGTGAGTATTATGAGGATACTATTTTATGCTAATTAAACCCACTAGCAGAAACAGATTCATTTTCTCTGGAAACATGGTTAAAGCCTATTTAAAGTATTAGAACATTTTATGAGGTCAGGAGGAATTAGATTGTGTATTTTTAGTTTCCTCACTCCACACATACTATTACCGTTACCGATAAAATCACTTCAACTATGTCTAAAATACTTAAGGTAACCTACTTACTTTTGTTTGTTAGTATGTAGGAAAAAAATCCTTTAAGCTTCTTATGCTACAGCTCACTCGTCATTTTAAAAGCAGTTTTGAATTGGGTTGAGTCCTACAATCAGAAAATCGCCTAGGAGCAGGCTTCAGCAAAATTTTTGATAAATGTTTAAAACTTTCCTCTCCCTCTCCTTTCTCTACTTCTGGCATCCCTTTTAGTAATTAGTTAAACATGTCTTTAAAGAATCCAATGACTTCTCCTAACCCAGGTCTAATTTCCAGTGATGTGCTCTGTTAGCTGAAAGAACTGTTTCTTTCTTCCTTTTTCTACTCATGATCCCCATTAAAATGTTCATGTTCTCAAAATATTTTTCAATGAGTCAGGAGGAAAGTAACTGGATTGAAAAAGGTGAATAAATAAACTCTTGAAGTCTATCACTAAGAAAAAAATACAGGCCAAGTTTTTCTTTGTACAAATGATCTCTCTCATCAGGATGGGTAATAATTCGTTCGACAGATAGCTGAACTAAATTACTTTTTAATGTCCTGTCCTCCTCAGGATACTAGAAAACAAAATAAAGAGAGCTGTGGAAGAATTAGTGAAGATGGATTTAGAGTTCAGATAAATCTTTACAGGTATCAGTTATAACACTTAGAAAAGTACACAGTTATCTTTCTACAAAACCACCCCTGCTTGATCTTTTTGGAATAAATAATAGAATATGAAAGAAAAGTGGCCAAATCTTGATTAGAAAAAGAAAGTAACAAAACTTAAAAATTTAAATGAACACAAATAGTCCTTATATAAACACAAGACATTCTAGTCTTGAATTAATAAGACATTTATCTAGGCTTTAAATTTAGATTTCAGAGATATGATTTCTATTTGAAAATGTTTAGATGCTCCTCAAAAATGTAATAGAGCATATTTATATATATTTATTTAGTTTTTTCTATACTATGTTCAAGGTGTAGAGGATGATTGAACTTTTCTTTTTATTTTGAAAGATATAGACTTAGTGATGGAACAGCAACAGCATCATAAACAAATAACTAATTAGAACCTACTATATAGCTCAAGGAACCCGACTCATGCTCCAGTTTATGCCCACTGAGTTGGTGAAGCTATCTATCTCATCTCTTTGCTTTCAATCTTTCCCCGCATCGGGGTCTTTTCTGGATGAGTTGGCTCTTTATCTCAGGTGGTCAAAGTACTGGAGCTTCAACATCAGTCCTTCCAGTGAATATTCAGGGTTGGTTTAGGCTTGACTGGTTTAATCTTGCAGTCCAAGGGATTCCCAAGAATCTTCAGTCTATGAGCTGTTTCGGGGTGTTTGGTTCATTTGATTTATTTGTTTATTTTTATTTTACAAATAAGTGAAAACACACAGTGTTTGTCTTTTTTTTTTCTTGTTTAGCATCAGGTTCATTCACACTGTCACAAAAGGCAAGGTTTCATTCTTTATTATTACTGAGTGATACTCCATTGTGTGTGTGTCTGTGTGGGCACATGTATCTACCTAACATATACAAAACATTTTCTTTATCTATTCATCTTTGGTGGATACTTAGGCTGCCTCTACATCTTAGGTATTGTAAATAGTTCTACAATAAATATTGAGGTGTGTGTATCTTTCTGCATAGTGCTTTTATTTTATGCAGGCAAATGCCCAGCAGTGGAATTTCTGGAACGCTTGATATTTCTATTTTTAAATTATTTAGGAACCTCCATAATATTTTCCTTAGTGGCTGGACTAATTGACACTTTCACCAACTGTACAAGAGGGTTTGTTTTGAATTTCTATTAAATATTGGAGTTAAAAATAGTTCATAGGTTTGATTATATATTTAGTTTATTATTAACTTCCTGTTATTTGTTTTTTAAAAAAAAAAAGTTTTTAAGTCAGACCAAAATCTTTGAGTTCTAAACAATGGCTTTGTCATGTATAAAAAATACTTAGTTATAGATGACAATTTTATTTGACTATATCTTCTCATTAATTCAAGGTTACATTTTCAAATACTATTAATAACTTACTAGAAGAATTTAACATATTTTTCCATTTTGTTTGTTTTATGATACCACCACATATTGCATTAGTTATCAAACCAATGTGTTAAGTATTAGATTGCATTTTCACATCTGATTTGTTATCATAAACATTTTGTCCTATATAATGCATTGAGTTTCTGTCCATTATAAAATAGAAACTAAAACCTTAAAGTATGGAGCCTCCTAAAACCATATTATATGTGAAAAAAACATAGCTGATAGAGGTTTTAAAAATATAATGTGTGAAAGGTTTTTGTGAAGGGTTACACAAACTAAAATCCGCATCAATGGTGTCCCATAGAGATAGGATATAATTGGAAGTCCCTATCAGTCAGCCTCCAACATTATTGAATGCTTACAATGGGCCAGGTACCACTTCACCAGTTGGGAATACAGTGATGACTAAGGCAGGCAGAATCTTTCATCAAGAAGCTTAAACTAACAAGACAAGGTATACGAAAAAGGATACAGAAAATAAACATGAAAGAAACTCCATATTTCATTGATTACTGTTATGATCTAGATTAAACAGAGCAATGTGACTATTTATTAAGCCATATCTGATAAAAGTACTACTGGTTTGGGTAATGCCACCCAAGATACAACATGTGTATGCATGTAGCCTGTTTTTTCTTGCCTGGAGAATTCCATGGACAGAGGAGCCTGGTGGGCTACAGTCCATGGGGTCACAAAGACATGACTGAGTGACTAACACTTTCACCCTTCAGCCTGCTTTTAGTATATCTCCTGGATGTTGAAAGATAAATCATATGCTGCTTATTTCTCCAACTCTTCCTATATCCATTTATACAAAGAAATTAATGATTTCACATGCAGCTGTATACCTATGAATCTCATCTTGCCTCTTCCCTGTGTTTTATAATGAGGACTTACAAGACTTTTGACTCATTGCATCTAATCCCCCAAGGTCAACACCAGCCCTATTTTACTGACTATCTAGCATAATTAAAATATTTAAGATAAAAATATTGCTTGGATATAACTTATAAGATTCATGGGAGTAACAGCTGTGGAGTTAAGATTAACCCTCCTTACATCTTTTACCAGGGACTGTTGGAAGATTTTTTCCCCAAAATTCATCCTTTACATTGTTTGCTACATAGCTGGAAGTCTTCCTAACTACAAACACCAGGGCCGGAGAGAAAAATGAGGGCTAGATACACACATTTGGTATGATTTGTTAGCACCTAAGGAAACAGAGACTATGAAAGATTCAGAAAGAAAAATATGATTTAAGCAGTCCAGAAATGAAACCACCTGCCTTCTGGAAAAATTCACAGCCTGTGTGTAAAGCGTTAAGTGGTAGGAACCTAATCAACTATCCTGGATAATTCATGTAAAATAAGTGAATTTTTAAAAAGGAAAATGAAGCTCTGTAATCAGTCAGTTGATAAACTGTTCAAAAGTCCACCTGGGAAACAGACATACATGTAGGTCAATTGGAATTATTTGCACTCTGTCATGATTTGTGACTTTTTAATACATACCCAGTAAGTTACAGTTGATGTTAAACACGACAGTAAATATGGCCCATTTGTAAGATACTTATCATAACCTAAAAAACAAATCTAAAGTTAAATTTTTTTTTACATTTTTTATTAGAAATAATATTTGGGGGATAGGGCAAAATATACAGCACTTTCCTCAAATTTTTCATTTTGTTATATCAAGTCATCCTTTCCTATATAGCTTTTATTGGCCATTGAATTATTAATTATAAGAGAAACTTCCAAGTTAGGGTTCTTAGAAACTAATATCAAAAAATGTGTCTGTCTAAAATTTTGCCATTCCTCAAGCGTGCTTTCAAATGTCATTTTACAGGCACAGTCCTGTACTTACCAAAACACTGTACTATAATAAATCTTATTTTGTGATTATAATGTGACAGAAGTTCAATACAAAGAAAATTTGAGGCTCATAAAAATCAACTCTGTTGTGAGCAGATGAAGATAGTCTTGTAAATGGCTGTAAAGACAAACAAATTGAGGGCTGGAGCACTTGAACAGTCTTTTAAGTCACTTTTTAAAAAGTTATATCCTTATCTGACAGCTCCATCAGCAAGTAGGAAATGCTTATTGTGTTTTTTTGAACACTAATGTAAAATCAACTGCTTAAATAAGTCACTTCACTCCACTTTTGTTGCCCTCTTTAACCATTTAAGGACAAGGAATTTTATTTTTACTTGCATGATAATGATGCTATGAGGTATAGATTTTTAAAGAAAAAAAACACCAGTTCTTCCTGAAAAAAACAAATAATTCTGGTTAGAGTTCAAAGCTTAATAGTGTGTAACATAACTGGCTGCTAATTTAAAAATCCCACTTTTATTTTTCAGTGTTTCTGACCTGTCTTAGCATTAAGAATGAAAACACCCAAAGTTCAACATCTGCAAAATAGTCTAGGGTTCTGCTTATATCACACACATTACACATTTGTTGTTCAATCTCTCAGTCATGTCTGACTTTTTGAGACCCCATGGACAGCAGCATGCTGGGCCTCCTTATCTTTCACCATCTCCTGGAATTTGCTCAAGCTCACGTCCATTGAGTCGGTGATGCCATCCAACCATCTCATCCTCTGTCATCCCCTTCTCCTCCTGCTCTCAATCTTTCCCAGCATCAGGGTCTTTTCCAAAGTATAATAATATATAATACATGTATCTCCAAAAATGATATATAATACATGTATCCCCGAAAATACAAAATCCACAGAAGCACAAAAAGGCAAATGCGTACATTCTCAAGGATGAAAGCCTCAGACAAAGCATGAAAGACCAGAAAACTAGCAAGAATCTGGGTCCCTGAGGGCATCGTGGACCTGAATTACCAGTTGAGAACTGCCAACCTCAAAAGGGGGTGCTGTTCAATGCTCCCAGACCCCAAATGTGCATTGTATTGCCTAGTGTTACCAAGATACATCAATAAACACAGTTCCTTAAACAAAAAACGTGGGAGTGTCTTCATGTATTAAGTCGCCTCAGTCCTGTTGGACTCTTAGCAAACCTATGGACTGTAGCTGGCCAGGCTCTTTTCTGTCCTTGGGATTCTCCAGACAAGAATACTGGAGTGGGTTGCCATGCCCTCCTCCTGGACATCTTTTCCACCCACAGATCGAACTAAGTCTTCTGCATTTCCTGCATTGGCAGGCGGATTCTTTACCACTAGAACCACCAGGGAAACCCTAGAGGGTCTTTAGTGATTATTTGGTCTAACCTGCTCACTTGAAAGATGAAGAACCTGAATTTTAAAAAGGAAAACTGGATCTCACGATTCCCAATTCATTAGTTACCATTTAGTGATCATTTATTATATACTAGCTACTGGGCGAAACACTAAACATAGTCCTCTAAAACAGAAATTTTTTAAGAGAAAACAGACTCTTTAAAGTTAATGTAAACTATCTAGCGTCACATAGCTAATGTACAGGACAGCTAGGATTCATATTAAACCCTACATGACTCCAAATTCCATGCTCCTTTCATAATTTGATTATAACATGAACTTCTGTTGCATTATAATTACACAGTTCCTTTGCCTTCATGTTCAATGATACACATGAGTTAATGTGTGACTGAGTCTCCTGAGTTATACACTGGTTTGTACACTGATATAAGTAACTTCCCTCAAAAGTCAGAATTGGGTGGGGGTATTAAACAAAAAGAAAAGGAAAAATCAAATACAGATTTTTAAGCATAAGCAGATATCATGTCACCTATTACAAACATATTTTAACAGGTATTGCCACTTTATATTAATTTTAAAATTATATTCAAGTGGAAATCAAATACAACAATATTTCCATCTCTGCTTCTTACAATATAAACATCCACATTTTACTTAATTGATGGATTCTTATGGAAAACTGCTTTCTATTGAAACTAGAAGCTTTATACTTTTTGTCTTCTCATTTTCCTGTGGAAATCTTGACAGAGTCATAACATATTTAGAATGAATAGTCTATTTGTTTCCTACAGGTAGAAATGGTTCAGTTATTTATCATAGTTGAATGATATTCAAATGGGCAACCATTTGCTGACAGGGAAACTGAGGCATTAAAATTCAAAGAATCTTACTACCTAAGAGATTCCAGAGACTTTAAAGTTTATTTAGTCAAATATCTTATCCTTTGAATGATGAAACAGGTCCAGGGTGAATAACCAATCATTTTCAAGGTCAAAGTTCTTATAGTGACAGAGAATGCCTATCTAAAACCAGGCCTGGTCTTATTTCCTCAAAGCCATATCATCTGTTCATCACATTCTAATCTCTATAAAGCACTGTCTGCAGTTGGTTTAAATAATGGAGTGACATTTTATGATTAAAATCCAGAAAATCCATTATTTAGCTGCCAAGTAACACCATTTTGCAAGGTTTAAAATATGGCCATTTGGAGGCTTGCATGCAAAACTTCAAGGAGAGATGAAGAGCCCTAGGTAGAAATAAACTGGACTGTTGCAATAACGTGATATGAGTCTAGAACTGACCATCCAAAGTTGGTGCAGATTCTGGCAATTAAGGTCATGGTCTCCAATAAGGCTGCCCTCATTCAGATGTCACCTGCAAGATTGGAATCTCCAGTTCACTTGCACTTCTGATCAACTGAATATAAATTCAAGGTTTCCTGTGACCTCCTTAGGTTTAATAATTCAGTAGAATGACATGAAAAATTCAATACAGTGGTATATTAATGACTACAATTTTATTGTTAAACATACCATTCAGGGCCAGTCACAAAAAGAGACACATCAGGTTAGACTTGAGAGGTCCTGAGTGCAGAACTTTCATGTGCCCCACCAGAGGATTTCAGATGTGCCATCCTCCTGGTTCATCAGTGTGTTCACCACCCAGGAAGTTCACCTCATCCTCAGTGTCCAGAGTTTTTACTGAGGTTCCATTTTGTAAGCATGATTGATTTCCTCCTTGGCCACATGACTGAACTCCATCTCTAGCTCCTCTCTCCTCCCCAGATGTCAGGTGGTCTAGCTGATACCATGTGGCTCAAAGCCACAAACCTCTAAACATGTGGTTAGTTTTCTGGCATGACCAGTTCCCAGCCCGAGGCATTTCTTTAGCAAAAATTCAGCTATGGTCCAAGGGTCTGTCATGAATAAAAGATACTCTGGTCTCTCAAGAAATCATGAAGTTTTAGCAGTTCCTTCTTAGAAACCATGTACAGAGAGCAGATACATTCTTTTTTCTGCAACAAAGGTGTACATGTTCAATTAGGGGACTATTGTCTCTTTCACTTTACTTTTCATTGTCTCTTACACTAAAACCTACTACATCAAGGAGACAATTTGGCCCAGAGTAGCTCTAAATAAAGGTTGAGTATTGCTTTATGGATCATTTGCAATTAAAAACACTGTAGGTCCTTCGTCCAAAATTTATTAACACAATAAGATATAAAGGAATGTATAAGTGGCAATTAATAATAGCCACACCCATCACTGAAATAACCAAGCACTTAATTCAAACATACAAACAGTCCTTCAACCACAAACAAACCTAGAGCTTGAAACTGACAGAATCCACTAACTGAGAATATTTTAATAATCTTACTAACTAATGGACTGTAAAAGGACTTCCAGATGGCATAGACAAATACACTCATGCTCCAGCATCCTTGTTTGTGTTGCAGGACAGCACTGTAGGACAATGCTGAAATTTATATAGTTATGAATTATTTGTTATAGCCATATAGAAATGCAATTTTGACAGAATTTAACATTAAAAATATACTTATTCAAACACATAACTTCTAAAATTTCTATGCTTAAAAATCATGAAGATTATTAACTTCTAAACCACAATATGAATAGACTTTTAATATCCTTGCACAAATTACTTATTCAAGAATCATGTCACATTTTGTAAATAAAGACTAAATAGCAGATTCATTTAAAGGCCTAGCAGTGTGCATAATACTCACAGAAAAAAAGGCAAAACAAGACTGAAAGTCAAAGCAATATATTTGAATTTGCTTTGAGTGATCAAGTAAGTGTGTTTTTTCCTGGATAACACCTGTTTCCCATGTTACATCTATTGCCACTGTTATTAATACATCAAGAAGATTCTCCCCCCAAAAGAACTGTGGATTTCTTTGAGAGCCAACCATCTGTTAAAAACATTTATTTAAGATGATTTAGGAGCACTGGGGAAAAGAAGATAGTGATATAAAAATGTTACTTTTTTTGTAATTTCTAGTTAATCTCATAAAACCAATCTGTAATTCTCATTAGAATGATACATGAGAAAGGATAGAGGCCATTATAACTATCTAGAAATGCCATTTGTGCTACTGTTATGGGGTCACCTAATTGGAAAAAAAATAAAATAACAATGACACACAGTGCATCCCCCAGGTACCTCTGATTCTATCACCACTGGTAGACACTGCCACAGGCAGAAGGCCTGCAGAGAAATCATAAAGTAGGAATGACCACTGAAAGTATTCTGCATGTGCAGCGCTTTTCCATCTGCATTTTGTTAATGTCCATTATTGCTCAAGCGTAACATTTCAAATTATGTTTGAGATAAACTCAGCATCTATCTAAAACATGGCACTTTGTAAGTTCTCCCAGGGATGTAGTATAATTTGAGATTACTCAAAACATTGGATAGCAATCAGGGAAATACAAATCAAAACCACTTCACACCTACTAAGATGAATGCAATAAAAAAGAAAGATTATAGCAAGCATTATATGGAGAGGATATAGAGACATTCGCACCCTCATGCAATGCGACTTAAGATATAGAATGGCGCAGAGCTTTGGAAAACAGTGTAGTGGTCTCACAATAGTTTAAACAATGGGGCGTCATTAAGCCTGTAAAGCCATTCTTAGATATACACCCAAGAGAAATGAAAACAATGATCACATAAAAATTCATACAGAAATGTTCATTATTAGTTATGATAGCCAAAATGGGGAAAATCCAGATATCTATCAACTGTAAATGCATAAATATGTTTATGCAATGGAATACTATTTGGTTATAAAAAAAAAAACTAATGTATTGATAGATACTATAATATGGATGAATCTTAAAAACCTATATTAATGTAAAAGAATCAAGACACAAAATACCATATTTCATATGATTCTGATATATGAAATATTCAAAATAGGTAAACTTATACAGGCAGAAAGTGGTTGCTTAGGGATGGGGGAAGGTTGGAGGAGTTAGATGACTATTTATGGGTATCACGTTTCTTTTGGGGGATGGCAAAAATGTTCTAATATTCATTGTGGTGATGATGATTGCAAACTTCGGTGAATATATAAAAATTTGAGTTGAACATTTTAACTGAGTTGTATGGTATATGAGTTACATCTCAATAAGGTTGCTATTTTTTAAATAATAGAAATATTATAATTTTATCTGTAGGATTAATTTCAGAGAAGGCAATGGCACCCCACTCCAGTACTCTTGCCTGGAAAATCTCATGGATGGAGGAGCCTGGTAGGCTGCAGTTCATGGGGTCACGAAGAGTCGGACATAACTGAGTGACTTTACTTTCACTTTTCACTTTCATGCATTAGAGAAGGAAATGGCAGCCCACTCCAGTGTTCTTGCCTGGAGAATCCCAGGGATGGGGATGGCTGGTGGGCTGCCGTCTATGGGGTCGCACAGAGTCGGGCGACTGAAGCGACTTACCAGCAGCAGCAGCAGGGTTAATGTGCTTAGAATTAATTGGTTGTAAGTTTGGTCTCATCCTCTCTCAGAATACATCTTACTGGAGGAGGCAGAGTGTAAAATGAATCAGAAGGAAAAGGCAAGTGATAATTAAGGTGGTATTAAATAACAAAATCCTATATAGTAGGAAAATTATGGATAAAAGAAACTTTCCAAATGAAAAATTGCCATTGGATAGAAATTCTTGGGGATAAAGAATAAAGATGCAGTACGAAGCAAAAGTAGTTCCAATTGCTTTAATCTAATATTCCACGGTGCTATTGACCAAAAGTGGAAAATCTATTAAGAAGAACAGTAGCGATAACCCTATATGCAAAACAGAAAAAGAGACACAGAAGTACAGAATAGACTTTTGAACTTTGGGGGAGAACGTGAGGGTGGGATGTTTTGAAAGAACAGCATGTATATTATCTATGGTGAAACAGACCACCAGCCCAGGTGGGATGCATGAGACGAGTGCTCGGGCCTGGTGCACTGGGAAGACCCTGAGGAGTCGGGTGGAGAGGGAGGTGGGAGGGGGGATCTGGATGGGGAACACATGTAAATCCATGACTGATTCATGTCAATGTATGACAAAACCCACTGAAATGTTGTGAAGTGATTGACCTCCAACTAATAAAATAATATTAAAAAAAAAAAAAAAAAAAAAAGAACCTATTTTAGGATTGGTCATAAAAGGGGGCTTGAATACACAAGGGAGATATTCCATTTATATAGATAACTTAATTTTTAAATTGTTCTTAATGTTTTTCTTTCTATAGCTTAAGACCTTACTGAAAATGTTCTCTTTCTTCAAGTACTTTTAACTACACATTCTTTTACTCACTAACATGTACTGAGGCGGGTACCAACATGCACATTGTGCATGCTAAGTCACTTCAGTTGTGTCTGACTCTGTGACCCTATGCACTGTAGCCCTCCAGGCTCCTCTGTCCATGGAATTTTCCAGGCAAGAATAGTGGAGTGGGTTGCTATTCCCTCCTCTAGGGGATCTTCCCCACCCAGGGATCGAACCTTCGTCTCTTATATCTCCTGCATTGGCAGGTGGGTTCTTTGCCATTAGCACTACCTGGGAAGCCCAGGTATCAACATACCTATGTGTAAAATGAGTATTTTGTATGTAAGCATTGACACATCATTATGCCCGATTGAGATTTAGTGAAAACACTCTTTCAAGATCCAGATACAGGGAAAGAGGACTAACAAAATCAAGTCAGGCAGATGGTCTTAGCAGGCTGAAAGCAGGGGCTAAGGATGTAGGAAAATCAATAGGAAATTAAAATGAGAAAGTACAAAGAAACACAAGTAGGTAGCCTAGGTCAATATCAGGGAAGAAAAGAGAGAAATAAGTAGATTTTAGACTTGTTGGTCCCTTCATTGCATAGCATATGTTCCTGAATTAGTCATTTCCAGATATGACTGGCAGCTGATTTTTTGGGTGGGGTGGGAGGACCATGGTTCTAGTTGTTATTTCAGGAAAAATAAAAAATTACAAGTCTTACCAAAGGTACACAGAAAGAGACAATGAGACGCCTCCTGGAGCAGCCTTAAAATTGTGTTCGGTCCATTTGCAGTTTTAAAGATTTGGAAAAGAGAAAAGCAGAGTGAAAAATAGGAAGAGAACATCTAAGACCAATTGGTATTTATTTTGTACAAGTTATTTTTTTAAAAATATGAGATCATGTATTTTTATCATAAAATATCATATGTTTTATATTTTATAAATGTTTAGCAACTGTTAGTTACATAGGTTAATGTCAGGGAGACATCTGATTTTTTTCTAGATCTTTATCCTCCATATCACTGACAGGACAGATCCTTAATCTTCTATACTTTTTGATACTCCTATATTTTAGGACCAGGGAAAGATTTTGAGGATAATATTCTAATTATTTAACCCAAGACTGAAGAAAGTTCTTTGTTTTTAGTTATTTATAGACTAAAGTGTAAAACGGGTTATATTAATGAATGATACTTTTGGGAATTAGACAAAACAAACAGCTTTGGGTAACTTTCCAAAAGTGTATAAAGTTAAGAGGAATTCTTCTTATACTTCTAACAGATTTGACTCAAGAAATTTTAGAATAAAAGTGTCTTAGTTTTACCATGTTTACTTTGAAGATAGCTAGAAGACTTAGATATAGATATATGGAACATACATGTGAAACAGATAGCTGTAAATGTTACTTCACAGAAAATATCATCCAATTTTATATTTTCTTACACATCTTTTCTTACATACCCTATTCCATTCAATTGGCTTGCTCTAATCTTTATCCTTAATAATACAACTTTAATTTCATTTTATAATCACCATTAACATATAAGCACATATATTTACATAAGGGTCTATGAACAGATTTTGATTTCTATTAGGTTTTTGTTTTGTTTTAAGAAGAACTAAAAGTAAAAATTGAGAAATTTTCTTCAAGGCCTTTGATGTTCTAATTTTTTTTCTTTCAAAATAAGCAGGACACATATTTTCGAGTCATTTTTGCAATATTTTACTACATGTAATAAAGATATATTTACCTTTTTCCATAAGCAAAACACTTTTCTGGGTATTAGAATATACCTAGACTGAATATATATTATATATATGTATGAATATACCCAGACTGCAAATATACTCATCATTAAATTTAATACAATGCATATTATCCAAAGTGTTTTTTCTTCTCAAACACTAATGTAATTCCTTTAACTTCCATATTCAATCTATTAGTATTTCTTGTAAGTTGCACTTTTCAAAATACAGTCAGAAGCTGGACATTACATACCAGTTAGTACATGTTGTCTAGTACAAGTACCATTTAGTACATCCCTTGCAAACTACTAAAATCACTTCCTATATTTTATGTAGTCTTTATTCTCATGAGAGAAAATGACTTTTTAAATATTTATATATAAATCACAGATCATTTTTCTCACAATCTTCCAACGACTTCCTATTAATTCAAATATCCATGTTTATATCTAACTAGTTATCCATCTTTCAATATTCTAAGTATTTTTGAAGTAAACATTATAAAGTTAATGCACTGATTTTTATTCTAAGAACACTAAGGGTCAAGTCTGTTAGAAATACCAGAAGAATTCCTCACAATTTCATACACTTTCGGAAATTCCCCCAATGCTACTTAACTCATTGTTTTATATGATGCTAAAAAGCACCACCGATTAATGCCAACTCTGCCATGGATACAATGTCCCACCTGACTGGGTCTTATTTACCTCTAGGGCCACTTTTCCTTTAACTCCAGAGGCACTGGACATGCTGGTGTCCCTTCAACATCTCAAGCTTGTGCCCTTATCAGTTTTCATGCCATCTTTCTTCTTGACCTGGAGAGTATTCCCTCTAGATCTTCACATGGCTTCCCTTTTCCATTAACGAGATCCCTGCCAAATCATCTCCTTGGAGAGATCTTCTAGAACAACTCTGTCTAAAAGCCTCTCTCCACTCCATCAAGCGCTCTTTTTCCAGCTTGATTGTCTCCATACTTAGATTATCTGACTTATACATACTTACACTATCTGATTACATACATTATCTGGTTATTACATACATTACCTGGTTATACGATAAGTGACTTTCTTAATTCCTTAATGCCTGTCTTCCTCTCCTGTCTTGGACTTGTTACATCATATACTTCAAATTTTTAATTCTACTGCATTGCCTTTTCATCTGTAATACCTGCTTCATTTTCTCTTCTTGGCTATTCCTCTATCAATTTAAATTTTTAACATTCAGAACTCAGTCTCAGCCTATTTTCTCTTCTCATTAGTTTAGCTCAGGTGATTCCATGAGGCTTAGTTGATTTGGCTTTAAACTTTGTCAAGGCTTTCAACAACACTGACTAGTTGATTTTTCAAAATGTAGCTCAAGACTCATGTTACCAAATTCCTTCTTAATGGCTATACATTGACATTTCAATTTTAACATTTCTAAATGGAACTGTTTATTCCACCTCAAATCAGTGTATTCCTTCACCATCCCTCCAATTTTCCCCATTCCAATAAATAGCACTCCATATATTCCATGGTTCAAGCCAAAAAAAATCTAGAAATCCTGCCATTTTCTCTTTTCCCCAAACTGGTCCATCACTGAATACATTAAGGTTTATCTCCAAAATACACATTATATTTTAATATTTATCCCCATGTCCATGACTATCACTTCTTCCATCTTCACTGTGACCACTCAACACACTGCTTTTCTCCACTCATGCAGTATCTTCCCATCCCCACCTCACCCCCTGCATTCCATTTTGCACACCACAAAAATAGAATATTCCTTTCTAGTACATAATGTCACTCCCTTGCTTAAACTCTTTAAAATGACTTTTCACTTTTTAAAAAATATATTGTAATCTGCTCATCATGCCTAATAGCCCTGCATGGTCTGGTTCCTGTTTACCTCTCCATTTTTATTTCATTAAACTCTCTCCCTAAGTCACTAGGTTCAAACCATAATGGTTTCTTTTCTGCTCCTCCAAAGTTCCAAGTTCTTTCTGTCTAAAGGCCTTTCTATTTCTTTCTCCTCTGTATAAATATTACCCTGCTCTTCAAATAGCTCTAGGCATCAGTTCAAATATCATTTCCTGGGAGATGTCTCCCCAAACTATCATTCATTCATTCATTCAAAAATATGAGTTGACTTTTTTCTCTGTGTCAAGCACTATGATCAGTGGGAAAGTAACGATTTCTTTCCTTCCTGAAGCTTAGATTCTTTTAGCAGTGATATAAAATCATTGCAGAATTTCTGTAGTACTTCAGAGTTACAGTTTTTCTCTTGGTAATTCCTGACTATTTAATAGAATTTGATTTTCTCCAATATAATTTCAAAAATTTAAGACTAGAGAGTATAATTAAGAGGCTGGCTGACTTCATTTCTGTTGTTTGACCTCTGACATCTTCTGTACATATGCTTCCTTTCTTTCCCCTCAGCCCCACAGGTGTGCAAGGAAATAGGAAACTTCCTTTAGTTGTACAGGGGAAATTCAAATAATGCAATCTGTCCCTCTGGACCCCACCTTTTAACCTAAATAAAACAAAAGACAAACAAAAAACAGAACCAACTGCCTGCATCTTCATCTTCCTACCTGCTTGTCCACTACAGACAAAATTTGAGCTTTCTCAGAGAATTCTTTGGTTATTTATGTTTCTTTCTATTTTCTGTCCACTGGTACCTTTCTTCCATAAATTTTGCAGAGACACACAGCCCGGCACTCAGTCAAGGATGCTGAGTGCTCTAATAAAACAATTGGCACTGTGAGCAGGATGCCATGGCAATGATCCTCAGTGTGATGTATCTTCAGTCTCTCCCTCTTGACTTATAAACTGAATCTACTACATACAGTTCAGTGAGCCTGAATGGGATCAACCAGTTGCTGAGCTTGTGTGATTGTGTTTGGGCTGTGTCTCTTTATGTCGGCTTGACAAGGTTTTAGCAGTCTTACATTTATCCAACCTGAGTTGGCCCATATAAGTGAAGAAAGGTAGCCAAGAACCTGACCTTGAGTAGTACTGGAAAAAGAAATAAAGGAAAAGAGACTGAGTTGCTTACAGAACATGAGATCATTATAGTGTGTCTAACCAGGCATTGAATCCTGTATTTCCAGAATACTATACATTAAGGAAGAGTGGATCTCCTATGTAGCCATATAGTTATTGATACTGTGTGGCATTCAGATCCTAATAGTGTGGGTAGAAAACTGTTGGGCTTTCCATCCTCCCTCATTTCATGAAAGGTTGACCCACATTGGGATTTCCCAAAGAAAAAACTATAAGAAAAATTCCCCTAAAATATACTGAATTACAAAGTTATGAATAAAATTTCTGTAAGAAAAAAATCATGATAATGATCCAGGTTTGGTTTTACCATTAAAAATCCTAGGGTAAAATTCAAACTTGGGGATAAAGTTGCATAACAAAGGAAAGGAGGGATAATTGGCTTTCTATTTAAGCCTCAAACCAGATATAATAAACTATTTATAATTAAACTTTGAGTTTTAAGGATATATCTTACTAAATGGGCCTTTTAAATTTGCAATCTGATCTAACATCTCAACAACATCAACTAATAAATGCTAACAAATTAAAACCCAGGCTATAAAACCTCCTAAAGGAAAGGATAATTAGTCCAGTGATTTCCCCTGTTAGTAGTCCAAGTAAGACAAAGTAAAAATGAATGTTACCAGACTATGAATTATCACAGTTCTAAAGAGGAGAGTGAAAAAGTTGGCTTAAAGCTCAACATTCAGAAAAGTAAGATCATGGCATCCAGTACCATCACTTCATGGCAAATAGATGGGGAAACAGTGGAAACAGTGTCAGACTTTATTTTTCTGGGCTCCAAAATCACTGCAGATGGTGATTGCAGCCATGAAATTAAAAGACGCTTACTCCTTGGAAGGAAAGTTATGACCAACCTGGACAGCATGTTAAAAAGCAGAGACATTTCTTTGTTAACAAAGGTTCGTGTAGTCAAGGCTATGGTTTTTTCCAGTGGTCATGTATGGATGTGAGAGTTGGACTATAAAGAAAACTGAGCACTGAAGAATTGATGCTTTTGAACTGTGGTGTTGGAGAAGACTCTTGAGAGTCCCTTGGACTGCAAGGAGATCCAACCAGTCCATCCTAAAGGAGATCAGTCCTGGGTGTTCATTGGAAGGACTGATGCTGAAGCTGAAACTCCAATACTTTGACCACCTGATGAGAAGAGCTGACTCATCTGAAAAGACCCTGATTCTGGGAAAGATTGAGGGCAGGAAGAGAAGGGGATGACAGAGGATGAGATGGTTGGATGGCATCACCGACTCAATGGACATGGGTTTGGGTGGACTCCGGGAGTTGGTGATGGACAGGGAGGCCTGGCGTGCTGCAGTCCATGGGGTCACAAAGAGTCAGACATGACTGAGCGACTGAACTGAACTGAACAGATGGCACCTCCTATAAATTTCTAACCCTATAAATTTACTATTAAAAAAAAAACTCCAATCAATTGGCCATTAGAAAATACTATGCTGTGATATTTGGCCAATGTATTCTGCTCAGTGTCTTATTCAACAGCTTCTCAGTAACAATTTGCTTTTGCCTTTGCAGGATAACTGTGCACTTTTACTTGGCAACTCATGATACCTGACTAGCACAGACACTATACATAAACTATGTAGACTATACCTCCACCACGCCCAGTCCTGTCTCAGAATCCAGAAATGATCTGTGTCGTGTGACATGACTCTACCTCAGAATCCAGGTAATGATGCTCTTTTTACATGAAAACACAGATATTTAGAAGCATATATACACACATATCTTAAAGACTGTTGTGAAAGTAAAAAGTAAGACACATAAGTTACTTTTCTTTCATGCTACCCTGGTCAAATCAATGAGGTAAAACCAAACTTTCTGACTTGGTATTTCTTTAATTTTAGATTGAAGCAGGTTTTAAATTTATTTTCATTGCGATGAGCTCAGTTTTCCTTCAAAATAATAACTACCCTGCAGTGAGTTTTACTGAGCTGACAGATGTTTACAATATGCATAACCAGATACATACATAAACATTTAAGACTTCTATAGAAGTGCAATTGGAGTAGGGAGAGGAAAGGAAATGAAAAATAGCAGATTATTTCTTATTAAACTCATCCAGAAAGGGCATGAATTATACAACTTTAGGGTGCATTTGCCACTAGATTAATGGAAATTTATTCACAGAACTCCCTAGGAACAGAGATGAGCATATAGTATTTACATTTCTCATTTTACATATTATAAATTTATACACATCAATAAGTTATATACTTAAAAGACCAGCAGGCAAATCTTTAATGAGAAATGATCTTTTGATCTTATTTTGATGTTTAGTTACATGAGGAAAAACACAGGATTTTAAAATGTTTAAATCAAACCCCAAAAGTTACCGTGTGTGAAGACAAGAGAAACTATATACTTATTATAAGACTTGATGCTACAGCTCTAGTTCAGACTAAAAATGGTTAGTTTTGTTTCCATTGCAAACACTGCCTTTATTTTTCCTCCATGCTGATGGACTCTTCTATACCAAGATCTGGATGTGAAACAATTCTTAGGTTCATTTTAAAATTCATTCCTATCATTTTCTTATAAAATTTTTAAAAAGCAGCTCTAGCTTTTCTTCTGCGTTTAGTTTTGTCTATACCAACCATTGCTTTCTTATAGAGAAGATGCCACATGAATGAAAATATATTCTAAAACTTTTCAGATCCCAAAAGTGTTGCAATCAAAGGAGCACTTGCTGTATAAAGAGCTTACCTGAGGCTAATTAACAATAAAAGATGTTTATAAATACTTGGCTATTTTGTCAAAAGATGGGTAATCCTTTAACTTCAAAATTAAACCACAAGTTAGCCAAAGAATATCAAGTGGCTGAGTTCATAACTGTTAAGAGAGTTTATTGCTATTTAGTAGAATATTTCAATTTGCTAGAATGTGATCCTCATGACACCAAACCCAGAAGCTTGATTTTGAAAATTATGATGCAAATCATAAATTCTCACCAGCCATCTTTGGAATACCAATAGGGGTGGAAGCTGATATTTGAGGAAAAGATAGGAGATCATGATCAACACTTTGAAAATCTATGAAGGAATCATCTCAGCAACATCTCAACATATATGGATGTCCTTCTTTGAATAAGAAGGACAGAAATAATTTCTGAACATCTGTAGATCATTTCTTAGCTAATATTATTGTATTAAGAACCCACAGTTTTCTCAATTGCCTTTCCCAGAATTCTATAACTCTTGCTCAGTTTATGCTCATTTATCCTTGAAAAAACTTATTCCTAGGAGAGAATATTGTAAATGTAGTTGTCAACTGAAGAATGTTACTTGCAACCTGTTCTACAAGAAAAAGGTCAATAGCCACTGCAGTCACTGACCTTCAGTACACCCTGCAAGGAATCCAGGGTGTAATGAGGCACTCTGTGCTCTGGGAAGACTGGCAGAAGAGGTCTTCAGATAATTAGATATTTTCAGGAGAAATTTTTTGCATCTTCCCACTCCTAAAAATACACTAAAACCATTAACTCCTCATGACTAGCAGCAATTTTCCACTGAGATGTGCACTTGTTTGCATGCACCCCCTTCATCCAAATCGCATATGTGCTAACCTGCCCACTACCTCTTCAGAGCCCGTCAGAGCTATCTGAGAGATTGTTTCTGGGAGTACAGTCCACAATAAGATACTGAGGACACTTGACTCACAGCTTTTACAATGTGTTTGTTGCTTTTTTTCCTAGTTGTCACAGTGTTTTGAACTGTGATATTTTCTCTGAGCAAATGATTTAACAGGCTTTTACCTTAATTTTCATGTTTCAGCAAGAACTAAGAAAATCTTACGTGTTAAGATTTTTATGGAAAAGAAAGAAATTGTTCGGAGCCTCTGTTTGAATCAGAAGATATTTTGACATTATTCATGTGGAAAATATTTATGTGCAAATAACAAACAAATAAAATTAAACCATATTGTTTTGGTAACCACTTCAGTGTATCATATGACAGTTGTGTGGTAACTGATATATTACGTGTCAACTGCTTTTCCCAAACAGCTAAATATTTTCCATATATTGCTTCTTTTTCCAAAGGAAAAATGCAAACAGCTCTAGAAAGTTTGAGAAATTAAAAAAAATGTTTTTGACCTCCAGATCAAACAATTTTATTAATATTTAGTAACATGAACATCCAAAAAAAGAGCCATCAGCATATTTTCTGCATTCCCTTATTTTATGTGAATAAGAAATCAACCACATATTCAAAATGAATATATCCTGGTACAGTATTATAACCTTTCCTTAATCCACAGATAACTGAGAAAAATATATTAGCTAATAATTTACAACTCTCTGTAAAACAATATTATAATATTTTTCATTCAAATCTTTAACTTAATCATTGTGATGCTTAGTCAGAAAACATTTTAAGAAAATTTTCACAAACATGTTCACAAATTTAAGATATAATATAAGTCTCCTAGACCTAAATATGAGTCAACTATTTAGTCTCTCTCTTAAGTATAGAAATTATCAACAGATCAGAGAATAATTCCAAAGTCCTGACCCAATATACTTTTCAAAGTCAAACTTCTTGTTTAACTACACGTAAAGTGGAAAATGTTTCTTATGTAAAAAAATCATGTATGGTATCCCTACCTAGAACCCTACCAGCAGATCCACATATATTAGATCAATTGTTAAAGATTTTGAATTCTCTTTCCTGGGACATTTTCAGGGAAAATAAATCAATACACTTGACCAGTCTTGTTGGGTATATGACCTCTACTTCTGGGCATGTGTGGAGGAACAAGTCTCTTCCAACTCACTCAACACGTGTTTGTTGAACAATAATTATGGGCCAGGTCCTCCATACTGATATATGGTGAAAAAATAGACATGATGCCTAAAGCTACCTTACCTGGGGATTGGGAAATTTGAAAGCTTCAGAGAGGATAAAATAGACACTGAGGAGGAAGAGATGAGATGGAACAATCTCTTTGAATAATATCTCTTTCAAGCCAGAAAGAAACCTCTATGAAGAGAATTATTTTTTAATATTGTAAATAACAAAAAAATATTTTTAGCCCTTTGGGGAAAATATACTTTGCTCCTCAATAAAGGAGAGTTTTGTTTTTAGATACAGACACTTCATATTTCTGCTAATAATTTTGAATCCTTTTGTCCTTCAAATTTATAGAGCGGTCATAAGGCATGATCATATCTAGTTACTGATACTCCCCTCTAGCCTATATGACCATTTCAATGCCTATTCTTAAAATATATGAACATGGTTTGAATGCAACAACAGATATTGTATTTTACCATGGATAAAACAAATTAGGCAATGTAGATCAAACAAAAAAATGATACGTTACTTTGTGATTAATTCACTTCAATGGGCTTGAACTTTCATAGCAATTCAAATTAAATATCAAAGTAATTCTTTGCTGAAAGCTATTTATTAAAGTCTACTTTACCTTAAGAATAATGCAATTTTTCTCTCAAATTTTCATAAGTTAAATTTGTCTCATGTAATCACGAAGTAAGTCATAATTTCTAGAAAATGAAGCTTCACAGCATATTCAAGGGATGGACTAAGTTCCACAACACACATTGCAACTAGCTTTTAAAGCTCAGTTCCATCAGAACTGCCATCTCTCATTTTAATCACTAAGAATTTAGTTTCATGTTAAGTGTATTCTTGTGTAATTGGCATTGCGAGAACTCTAAAAACATGGTGGGCAACATTCTTCAGAATCCTCTTAAGCTGGAATGTACAGATGGCTTAATCCAGAGTATCAGGCTCTTATCAAAAGTATGTTATCTGCGTAGTATAATGAGGAGAAATCACACGTTTTCTTAAAGCATTAATAAAAGGACCTGAATCTTATCTGGGGCCTTCCAATACATCAGGAATCAAGCAGTCTTTGTTCACTGTCTTTCTAAGTTTAAATCATCCAAACTTAATATTATGTATGGACAGCAGTCCCTCATCAGAATAACATACTTAGCTGGAAAGGGTTACAGTGCTGCAGACAGGACCCCTGAGCTGCAATACTTAATAGTCAACCAAGGCTTTCAGAAGAGGGGAAATTGGGGGGCGGGGGGGGTGGGATGTGGAGGGTGGGCAGAGAAGAGTTCCTGAATTGAACTCTAATGAAAGAATATCTAAGGGTCTATTGTATAGACAAAATTAAGCTCACAAATACATTTTCCCTGTAGTTACAGTGTTGTTATATGTGTGTTAATTATTTTTGCATCAAAATGATTTTAGGAGAATCATGCACTTGTCAGTCTGTCACTGTCCCATCATTTCTTGTTGCCCTACATACAGCCTAAATCATATAATTATGTTCTTTAGTGGCCTCTTAGGGGGCTTCCCTGGTGTCTCAGACAGTGAAGCATCTGGCTGCAATGCAGGAGACCCGGGTTTGATCCCTGGCTTGGGAAGATCTGGAAAAGGAAATGGCAGCCCACTCCAGTACTCTTGCCTGGAAAATCCCATGGATGGAGGAGCCTGGTGGGCTACAGTCCATGGGGTTACAAAGAGTTGGACATGAAAGAGCAGCCTCTTGAGTTTCTGGTTCATGCTCTACATAAACTATTCTACTTCTTATTTGAAATATTGCCCTGTGAAATCTGAGAAGTTCTTTTACCCAAGAATCTAGATTACGGCTGCTTCTGAGTTTCATTTGGACATGAGCTGGCTTACCCTTGCTTTGCCTGCTTGATTGCTGTCTGCAATGCCACAAATTCAAAATCTGTACCATATCTTGCCCCCTCTTTTATGATGTATTACCATTTAGTTTCTCTGAAAATGGTTAGTTTATATTCTTGAAAATCACTGCTCTGATTACAGATAATAATGAAAGTGATCATATAACCAAGATTTGAATATATTTGAGTTGAAAGATTATAAGCATCACTCTATCTCAGTGGCGCATATAAAGTATGTATTTGTCACACTGGGTCAAGAAGCCTTTTCTGTGGGTTTACAGAAGTCAGTTGCCCATAGATATCCCTTGGACACCCAAAACTGAAGAGTTTAAGCAGTTTGCCATTTAGAACTGAAATACTTTACCAATGGACCTGCTGTGAGTGAAATTGCCTTAGATTACAAAATCCACAGTCACAGCAAGGGTCAGGGGCAAAATCGCATCACTGCTTCAGAGTGTCTCCTGCTAGCTACAGGCCAGTAGGAGAAGAAAACAGAGAAGACAAGAGGGCAGAAGATAAACAACAGAAATCTCAAGGATAACAACTATGAAAAAGGTGTTACGTGTTTGAAGCACCTAAATTCTGCTTCACTGGAGAGGTGGTTGGCATTTAATTACTACCTGATCCTTTGTCTAAGATTTGGCTTGAGCAGTTTTGTAAAAATTGCTATACTATAAAATTTCAAGAATTTTCTAAAACACTAATCATGCAGCTTTCAATACTTGTTTAGTTGGCATAGTAAATTAAGAATAGGGACACTCAAAGGAAATACACAACGCGGTCAGTGCCTTCCTCTTGACAATACAACAAGCAAAATAGAGCCAATTATGATCATTTTTGATCATAATTATGATCATTTATTTTTAAGAACCCCATAGGGTAATTATTTTGTGTGCATGCACTTTCTCATACATGTGTATATACATATACACAGAGCTTGTTTTCATACATATTAGCCCTATGGACACTAGTTCTTATTGCTCAATTAGACTAGACTTCTGCTAGTCTTTAGTGACAATTTCCTGCTTTGAATATTTTCCTGCTTTGAATATCATCTTGCTAATAGGCCAGAAATGTTTATCACTGGGCAACAGTGGTGCTGTCCCTTCCTTAGACAAGAACATCATTATATCTCCTAAGTGTATAGTTGTTCCCAGCATCTAAGTGTTGTTTTTAAAATAAAGGTCCAAAGACCACACTCATCAGAATCATCTAGAATGCATAATACAAATGCATTTTCCCCCACACTTCTCTATCACAATCTCTGGGGTTAGGCAGTGAAATCTTTATTATAAATACCCTACATGATCCCTATAGACACTATATTTTCAGAATTGGTAATCTAAGGTTTTTAATCACAGTTTTTAATCTAAGATTGCATTGTAATATTAAATATATATATTAGGGGAAGTTGTTCGGTCGTGCCCGACTCTTTGCGACCCCATGAACAGTAGCCTGCACCAAGCTCCTCCATCCATGGGATTTTCTAGGCAAGAATACTGGAGAGGGTTGCTGTTTCCTTCTCCAGAGAATCTTCCCGACCCAGGGATCGAACCCAGGTCTCCTACATTGTAGACAGACACTTTGCCGTCTGAGCCACCAGGGAAGTCTAATAATGTTAGTCTATAATATATTAGAAATCTATAAATATTAGACATATGATAATAGTTGCAATTTGAAAAAAAAACATAATGAATATATACTTTCAATTAAATGTTAATTGTTAACTTGCCACAAAGATTTTATTTATCCACTTATTCATAAAACTATAATGCTGATACAAGTCCCTTTACTTTTACAATTAAAGAAATATATGGAATATATATTTTTATCCATAGATAGTTGGTACAAATAGCTGAGGAAAAAAGAAAAGCAAAAGGCAAAGGAGAAAGGGAAAGATATACACAACTGAATGCAGAGTTCCAGAGAACAGCAAGGAGAAGTAAGAAAGCTTGCTAAGTGAACAATGCAAAGAAATAGAGGAAAATGATAGAATGGGAAAGACTAGAGATCTCTTTAAGAACATTGGAGATACAAAGGAAACATTTCATGGAAAGATGGGCACAATAAAGGACAAAAATGGCAAAGATCTAATAGAAGCAGAAGAGATTAAGAGGTGGCAAGAATACACAGAGGAACTGAACACAAAAGCTCTTAATGACCCAGATAACCATGATGGTGTGGTCACTCATCTAGAGCCAGACATCCTGGAGAGTGAAGTCAAGTGGGCCTTACTATGAAAAAAACTAGTGCAGGTGATGGAATTCCAGCTGAGCTATTTCAAATCCTAAAAGATGATGCTGTGAAAGTGCTGCACTCAACATGTCAGCAAATTTGGAAAACTCAGCAGTGCCCATAGGACTGAAAAAGGTCAGTTTTCATTCCAGTCCCAAAGAAAGGCAATGCCAAAGAATGCTCAAGCTACCACACAATTGTATTCACTTCAAATGCTAAGGTTATGTTCAGAACCATTCAAGTTAGGCGTCAGCAGTATGTGAACCAAGAAATTCCAGATGTACGGCCTGGATTGAGGGAAGGCAGAGGAGCCAGAGATCAAACCACCAACATCCACTGGATCATAGTAAAAGCAAGATAACTTTTTTAAATCTATTTCTGCTTCATTGACTACACTAAAGCCATTGACTGTGTGGATCACAAGCTGTGGAATATTCTTAATGAGTTGTGAATACCAGACCATATTACCTGCCTCCTGAGAAACCTATATGCGGGTCAAGAAGCAGCAGTTAGATAAAGACATGAAACAAAATCGGTCTGGTTCAAAATCAGGAAAGGAATATGTCAAGGCTGCACATTGTCACCCTACTTATTTAACTCACATGCAGAATACATCATACAAAATTCTGGGCCAGATGACTCGCAAGCTGGAGTCAAGATTGCCAAAAGAAATATTAACAACCTCAGATATGCATATGAAACAACATTAACGACAGAAAGTGAAGAGGAACTAGCAGCCTTGTGATGAAGATGAAGGAGGATAGTAAAAAAGCTGGCTTAAAAAAAAAAAGAAAACCCAACAGTCAAAAAATGAAGATCATGGCATCTGGTTCCATCACTTCATGGCAAGTGGGGGAAAAAGTGGAAATTGTGTCAGATTTCACTTTCTTGGGTTCCAAAATCAATGCAGATTGTGGCTGCAGTTCAGTTCAGTTCAATTGCTCAGTTGTGTCCGACTCTTTGTGACCCCAAATTTTGTGACTGCAGTCACAAAATTTAAAGATCACTGGTCCTGGGAAGAATAGCTCTGACAAACCTAGACAGTGTATTAAAAAGCAGAGATATCACTTTGCTGACAAAGGCCCATATAGTCAAAGCAATGGTTTTTCCAATAGTCATGTATGAATGTGAGAATTGGACCATAAAGAAGGCTGAGAGCCAAAGAATTGATGCTTTCAAACTGTGGTGCTAGAAAAGACTCTTGAGAGTCCTTTGGACTGCAAGAAGATCAAATTAGTCAATCCTAAAGGAAACCAACTCTGAATATTCATTGGAAGAACTAGTGCAGAAGCTAAAGTTCCAATATTCTGGCCACCTGACGCAAAGATCCAATTCATTGGAAAAAACCCTCATGCTAGGAAAACTAGAGGGAAAGAGGAGAAGGGGGCAACAGGATGAGATATTTAGATGGCATCACTGACTCAGTGGGCATGAGTGTGAACTCATGGAGAGGAGGAGAGATAGTGAAATATAGGGAAGTCTGGAGTGCTGCAGTTCATGAGGTCGCAAAGAGTCAGACATGACTTAACAACTGAACAATTAACAACAATGGATCCATTAACCTTTTCTAATCTCTGGAGTTCTTTGGCTTGTGGTTTAGGAACTACTTTTGCAAACTGTAAATTATTTCATGCCTATGCTGCACCAAATAATAATATTTACCCATTCTTCATATCTGTAACTAGTCATAGCTATGCAATATTCATATACCAGGGAGAAAGAAATGTGTTCTGGTATATGTTCATTTGTGAGTTTTCTTAAAGTTGGAGAAATAATTTTGAGAACAGAGTCAGTGACTATAAATTGTTAACATTAATTTCTAGAATTCTATTTTGACATCTTAAGTAAATAGTTCCAAATTCAAATGATTTCATTTTGGCAAAGATAAATTTGCATGAGTAATGTTATAAAATAAATTAGGTATTTTCCTTGATATATCAGTACTTGCTTATTTATAAACTGCATAGGTAAAAAAATGAAGATACAACTAAAGTGCCTCTGTTCCCACTATTCTATGATGACCAGTGTTATTTGGGGAGATTTTCTAGTATTCTTGAATTTTTTTCTTTAAAAAGTATTCAGTTCAGTTCAGTTCAGTTCAGTGGCTCAGTCGTGTCTGACTCTTTGCGACCCCATAAATCGCAGCATGCCAGGCCTCCCTGTCCATCACCAACTCCCGGAGTTTACCCAAACTCATGTCCATCGAGTAGGTGATGCCATCCACCCATCTCATCTTCTGTTGTCCCCTTCTCCTCCTGCCCCCAATCCCTCCCAGCATACCATAAATATCTTCTTTATATTATATTGTCTATATTTCCTATAGTATTGTAGATTATCTGGTATTATAATGACTGTATCTCATAAAGAATATTCTCTGTCATAGTTTGCTTAAGGATTATTGCATTTTTAAGTATGTACATGGTTTCCAATATTTCAAAGTAATATATGATACTGAAATGAATTTCAGGCTTAAAGTACTGTATAAATTTTGTATTGTTTCCTTTGGGCAGATTTATAGGAGTAGAAATATTAGTCAAGGGACATAAAATATTAAGGCTTTTGATACTTACTTGGAAATTGTTTCTCTGAGCTTTTATTGGCTATCTGGATGGTGATATAAATATATATATCAGAATCTTTAAAATGCCTTTGTCACTTAACTTGACTATCAGGCATTTGTAATAAAATTAATAATGAATAGGCTAAAATACTTGAAGCTAGTTATTGATTTTAATCAGAAAAATATAACAATAAGAAATGGTTACCTAAAATTCAGAAATAAAGCTGTGTAACATTTTATAGCCAATAAAATATTCTTGAAGCAAAAAATAATATAAAATTGTTTTTGATAGTGTTAGGATAAAAACTTGTTTTTTACACACATGGTTATATATATATGACTATATTTATATATATACAGCATTGTTTAAATACATACAAATATTTAGTATATATTCATATTATTATTTATTTATCATTTATATTATATATATTATTATATATTCATTATTATTTATATAGACCTGATAGAAGCACATGCATTTTAAATGTTATTTTTAAGTTTTTATATGTGTGTATTTACATGTCATAATAGATGTTGTACTCAGAAAATACAACTATATAAAGTTTGCCAGCTTCGTTTACACTAACCTTGAGTGAAAATGTCATTTTCCTTGGCTTTACAAGCCATGAGTCTATTTTTCTAGCTAAATGTACTTTTAAATAATTGTACACTTTGTGTAATGGGGCAAATTATGTGCTTTAAATTTAAGACAGTAGTACTGATAGGTGCATACATATAATTTTTTTTCAATCTAGAAATCTTGCTGAAAGAGCATCACATAAAATAATTCAACTCTTTACCCAATAGGCCAAAATTGGTGACTTTGCCTTGGCAAAACATATTTACAAAAGAGACCACTATTATAAGAATCCTATGTGCTTCCTTCATGAGTAGCAGATGACAATGGATGGGGCATTCATTAACCACATTAGTGGTTGGAAGTGAAATTCACTCAATCATGCCTGACTCTTTGTGACCCCATGGACTATACAGTCCATAGAATTTTCTAGGCCAGAATACTGGAGTAGGTAGCATTTCCCTTCTCCAGGGGATATTCCCAATCCAGGGGTCAAATCCAGGTCTCCCACATTGTGGGCAGATTCTTCACCAGCTGAGCCACAAGGGAAGCCCAGATTGATGTCTGATAAGAGGATATTTCACTTCATTTGGGTTGAAAATAGACATATATGTGTTTTCTTAGGGGGAAAAAAAATCACCCGTTTTCTCTTTGCACTATGCTTAATAACCTCACATGTGCTATGTGCTAATTGTTCAGTCATGTCTGACTCTTTGGGACCCTATGGACTGCAGCCCGCCAGGCTCCTCTGTCCATGGGGATTCTCCAGGCAAGAATATTGGAGTGCGTTGCCATACACTCCTCCAGGGGATCATCCCAACACAGGGATTGAACTGAGGTCTTCCTCATTGCAGGGGGATTCTTTACCATCTGAGCCACCGGGGAAGCCATGAATACTGGAATGGGTACCTATCCCTTCTCCAGGGGATCTTCCTGACCCAGGAATTGAACCCAGGTCTCCTGCATTGCAGATGGATTCTTTACCAGCTGAGCTACCAGAGAAGCCCAATAACTCCATATCTTTTAGCAAATAAACTTTGTCATATGTAGAAAATTTTTACAATATATATAGCATAATTTTTATTACTTCTCAAATTATTTCATAGTTGCTAACAAATTGAGTCAACCTGAATATTCATTGGAAGGACCAATGCTGAAGCTCCAATACTTTTGCCACCTCACGCAAACAGCCAACTCATCAGAAAAGACCTTGAAGCTGGGAAAGATTGAGGGTAGGAGGAGAAGGGGCTGACAAAGGATGACATGGTTGGATGGCATCATCGACCCAATGGATGTGAATTTAAGCAAACTCCGAAAGATGGTGAAAGACAGGGAAATATAGTGTGTTGCAATCCGTGGGGTCGCAGAGTTGGACATGACTGATGACTAAACAACAACAAATTGAAATAAATATAAAAATCAGTAAGATACTAAGTACATATTATAAATTAGAAATACAATTTTAAAGTCATCTTTGCAAAATACTTTGGAAATACCTGTTATAGTCAAAGTACCTCACAGTTATCATTTCAGAGATATGGCATACTAAATGGCATTAATTTCTATGCATGCTTACTAAACTATATTAGACCTTTCGATATAAATTAAAATATACTGATAAAACAGACAAAGATGGAGAAGCTCTATACAGTCAGCAAAAACAAGACTGGGAGCTAACTGTGGCTCAGATCATGAACTCCTTATTGCCAAATTCAGACTGAAATTGAAGAAAGTAGGGAAAACCACTAGACCATTCTGGTATGAGCTAAATCAAATCCCTTATGACTATACAATGGAAGTGAGAAACAGATTTAAGGGACTAGATCTGATAGACAGAGAGCCTGATGAACTATGGATGGAGGTTCGTGACATTGTACAGGAGACAGGGATCAAGACCATCACCAAAAAAAGAAAGGCAAAAAAGCAAAATGACTGTCTGAGGCGGTCTTACAAATAGCTGTGAAAAGAAGGGAAGTGAAAAGCAAAGGAGAAAATGAAAGATATTCCCATTTGAATGCAGAGTTCCAAAGAATAGCAGAGAGATAAGAAAGCCTTCTGATCAACGCAAAGAAACAGAAGAAAACAATAGAATCAGAAAGACTAGCGATCTCTTCAAGAAAATTAGAGATACCAGAGAACATTTCATACAATGATGGGCTCAATAAAGGACAGAAAAGGTAGGGAACTAATAAAAGCAGAAGATATTAAGAAGAGGTGGCAAGAATACACAGAAGAACTATACAAAATAGATCTTCACGACCCAGATAAACATGATGGTGTGATCACTCACCTAGAGCCAGACATCCTGGAATGTGAAGTCAAGTGGGCCTTAGGAAGCAATCACTACAAACAAAGCTAGTGGAGGTGATGGAATTCCAGTTGAGCTATTTCAAATCCTGAAAGATGATGCTGTGAAAGTGCTGCACTCAACATGTCAGCAAATTTGGAAAATTCAGCAGTGGCCACAGGACTGGAAAAGGGCAGTTTTCATTCCAGTCCCAAAGAGAGGCAATGCCAAAGAATGCTCCAACTACTGCACAATTGCACTCATCTCAAATGCTAGTAAAGTAATGCTTAAAATTCTCCAAGCCAGGCTTCAGCAATACATGAACCATGAACTTCCAGATGTTCAAGCTGGTTTTGGAAAAGGAAGAAAAACCAGAGATCAAATTGTCAACATCTGCTGGATCATCAAAAAAGCAAGAGAGTTCCAAAAAAAACATGTACTTCTGCTTTATTGACTATGCCAAAGCCTTTGACTGTGTGGATCACAATAAACTGTGGAAAATTCTGAAAGAGATGGGAATACCAGACCACCTGACCTGCCTCTTGAGAAATCTGTATGCAGGTCAGGAAGCAACAGTTAGAACTGGACATGGAACAACAGACTGTTTCCAAATAGGAAAAGGAATACGTCAAGACTATATATTGTCACCGTGCTTATTTAACTTATATGCAGAGTAGATCATGAGAAATGCTGGGGTGGAAGAAGCCCAAGCTGGAATCAAGATTGCCAGGAGAAATATCAACAGCCTCAGATATGCAGATGACACCACTTTCTGGCAGAAAGTGAAAAAGAGCTAAAGAACCTCTTGAAGAAAGTGAAAGAGGAGAGTGAAAACGTTGGCTTAAAGCTTAACATTCAGAAAACTAAGATCATAGCATCCAGTCCCATCACTTCATGGCAAATATAGGGGGAAACTGTGGAAACAGTGACTGATTTTATTTTTCTGGGCTCCAAAATCACTGCAGATGGTGATTGCAGCCATGAAATTAAAAGACACTTACTCCTTGGAAGGAAAGTTATGACCAACCTGGACAGCATATTTAAAAGCAGAGACATTACTTTGTCAACAAATGTCCATCTAGTCATGGCTATGGTTTTCCCAGTGGTCATGTATGAATGTGAGAGTTGGACTATACAGAAAGCTGAGTGCCAAAGAATTGGAGAAGACCCTTGAGAGCCCCTTGGACTGCAAGGAGATCCAGCCAGTCCATCCTAAAAGAAATCAGTCCTGGGTGTTCATTGGAAGAACTGATGTTGAAGTTGAAACTCCAATATTTTGGCCACCTGATATGAAGAACTGACTCATTTGAAAAGACCCTGATGTTGGGAAAGATTGAGAGCAGGAGGAGAAGGGGACAATAGAGGATAAGATGGTTGGATGGCATCACCAACTCAATGGACATGGGTTTGGATGGACTCCGGGAGTTGGTGATGGACAGGGAGGCTGGCGTGCTGCAGTTCATGAGGTCACAAAGAGTTGGACACGACTGAGCGACTCAACTGAACTGAACTGAACTCATAATATATCTCCTTCAAAGAGGTGCACACTAACTTGCCACCTATGAACAAGGTTCTATGCTTTAAGCAGGCAAATCATTTCTCATTTTGAATCTTTGAGAGATTATAATAAATGTTACTATGTTCTTGGAAAATAATTGCAAAAATTTTAATAAGCCCTCTTTAGTTTCACTTTTGATATTCTCATAAGCACCAGAAGAGCTTCCACAGAAAACATTGATAAGATTTTTCTCATGTGAAATTTAGCATTTCATACATTTTATATATAGTTTTCTAAAAACTGTGTTTTTCTTTTAGGATGTTATATAATTATATAAAAGTTAGATTATTAACACTAATTAGATATAAGTAGAAAAATCATTTTTAAAATTAAAAGTAGAGAACCAAGTGGACTCAAATGAGCACACTGACATTTCTCAGGAAAATGCATAATGTATAGGTTTACTTCTCTTTTCTACTGACAGTAAGACAAACAAACCATGTGTTTAAATTGTTTTTATTATTAATTTTTTTATAATATGTGATATTAATTTCCTCCTCATTCCAGGAAATTTTAATATTTGCATGCATCAAATCTCACTATATTAGAAGTTCTTTTTCTTTTCTACATATTACAGTGAAGATCCATAAGTTTTTCAATATAAAACAGACTTTGATCACAAAACAGTGTTTTAGGGGGGCTTGGGGGGGTTGATAACAAGCTATTTTTATTGGTCAAATATTTCAAAGGCAGTATATATGAACTTGTCAATATCATCTTTTAATATTATAACCATTTTAAGTGGTATATGCTACTGAACGTTTCATTTTGGTGTGTTTTATTTTAGAAATTCATTGCATATCCTATTCATGCCAGGTACCGTTGCCTTCTCTTGTGACTCTCCCTTCACTGAAGAAGACAGACTCTAACCCAGGCAGAAGAGCTTGAATGTGTAGCCGATAGTCATTCTATCTACTAAATTGTTTTTTTGTGTGTGTGTATGTGGTCAGTTGCTCAGTCACGTCCAACACTACAAACCTTGGGACTGAAGCCTGCTAGGCTCCACTGTCCATGGGATTTTCCAGGCAAGAATACTGGGTTGGGTTGCCAAATTCCTCCTCCAGGGGACCTTCTCAACTCAGGAATTGAACCCAGGTCTCCTGTGTCTCCGACATTGCAGGTGGCTTCTTTACTGCTGGGCTATCAAAGAAGCCCCCTCTAAATTAGTCTTATAAATCACTTCCATTTGTTCCCCTACTTTTTTAACAATATTGTGTTAGTTTTTGCCATACAGCAATGCAAATCAGTCATCATTGTACATACACCCCTCCCCTCTCCTCCTTCCATCCCATCCCTCCAAGAACAGGGAGCACCACAGTGCTCCCTGTGCTCCCCACCCCTTCTCACCAACTATCCATTTCACACCTGATAGTGTATATATAGGGCTACCCAGGTGGTGCTGGAGGTAAAGAACCTGCCTGCCAATGCAGGAGACTTAAGAGACTCAGGTTCAATCCCTGGGTGGGGAAGATCCCTGGAGAAGGAAATGGCAGCCCACTCCACTATCCTTGCCTGGGGAAGCCCATGGACAAAGGAGCCTGGCAGTCTATGGTCCATAGAGTCACAGTCAGACATAACTGAAGTGACTTCACACAGTGTACAAATGTTGATGCTATATTCTCCATTCATCCCACTCTCTCCCTCCCCCACTGTGTTCTCAAATCCATTCTCTACATTTACATCTCCATTCCTTCCCTGCCAATAGGTCCATCAATATCATTTTTCCTAGATTCCATATATATGCATTAATATACTGCATTTGTTTTTTCTCTTTCTGACTTACTTTGCTCTGTATAACAGGCTCTAGGTTCATCCACCTCACTAGAACTGACTCAAATTTGTTCTTTTTTATGGCTGAGAAATGCTGGTGTTGCTATTGAGTCACCAAGTCATCTCTGATGCTTTGTGACCCATGGACTGCAACACTCCAAGCCTCCCTGTCTCTCGCCATGGAACAGAGTTTCCCCAAAAGCATGTCTATTCAATCGGTGATGTCATCCAACCACCTCATCCTCTTTCACTCCCTTCTTCTGCTTTCAACCCTTCCCAGCACCAAGGTCTTTTCCAGTGAGTTGGCTCTTTGCATCCAGTGGCCAAATTTTTGGAGCTTCACCTTCAGCATCAGTCCTTCCAATGAATATTCAGGACTCATTTCCTTTAGGATTGACAGGTTTGATCTCCTAGCAGTCAGGTTTGATCTCCTAGCAGTCCAAGGGGCTCTCAGGAGTCTTTTCCACCACCAAGTTTGAAAGCATCAATTCTTTGGCTCTCAGCCTTCTTTATGGTACAACTCTCACATCTGTACATGACTACTTCAAAGACCATTGCCTTGACTATATGGACTTTTGTTGGCAATGTGATGGTTTTGCTTTTAATACACTGTTTGGGTTTTGTCATAGCTTTTTAAATTATCAATCATCTTCTCATTTCATGGCTGCAGTCACCATCTGCCTTGATTTTAGAGCCCCAAAGAAGGAAATCTGTCAACTGCTTCCACCTTGCCCCCTTCTATTGCCATGAAGTGATGGGACTGGATGCCACAATATCAGTTTTTTTAATATTGAGTGTAAGCTGGCTTTTTCACTCTCCTCTTTCACCCTCATCAAGAGGTTCTTTCATTCCTCTTCACTTTCTGCCATTAGAATGGTATCATCTGCCTACCTGAAGTTGTTGATATTTTCCCCAGCAATCTTGATTTTAGCTTGCAATTCATCCAGCTTGGCATTTCTCATGATGGACTCTGCATAGAAGTTAAATAAACAGGGTGACAATATACAGCCTCGATGTACTCCTTTCCCAGTTTGGAACCCGTCCATTTTTCCATGTCTGGCTCTAACTTTTTCTTCCTGACCTGCATACAGGTTTCTCAGGAGGCAGGTAAGGTGATCTGGTATTCCCATCCTTTTAAGAATTTTCCAAAGTTTGTTGTGATCCGCAATCGAAGACTTAGCATAGTCAGTGAAGCAAAAGTGATGTTTTTCTGGATTCCCTTGCTTTTTCTATGATCCAATGGATGTTGGCAATTTGATCTCTGGTTCCTGTGCCTTTTCTAAACCCAGCCTGCATATTTGGAAGTTCTTGATTCAAGTACTGCTGAAGCCTAGCTTGAAGGATTTTGAGCATAATCTTACTAGCATGGGAAGTGAGTGCTATTGTCCATTAGTTTAAACATTCTTTAGTACTGCCATTCTTGGAAATTGGGATGAAGTTTGACCTTTTCCAGTTCTGTGGCCACTGCTGGGTTTTCCAAATTTGCTGACATATTGAGTCCAGCACTTTAACAGCATCATCATTTAGGATTTGAAATAGCCCTGCTAGAATTCCATCACTGTCACTATCTTTATTGGCAGCAGTATTTCCTAAGGCCCACTTGACTTCACACTTCAGGATACTGGCTCAAGATGAGTGACCACACCATCATGGTTATCTAGGTCAAGATCTTTTTTATACAGTTTTTCTGTGTATTCTTGCCATCTCTTCTGCTTCTATTAGTTCTTTACTGTTTTTGTCATTTACTGTACCCATCTCTGGGTGAAATATTCCTTTGATATCTCCAATTTTCTTGACAAGATCTCTAGCTTCTCTTCTGCTGTTTTCCTCTATTTCTTTGCATTGCTCACTGAAGAAGGTCTTGTCTTTTCTTGCTATTCTCTGGAACTCTGCATTCAGGTGGGTAGACCTTTCCCTTCCTGCCTCCATTGTATATATGTGCCACAATTCTTTATCTATTCATCTGTCGATGGACATTCTAGGTGGGTTACATGTCCTGGTTATTATAAACAGTGCTCCTATGAACATTAAGGTACATGTGTGTTTTTTGATTATGGTTTCCTCAGGGTGTATGCCAGTACTAGGGCTGCTGGGTCATGTTGTAGGTTTATTCCTTTTTTTTTTTTTTTAAGGAATCTCCATACTGTTCTCCATAATGGCTATAACAGTTTACATTTCCACCAACAGTGTAGGAGGGTTCCCTTTTCTCCACATCCTCTCTAGCATTTATCATTTGTAGGTTTTTTGATGATGTCCATTGTGATTGGCATTAAGTGATGCTGCTGCTGCTGCTAAGTCGCTTCAGTTGTGTCCGACTCTGTGCGACCCCACGGACTACAGCCTACCAGGCTCCTCCATCCATGGGATTTTCCAGGCAAGAGTACTGGAGTGGGGTGCCATTGCCTTCTCCAGTCATTAGGTGATACCTCATCATAATTTGGATGTGCATGTTTGGGATAATTAGTGATGTTGAACATCTCTACTTTTATTCAGCATTTATTTGTCCTCTTTTGAGAAATATCTGCTTAGGTCTTCTGCCCACTTTTGATTGGGCTGTTTGTTTTCCTAATATTGAGCAAAATGAGCTGCTTATATACTGTTGAGATTAATCCTCTGTCAGTCGTTTCATTTGCAATTATTTTCTCCCATTCTAAGGGTTGACTTTTAAACTTGTTTACTTTTTTCCTTTGCTATGCAAAAGCTTTTAAGTTTAATTAGGTCCCATTTGTTTATTTTTGCTTTTATTTCCATCACTCTAGGAGGTGGGTCAAATTAGATCTTACTGTGCTATATGCTCAAAGAGTGTACTGCCTATGTTTTCCTTAGTATTAAGCAACATATTCAATGATGACATAAATATTTTTATTCAGGATATGTACCATAAATAAAAGAACTAGTATGTGTACATGTGCTTAAAATAATATCTGACACATGGTAAGTGTTACCTAATTATAAATACTGAAGCGATATGTGACAGTTAGTTAGAATTTTAAAGCCTATTATTTTACATTTAGTTTCTTTGGTACTTCATTTGCGAGATTGTGACTTTTGGGCAAAGCCATATTCAGCTCACTCTAACCCTGAAGTTTTATATTTTATAAGAAATGAGAAAAAAAAAAAAAAAAGAAATGAGAAAGAAACCTTGAGAAACCTTGCAACTAACCAGGTAATGCACAAGTATCCTACAAATGCAAACATTAATTTTCTATTTCTGTTGATTCAGAACTTTATTAAATGACCTAAAACTGTAATTTCAATACAGTAAGTCTTACACTTGCCTTTTACAAACCACTTACTGTTGAGTATACCACTAGATGGCAGAAAAAGATCAGAAAATTTCCATTAGATAGTCAATACATTAAAATGTATAGTGCAATCACAATGCCTCTGGCAGCAACATGAATTGACCTAGAGATTATCATACTAAGTGAAGTAATTTGGATAGAGAAAGACAAATATTAAGTGATATCACTTATGTATGGAATCTAAAAAACATACAAATGAACTTATTTATAAAACAGAAAAATTCACAGGCATAGTAAACAAACTTATGGTTATCAAAGGGAAAAAAGGGGAGTAGGGATAAACTATAAGTATGGGATTAACAGATACACACCGCTATATACAAAATAGATGAAACAAGGACTTTTGGTATAACACAAGCAGCTATATTCAATATCTTGTAATAATCTATAATGTAAAAGAATCTGAAATAGGACATATGTATGAATAGTGAATTTAAAAAACTCAATATAACAACAAAAATAAACAGTGCACTTAAAAATCTTACTGGAACCACACATAGATATATGCCATTTAATGAGACTTTAATACCAGCAAAACAAGTCTTGAAATTTTTATCAAGTATATCATTTAATGTGGAAAACTGTATACTTTATTTGTGTATACTGTATTTGTGTATACTATATATATTGTGTATACTATATATTGTGTATACTATATTTATTTGTATACTATGTATGTGTATATACATATATAGGTGATACATAACACATATACTAGACTAGAGATCTCTTCAAGATAATTAGAGATACCAAGGGAACATTTCATACAAAGATGGGCTCAATAAAGGACAGAAAAGGTATGGACCTAACAGAAGCAGAAGATATTAAGAAGAGGTGGCAAGAATATACAGAAGAACTATACAGAAAAGATCTCACAGCCCAGATAATCATGATGGTGTGATCACTCACCTAGAGCCAGACATCCTGGAATGTCAAATCAAGTGGCAAGTGGGCCTTAGGGAGCCTCACTACGAATAAATTTAGTGGAGATGATGGAATTCCAGTTGAACTATTTCAAATCCTGAAAGATGATACCGTGAAAGTGCTGCACTCAATATGCCAGCAAATTTGGAAAACTCAGCAGTGGTCACTGGACTGGAAAAGGGCAGTTTTCATTTCAATCCCAAAGAAAGGCAATGCCAAAAATGCTCAAACAACCGCACAATTGCATTCATCTCACACGCTAGCAAAGTAATGCTCAAAATTCTCCAAGCCAGGCTTCAGCAATATGTGAACTGTGAATTTCCAGATGCTCAAGCTGGTTTTAGAAAAGGCAAGAGGAACCAGAGATCAAATTGCCAACATCCGTTAGATCATCGAAAAATCAAAAAAAATCCAGAAAAAACGTACTTCTACTTTACTGACTATGCCAAAGCCATTGACTGTGTGGATAACAATAAACTGTGAAAAATTCTGAAAGAGATGGGAATAACAGACCACCTGACCTGCCTCTTAAGAAATCTGTATGCAGGACAGGAAGCAACAGTTAGAACTGGACATGGAACAACAGATTGGTTCCAAATAGGAAAAGGAGTACGTCAAGGCTATATATTGTCACCTTGCTTATTTAACTTATATGCAGAGTACATCATGAAGAATGCTGGACTGGAGGAAGCACAAGCTGAAATCAAGATGCCAGGAGAAATATCAACAGCTTCAGATATGCAAATGACACCACCCTTATGGCAGAAAGTGAAGAAGAACTAAAGAACCTCTTGATAAAAGTGAAAGAGGAGAGTGAAAAAGTTGGTTTAAAGCTCAATATTCAGAAAACTAAGATCATGGCATCCAGTCCCATCACTTCATGCCAAATAGATGGGGAAACAGTGGAAACAGTGGCTGACTTTATTTTGGGGGGTTCCAAAATCACTTCCAATAATTTATGGTGACTGCAGCCATGAAATTAAAATAGCTTGCTCCTTGGAAGAAAAGTTATAACCATCCTAGACAACATATTAAAAAGCAGAGACATTACTTTGCCAACAAAGGTCCATCTAGTCAATGCTATGGTTTTTCCAGTAGTCATGTATGGATATGAAAGTTGGACTATACAGAAAGCTGAATGCTGAAGAATAGATGCGTTTGAATTGTGGTGTTGGAGAAGACTCTTGAGAATCCCTTGGACTGCAAGGAGATCCAACCAGTCCATCCCAAAAGAGATCAATCCTGAGTGCTCATTTAAAGGACTAATGTTGAAGCTGAAACTCCAGTACTGTGGCTATCTGATGCAAAGAACTCACTGAACTCATCTGAAAAGACCCTAATACTGGGAAAGTTTGAAGGCAAGTGGAGAAGGGGATGGCAGAGAATGAAATGGTTGGATGGCATCACCAACTCAAGGGACATGAGTTTGAGTAAACTTCAGGAATTGTTGATGAACAGAGAGGCCTGGCGTGCTGCAGCCCATGGGGTCGCAAAGAGTCAGGCATGACTGAGCAACTGAACTGAACTGAACTCAATATAAATAACTATATGTGTGTGTCTCTGTGTGTGTACTAGTAAGTTGTATATCTTATGTATGACAATACTTCAGAAAAGTATTGACTAAGTATTGACTTCATAAAAGTTATGACCAAGAAATCAAAATGCAAACCCACCTATAACACCGCACATATACTCCCATTTGCTCTTCTGCTTAAGTACTATAATAATGTGTTAAAAAATAGTATTTTAGAAGTCTTCTCATCTAGTGAGAGTGTTAGCACTGTGTGGACTGGGGCAATATCTGAGCCATTTTTAAATCTGGACATTCTTATTATCATATGTTCATTAAATAAATATTTATGGATTGATTACCCTCTTATTTGGAGGAGGCAATGGCAACCCACTCCAGTGTTCTTGCCTGGAGAATCCCAGAGACGGGAGAGCCTGGTGGGCTGCCATTTATGGGGTTACACAGAGTCAGACACGACTGAAGGGACTTAGCAGCAGCAGCAGCAGTAACCTTTTATTATGTAATGAAAGAAAAATTAAATTCTTATCATGACCCTTTCTAAAGTATAATGGTTCATATCCATACATAATTTCCAAATAGACATTTCCACTTATCTCAAAAGCTTCTATTTTCTTAGCCCTTTGTAATTTATAATACTTATCTTTTGACCGTTTAAGCAAAATTTTGCATAAATGGCATTTAGTAAAGATAAACTGTTCACAGTCTGACTTGAAACTGTGTAGGGATAATCATGAATGAAAAACCAAAGGCATACTGAGGCCACTTGAGTAAACTGACTTCAACCCTCAATCCTTTCCATCATTTCCAGAAATTTTTGGGTTACCATTTTGACATTCAGCCACTTCTACTGTTTGTTCTGAGACTAAGAGATATTTTAGATTTAAGAAAAAGATCATCCATAGATAATTTCAATAGACTCTGATTTCCAGGCTTATTTGTAATTCTCAGAATCAAGATTTCTGGGAAAAATATCAGTAACCTCAGACATGAAAATGACATCACACTTATGGCAGAAAGTGAAGAACAACTAAAGAGCCGCTTGATGAAGATGAAAGAGGAGAGTAAAAACGTTGGCTTAAAACTCAACATTCAGAAAAATTAGATCATAGCATCTGGTCCCATCACTTCCTGGAAAATATGGGGAAACAATGAAATAGTTGAGTCCAGTTGCTCAGTCATCTACAACTCTTTGCAACCCCATGAACCTCAGCACGCCAGACCTCCCTGTCCATCACTAACTCCCGAAGTTTACCCAAACTCATGTTCATTAAGTCGGTGATGCCATCTAACTATCTCATCCTCTGTCATCCCCTTCTCCTCCTGCCTTCAATCTTTCCCAACATCAGGGTCTTTTCAAATGAGTCAGCTCTTCGCATCAGGTGGCCAAAGTATTGGAGTTTCAGCTTTAACATCAGTCCTTCCAATAAACACCCAGGACTGATTTCCTTTAGGATGGACTGGTTGGATCTCCTTGCAGTCCAAGGGACTCTCAAGAGTCTTCTCCAATACCACAGTTCAAAAGCATCAATTCTTCAGTGTTCAGCTTTCTGTATAGTCCAACTCTCACATCCATACATGACTACTGGAAAAACCATAGCCTTACTAGATGCACCTTTGTAGACAAAGTAATATTTCTGCTTTTTAATATGCTGTCCATGTTGGTTATAACTTTCCTTCCAAGGAGCAAGCGCCTTTTAATTTCAAGGTTGCAATCACCATCTGCAATGATTTTGGAGCCCAAAAAATAAAGTCAGCCACTATATCCACTGTTTCCTCATCTATTTGGCATGAAGTGATGGGACTGGATGCCATGATCTTAGGTTTCTGAATGTTGAGCTTTAAGCCAAATTTTTCACTCTCTTCTTTCATTTTCATTCAGAGGCTCTTTAATTCTTCTTCAGTTTCTACCATAAAGGTGGTGTCATCTCCACATCTGAGGTTATTGATATTTCTCCCAGCAATCTTGATTCCAGCTTGGGCTTCTTCCAGCCCAGCATTTCTCATGATCTACTCTGCATATAAGTTAAATAAGCGGGATGACAATATACAGCCTTGACATACTCCTTTTTTTATTTGGAACCAGTCTGCTGTTCCATGTCCAGTTCTAACTGCTGCTTCCTGATCTGCATACAGGTTTCTCAAGAGACAGGTCAGGTGGTCTGGTATTCTCATCTCTTTCAGAATTTTCCACAGTTTATTGTGATCCACACAGTCAAAGGCTTTAGCATAGTCAGTAAAGCAGAAATAGATGTTTTTCTGGAACTCTCTTGCTTTTTCAATGATCCAACAGATGTTGGCAATTTGATCTCTGGTTCCTCTGCCTTTTTAAAGCCAGCCCTAACATCTGGAAGTTCATGGTTCACGTATTGCTGAAACCTGGCTTGGGGAATTTGGAGCATTACTTTGCTAGTGTGTGAGATCAGTGCAATTGTGCGATAGTCTGAGCATTCTTTGGGATTGAAATGAAAACTGCCATTTTCCAGTTCTGTGGCCACTGCTGAGTTTTCCAAATTTGCTGGCATACTGAATGTAGCACTTTCACAGCATCATCTTTTAGGATTTAAAATAGCTCAACTGGAATCCCATCACCTCCACTAACTTTGTCCATAGTCTTTTAATTTCTTCTTAAGGCCCACTTGACTTGACATTCCAGGATGTCTGGCTCTAGGTGAGTGATCACACCATCATGATTATCTGGGTCATGAAGATCTTTTTTGTATAGTTCTTCTGTGTATTCTTGCCACCTCTTCTTAATATCTTCTGCTTCTGTTAGGTCCATACGATTTCTGCCCTTTATTGAGCCCATCTTTACATGAAATTCTCCCTTGGTACCTCTAATTTTCTGAGAAGAGCTCTAATCTTTCCCATTCTATTGTTTTCCTCTATTTTTTTGCATTGATTGCTGAGGAAGGCTTTCTTATCTCTCCTTGCCTTTGAAACAGTAACAGACTTTATTTTCTTGGGAGCCAAGATCACTTCAGATGGTGACAGCAGTCATGAAATTAAAGGATGCTTGCTCCTTGGAAGAAAAGCTATGACCAACCTAGACAGCTTATTAAAAGCAGAGACATTACTTTGCCAACAATGGTTTTTCCAGTAGTAATGTATGGATGTGCGAGTTGTACTATAAAGAAAGCTGAGCACTGAAGAATTGATGCTTTTGAACTGTGGTGTTGGAGAAGACTCTTAAGAGTCTCTTGGACTGCTAGGAGATCCAACCTAAAGGATCTCCTAAGGAAAGGATCTCCTAAGGATCCTAAAGGAAATCATCCCTGAATACACATTGGAAGGACTGATGGTGAAACTGAAGCTCTAATACTTTGGCCATCTGATGCAAAGAACTGACTCTCTGGAAAAGATGCTGATCCTAGGGAGGATTAAAGGCAGAAGGAGAAGGGGGTGACAAAGGATGAAATGTTTGGGTGGCATCACCGACTCTGTGGACATGAGTTTGAGCACTCTCCAGGTGATGGTGAAGGACAGGGAAGCCTGGCCCTCTGCAGTCCATGAGGTCCCAAAGAGCTGGACACGACTGAGCAACTGGACAGCAATAGCAGTCAGGCCTCCAAATGAAAAGCAAGACCTAGATTGTTTGTTTATGCCTGCCAAACTGCATATGATTACTTTTTTAGACAGTCAATTTGTTCAACTCCCCTTAGGGATTGAATCCAGCCTGGTGGTATTCAATATTAAGTACACTCTCCCCAAATCTCTGTGACTTCTATCTTAGTAATCATAAGTGGAGTTCCAGCATCCAACAATTTTATTTCTCAGAATGCAAGTGTACATAACAATCCAGCATAACAACAGAAGTGGTGATGACAACAACTTTGCTAACATGAATTGATTTCCTAATACGCCAAATACTGACCTAGGACCTTGAAGGAATATAATAGCTTTAGCTAGATTTTGTTAAAATAACAGCCTCAAAAAAGCTTAAGAAAAGTTTTTCTCACTATGCTACCTGTAGGCTGAAATTGTCTGCAGTTTTCCTACACAAATCATTTTCGTTTGAGTTCAGGGCTAAAGAAGTGGCCCCTATCTCAGTCTCATTGAAGCAAGAAAAGCAGAAAACCTCACATTTTAATTGGGGCATATTTTCTTTCATTTAATAACCTTTGATATACAATCCATTTTTCTTAATATTTAGGATTTGCTCCCTTAATGTGTTTACATTGTTCTTATAATCATCCTAGGAAACTTAATCTTCACCACATATCAAGTTACCAACAGCTGGAAAAAATCCCCACTCACTCATCTCAAAGGAAGAGCATTCAGTGAAGGAAAAAAAAGGAAAAAAATAGACTAGTTAATCTTTCCCTAAATAATCTATCCACAATGTCTCTATAATGAAAAGAACAATCATAACCTTCTATGGATACATTTTACATTTTTCTCAGGTAAAATGACTGTCAAGAAATTTAAAGAAAATAGAAAGGAAAATTCTCCAACTAGAAGATGCTAGTTTATATTGCTAATACAATCCAATGTTAGTTGCTCAGTCATGTCTGACTCTTTGTGAACCCATAGACTATATAGCCCTCCTGGCTCGTCCAACCATGGGATTTTCCGGGCAAGAATACTGAAGTGGGTTGCCATTTACTTCTCTCAGGGATCTTTCCAACCCACAGATTGAACCCAGGTCTCACACACTGCAGGCAGACTCTTTACTGTCCGAGCAACCATGGAATCACTGAGCTTATATTAATATCCTGCTAAATTTGAAACATGCACCTTTAATTTTTTTCTGTGCTTAAAGAAAAAACAACTATAAATTCACCATTTAAAAAGATTCCCTATTTGAAAAACTTCCTACTGTCTTTTACATTGATAGAACTATCAAGTTATAAAAAATATATTTCTAGCATTAAACTCATATTATACCTATAAAGTTTTATTTGATGTTCTCTGAAATTTTGACATCCCATTACAATAAGAATGGAACTATAAGCAAATATTTACTAAGAATCTGTTCAATATTTAAGAGAAAAATGTATTTTCCTTCACATTTTATATTTCCCATTAAGATTTTTTTCCCTTGCAACACAAGCAAGAAATACACTGTGTATGGCCCATGACATTCCCATTGTAACTCTTAATTGATTGTCCCACAGTTGGTGTCTCACTTTATTCTCATATTACATATGAGGGACTAAACAACAACATGTGGCAAATATGAACATTTTATGTTTCATTTCTTTATTACATTTTGTATATTCAATGACATTTTGCATCTCTCAACTTTCCAGGAAATTTTTAGTCCCACTGAAGACTTAAAATGAAAGTCACTCAGCCGTGTCTGACTCTTTTTGATCCCATAGACTATACAGTCCATGGAATTCTCAAGGCTAGAATACTAGAACGGGTAGCTGTTCCCTTCTCCAGGGGATCTTCCCGACCCAGGGATCTAACCCAGGTTTCCCGCATTGCAGGCGGATTCTTTACCAGCTGAGCCACCAGGGAAACCCACTGAAGACTTAAGGTAGTTGTAATGATCATCAAACCATATTGTTTACTTATTAAAACATACACACAAACACATACACACAGAGTACTGAAATGAGTTAATTATTTAATTCTATTTTGAGAATTCATCAATCTAGGAACTGCTCAACTCCTATGAAATATTATCAATCTGCTTACAATTCTTCCAGATGCTAGACAGGATAAAGACATTAGAGGCCAGCATCCTCAACCACAGGAGCTTAGAGTTCAACCACCTATGTAATATCCCAACAGAGGAAAGTTATTTTTTCCCCTTTCTCTTATTTCCTGCCAAGTTTTCCTCAGCTGTTGAGCATTTCTATGGCTTCTGTCCAAGGAGATTTGGCTACAAACTCACTGCAAAGTGTTTTCTGAAGATCAGTATGTGCCCCTCTGAGAACAGTTCTTAGACACGTTGGTCAACAGTTTCTTGACTCTCTTCGCTTTCAGAGAAGAACACTCAAGGCAACGCGTGAAAAGGATTGCCCACCTCAAGATGAGCATCTCTTACACGTGAAGTAATGGTGTCTGGTTGTTATCAGATTATGATGATAGCCTTGAAAGACTAACCTTCTAGAAACTTTCTAGTCCTTGTATTAAGTCATCTGATAGTGGTCATAAGGTAAATGGAGAAGCCTGAAAATTTTTGAGTATGAAATATTAGGACAATTCTTCAGTCTTTTTCAAGGGCAATCCTAGATACTGGGAAGGGAATCCATTGTTATGAGGGGCTGGTTGATACATTACAGAATGTTAGCATCCCTATTCTCCAAGCAGTAAATGCCAGTTGTCGTCCTCTCAGTGATTGGAATGCTCATTAAAGCATTCCAATATTTTATCAAAGCTTCTTGGGGGAGAGGGAAGCACTGCAGGCCCCAATCCTTACTATTATGCTAGAATGAGTTTTTCCACTAACATTAAAATGTGGTATTGTATACATTATTAATCCCACCTTTAAAACATACACACAAAATTAAGTAGAAGTCAGTTTCAAGGAAATACAAAAGTTCTAAATAATACTGTTATGAAGCTCAAACAAAATCTTCAGTATTGCTCATTCATTAATAAACCTGGGTGATCTTCTAGAGAGAAAGAGAATCATACCCTTTGTAGAGATACAAAGAATCTTAAATATAAGTATCATCCATTCTCTTCATTTTACTGAAGAAGCATCTAAGTTATACAGTGGTGGATGTGGTCACACTTGCATTCTGGACTTCTCAATAAGGGTATTCAAAAGCATGTTGACTTTAATAAAATGATGGAAACATTTCTCAGAAGTGAGAAGTTAAAGAGAGATGTACCTCCAAATGTTCTTTACTCAATTGCCCAAGGTAATCTCTCAAATTGGAACTACTTCAGTGACTCATACAATTCTCAGTCTATAGCATTTTGGCAGAAATTTTGTTTTTTCAGAGAAAAAGAATTGATTGTCCCCTCTTCCATTCTAATTGGAATAAATGAAGCAGAATTTTTACACCTAAGCTTTATTCTCAGTGATTAATGGCAATCAAAACTTCTGACACCATTTCCTGATTGTGATGTTGTAAACTGCTGCAAATATTCCTTTAAATATTTTATTTCTAAATACCCACTAATATCAATTCAAGTAATAAATTCCTTTAAACACATTTGAACATAATATAATAGCTATTATGCAATGTAATCAGACTTCATGAAGTAATAACTCTAGATTGGAGCCCATGGAACATAACATATGTGTCTCACAGGCTTGTTTTTAAGTCTTACCTGTAAGAGAAGGCCATCTGGGATGGAAAAGAGATCTTTTATGAAACTTGAAGATTTTTTGAAACACTATGTTGTTTCTCTTTCTGTTGAAGTCACCATTCTGTCACAGACAGAAGAAAATTAATTGGACCCAAATTTATTCTCCACACAGCCTGACTTTTTTTTTTTTAATTTTATTTTATTAGTTGGAGGCCAATTACTTCACAACATTTCAGTGGGTTTTGTCATACATTGACACAAATCAGTCATAGAGTTACACGTATTCCCCATCCCGATCCCCCCTCCCACCTCCCTCTCCACCCAACTCCTCTGGGTCCTCCCAGTGCACCAGGCCCGAGCACTTGACTCATGCATCCCACCTGGGCTGGTGATCTGTTTCACCATAGATAATATACATGCTGTTCTTTTGAAACATCCCACCCTCACGTTCTCCCCCAGAGTTCAAAAGTCTGTTCTGTACTTCTGTGTCTCTTTTTGTTTTGCATATAGGTTTATCATTACCATCTTTCTAAATTCCATATATATGTGTTAGTATGCTGTAATGTTCTTTATCTTTCTGGCTTACTTCACTCTATATGATGGGCTCCAGTTTCATCCATCTCATTAGAACTGATTCAAATGAATTCTTTTTAACAGCTGAGTAATATTCCTGACTTTATACTATCCTAATATTTACCCTTTTTCTAGGCAATATCAAATTGATTATTGAGTGAGTCTTTCTGCAGTCTTCCAAGGAATCAAAGTTAAACTTTCTATGCTGGAATCATGTTTTTATTGTTTATTAAAGGGAGAAGATGCACAGGCTGTTGCTCTATGTTTTATAAATTATGCCTTTTCTATTCAGGATTATAATGAATCTAAATCCTGGCTCTAGGAATCCTAACATCTACTCTTTCTATTTTTGCCCACACTCCCTTTCTACTGACTCCTACTCCTTTTCTCTAAAATTGTATTTGAACATTAATCGGATGACTTGCTCTCAGAATCCCTCACGTATAAAAGCACAGTTTCTTTGCTAGATCTCATGTGAAAGGGAAAAATGAGAGTTTGGGAAGGAATCTCACCTATTGATAATACATTCCAAGTTTTCTTACTCCTGTTGCTTTTTCTCTTTCCTAGCATTAGTTCACATTTATCCTCATTCCATCCTCCATCTTCAGTCTCTTGAGATAAATGTGGACCCTAATAATAGATGGGCAGCTGGAGAAGCCAGAAGATAGAAGATTGTCATTCTACACATAAACTTGAGTTAACCAAGAGTGGAAATCTTTCCAAATATGTCTGAAAGTATGAAAAAGATAATGGCTCTTTCATGCTTGAATGACTGAAAGATAGCCAAACTACTTCTATCAAACTTAAAAAAAAGTCAGACTAAGAATAGCATGATAAATTTTGATTCAAAAGTTAATTCATTCAGAAGGTTATAGAGCACTTGAAATCAGGGAATTTAAATAGCAGATGCCTCTTAAACATCTGGAGTATCATTGGAAGAAATGTGAAACCGATAAGGAAACATATGAGAAAGCAAAGATATATCCAGTTAATTATAAATTATGTTCAGATAACTGGATATATGTCCATAAATTTCTCTTATCTCTTTGTACCTGCATAAGACTCTCATTCCTTCAAAACAACATTTCAAAATGTCATCTGTACAAATGTCCTTCCCAATTCCCTCCTTGGTATAGCTTTCCCAGTGTATTTCTTAAGTGACAAAAATGAAAACCTTTTAAGTTCCTGTTATAATTTTTTTTAAATACCCTTTTTTGGTCTTATTTTGATTTATTTTGAGGAAGAGGGGACATTCTACACTTAATGTCTCAGTAGACATTTTCACATTTTCATGTCCAGTTACCACTCTGGAAGATGAAAGGGTTTCTGGTTGTACCAATAATTCAAATTTTCAGAAGATTGCAAAATCTGTATGGCATAACTTCTCAAAGAAATCATGTTTCTTTATCTGACATGCTGTATGAAAGCATGAAAATAGTGATATTTCCATTGATTGTAGAAATAGGTTTTAAATTCTGACTTGTTATCTATTGTTTTGGGATTCCCAGGTGACACAGTGATAAAGAATACCAGTGTAGGAGGTACAAGAGATACAGATTCAGTCCTTGGGTTGGGAAGATCCCCTGGAGTAAGGAAATGGCAACCCTCTCCAGTATACTTACCTGGAAAATTCCAGGACAGAGGAGCCTAGTGGGTTACAGTCCATGAGGTCACAAAAGAGTTGGACATGACTGAGCGTCTGAACACACATGTACACAGACACAACTATTTCTTCAGATGTCATGTTCATATATGCTGAAATAATATGCAAAGTGAGCTAAGGAAAATAAAACAATTTAACATTGCAAATAGGCACCAAATAAGTGGCTCTTGCTGAAAAAAGTAAGTGAATTTCCAGACTTGATTCTTAGGGAACGTAAATGGGGTCTTAGCAGCTAAGACTGTATCATCGCTGTTTCACCTCTTATTCCTTCTCAATACAAAATGGATTTGAATTGATAGTACAAACACATACCTGCAGTTCTAGTATTATATCATGATACATTGTCCAAAATTTGTGATGAAATGATTTTTCACATAAAAGAATGAATGGAAAACATAGACACAAAGATTCAGCTTGCTTATGCTTCAGGCTTAGTTTAATGACTGAAATGTGTGAGGACTCAAGAGCCTTATAAATATTGTCATCTCTACCTCATAAACGCCATCTCCTTGTCCTCTAAGAAAAATTATCCTAATAATACTCATTGTTAACCAGTAACTTATTGATAGTTAAAACATTAAACTAATAAAATATTAGTGCTAAAGTTAGGAAAAGAACCCTATAATAGAGCTATTTCCTTTCCTTTTTTTTTTTTTTTTTTCTATTTAAGATATATTGGGCTTCACCTTTAAAAGGAAAACAGTCCAGCATGCCTTCCCCTTGTCTGTGATTTCACTTTAATAAGTGAGTACAGTTACTTTCCAGAGAGATCTCACTTTTCAGAACAGCCCATGACTGGTACACACCTCAAGGTCTAAGATTTTATAGTCGCTTCTGGACTAAGATGTAATGAACTATGTATGAATGTAATCTTTTTTTTTATGAATGCAATCTTAATTAAAATGTATAACAATACATTATATTGCTGCTGCTGCTAAGTCGCTTCAGTCGTGTCTGACTCTATGCGACCCCATAGAAGGCAGCCCACCAGGCTCCCCTGTTCCTGGGATTCTCCAGGCAAGAACACTGGAGTGGGTTGCCATTTCCTTCTCCAATGCAAGAAAGTGAAAAGTGAAAGTGAAGTCGCTCAGCCGTGTCTGACTCTCAGCGACCCCATGGACTGCAGCCTACTAGGCTCCTCCGTCCATGGGATTTTCCAGGCAGGAGTACTGGAGTGGGTTGCCATTGCCTTCTCCAATACATTATATTAAGATTATTCAAATATGACATTGTATATTGCCTTTTTTTTTAAGCTTTCCCATTTTTACTTCTATTTGGGGCGCTGACATTTAAATTTTTTTTTCTTTTTTTTACTAATGAGGATGTCAACTGTAACTATTGATGAATGTACCATATAAATATGAAGATCATTTTGCCTGAATTTCTCAACTATTTTATAATATTCTTTAGAGTTACAACTACTGTTAAAAAACCATATACCTATTGTCAACTTAATGTTTAGTACATGTCAATTATAAATAACACTGAATATCTATGTACATAACTCTTGCCATGCATTATTGAGTATATATTAAGGATAGATCCCAGAAGAAGAATTACTGAATTAAAGCATGCTAATAATGTCCACAAAAGTTGTACCAATTTCTCTGCATCAGCTAGCTTCCCTGTAATATTCATCACAAGCTATTGTCATGTTTTAAATATATTAATTTTGAAATGGATTTAGAAAATGGTAACACATTTTGTTTACATTTAAAAAAAAAAAAACCTAAATCTTTATGTCACTTAAAAAGTGAACAAAAAATTACAACAAAGCCCAGAAATACTACTTTAATTTATTTAAATAAAAATTTAAATAAAAGATTTCTTGAATTTAATTTAAGTAACTCTTAATTTCCACTTTAATAGCTGCTTCAAAACAGAAATATTCTAATTTAATTAGAATGCAATGTATAAGTAAACACTAAGCCACAAGTTAATAAAAGTTAATGCTTACACAGCTTAAAGAGGTATAGAATTATAATTTTGAAAAGTAATTTTTTTAACCTGCAAGTCAATTTCTGTTTGGTTATATTTGCTCATTTGTTTTATTTTTTCAAATTCCACATATAAGAGAATATATATATATAGTGTTTGTCTTTTTCTGCCTAACCTACTTCACTAAGCATAATTTGTTACAGGACCATCCATGTCTTTTCAAATGGCAAAATATCATCCTGGATATGTAATATTCCATTATGGGCTTCCCAGGTGCCTCAGTAGTAAAGAATCCACCTGCCGATGCAGGAGATGTGGGTTCAATCCCTGGTTGGTAAGATCCTTTGGAGGAGGAAATGGCAACCTGCTCCAGTATTCTTGCCTCAAAACTCCCATGGATAGCGGAGCCTGGTGGGCTATAGTCCATAGGGTCACACAGAGTAGGACTTCACAGAGCACAGAGGCACAGCAGGATATTTACATACATTCTAATATATGTATCTTCTTTATCCATGAGTCTCCTAATGGACACTTAAGTTGCTTTCATATTTTGACTATTGCAAATAATGCTGCTTTGAATATTGAAGTGCATATATCTTTTCAAATTTGTGTTTCTGTTTTCTTCAGATACACACCAGAAACTAATATAGTATTGTGAGTCAACTGTATTTCAGTTTAAACAAAAATTGTGCTTTACTATTTGTTTATGTATTCAGTTTTAGGGGCTTCCCGGGTGGTGCAAGAGGTAAAGAACTTGCTTGCCAATGCAGGAAACATGAGAGATGAGGGTTCAGTCCCTGGGTTGGGAGATCCCCTGGAGGAGGATATGGCAACCCACTACAGTAGTCTTGTCTGTAGAATCCTATGGACAGAGGAGCCTGGCAGGCTACATTCCACAGGGGCTCTAAGAGTTGGACACGACTGAAGTGACTTAGCACACATGCACACATTCAATTATAACTTACTAATTTCTCTGCCTCTAAAAGCAAGACCTTATATAGAGTGGCTTCTACAGTTTACATCAAAGGAGTCTGTATGCCTCTAAGAGTAAAATTTTTAAAATGGTAAACTTACGTAAATGAAACAGCATCTGCATTTATGCATACATTCAAGCTATAAAATTTGCAAAATGTTAGAACTTAAAGGAACTAATTAATCCTTGTTATCTCTTAATTTATTATTATAAAAAAGAAAAGTGGGATCTTGGGACATGAAGCAATACATGCAACCTTACGTTGCATATTGCATAAAGCTGGGTGAGAGCTATGATGCCCTGACTTCTGATTTGACATCCTTTTATTGCTGGGCTATTAACAGCAACAACAAGCCCAGTTTTTCTGTGAGTAGATTATGGTATTTTGCTGTCATGAAGCATTACTTTATATGACATAGAAAAAGATGCCTGTGTAACTTGCCCTGAGACCAGTGGTTTGCACATATTCTTACATCGTGCTTGTTTCACCAATAGATGGCACGCTTACCTCCTTATCATTTTATGATTTAACAGTCTTGTCACCTACAGAAAGGATCCTTTTCATAGGACTTTAAGAATGTGCTATTCTTTTAAAATAAGCTGTGCCTTTTAGAAGAATTATTTAATTTTCTTCACCGTTCTTTTAAAAAAGCCAATCACCCATCAATGAGTATAGCAGTATACCATAAGTCAAATAAATATTTCCTTCTGAAAATGCTCTATTCATCTTTCACATCCCATTAGAAAGTGGATGCTATGTAAAGGCACATACAATCTAGTAGTGCATATGTAATTCTTCACAGTCTACTTTTTCATATCACTTCTAACTTCATCTCTGGACACACCTTCCTGCTATCCTGCTTTACATTTTTAGACCAAAGTATAAATCATTAAGTGACTAGAGTTTACACGTTTAAATGTGTTCTAATCTGCTTTCTCAACTTTCCTGAAGTAACTAAAGCCACTCTATTGTATGGCTATTTTTGACTTATTGTCCATTTTAAAATATCCATTTAGGAGAATTTTTTTATTCTAGACTGAAATTAATATAATTTTTAAAATGATACTGCTTTAACTTTTGTTATTAATTTAGAAAACAAAATTTCCAAATAACATTCAAATATTAGATTGTTTCTGAGAAATACTCTAACCTTTTGTTAGACAGAATAAAGCAATTACAGTTATCCCTAAACATATATATGTGCCAGTAATTCTTGGGTCTGATCAGAAACATGTTTTCCGGTGTTCTAATATGGGAGCTTAGATGGTGAATCTGCCGGCAATATGGGAGACCTGGGTTTGATCCCTGGGCTGGGAATATTCCCTGGAGAAGGAAATAGAGACCCACTCCAATATTTTTGCCTGGAGAATTCCATGGACAGAGGAGCCTGGTGGGCAACAGTCCATGAAGTCACAAAGAATAGGTCATGACTGAGCAGCTAACATACATACTCCCTGTTACTAAGTGATTTGTACCATTTAGTGATGGGATAAACAGAGAATTTATTCATCTCTAAAAACTCAATCATTAGCTGCAGCTTCTGGAAAGTATAAAAAGTGCTTTACTAAGATGTAAAGACTCTCTTGCCCATAGGCATTTTGAGAGAAAATGTACATCTCTCCTTATTCATAATCATCTTTAGTTCCTCAGTTCACTGATTTCTCCTTTGCTACTCTAGCTATCATGATTGGGAATTCAACATTGATTCATCTAAAACCTTTGATCTCTGCAGCTTCTAAGGTCCCTCCTGGATCTTGTTTTCATTTCTATTAACTCCAACTCAAAAACCTGCATTTTAAATTTCTCTTTTCATGACCATTCTTTCTTGCTGCACTCCAGCTAAGTTTCAAGCTTCCCTAGACCTCCAATACTTGACTCTACTTTTTACGCCTCAAATCCATCTTTTTCTTTATTTTCTTCCCCATCCCCATCCTCGCTACTCTCTTATCCAGTGGAGATTCTTTAGATTCCTTGGATAACTGTGCAGCACTCTGAGCCATGCCTAGCTAATGGCCTTGGCCTCCTCTTCTTCTGACCTACTTGCTGGCACACCCCCAACCATGGTTAAATCCAGCTATTCACTGACAACTGGTCTCCTCAGCAGCTGTGTATGGCTGGAGGAAAAAAAAATAAATTCCTCCACTCTGGCCTGATCTCACTTTAAATTTATGTTTATAGATCTTGAATGGGCACTCAGCACATATTATAATTCCACTACACTTCTTCAAGGTCTTAAGTTCCAATTTCACACCTCTGCTTCTCTCTCAAACACTTACACCATTCTCTCTCACTCTACACTAAGAAAGATATCCACACCAAAAGTCATTGAAAACCATTTGTTATCCTCAGAATAGATCTTATCTTCCTGTGACTAAATTCACTCACTCTTCTGTGTCCATACTCAGATAGCCTCTTTCCTCTGCTTAGAAAGAAAGCAAGGGGACGTCCACTCTTATCTAAGACCAGTTTCTTCATAGCCTGAAGATCTTCCTTGACTCCCACTCATTTAATGGCTTTCCTTTTCAACACTGCATGGACAATTAGCCACTTTCTCACTGCATCAAGTTTTTCTCACTCCTAAATTATTTCCAACAGCAAAATAAGCATCAGCAACAAAGCCTTAATATCACTTCACCTTAAAAAATAAAAAAAAAGACTTCACATTTTCCACCAGCCACAAGCTGCTGTTCATTTCCTTTGCTCTCTTAATCTTAAAACATCTCAGAAAAATTTTTCGTACTTATCGAACCTTCTTTCAACCGACCCCAAATGGGTTTCAATTCCCCTCCATTTCACAGAAATTGTTCTTTAAAATGGCTCTGGTGATCTCCTTGTTGCAATATGTCTTCTGAATAAACCGTTTACACAATTCTCTGCTCCCTCCCACTTGATAGACTGTTTCTCTAAGCTTCTGTGACACCATATTCTTCTGATTATCTTTTTAACTTACTGGCCACTTGTCAGGTATGTTTGCTGGTTTCAAATGCTGAATTTCTTCAAGTTTCCACTAAGCCCTTGTTTTTCTTTTCCGCCTACAATTTCTCTTTGTATAATCTTATTTAGACCTATTTCTTCAAAAGAGCCTGCATCTTATCTCTATCTTCCACCTATGGAAACAGTGGCAGACTTTATTTTTGGGGGGGCTCCAAAATCACTGCAGATGGTGATTGCAGCCATGAAATTAAAAGACGCTTGCTCCTTGGAAGAAATGTTATGACCAACCTAGATAGCTTATTAAAAAGCAGAAAAAAATAAATAAATAAAAAGCAGAGACATTACTTTGTTAACAAAGGTCCATCTAGTCAAAGCTATGGTCTTTCCAGTAGTCATGTGTGGATGTGAGAGTTGAACTATAAAGAAAGCTGAGCACCAAAGAACTGATGCTTTTGAACGATGGTGTTGGAGAAGACTCTTGAGAGTCCCTTGGACAACAAGGAGATTCAATCAGTCCATCCTAAAGGAAATCAGTCCTGAATATTCATTGGAAGGACTGATCTGACACTGAAACTCCAATACTTTGGCCATCTGATACAAAGAACTGACTTGTTGGAATAGACCTTGATGCTGGGAAAGATTGAGGGCAGGAGGAGAAGGGGGCAACAGAGGATGAGATGGTTGGATGGCATCACCGGCTCAACGGACATGGGTTTGGGTGGACTCTGGGAGTTGTTGATGGACAGGGAGGCCTGGAGTCCTGCAGTCCATGGGGTTGCAAAGAGTCGGACACAACTGAGCGACTGAACTGGACTGAGTAGCAGATAGTTAGTCTCATAGAAATCACATTTGTCTTGAACTTTTTTAGACATGGTATTTTCTAGACCCACCATGACAAGTTCCTCAGACAGGGAGGTTAAACAACAGAAATCATTTTCTCACAGTCCTAGAGGACAGGAGTCTATTACCAAGTGTCAGCAGGTTTGGATCCTTCTGAGCCCTCCTTGGCTTGTCCAAGGTCATCTTCCTTTGGTGTGTTCACATAGTCTTCCCTCTGTACATACCTGTGTCAGGCTTTCATGATTTTATAAGGACACTAGTCACATTAGATCAGGGGCCATCAAATGACCTCATTTTAGTATAATTACCTCTGTAAAGATTCTATCTCCCAATACAGACACATTCTGAGATACTGAGGGATAGGGCTTCAATATCTAAATGCAGGGGGTGGGGGGAGCGCAATTCAAACTGATAACAAATACTTATTAAAGGAAAGATCTTCATCCTAATCTATTTTTCCCAACTTTTAAAACCTATGGAAGTTACTTAACCACAATCAATCTGTATCTTCACCTCTGAGATGATAATAGTATGATAGTGAGAGTGTTAGTCACTCAGCTGTGTCCAATTCTTTGTGACCTGTGGACTGTAGCCCTCCAGGCTCCTCTGTCCATGGAATTCTCCAGGCAAGAATATTGGAGTGGGAAGCCATTTCCTTTTCCAGAAGATCTTCCCAACCCAAAGACCAAACCTGGGTCTCCTATGTTGCAGGTGGATTCTTTACTATCTGAGCCACCGGGGAATCCCTGGTAATAGTATAAAAGCACCTTAAGAGATTCTTGTGAGCATTAAAGGAAAAAATTGGGCTTCCCTAATGGCTCAGGTGGTAAACAATCTGCCTGCAATTTGGGAGACCTGAGTTCAATCCCTGGGTTGGGAAGATGCCCTGGAGGAGGACATGGCAACCCACTCCAGTGTTCTTGCCTGGAGAATCCCCATGGACAGAGGAGCCTGGCGGGCTACAGTCCATGGGGTTGTAAAGAGTCGGACACAGCTGAGCAACTAAGCACATACATACGAAGGAAAAAATTAACAAATTCTACGATGTGCTTGTCACACACTTTGTAAGTTACTATTTTACACTACAAATTAGTACTATTCCCATTACCTTCTCTCCCCCCACCCCGCACTGTAGTCTGTGTGTGTGTGCGTGTGTGTGTGTGTGTGTGTGTGTGTGAGAAAGAGAGTTTCATTTTTCTTTCCATTGTCTCTCCACTAATTTAAGTTTGCATTCTCTCCAGTTGAAGAATGAAGGTAGAGTAAGTAATTAATTATACAGAGCATTTGCTCAATGTGCAGCCACTCTGCCGTGAACACCAGGAGTCCTGCTCACAAGCCTTAAAATCCCTCCGGCCACAGGGTCCTCTGATAACAAGAGTAGCTTAGGCCTGTTTGATTAGGCGGTCACTTTGGAGTAACACTGAATTGTCATTGAGTACTTCCTATTTTTTCTCTAATCTGAGCGCTGTTAGAAATGTCCAAAATATTGTCTCTGACCCTGAAGAGTAAATAACCCAGTTCAGAGGTAGAGAGATCTTCTGTAAATGGCCAGAGAGTAAATATTTGAGACTTTATGGGCCATATGGTTTCTGTTGTAACTCCTCAACTCTGCAGTTGTAGTGTAAAAGCAGTCATCAAGAATATATACATAAACAAGGAAGGCTGTATTCAAATGCATATCTATGGAGACTAAAATTTGTATTTCATATAATTTTTATATGCTGTGATATGCGATTCTTTCTTTGGTTGTTTTCAGCGACTTTGAAATCATATTTTAGCTGTGGGCTTGCCAAAGACAGATAGCAGGCCCCATTTGGCCTGCCAGTCATAGTGTGTCAACCCCTGACCTAGCTTAGAAAATGAGAAAATACTTAAGTATTTGGGACTAACACATGAAATTGTACAGTAAATTTTGCATCATAGTCTTTATGTGATTTCAGTGACCTAAAGCTGTTAATATAAGTATGAACACTAATTTTCTTATAGTAGTACCAAATTGAGGTCTGACAGATCCTCCTACCCCACCTTAGAAGATAACTATGTAATTAGTTATGATTATCATCCAGATCAATACTTCTATGTCCATATCAGGCCAGTCTCTCAGGTTTACTGCACGCTATGGGAACCTGGAAAATGACAATTCTCAGAGTCAATTCCTTTCTGGCAATCATCCAAGAATCCCAAGTGTAAGCCATTTCTTGTCCCATGGGGGAACAAGCGAGTATTCAAACAGAGAGAGCAAGAGGAGGAAGTAAATCTCCAGACCTAGGGTTCATCTGCTAGTTGAGTAGCCGGTGAGTCTCTACAGGTAACTGCCATTGTGGAAGATGTCCCTACCAGTTTGAGATACCATCCTTCTTTCATGCATCTGGTTTGCCAAAATTTCAGGATGCTTGAGGCATTCAGTATCATGGGAAGTAGAATAGATGTTTAGACAAAAAAAAAAAAACAACTCTCGTGAGGTCTTGAAAATAAGCAATTAAATCAGATTATCAGATTAGGATACTTTCAAGTGAAAAGGATACCTGAGTAAAAGGAATGTGCAAGTAGGTGGATTTTTGAAATAATTTAGAGAGTTCACACATCTTTTCTATTTTAGAATACAAAGATGCTTAAAAATAATTTGGCAGAGCAAGATTATTAATGGAATATAGCATCTATTGAAAGTCATGAATTAAAGGTTATTCATTACAATGTGCAAAGTCCTATATATTAGCAATTCTAAATTTCTAAAAGCTAAGACGCATTCATTCATTATTTAGACTGGGAAATCTCTCCATTTCCTACCTCTTATTAAATAAATGTCTGTTCAATTCACTTTCCCAATTTATAATGCGACACAAGATTGCATCCAATCTATAATCTTTAACTATACATTACAATTCTAATGTACAGTTAAATTCTAAGATAGAGTTTAAAAGTCAGTTTAGTAAATAAATGACTGTTTGAAGTTGTACATATGTTGAAGGAATATTTACTGAATCTTGAGTGGATAAACTCTTTAATTCATGTTTATCCTTATATGCCATGTAATAAATAATGCCATTTAATATCTGTTTTTTCCTAAGAAAAACGTTTGTGCTTTTAAAAAAGTAATGTAGTGTTTATTTGTGAAAAAAAACATTCTTTTTGGAAGCAAGAGGTATTGAGAACATAAATATAATTTTGTACTTCGCTGACCCTGATCTATAATGCTAGATAGACTATAAGGGAAAAGACACATATCCCATAACAATAATAATGTGATTCTAACAAACACCAAAGGCAAAATGCACAAGAATATCTGGCTTAACAAGTTACCTATTTCCGCCCAAATGTTTTGTGTTTGAATATGATTTTTATTTTATTTTCATTTCTTTTGTATAACTGCCTTTGCACACAGCAAAATGGCTAATGCCATCACACGTTGTACATTTGTTTTGTTTCCTGCTGTTGAATGAACAATCAGTGTTTACAGATTAGCAGCAGTTGTAGTCTTCTGACTTTTACTCCTTTCATACTTTCAAATAAGAAGCATTTTCTATTTGTTGCTCTGGCATTTTTGGAGTAGTGAGGACATTCACAGTGCAAACCACTGTTATTCATACTGTTATAATTCCTTTGCAGTTAAGTCATTACTAGCAATCATAGCAGGCTTGTAGCACAATACCTTATTTGGGAATGTCATGTGAGATGCCCAGAGCAATGCAAAAAATAAAGGCTAACTTGTCTGGCTGCAGAGGGATTTACTGCGAGCCCCCTGGCAGAGGGATCTTTCAGAAAGTATTATGTGCTTCTGTGGGGTGGATCATATGAACCTGAAATGGAGCAGGTGCCCTGAGACTCCAAGAAAAGATGCTATGAAAATCCAAACCCAAGGCATTTCTTCTAGAATTTATGAAAATTCCAGTGGTATTTCCTGTATACACAAGGCCTCAGCCAAAATTAATTTGAAAATTAAAGTAGTAACAGAAGTGAGCACAGATAGGCACAACTAAGAAGATACTATGACCACTTATGTAACCCCACTTCCTTACTTTCTTTCCTGCTAAGAAGCAAACTGGAAAGACAAGTTCCTTCTCTCTCCTGCAGATCTCTCTTGAGTGCCTACACTTGCTGTGAGATGGTTTATTTTGAAACAGTTCTTCCAAAGTAAAAGTGGAATGAGGATGTTAACTTATCAACCCTAAGGGTCTTAGGAATTTAATTTATGCTAGATAGCCTAGGACAATTTAACTGGCTTCTCTGGTGTCTCAGGGCAGTGCAATGCAGGAGACCCAGATTTGATCCCTGGGTTGAGAAGATCCCCTGGAGGAGGGCATGGAAAACCACTTCAGTATTCTTGCCTGGAGAATCCCGTGGACAGAGGAGCCTGACAGGCTACAGTCCACAGGGTTGCAAAGCATCAGACACAACTGAAGCGATTAAGCGGCAGCAGCAGCAGGAGAGTTTAAAACCTGGTCCTGCCCCAGTCTCAGACCCGTCTCAAGAGAGGATATGGAAATTTTAAAGTGATTCCACGTAAAGAAAAAGACAGCAAATATGGAAGTTCTGGAACCATTTCTTGAACCACCTAGCTAACCATGTCATTTGTCTTTTTCTCTGTGTGCATGTGAGTGCACACGTATGTATGTGACTGATTTACTGTTTTAATTAAAATGAAAATAATAAGGTGAATGCTAAGAGAATAAATTATAAATAATTAACATTTGCATAGCATCTAATTGTCTACAAATCTAATATCAGTACATTTGACCCTCACCCCTACATGATGAGATATGATAAGAATGGATAAAAATGAGAAAGCAAAAAATGAGAGAGACTGAGTTATTTGGTTAAGTTCACAAAAGTCTGTAAAAGCGTATAACTAGGTATTGTTACTAAACAGTCACTACTCTTTTTGAAATGCTTACCATATATAATTTTTAAGTTATCTCAAAAGGAAAAAGGCTGGTCTAAGTGCACAGCTAAAGGTCTAAGTGCAAAGTAATGTTTTCAGCATCTTTTTAGTTGTAAGAATTGGCAAGGGCTTTGGAGAACATCTCCAAACTGCTGGCTGTACATACCAAACCAGAGAATTCTGTCAACTTTTTGTAGTACAAAGGTTAGCAGGTTATTTCCACACCCTGTGATGAATGCCAGATTTTTGATTCAGATTATGCTAAAATTTCTGAGTAAACTGAATAAACATTAAAGTAGAGACTCAACAAAAAATGCTGACAAAAATTGGAGCAAGAATGCCAATGACAATCAATTGTAACTGCAGTCAAATACACTTTAACCATTTGCTGTATTTCTGCTTTGGGGTAGGCATTCCCTAAACCTGTGAATATGTTACTTTACAGAATAAAAGTGACTTTGTGAATGCTATTAAGGTTCAAGACCTTGACATGGAATGGATTATCCTGGTTGGCCCAAACTAGTTATGAGTTCTTAAAAGCAAAAGACCTTTCCAGACTAGATCGGATAGACAGAGATGCAACAACTGAAGAAGGGTCAAAGAGATGTGATGGGTTCTGGTTCTTAAGACGGAGGAAGAGGTCATAAGCCAAGGAATGCAGGTAAGCTATATGGAAAAGGGAGAGACATGGATAACCCTCTAGAGTCTACAGAAAGAACACAGTCCATTCCATGCCTTAATTTTAACACATTGAGACCTTTGTCAAACTTCTGAATGACCAAACTGAAAGAAAATAAATGTGAGTTGTTTTGAGCCACTGTGTTTGTTGTAGTTGGTTACAGCAAGAATAAAAACAAGAGCAGTATATCCTCTCCTTTTTCATAAAACTCTGGATTTACCGTTCAAACTGTAATGTTCAAAGTTGCATTTTGAGTACAATCCAGACAATGCATCAGAAAAATGATACAGGAAGCATCAATATAATGGCATGCAGAAAAAAACTTACAATAAGACTGTAATTATCATTCTTACTCTGAGTTTATTCTTTTAATGGCTCATTTTGACTACTTTTTTTTATACCTTCCTATGCTGAAGTTGATGGACTTCCCTATAGCTCAGATGGTAATGAATCTGCCTGTGATGCAGGAGACCCAGGTTCAATCCCTGGGTCAGGAAGATTCCCTGGAGAAGGAAATGGCAACCCACTCCAGTATTCTTGCCTGGAGAATCCCACAGACAGAAGAGCCTGGTGGGCTACAGTCCATGGGGGTCACAAAGAGTTGGACATGACTAAGTGACTAACACACACATGCTGAAATTCTGCTTTCATGGGCAATTTTTACATCATGTCTCCCTGAGAAATGACAAAATTAAGTGTTCTATTCATTTGATGACTCACCATCACACTGGATGAATACATTTGTTTGAATAAGCAATGATTTTGACATCATATACTGTCTCTATGGAAGCACCGTGACTGACCATCTCTCACAATAACATGATATAAAGAAATGTGGAGTAGCATGTCTTGCTACCTGGTCAGTTTCTTTAGGTTAAATCTGCCTTTAATATAATGGACTGCTGTTTTTAAATTCTAGAAAAGCAGTGCCTCTCACATAAGGATTTTGATGAAGGTTTGCCTGCCATCTGGCTTTTCTGTCTGAATTTTAAATTTTCATTTATTTATTCAGTTATTTTTGGCTGTGCTGGGTCTTCCTTGCTGGGGCAGACTTTTCTCTAGTTGTGGCTACTCTCTGCTTGTGGTACACGGAATTCTCATTGCAGTGACTTCTCTTGTTGTTGAGCATGGACACTAGGATGTGTGGGCTTCAGCAACTGAAGCTCCCGGGCTCTAGGTCACAGGCCCAACAGTTGTGGTTCGTGGCCTTAGTTGCTCCACAACATGTGGAATCTTCCCAGAACAAGGATAGAAACTGTGTCTCCTGCATTGGAGATAGATTCTTTATTACTGAGCCACAAGGGAAGCTTTCTGTCTGAATTTTTGATGACTTATATGTACATAACACTTGAGAAGGATATTGGAAATCATCAATGAAATGGGAGGCCATGGTTACATTTATAGTTAATGTTGTGTATCACATTTACGGAGGATTTTCTATCTTCACATATGCTTGACTTGGCTGGCTCACTGGTTATATATAGTTCCTGATCCGTTTCAATCCTGCTTTAAGACTGTAAGGAAGTGAACTTAAATATTTCACATGCCACATTTTTAGCAATATACGTAAAAACATAAAAGGGTTTGTTCCAGGACACTGAAATACCATTCAAATTCCTTTTATTTTCTCCTTACACTGATGAAATTCAAAAACATGTGGAACCATCAACTGCTCCTGGCAAATTTATATGGATTTAGAAAACCATCATTGAATAAGTTATTTTATTTTTAACTAGAAATGCTATGCTATGGCCTACAGCCTCAATTTAAAGAGAGTTCAGTTATGCCTTTGGAATACTTGGTATTTGTGTTGCAAAAAAATAATTTTTTGTTTGTTTGTTTTCCTTTCAGTTGTCCTAACACAATCATACTTTGTGGAATTATTTCATGGTAAATAAATGCACAGGCCACTCATTTATAAATGAGGATGTCAGTGAATTCACACACTCTAGATATGTGCTACCTTCCAATCTGCAATAACGAAATTAACCAGTTGGAGGGTTCTCATCTCCAAAGATAGGGTGCTTGAAAGGGGAGTCTGATGAACACAGGTAGGCTGTTTCAGTTAACACAGCTGAATCTTTTTTACTGGTTAGGCCCCTAGAGGTTTTTCTTGTTTAATTCCCCACATGGAGAAAATCATGTTCCAAAGATAGTGCGCCACGAGCATCTAGGAAGGGCTGAGTAAATCGCAGTGGCATTAAATATTTGTGATGGGTGCATTTCTACAAATAATCAAGTTAATGATCCATTCAAATCAGTCAAGAGTTGAATGAACTACTTATCAGAGCTTGACACTGAAACCAATTTAAATAACTTTTAATGGATAATTCCTTAGGGAGCTGTTTCTCTGCTCTTCCCTAGTGGCATATTGGATATCTACTGACCTGGTGGGTTCACCTTCCATTGTCATATCTGTTTGTCTTTTCATTGTGTTCATGGGGTTCTCAAGGGAAGAATACAAAAACAGTTTGCCATTTCCATCTCCAGTGGACCACGTGTTGTCAGGCCCTGACTGCCAGGGACATGCCCTTCAACAGCTCCACATACTCAGATGACATGCCCAGTGCTCTTGTTGTCCCACTAAGATGATGCTGTTAAAGTGTTGCACTCAATATGCAAGCAAATTTGGAAAACTCAGCAAAGGCTACATGACTGGAAAAGATTAGTTTTCATTTCAATCCCAAAGAAAGGCAATGCCTAAGAATGTTCAAATTACCATACAATTGCATTCATTTCACATGCTAACAAGATTATGTTTACAATCCTTTGAGCTAGGCTCCAGCAGTATGTGAACCAAGAACTTCCAGATGTATGAGATGGATTTAGAAAAGGACAGAGGAACCAGAGATCAAATTACCAACATCTGCTGGATCACAGGAAAAGAAAGGGAATTCCAGAAAAATATCTACTTCTGCTTCATTGACTACGCTAAAGCTTTGGCTGTGTGGATTACAACAAACTGGAAAATTCTTCAAGAGATGGGAATACCAGACCACCTTACTGGCCTCTTGAGAAACCTGCCTGCAGGTCAAGAAGCAACAGTCAGAATCACATGGAACAATGGACTGGTTCAAAATTGAGAAAGGAGTACGTCAACACTCCTTATATATTGTCATACTGCTTCTTTAACTTACATGCAGATTATATCATGAAAAATTCCAGGCGAGATAACTCACAATCTGGAATCAAGGTTTCTGGGAGAAAGGTCAACAATCTCAAATAGGCAGATGATATCACTCTAATGGTAGAAAGTGAAGAAGAACTAAAGAGCCTCTTGAAAAAGTTGAAAGAGGAGAGTGAAAAAGCTGGCTTAAAACTTAACATTCAAAAAACTAAGATCATGGCATCTGGTCCCATCACTTCATGGTATATAAATAGTGAAAAAGTGGAAACAGTGACAGATTTTATTTACTTGGCCTCCAAAATCACTGCAGATGCTGACTACAACCATGAAATTAAAAGATGTTTGCTCCTTGGAAGAAAAACTATAACTAACCTAGACACTGTATTATAAAGCAGAGATATCGCTTTGCTGACAAAAGTCTGTATTGTCAAAGCTATGGTTTTTCCAATAGTCATGTATGGATGTGAGAGTTGGACTACAAAGAAGGCTGAGTGCTGAAGAATAGATGCTTCCTAACTGTGGTGCTGGAGAAGACTCTTGAGAGTCCCTTGAACTGCAAGGAGATCAACCTAGTCAATCCTAAAGGAAATCAACCCTGAATGTTCTTTGGTAGGACTGGTGAAGCTGAAGCTCCAGTACTCTGGCCACCTGATGCTAGGAGCCAACTCATTGGAAAAGGCCCTGATGCTGGAAGAGATGGTTGCAGAGGAAAAGGGGGCAACAGGATGAAATGGTTGGATAGCATCATCTATATTCCAAGAACATGTATCTACACTGATACAGTAACTTTTCAATGTAATGTATTACAATCAGTCTATAGCTTATCTCATGAGAGTTTTATTTTATTCTTGCAGACACAATATTACAAAGAAAGTTTAACCAGTTTTCTCAATCTATTATTAACTATGCTCTCTTTTTGATTATAGAATTCACCTTCATAGACATGAAAGGCCAAGTTTCACCTCCATAGTCATGCTTTAATTCATCAAACATGCCCCCAATGGCAGCACAATTATTTTCAAGCTTTTGTTTTTCTATAGGTAAATTCCCAAAATGAATATTTTGAAAATATAAAACTGCAGTATTAAGCCACACACACACACATGCTGTCATCTCCCTGCACCCACATTGAGCATTCCTCTCGGTGGCATCACTGTAATCCCTCCATGAGATTTATAAAGCGGTTTCGTTCTACCAGTAACACGTGTGCCACTATCAGTGATCGCTAACTAGCGTTATCTTGCTCCTACTATGTATCATATAATGTAGGAAGAACTTCATATTTATTTATTTATTTTATAGATGAGGACTAAAAACGTTTAGAGATGTGAAGTACTGTGCCCAAGCTAATACATAGTTAAGTCACAAGGGTTCACTCTTCTTCACGTCTTTGCCAACACTTTTTATCTCTTATCTTCTTGGTAGTAATCCATTCTAACATATTTGAAGTGGTATTTCAATTTGGTTTAGATTTGTGCTTCCCTGATGACTAGTGATCTTTTCATGCACCCACTGTCTAACTGTATATCTTCTTTGGAAAAATGTTTAGTTCCTCTGTTAATTATTTTAATTAGCTTAGTAGGGTTTTTTGAGTCATATGAGTTTCTTAGATAGTTTAGATATTAACCTCTTATCAGGTATAAGATTTATAAATATCTTCTCCCATGGTATAGGCTACCTTATTTATTAAATCAAATTAAATGATTCTTAACTCTTTAAAAATGTTTGTGTTACTCGCTCAGTTGTGTCCAACTCTTTGTGATCCCATAGCCTGTAGCCTGCCAGGTTCCTCTGTCCATGGGATTTTCCAGGCAAGAATATTGAGTGGGTCACCATTTCCTTCTCCAGGAGATCTTACAGACCCAGGGATCAAACCCAGGTCTTCTGCATTGCAGGCAGACTCTTGACCATCTGAGCCACCAGGGAATTATCCCTGAAAACACTTAAGGTAATACTTTGTTTTGATCAATGTAGTTAACTGTTAAATCAGTATTGAGAGTAAATAATGATTAGTTATGCCTTCACATTTGATTTACATTAATATTTCCATGAAACATGCATATATACATATATATCCATTTGGTTACAACCTGCCCAGTAGTTCATATATACAGGGCAAATAACCACTGTAGATGGAGGTGTTTCACAAAGAATCTGAGCTGACTTTCTATGTTCTCATTTTTTAAAATTCTTTAAATTATTTGACAATTTCTGATTAATATATTCTATATTGTGATCACTAACAGAAAATTTGTCTTAAAACTTACAAAATCAGTAAATTTTGTGGCTCTAGTTTCCTAATAGGTAAAATGATGAAGTTAGATATATGAATCTTTAAATTTCTTTACAGGCCCAGAACTTCATATATTAACTACAGAATTACTTTGTGATTCTCATCTTTTAACTCCAAATTAAATTAATCCTATACAGAGTAGAATGCTGAATATTATAAAGTATTAGATAATTAGATAGCAGAATTAGCATAACAGTTATTAAATAAGAAAGTTCAAAATTTTCTAACTTAAACCATGTTATTATTTTAATGTGAATACTGTAAAAATTATTCAAGGAAATAAAACATGGTTAAAGGATTAACGAATCAATGAATATTCCTTTAAAAGTAATATGCATATGTTTCTGTCATCTATCATTAAAAACTACTGCTCAGTATTCTTGTAAAGATGTGATGCATTTGTAATTGTAGTTTTAGCACAGTGAACGAAATTGTCATTGATCAGGTCAAATCAACTCTTCATGATGACTATAATAAAATTTATATACTTGCCATCTTGATTCAAATGCTTTGTATGTATTTGCTCATTTAGGAATAACAGTTTATGAAACAATGCTAAAATAAGAAAATACAATAGTTTTCCTATACATAGCATGACTCACTGAAGTTTAAGTAGAAATTTGATTTTGAATATTTGCAAAATCCATTTGCATTTTTTAAAGACTTTCCTGACTAATTCAATACTAATAGGCAAAAAAAAAAAAAAAAAAAAAAACCCTGTTTAAAGCCCTAAAAATAATCTAAGTAAAATAATCTGGAATTTGAGTGCTGAGGAATTTTTGTTGCTTCCACATTGTTCATTTTTTGCTGTCAGTGTTATTCAAGGTTTTTAAAAAAACTTTACCTGTGTACACAGTGTTGATTGAATCAATTCATGAGAATGATCTATGTTTACATTGAGAGGCCAAATTTTGCCTGAAATAATGAAATCACTTTATAGTAAGCTCATCACAAAATTATTAAGTGATTAGATGCACTTGGTATTAGTGTTAGAGTAACATAGTCCAAAAGTATCTGCTAGCCCAAGACTATTTGTCAAACTACTTAAACATTTTGATTTATGATCTGATGATGCTGGGGTTTCAACATTAAAAACTGTATCAAATGCACAGCATAGGTTCACTGGATCTTCATATACCCGTTCCCTGGGTCAGTTTGAAAAGACCCTTGGGACAGATCCTGAAAGTGCAGCATCACGGAGAATGTTAGTTATGCAGGGCATTCATAAATGTATGCAGTGCCACTCACTGACATCTACAAAGGGTCCATTTTATAAATGGTCAAAGGAGCCATTGTTATAGAGTGACACCAGAGAAAAGCTGTCAATTCTATTATTAAATTGACATTCCACACATGCTGCTTTCAGATGGAGGCCCTTAATGAACTTAGTTTCCCTCTTTTCTGCCCTCTACCATTTAATGTCTTCTTTCTTATATGCTCTTCAAATAGACATCAGTTGATGTTAAAGCAGTGGACAAGTGAACCCTCCAAGAGGCCATCCTTCTGGTACATTGATGAAACACCTGGGAGAGAGCCTTCGCGGCTCTCTGTGTTCAAGGATACTACAATGATTGCTACAGAAACAATGGCATCTCCCAGGGTATCGTCAATCAAGCATTTGAGTTTAAAAACAAGAACCAAAAAAAAAAAAAAAAAATGTGTTTTAAGCACATAGTACTGTAATGCTATTTGTGAAAGGGAAGAACAGGCATTGTCTTAATCTGTGAAGCACAACACCCAGCTTTTAGCTGGTTTTGACAATGAAAAGCAAAGAGCGTAGCCCAAACTGAGGGTTTGACACGAACCTTGGTTGTTAATTCTCTTGGGATCAGCATTGTTCTAGCCACTGGAGTTGTGCGAGCTAAACAGACACCAATGAAGAGAGTGCATACCATCCTTGTCCGTTTGTTTAACGTCATTCTCATTGTTATGCATCCCCCGAGCCTGGATTTCCCAGGTAGGCAGCCTTGCTATCCTGCCTGCTGTGAGTCCTCTATGAGGGTGACAAGCACCAAGAGATGGCTGACTTTGTTCTCAGGGGTGTCTTATTGTGAAAATCCTGTGATTGGCAGCTGTGGGGAAACAGGACAAGGAGAATTTTTACATCTGTTTACTGCCTTAAAGTTTCTCCATTCCATCCCACATTGACTATTGTCTTTCATAGAAGAGCTAGAATTTCTACCCTTCCAATGTAGATGCCGCAGAGCCACAGACTTGTAGGGCAAAATGAAGTGATTATTATATGAGAAGTAAGAAGTGGATCAGGGTCACTGCAGAGTGGAATGCTCTGATAGGCTGGCTATTAGAATATAACACCCTTACATTCTTAACAAAATATTTCATCGTTATTTTTTGTATGATGCAGAAAGCTTAGATATTCTATATTTTTAATATTTGATCAATAGAATAAGGCCCATTTTTAAAACTGGTTCCAACTTCTTTGCTTTTTTGTTTTATTACAGCTAAAATTTCTTATTTCTTAATATAGCTAAAAAACTGTGTGGAATTCACATGTCTCTAGCTGTTAACTGAAAGATTCGGTTTTGGTTTTACATTAAAAAAAATAGTTATTGTTTTTCTTTATTTGCCTGTTTGCTGCATAACTGCTGTGACTCAGAATTCCATAATTTGTTGCTTGATTATCTTCTAAGCTACACTCCAAATCTGATAGCGTAATAAAATCTGGGGCATATGTAAAACATTAGCACAGAAGTCATATTATAGAACTTTCTTGAATGAAGAAACCAAACTTGTGGAATTCCCACGCCCATTATGTTGTCTAAAACTTTCTGAAAAATGTTTGACTGTGGCATATAATTTACTCAACGTAAGTGGTTTCCATAGAGCTTTTGAAAAGCCTTTCTGTCACTTACTAGCTTTAGGATGATGAGATTTTAAGCCTTTTGATCCAGAGCCTGTGTTTCACAGTCAAGATTAAATGCCAAGACTAAAGTACAACCAAACTTCCCAACTTAAGAAAAGGATTGAGTTATGTATAACCTGAGGGGAAAAAAAACCAGTATGCCTTCAGTTGCAGAAATATGTGCTAAAAGAATATAAAGTCCTGAAATATGCAAGTCAGCTAAAAAATATCAAGTTTCAAAGTGAATACATCCACCTATTATTTTCTTTCTACTTAACTTTATATATAATATATTTAAATATATATTCATATATTCATATACATGTATTATTCATATAAAACAAAATATTTTATTTCATGTTATTTTACAATAAATTTATATAAAAACTTATTCTGTTTTAGGATAAGATAAACTTTGAATACTTTTGTAGGGGAGGAAAAAGTTATTTTTCCTACTGCCCTTCCTGGTTTTCTGACTAGGGTCCTATAAAGTAGATTGTCAAAAGACAGATTAATAAGAGAAAAGCAAGCACATTTATTTGATAGAAGTTTTATGAGACATAGGAGCCTGCATGGGGAAACAAAGACTTGAAGAAAAGGTTAAGCCTGAACATTTTTACATTAGGTTCGATGAAGAGTGAAAAGTCATGGAAAGCAGCAGAAGACACAAAGGGCATGAGCTAAGGATGGTGAACCAGGGGAATGGTGATGACCATTCTTTCAGATTCCTCTTGGCACCCCACTGTCTTTAAAGATAAGGATACTCCTTTCCTTCAGGTTTAGGAAGGGCATCTCCCACATAAGGGTGTTATGGCTTCAAGTCCTTCCTGCACCTGTCACTCTCAAACTCCTTCATCTTAAAGTAATGGTACGACTTGCCAGGGGGTGATGTTTTGAGGCAGTGTGTCTGAGGTCATGTGTTCGTTTTCAACATAATAGCTGGAAGCATTTTGAATTTTTAAAATAACTTTGATTTTCCCCTCCTCTTCCTTTGCATCTCTTAATTCTACTTAAAATATGACTGACATCAAGAAATACAGCAAAAAAATTCAATAGTGTGGAGTGGCATCTAAGTATAGTAAGCTATGAAATATCATCATTAAGAATTTTATGCTTTTTGTCCAAAAAAGGCCAAGAATCATGCCTATATGCTATACTAGCATGAATTTGAGCAAACTCCAGGAGATGGTGAAGGACAGGTAAGCCTGGTGTGCAGCAGTCCATGGGGTTGCAAAGAGTTGGACATGACTAAAAAACAACATATATCATATAAGCTGTATAGTACATACCAGAAGTGAAATCACCCATAGAAGGAATAGTGTATTTATAGGGTATGTATAAATTTATGTGTAGTGTGTGTTTGTACATTGTGTATAATAAAAATATATGTATCAATATATAATTGATCCATATTTATGCACACACATAAATATAAATTGGGCTTCCCTTGTGACTCAGCTGGTTTAAAGGATCCACCTGCAATGCACAAGACCTCGGTTTGATCCCTCAGTTGGGAAGATTCCCTAGAGAAGAGAAAGGCTATTGACTCCAGTATTCTGTCCTGGATAATTCCATGACAGTATAGTCCATTGGGGTGCAGAGAGTCGGACATGACCAAGTGACTTTCACATACATATAAGTTATAAGTGAGTATACTGTATATATATAATATATTTATTATATATATATATCAGTTCAGTTCAGTCACTTAGTCATGCCCGACTCTTTGCGACCCCATGGACTGCAGCACGCCAGGCCTCCCTGTCCATACACACGCATATAAAAGAGAAATCCAAATACTAAGCCCTGAGTTATTCCAAAGTTTAGAAGCCAACTAATGAGGAATCAGCAAACAATGCTCAAAAGACATAGGTAGTGAAGTAAAAAGAAAATTGTAAGAACAGGTGCCCAGCAGCCAAGTCAAGAATAGTGTTTCATTAAGGTAGAAAAAAATTAACAATGTCAAATGACTTTTATAGGTCCAGGATGAAGACGACTAAAAAGTTAAATTGCATTCAGCAACAAGAAAATGATCAGAAATCTTGACAAGAGTGCAATTTCATATGAATTTTGAGGGGAGGGTTATAATTGGAATGCTTTTAAATGACAATGGGGAAAATATCATTGGCATACTTTGGGATTTTTCCATTAAACATAGGAAGTAGGGCAGCAAGACTAAAGAGTCACAGACAATTTTACACTAAAATCTAGTAACAAATTCACTGAAAGAAAATCAAATAAGATAAAAATGTTACCTAGATTATCATAAGCCAGAAATACTAGTGCCCAATATGTCTATTTTGATTCTCCTTTCAAAATAAACTCATCAACAAGGAATTTTGTCATGTTTTAAATTTAACTTTCAAATAAAATAGGGTTTATTTTGAATATGAAGTACTATAGAAATATCATAAATATTGGGACAATACAGTATATTAAGTTAAAATGCTTATTACAAAGCACTGCAATCCTTAAAGATATAGTAAACTAAAGATATACAAACTAAAATGTATAGTAAACTAAATAGTAAGCTAAAATAATAGCAATAAACTAAAAATACAGATAGATGGATATACAGGTGGGGCTGGCGATACAGAAAGGAATGTTAACAATAATCATCTCAGGAGGACAGGACAGTGAAGAAATTTACTTTAATCTTTTTACTTTCCTTCATTTTTCAAATTTTCCATAATAAATATAGCTTTCTAATTAAGAAAAAAGAGAGAATGAAAGATTTCAGTATATTTCCATTGCTGTAAAATAACCTATATTTCTTTTTTCATGAGACCTACCTCTCCAGGCTTATTTCACACAGCTCAGCCTTCCTGGCCTTCTAACCTGGACTCTGCTCCAGCATTAATGAGCCATTTTTAGCTTCCTGAACAAAGTATGCTGTTGCATATCTCTGGGTCACTGCAGACATTAGTTTCTCTACCAAAACTTTCCCTTTCTCCCTCATTTACCTGGCGAAGTCATCTGGTGAGCCACATTTGAGGATTCTCCTCAAGTATTTCTTCCTCTAAGAAACGTTAACAGGACACAATTCTGACAGTGCATTTCCCCCCCACTCTTTCTTCTTTGAGTCTATTGTTTCTTAACATTCCAGAATTTAAGGCTCATTTCTAATCATCTTATCCTAACTGCATGTGCCAATCAAATTGAGAACATGGAAAAAAGGGTACAGAGTCCTCTTCTTCAAATTCACTGGATAAAGTTATTAGCAGTATGTACCACTAACCTTTATTTCCATCTCCTGGACTCTTCACCTTGAATTGCGTATGGCTGCCCAACACATAGAGAATTTTACAAAATTTTACAAAATTATGACTTGAGTCTACTTGGTGCCTTTCAAAAGAACTAATTCCAGGAAATTTCATAAGTAAGAAGCCAAGAATTAAGACACCCTTTTTACAGATTGCTGTGTAGGATGGAGGTCCTGTTTCCTGACCAATTCTTATACCAGGAGTAAGAAGTTATTTACGATGGTGCATCTTCACTAACCTTTTTATATCAAAAGCGGGATTTTACTTTCCATTGTCTTGTTAACACTCAATCTCTCATAAAAAGCATTTAGCTATTATCTGTTCAATTTTTAAAACTTGGTTCCAAAGTCAATAGTTTGGTACACATTTGAAGTAATCAGTCTTCAGTTCAATTCTGACCTACTTAAGTGTAAGAAGTCATTTTGTTTGTTATCACAGCACTTGCTCTGTAGTAACAAAGAATGAGGTAGATAAAAGGAAGAAAAGGAAAATACAAACTTTTATCTTTCTCTACTTTCTCATGTTTCAAGGCCAGAGAAGCATAAACAAAATGCAAAAGAGATAACCCATATATGTGTATACATTTCTATAGCAGCAGTTATTTTGCATTTTGATTTTATTTTCATGCTTTGCTCCACTATTAATTTGAGCTGCTTAAGATAGAAATTAAGTCTTACTAACATCTCCACTAGCACTACCTAGGAAACTACTATAATGAGAGAAGAGCTTAGTAAATATTTTAATGAATAAATGAATGGATGAATATCAGAATATCTAAGGCAGAACTCCTATCTTTAAGAAGTTTATATATGGGATCCAATAAGGCAAGTAAAACAACTATAAGGCAAAGAAAGAAACTATTAATTGTAAAAGTCCAGATTTATCTCACAAATTACTTGTATTCTCTACAAGTGGGCACAGCAACTCACTCCAGTATTCTTGCCTGAAGAATCCGATAGACAGAGGAGCCAGGAGTGTTACAGTCCTCGGGGTCACAAAGAGCTGGACACGACTGAAACGTCCTAGCACAGCACAGACTAATACTGGAAGAGAGACATTTTGATCTAAAGCAAATCTCTATCATCCCGTTGTTAAGTGCTAATACTAGAACAAGCATGAGGTATGCAATAAAAATGTGGAAAAGTAGGGATACCCAAGCAAAATAAGTGACTGGCAGTGCAAAACAGATTGAAAAATATGAGTGAAATGAGTTACTGTTGAGGGTTTACATTGGCACAGGCATCCTGGAAGTAAATGGCAGTGCTTAGTACAATCAAACAGAGGAAGGCCCGTGGAGGCAGGGATCATAGTTCTGAATGAAGATCTCAGAGAAAATCTCCCACAGCCTGTATGAGAGCAATTAGTTGCAGTTTTACTAGTAAGGGCAGGAAGCACAGGTAACTGGAAGTGTGGGTGAAAAAAAGATGTGGATATACACTTGTGAAATTTTATTCACCAATTACAAACAACTAGATGAAGATAATAAACTATATATCACTTAAAAGCAGCCTTAAAAACAGATAAGAAGTAGAGTAAGATTTATAGCCCAATACCATATTTAAAATTTAAAAACACACAATTACAAATATTTCTAAATATTTTATATGATTACATGAATGTTTAAAAACACATCAAAACAATAGAATGGGCCTCAGTTGCAAGATAGGAAATAAAATAGAGATTAGAAGTCAAGGGAAATAGAACAAAAATGAGGTTTGTATACACTATTGAGCAACATCATTAACACAACTTTCTGTGCATAATAAAATACTTTTATAAGTGATGGGCAGAAGCCTGGGAAAATGTTAATAGATAATTTATAAACAAATGCAATTTGAGCAGCCAAATGGTGTCTTAAATTATTGCAACTTTGAAAAAAAAACTTTAAATATCTACCTACCTACCTTTATGTCATTTATGTGTTCCTATAATCATATTAGAGAGACTCACTAATCCCTGCTTTAAAGAAGATCTTTGTATTTCTTCAGTTTTGAATATTCTATGGCTTTATGCAATGCCAGCTATTGTTAGTTAGGCACCATTGATGTAATAGTGAACTAGTTGCACAAATAATATTTTTAAAATTATCCAAAGATGAACAGGAATGCAAAATTCTGAAATAGCACTTTTTTAGAAGTTATGTATTGACATTTCTAAAGCAATTCTATGTTAAGAAGAGAAACAGACTATCTCTTGGGGAGAATAGGATTGTGATAAAAATCTGCAATAATTTACAATATAGACTAAAGTACTGCAGCACAGCCCATATTGAGATGCCAACAACACAAAATCTCCAATTACTCTGGCTTTTAATATTTCACAACTTTGAAAATTATAGTCAGGGTAATATAAATTATAGAAGGAGATATTTAACTGAAAAATATGTGTAACCAATCCCTGAGCACCTATTTATAATTAATACTATGGTTCTGCATGATTTGAATGATAATGTCAGAAGCCAATAGAGTAAAAGATGATTAATTCAAAGATGCTATCTCAGCTTATCTATGCATCTGAATGACTGCGTGATTCTAGATATTTTATGTGATTTTTGTGGATAACAGATTTCTTATTATGATTAAATAGGTTAATAGATATAAGGAATGTAGAATAAATGGTGCAAACTAACACTATAGTCATGATTCTGTGAGCTTCTGGTTTCTTTTTTTTTATAATAGGGATAACATCTTGTGAACATTTTCCCTCAACTTTAATGTAAAAATACTATCTCACTCACAAGATCGCTAAGAGAATAAGAATGCTAATTTTGGGTGGTTTAGGATGACCTAACTTGGAAGGTGATACTGGAGCAGGTATCCAAAGGCAGAGAAGGAGACAGATACAGAGATCTGGGGGAATGATACTCCAGATACAGTGAGAGTGAGTCTGAGAGATCCAAAGAAGGCACTTTCCTGGCATGTTATAGTGACGGCAAGAAGATGAGCATTGCTAGAGCAGAAAGTGACCAACAGGAGAAACAACTGAAATCAGAGAAATCTTAGGGACCAGAAAATATAGAACTTTATAGATCATTTTAAGGACTTTACTCTGAGAAAGGTACCCACTGGCGGATTTTGAAGAGTGACATAATTTACTCGTGTTTAAAAAAAAAACACAAAATTCTACCTTTAATTTTGTGAATGGGCCAAAGGGGGTCAAGAACTGAATTAGGGAGAGATGATGTTCAATTACTTCATCGTGTCCGACTGTTTGCAACTCCATGGATTGCAGCATGCCAGGCTTCCCTGTTCTTCACTATCTCATGGAGTTTGCTCAAACTAGTGTCTATTGAGTCGATGATGCCATCCAACCATCTCATCCTCTGTCATCCCCTTCTCCTCCTGCCCTCAATCTTTCCCAGCATCAATGTCTTTTCCAGTGAATCAGCTCTTCTCATGAGGTGGCTAAATATAAAGTATTGGAGCTTCAGGTTTAGCATCAGTCCTTCCAATGAATATTCAGGGTTGATTCCTTTAGGATTGACTGATTTGATCTCCTTGCAGTCCAAGGGACTCTCAAGAGTCTTCTCGAACACCACAGTTCAAAAGCATCAATTCTTTGGCATTCATCCTTCTTTATGGTCCAACTCTCACATCTGCCAATGACCACTGAAAAAACCACAGCTTTGACTACATGGACTTTTGTTGGCAAAGAGATGTCTCTGCTTTTTAATATGCTGTCTAGGTTTGATATGGCTTTTCTTCCAAGGAGCATGAGTCTTTTAATATTAAGGCTGCACCACAGAGAGCACAGTTTCTAAGCCTGCATCAAAGGGAAGAAGCTAAGGTGGAGGAGCCTTTGCCAACTCTCTGCATCCTCTGACACAATCCCCTGGCCAGAACTAATCATGTGGTCTTACCTAACTGAACAGAGGTTGGAAAGTATGGGAGCACATAGACATTTGGTGAGCAAGAATATCGGAGACACTGATATCTTTTGGATGATTGCTATAAAGACAGACGGTAGATGGTTTACTTCCCATGTGTGCGTGCATGCATGTGTGCTAAGTAGCTTCAGTTGTGTCCAACTTTTTGCTACCAAATGGACTATAGCCCACCAGTCTCCTCTGTCCATGGAATTCTCCAAGCAAGAATACTGGAGTGGGTGGCCCTGTTCTCCTCCAGGGGATCATCCCGACCTGTGGATCGAACCTGCATCTCTTATGTCTCCTGCATTGGCAGGTGGCTTCTTTACCACTATGCCATCTGGGGAGCCTGTACTTCTGCCAAGTTCATACTTTTAAAATGAAGATCTCACTATATCCTTGGCCTACCAAGAAACTTACACTAAGTATATTTCACAATTCATAAATTTTACCTCAATTTGAGGGTGGTGGGGATCTCCCAATAGCTCCTTCCTGAATTTTCAGATAAATGTCAAGCTCCTTACCTTGGCAAGAAGGATCTTTTGCTATCTAGCCCTTGCCTAGTTCCCCAGTTCCTGCTATTTCTCTGCTTTGCTATATTGGACCTGGACTGGCTTTACCTATTTACATTGAACTATTTCCTAATGCCTTAAAATTCATAAGTTTCTGGAGAAACGTCCCTTCCTTTCCTTTGCTCCCACAGGTGCCTCTGTTTGCAGTTCTACAGAACTTCAATCCTTTCCAGTCCTGTCTTATATTATTATTGATTCACATCTCTCACTGCCTCCCACAGAACACCCACAATGGCAGGACCATGTATAATTTGACTTTGTATATCCAGTGATTAAAAGTTACTGGTACACAAAGGAGGTAATTAATAAACATTTGCTGAATAAATGAATGAATATTTATTTGTCTTTGTTATGGTTTTATGTATTCATTTGGCTTTTCAAAATGCAGATTTCTCTTAATCCAACTGTTTTCTTTTTTAAAGGATCAGCATGGGTTGTTATATCAAATGTTATCTTTTATTCCTCAGCATGTCCAAATCTCTGAGCAACCATTTTTCTTTTTGTAAAGCTTAATCTATCTTTGAATAATTAGCATTTAAACCATTAAAATCCTTCTCTTGGCAAATTACCATGATAATAATAAAACCACAAAAATGTCTTTTTTCCTGTGCCTTAATAAAATACAATTAAAATTTAATAAAAGCTCTGTATTTCCATTTATCCAATTCTGCACATCCTGAGGGAGGTAACAGCAGTGTTACAACCAGACCAATTAAATAGCCAGTTATATTTAAGTTCTTTAATTCACATAAAGGTGAGTGTAATGCTGTACTTACCATTCTAGAGTTGTTCTTGGCTTTTTTTGAAAAAAATGTTCACTTTTATTCAGTTCTATTCATTTTTCAGTATGTTGCAGAGTAAAAAGTTCTTATCTATTATTTCTGCTAATATTATAATGATATTTCTAGCATGTGTGTTTCATTGTCCATTTTCTTCCAAAAAATTAAGGATTATTTAAGCACAAATATCATCATTTTTAAATGCACTGTCCCTCACCCCTTAAGCACCATTGTTGTTACAGAGAAAAAAATGAAGGAAAAACCAGAAGTAAAATGTATATTTTTCACAGACTAAATTTTATTCTTTAAAAAAAAGAAAAAATAAAAAGTGATATTTTCCAAATATCTAAAATATCTATGAGGTATTTTTGCAGAATCATAGAAACATCTGCCCTTTTATAAGATTTGAAAAGTGTATTCTCAAACATGAGTGAAAATTGAGTTAACATATGCCACATGCATCTTGGCATTTTTTCAAAATAATTCAGACCCACTCTCTTTATTTTACTGAGGACAATAATAGGTGAGTTTCTCTGATATTTTATGATAAAGGTCCTGCGTACTAGAAGTTGCTCTTGTGAACATATATATTTGGGAATCCCCTGGTGGCTCAGTTGGTAAAGAATCTGCCTGCAGTCCAGGAGTTCTAAGTTTGATCCCTGGGTCAGGAAGACCCCCTGGAAAGGGAAATGGTAATCCACTCCAGTATTCTTGCTTGGAAAATCCCACGGACAGAGGAAGCTGGCAGGCTACAGTCTGTGGGGTCACAAGAGTCGGACACATATATATTTACCTGCATTCGAATGTTTGCTAGGTGTGTAAATCTGCAGAGACAGTACTTTTTGAAACACTGCTGGAAAGTGACATAAAATTTTGAGAATGTAAGAATGTTTTCTTCCTCCATCTCCAGTAGCTGGTGATCCCGAGAGAGGGCTAAGTACTACACATGCTTGTTTTGTGGTTTGTTTTGATTAAATACTGAATCAACTTTACTATTGCTTAATAAGATACTTAAAATTCCTACATAAAAGATATCCTCATATTTCAAGCCTAATAAATCACAGTTTCAGTTTTCAATTGAGACATTTATCTGGCAAACTTAACAACGCCAGCAGAAACCTAACAGTAGCCTTTTTTTACTTTTTAAATTTTTGTGGCCAGGAAAAACAAAACTGGGGTTTTCTAAAGGTAATCTTCATAGTATTACAGTGAAAATCTGAGTAGAATTTTTTTAATTGAGGGCAATAAATTCTTCTGAAGGAAAAGTTCTATAGTCAAATATTCTTTTCTTCTCTAGCACTGTCAATCACCAATGCTCCTCTTCACTGAAAAAAACTAGAGCCCAATGTTTAATAATAGTAATAGGATAAGCAACACATATTTTTATCTTTATCTGATAATTCTATAAATTGTACTGCTTATAAGTACAGAAATGGATTAAGAAATATTGTTGACAGATGAATACTTGGGAGGAAAATTATGGTTATTTAGAAACTAAAACTGTCATTATTTTAACAGTTAATAAAATAATTAAAACTCTTCACTTGCTTTCATTTTAAATATACTATTGAAACCCTTAATGCTAATTTCAGAGAAAGGAAAATATTGTGACATGCATTTTACTGCCTTTGTGGAGAAGGAAACGGCACCCCACTCCAGTACTCTTGCCTGGAGAATCCCATGGACAGAGGAGCCTAGTGGGCTGCAGTCCACGGGGTCACAAATACATGACTGAGCGACTTCACTTTCACTTTCACTTTCAATCTGATTAGAATTATGTTAGAGCTAGTTTAACTATATCAGTTATATTATACCAACCTGAGTTTCTCTTGGGCATTTGTGTCCAGTTATGAGTGCTTAATTTTTGAATATATACTAAAAATTCACTTTGGTTGGGCTTGCGTGTATACCTGATCTAATATCTACATTATTTGCATGCGCAAGTTAATGTTCACTCAAAATGATTAAAAATTCTTTTAGACCAAGGACTCCTGTTTCAGAGGGCATAGGAAAGGTGATAGAATTTCTGCATTTTCAGGATCATCTCGAATGAACACTTTGTTGTACTCTGAAATCTATATTTTTCTCAACATTACCATTTAAAATGTCATTATATACCTTTTTGGTATTTTTAAATGCAATAATTTCAAGATGCAGATCTCTTTGCTTGCATTTTGAAGCAGTTAGACAATTTAAAACTTTCCAACTGGCTAATTTTTACTGCAATCTGGTTATTCTCAATCTTGGCTGGGAAGCATTGAAAGCAAATTAAAACCGAGGCCTCACCCCATACCCAGTGAATCAGAGTATCTGGGGGTGAGGCCAAAGGAGAGCTACTAAACAAAGGAAGGGATGAGGATTAATGCATCATGAGCTAGAGAACCACAGCAACATAACCTTAGTGATATTTCATTGGAAGCACTAGTTCCATCCACAGGAGGTTTCTATGAATAGTTCTTGATAAATATTTTAGTTTCCAGGAAGAGAACTAAGCCATCTCTAGTGCAGCCAATGCGAACTAAACAATTGTGAAAAATACAATCTACAACAAACCAGGTTATTTTGCTAAAAGCTTCCAAAGCAGGCATCTAATGCCCAATTTTCCATCTGCAAACGCATTGCTCTAAATCTGCAGAGTCTGAGAAGTATCTGTGATTCTACTAAAAGTCTTGTCTAAGGAAGTGTCCTATGTAGTAGGGGAGGAAAAATCATGGGCCCTTTTTGTGCCCTGCCTGATCTCCTCCAGTGCTTCTTACTTAGCTGAGGATCCCCTGCACTTGGGGAACCTTCTTTCTGAGGGTGGTCCATGAACTTCCTGATTGTGCCTAAAATTTGACACCAGTACCATTCCCCTCCTCCACAGCCCATAGCCAATGACTGACTGACAGAATATGCAAAAGTGCAGTTCTATAAACAGGTGAAACCATTGCCATGGCATCAGACTAGGCTGAGACTTGACTTCACCCGATCATATCTTGGCTCACCTCTCTTTCCTGCCTTGCCTACCTCAAGCCTTAATCATTTGCAGTTAGAACTACCTCCAACTTGTCCTCCAGGAAACCCAACCTATCTCACATACTGAAGTATGGAATAAGAAGACAAGAACAATATTGATAATGACAGCTAACTCAAAGTGAGTACCTACTCTGTACCAGACACAGTGCAAAAGAACTCTAATTAATCATCAATCACTGTATTTAATCCTTGCAGTACCTATTACTAGCATCATCACTGCTCCCTCTCTGCAATTTGTAGATACAGAATCAGAAGTTTTGAATAGATATGCAATTTTCCCAAGGCTCTCAGCTACCCAAGGAACCCAAGCCTATAGTTTTAACCACTCCCTCATAAATTCAGTGTTTAAATGACATAGATCTATGCAGCGCAGAGAGCTATGGAAACTAACTATAAAAGGCAGTGGTTGGGATTTGATAGACCTACACACTTACCATAGAACAGACACTTCTTAGTTGTACAGATTAGCAAAGCTACTTAGGTCCATAACTACAAGGATTACACAAAGCTCATATCTAAAGCTCTTCTCAAAGAAGTTACTGAAAACAAAATAGTTAATTTCAAAATCTAATCCATTTCTTGGAGTCACAAAGTAACTTCAAATCTCAGTTACATGAGCAAAATAGTTAGATGTACATTTCTCATAGAACTGAAGTTACTAAGACTGAGATTTGGTTTATTGATCAACAGTGTGAAAATATATATCTATCCCAAATTGTTTATGGCTAGGATTACACAAAGAATTAATGGGTACTACATGAAGTCTGGCAGGCTACAGTCTATGGAATGGGAAAGTGTCAAACACAGCTGAGCAACTAACACTTTCACTTTCACACTTAACACAGATCCTGTGGCACAGCAAACACTAAATGATATTATTTCCTTTCCTAAAATTGGCTTCATCCAAACAGATATAAAAAATGAAGGCAAAAATCTATAAAAGTTGAAGAATAGATAAATCTCTTACACAGAAGAATTCCAAGTTAAGTGGCACAGATATTTCTCCTTTAAGGAGGGGAGCATCACTCTCTACCTGCTAAATGTTGGTACTACATGAAGACTTACTTCCAAAGACAACAGGATTGAAAGGAGAGGAGAAGTGGCTTTACAGAGGAAGAAACTGGCAACCACCTCCTCCCAGCAGGTGATTAGAATTAACATTAATGATAATATTTGCTGATAGTGTGCACCCTTGATATTATGTGATGAAAATAGCACTTGTGTTTTTTTCTCCTAAAATCCATAGCATCAGTCTAATTATGAGTGAAGCATCAGATGGATCCTAAATACCTGAACTCCTAAAAACTGCCAAAATCTTTTAAAAAAAAAAAACAAAAACAAAAACAAGAAAAGTCTGAGAAGAGCTATGGGAATGCATATCTATGTATCTATCTAGAAGAGCCTATGGGAATGCAACTAAAGGTAATGTGATATCCTAGATCGCATCCTGAACAGAATAAGAAAATTTAAGGTAAGCACTAAGAGAATCTAAGTAGAAACAGTGAGAGACTTTTTTTTTGGGGGGGGGGCGGGGGCTCCAAAAATCACTGCAGATGGTAACTGCAGCCATGGAATTAAAATATGCTTGCTCCTTGGAAGAAAAACTTTGACCAAACTAGACAGCATATTAAAAAGCAGAGACGTGACTTTGCCAACAAACATCCATCTAGTCAAAGCTGTGTTTTTTCCAGTAGTCATGTGTGGATGTGAGAGTTGGACTATACAGAAAGCTGAGTGTCAAAGGATCGATGCTTTCGAACTATGGTGTTGGAGAAGACTCTTGAGAGTCCCTTGGACTGCAAGGAGATCCAACCAGTCCATCCTAAAGAAAATCAGTCCTGAACATTCATTGGAAGGACTGAGGCTGAAGCTGAAATTCCAACACTTTGGCCACCAGATGCAAAGAACTGACTCATTGAAAAACACCCTGATGCTGGGCAAGATTGAAGGAAGGAGGAGAAGGGGATGACAGGACGAGATGGTTGGATGGCATCACCATCTCAATGGACACGAGTTTGAGTAGGCTCTGGGAGTTGGTGATAGACAGGGAAGCCTGGCATGCTGCAGTCCATGGGGTTGCAAAGAACTGGATATGACTGAGCAACTGAACTGAATGAAGAGAATCTAAATATAGGCTTTAGACAAAAATAATGTATTAATGTCAGTTCGTTGGTTGTAACAAACAAACCATACTAATTAACATAAGGTGTTAGCAATAGGAGGGCTTTCCTGATATCTCAGTTGGTCAAGAATCTGCCTGCAATGCAGGAGACCCCGGTTAGATTCCTGGGTTGGGAAGATCTGATAGAGAAGGGATAGGCTATCCACTCAAGTATTCTTGGACTTCCCTTGTGGCTCAGCTGGTAAAGAATACGCCCCCAATGGGGAAGACCTGGGTTTGATCCCTGGGTTGGGAAGATCCCCTGGAGAAGGGAAAGGCTACCCACTCCAGTATTCTGGCCTGGAGAATTCCATAGATTGTATAATCCATGGAGTCGCAAAGAGTTGAACAGGACTGTTTAACAATAGGAAAAATTATGAGGCATATAGAAACTCTCCATACTCTCTAAAAGTTTTTGTAAATCTAAAACTATTCTAAAACAAAAGACTTATAGCAAAGATCTTAAAATATAATTCTTTAAAAGGAAATCACTGGCAATTAAGACAGGGTAAAAGTCACCCAATACCACGCGTGCAGTGTAATATTACTGATATTTAGTCTTAAAACAGAAGGAGATTTTGACAGAGGTTGTAACATAGATATTATGCTAAGTGAAGCAAGCCAGTCACAAAAGGATGTTCCAAGAGTAGTCAAATTCACAGACGCAGCAAGTGGAATAGCGGTTGCCAGAGTGAGGGAGGGGACAATGATGAATTAGTGTTTAAGGGGTACTACATTTGAGTTCAGGAAGGTGAAAATTTCCTGGAGATGGTTAATGGCGGGTGTCTTACAACAGTATGAGTATAATTAATGCCACAGAAGCAAACACTTAAAAATGGTTAAAATACTAAATTTTATGTTCTGTGTACTTTCCCACAATAAAATAGGTGCCTAATGTCAAAGTAAATTCATGCATATGCAGGACTGTAGGTTCCTTGAAAAGAGGTATTATACCTTTTAATTCATTTTGTTATTTAATAGCTCTTAGTGCCCACAATGGCATCTGAAATGTATAAGGCATTTCAGGATAGAAATATCGGGAAGTGATAATAAAGATTTAATTAAACAAAGGAGAAAAGGTATGATTTCATAAAGAAACAGAATTTAATGTTACTATCACAACTATTTCATTTGGTTATAACTTTTAATCAATGTAATGGATATCGGTGGATTCACACTTTGGGAAGTGCAGAACTTTAATAGATATACGCATTTCCCTTTTAAAGTTAAATTGACAAAGGTTAAGAGTTCTTTAAAAACTTGACCTTGAAAACTCTTAAGAGAAAATGTACTTACAAATATTTAGCTTAAGTGTTACCTTAAACCATGTCAATTCAAATAAGTGGTTTTTACCATGATAAAGAAATCTGAAATTCTTACATTCTCTGGTTACTATGTTTTATGTGGAAACATGAACTATAATTTTTTGTAAAAATTCAACAAGTCGTATTCCAGGGACTTTTTTTTCCTTTTTAACTATATCTGGCCTCTCTCCTTAGGGGCATGCCTGAGTGCTAAGTAGCTTCAGTCGTGTCCAACTCTTTGCAACCCTATGGGCTGTAGCCTGCCAGGCTCCCCAGTCCATTGGATTCTCCAGACAAGAATACTGGAGTGGGCTACCATGCCTTTCTCCAGAGGATCTTCCCAACTCAGCGATCAAACCCAGGGCTCTGGCATCAGGGGCAAATTCTTTACTCTCTGAGCACATCTGTACTGTCACTTAACTTAAATTTACAATGGACACTACATGGAGCTTTCTACATATTTTTCCAGAGGGCTTTCCCTTACAAAACCAGAACTACTAGGATATAATTATACATAGCTTTTCTCTCTTTTTTTTGTGTGTGTGTGAAGCAGCAAAATCTACTTTTACAGATAGTATTTCCAAATGTCAGATATTTAAAATACCTTCAGAATTCTTAGCATAACTACACCTTGGCTTATATCTTGAGGGCAGCATTTTACTAATCAGCACTGAGAATGAATAAATGATATTGACAGTAGCTAGAATTCACCAGCTCCTCAAATGCTTCATGCTTGATTTTTAAATCTATTTAAAAGTATCTAATGTACTAGTTTTAACTGATAAAGTGGTTTGATAAAGTATCATGTGTCAGACTTTATGCTAAATCCATTAAAACAATATCTGATTTAATCTCGAAACCACTGTATGAATGAAACTTGCTATTCCAATTAAAAAGATGAGGAAACTGAGGGCTAAGTAATTAAGTTAAATATCTGGATCATGATTTGTGCAGCTGGTAAGTCAAGGAACTGGACCCCCTCCCAAATATCATCTCCAGCAACTGTGCAACTTACCTACTTTTAAGGAAGATGCTAAACATGACATATAAGTTTCTCAGATTCTTTTTTACTTAGGTTTACAGTTAACAGCTATTATTTGACAACTTTTATGCTATAGACATTTTCACTGTTGCACATGTAGTTTATTTCTGAGATGAATTCAGAGGCAGAGATATTTGTTGTGCTCAAAGATCAGAAAAACTTAATATTAAGATTCAGGGACTTCCCTGCTGGTCCACTGGCTGACTCTGTGCCCCCAGTGCAGGGGACCTGGGTTCAAAACTCGTCTTGGGAACTAGATCCCACATGCCACAACTAAGTTTGTAGGTTACAACCAAAAAGATTCTGTAACCAAAAAGGTCCTGCAACCGAGACACAGTGCAGCCAAATAAATAAACAGAAATATTTTTTAAAAGACCTAGTGACACCTGTTTTGACAGTTTTTTAACCATGCCCTACCCTTTGACATTTTACTTTTTCCCCAATGGCAAAGCTATCCATAAAAATAACACATAGGAAAAATAAAGGAGTCGGGAGACTTGCCAAACTGCTCTTTGGTGGAAGGGTTTGCACCTGCTTAGGGTCGCCTTGGTGGCTTGGTAGTAAACAGCCTGTCCACTAGTGCAGGAGATGTGGGTTCAATCCCTCCAGAAAGACCCCCTAGAGGATAGCAGTCAGACACTCCAATATTCTTGCCTGGAAAATCCTTTGAACAGAGGAGCCTGGTGGGACACAGTCCACAGGGTAACAGAGTCAAACTCAACTGAGCTAGCATAGGCTTGCCTTGAAGGTGTTGAAAAGCTACATGCTCATTCTCTTTTCCAATTTTCTTCTTTTCTCTTTTTCATTTTTGAAAATTCTGTCGATGAGTGATTCTCTTTTTCTTTTCTCTTTTCATGTTTCTGTTTTTTCTATACTCATTCACTTATCTACTTTTTCCCCTTTCTTTTCCAGTACTTTTCTCTAGGCTATTAGTTCTGTTGACCTTTCCTCTCACCTAGAGGGAGAAGTCCCACAGAGCTTAGAGTTGGAGCAGTATAAATCAGATGGAAACATTTTAAAGCACACCTGGAAAAAAAAAAAAACACACCTTGCTGTTCTGTTCCTCTTTTCACCTACCATTACTTCACTCTTCTGTGTAACCTATTTCTTCTAAATATTCTTTAGGAGCCAATGTTTACACAAGCACAAAATTCAATTTTAGATACTTTTCATCTCATATTCTTTTACATTTTCCCACCAAAAATATTAGATATATAGTCATAACAAATATATTTGCCAATGGATCAGAATTTGTATTATTTTCTCAGTTTTTAATATACCTTTGTTTCTTTTTAATAGTCAGTGACTGCTAGCCATTAAGTGATGCTAAGTGAAAGTCGATCAGTCATGCCTGACTCATTGCAACCCCATGGACTATACAGTCCATGGAATTCTCCAGGCCTGAATACTAGAATGGGTAGCCTTTCCCTTCTCCAGGGGATCTTCCCAACCCAGGGGTGGAATCCGTCTCTCACATTGCAGGCAGATTCTTTACCAGCTGAGCCACAAGGGAAGCCCCTTGTGGGGGCTAGCCATTAGAGAAAGCCATCTTTAACTAAATGAAGTGAAGTTAAAGTTCAGTGAAGTTATTTGTACATAATTCTACTTTGGGTTTAATTTCCTTTTCTCACTTAAAATATTTTTCTAAATGCTTTTTTTTTTTCATTATGATATTTTCCATTTCACAAATGATAGTTGGTACACTTGAAACTGTACAGAAAGATAAAATGGCAAATTGAGTAACCTACGGATATAGAAAATTAAAGAGGTTATATTAAGAGGATATTAAGTGAATAATCACATTTTAGATAAGTTTTGGAAACCTTCTTAATGGCACTAGGACACGCTTATTCACATCTACTCAACAAAAATAAACATTTATTTATATATTCATAGTATATGAACCACGCACAAACTTACCCAGTGATGTAGCATCCAGATAGTCCTTCAATGTAGGGCTTGATACCTTGGCCACTGGAGCTATGTCAACAGAGAGTCTTCACAACACTCTTCAGGGACCACCTCAGATGCACAGCACCGCTGCCCAAGGTCATCTTCCCCTAAGGCCACCTTCCTACTCATAAGTGTCCCACAGGACGCTGTGACTGGGGCTGTAGAATAAAGCTTTGGCCATCCTGACCGAGCTCAGGGCAGTTCTGACAGGCTTTCAAGCTTCAAACTAACCTGAAGGGTCAGCTGAAATGTGTTAAGTCTAAACTGCAGCTTGGCTTTCTCATCAGCCTAGTCCTGAAAGAGGCACTCCCTTTCTCCACAGGTGTAGATATGGTGGGTCTGCCCTGCCGCTTGAATTCCTCCTCCACCAATTCTGCTTATAGCCCCTTCTGTCCACAGGTGTTGATTTGGGGTTGCTCCATCATAAACAGCCTGCACACTCCACACCCACTCTGAGTCTGTCTTCTGGAGAACCAATAAGCAATTTCCTAATAATTTTATGCTTTTGTGTTTAAAATAAGTTAATAAACTATATTTAAAGGTTGCACATGCTTTTAGAAATTAAATCCCCCTTAGGTACAATCAATTCTTCGGCCTTCACATCATCCAAGTTTAATTAAAGTGAAGATTACATAAGATACCCTATAAAAATCAATTGTCAAATATGCTTAAATGCACACACACAAAAACAAATTTTACCTATGAAGGTAATAATTCCACGAAAATAACTCTGGAAATAAATAAAATGGGGGGAGGGAAGCCTATAACTAAAATTTAAATGTTGCAATCAAGATGACGTCTCTCTTTTGTCAATGGAAATTAGAATTACAAGGTATCTCCACTCTATCAAGGTGGAAAATGGAGAAGGAGCAAAGAAAAAATGTGAGCTGAACAAAAGAAAAACAAGTGAATCCCTGATGGCAGGAACTCAATGATCTATAGTTCATGACCTTCATTCAGATCCAAATGGGTAGAATACCTTGACACTCAGCATGCCTGAAGCAGGCAGCAGCTGTTCCTAAATAACTGCAATTTGCTACAACACAGAAGATAATACAAAGTTCTCTTCAGAAGACATTTTTCAGAACCAAGTAATTAAAATTGCTTATGTCAGTTGATGTGTTTAGAAATGAAGACGAATAAACAAAAAGGAAACACAAGACAAGAGTAGAGATAAGGTGGAGAGAAGATCTCTCCTCAAAACAAAAAACTAAAACTGTATTTTCTCTTCCATTCTAGAGTTCTTTCCAGTTACCATTATATGACTAAACAAAGACATTCATCTAGTAAAATCCATTGACCCTTTGTATTGTATCATCCATCTAGACCCTTAAGTTCATCTGGGGCACCTAGGTGTTTCTAGAGCCCCCTGGAATTAAAAATAACAACTACAACCAAAGCAGCTCTTAGGTGAACGATTATGATATAATATAATCCTTGCAGTATGTTTGCATTTGAAGTCCATGTTTGCCACTCATTTCTAATGCTATAATGGGAGTCATATCAAAATATGTTTTCAGTACCTGGTGCCAATTTGAAAAGCACCCTACCTAAAAGTGGTCTCTCTACCTCTGAGGGATTCTGATTCAAATTATTTTAGGTGTGGCCTGAGATAATTACACACTTGAAATGCAAATCTAGAAACTCCAGTCTGGAAATATAGACTGGATCATGGATTTTGACAGATGATAGCAAATTAGAAATAATTCATTGATTCATCTTATTATTTAGTAACAAAACTGATATCACACTAACAATACTATTTCATATTGTAGAGTATTTCCACTTTTTTTTTTCTCTTTGTGAGTCAAGCCAATTTTATTGCCAAAGAACGCTCTATGGCATCTGTAGTAGCTGCCCTTAAGGCTAGCATCTAATGTCCTGTATATTCCTAATTTCTATGAATTTCAATTCTTAGATTATTGAGTCAAACCAATAAGCATTTGAACTATTTCTATAACTATCCCATATTTCTTTTCTTTTTTATTGAAGTATGGCTGATCTACCATATTATACTTGCTTCAGTTATACGACACAGGGATTCAGTATTTTAATAGATTGTTGCTGCTGTTGTTCAATCACCCAGTCACGTCCGACTGTTTGCGACCCCGTGGACTATGGCACGCCAGGCCTCCCTGTCCCTCACCATCTCCCGGAGTTTGCCCAAGTTCGTGTTCATTGTACTGGTGATGCCCTCTATTCCTTCTGCCCTTGATCTCTCCCAGCACCAGGGAATTTTCCAATGAGTCTTGTTCGCATCAGATGACCAAAATACTGGAGCTTCAGCTTCAGCATCACTCTTTGTAGTGAATATTCAGGGTTGATCTCCCTTAAGATTGACTGATTTGATCTCCTTGCTGTCCAAGGGACTTTCAGGAGTCTTCCCCAGCACCACAGTTTGAAGGCATCAATTCTTTGTCCTTCTGCCTTCACTTTCCAGCTCTCACAACCATACATGACCACCGGGAAAACCATATCCTTGACTACAGACTACGCTCCATTTAAAGTCATTTTCATAGTCCTTTTCTATAGCAAATTTTCTCTGTTACTATCTCTGTGCCTCTCCTTGGCTGCTTTCTACACTGAGCATCTATTTAAATACATTCCTCGGTGGCTCAGTGGTAAATAATTCACCTATCAATGCAGGAGACAAGGGTTTGATGCCTGGGTTGGGAAGATCCCCTGGAGAAGGAATGGCAGCCCATTTCAGTATTCTTGCCTGGAAATCCCATGGACAGAGGAATCTGCAGTCTACAGTCCATAGGTTGGCAAAAGAATCAGACGTGACTAAACAACAGCTATTTAAGGAGCTCAGGTGAAAAACACTGGGAAGTGGGTACTTATGAAGTACTGATTGTATTGGAGAGAGGATGGAATTACAAAGGTTAGTATTGGAATTTTTTTGAATAAGAGATAAATATATAGAGAAAAAAGTCCTCTGTTGTCTAACTGGATTTCAACTAACCACTGTCTTTTTGTTCCATGTTACACTCTTAATTTAGAAAAGAAGCTTGACTATAATGCTTTATGTTCTATGAGAATTTGAGTAGGAAGAAATGAGGAAGAGATAAACAGAGAGAGAATCAGGAAAGCCTGATATCGGTGACAATATGGTTACTGATATGGTAACAGATCTTAGTGAATTGAACAAGAAAGGTTTATTAATTTATTTGTGGGGTGTGGTTAATATCAAATGCCTGTAACAAACTGTGACAGGACTCTTTCCACATCATTTTCATTCAGAGACCCAGCTTGCACAGTGTGGAACACAGACAGGGTAAACTGCACCCCAGCTCTGAAATGTTTCTGCTCATTTTGCAAAGGCTGAAGCAATTCATGTAGTCATGCTTAATTTAAGGGGGCAAGCTTCCTATGTGTGCTGAAGAAGGAGAACCTAAGATCTTTAGTTAAAAACTTAATCTCCACTGCAGTTTGTTTTCAAATAGGAATTCCTATTCCTATTTTCACATAGGAAAATATTGTTTGTGTGTACACACACACATAAGTAAAATAGATTGCTTTCGGTGAGAGATGGTCTAAAGAGCTAAATCCAGTGTCCTACATACAGAAATCATACTTGCTTTAGGATTATTTTCTAACAGGAAATTTTTAAATTATGTGTTTTCTTTTTCTGTGAAGATAAAAAACAAAGCCAGAAACAAAACATGACTGTAAAAGAAATGAGGAAAGAGTAGCATGAGTTAATCATGCTAATATATTTCAACGGTGATATTTATAAAAAACCTTTACAGCCATTTTTTTCACCTTAAATCAAGAGTGAGTATGAATACATATATTTGAAGAGATTCACTCTGAAGTTGCATTCCTACAACTCTCTCCTTTCATATAATTAGCAACTTATAGCTCTAGCAGCATAAATATTATCAACATTCTCTGAAAATTTAATAATGAATTTCTGCAAAATTTTAAAATTTGTTATTTGGACATTTGTGTGTGTGTGTGTGTGTGTGTGTGTGTGTGTGTGTGTATTTATATATATTTGGGATTTCCAAGGTGGTGCAGTGGTAAAGAATCTGCCTGCCAATGCAGGAGACACAACTGAGGCATCTGCTTGATCCCTGGTCCGAAAGATGCCTCGGAGTTGTCGCTGTTGTTCATTCACTTAATCCTGTCTGACTCCGCTGCTGCATGGACTGCAACACACCAGGCTCCCTTGTCCTTCAGTATCTCCCGGAGTTTACTCAGATTCATGTCCATTGGGTCAGTCATGCTACCTAACCATCTCATCCTCTGCTGCCCTAGGAAATGGCAACCCACGCCAGCATTCTTGCCTGGAAAGTCCCATGGACAGAGGAGCCTGGCGGGCTACAGTCCATGGGTAGCAAAGAGCTGGACACAGCTGAGAAACTGAGCGCTCACACAGGTGTGTATATATATATATTTATTTATATTTAAACTTTTACTGTGATGAAGTTCATCTACCATATATTGTTTAGTTAGAGCTTACAACATTAATAGAATGGATAAAGTGATATTTGAAGAAATATAATCTTAAGCAGGGAAACAGACAATCATGTAAAATTTTAGATAATTGACAGAATCAAATGGCTGGTTCGAATAGTCCTGCATGCCAAACCCTTATTCCTGGAATCTAATCTCAGGTGTAATTATTTCAAGAAAAAGACTTCATAATTTAAAAATCTATGTGTTTGCACCTCAGCCCTAGGGTCTGGTAGTGTGGAGAAAAAGTTTCATAATTTAGCAAAAATAGATGTAGACTGAGTAAAATTAATAAAATATTCCAAGGATTATGAATAAAGTAAAAATATCATGAGATCTTTTAGGGTAAAATTTATTTTAATTAATCTGGGTATGAATAACTAAATCATAGATATGAGACAGTAAAATGTCAACACACAAATCTTATGTGTAGCAATATTTAGATCTTAAAAGACATAAAGAAAAAATCTTCAACAGCAATTTTCCTTTACATTATCCATAGGAATTATACATTCAGAGTATATAGATCCTAAAATTTGAGTAGTGATCATTTCTTGGTAATCTCATCTATGTTTATTTCAGTGAAGCACTCATAAAAGAAAATTTGGAATTTTTGTGGCAAACTTCTCAAAACCCATCCACATTTTCCTGAAGTCAAGAAAACAATTTGACAAGGAGAAAACCCACTCTGACCAAATAAGTTTTCTGAATTTTTATTTGATGGTAGCTATGTCTTGTGTGTTAGATAATGTATATGCTAACACCACACATTCCCAAGCTTTCAAGTATTTCAGAATACTGAAACAATCCAATTTTTTCTCCTGCAATCCACTCTCCCCCCAATGCTGACTGTAAGATTTTGAAATCCTGTCCTTTATTCTAGGCATCTGGCATAAATCTCCATCAGACACCAAGAAGGAGGGACAAATTCTGTGGTCTGCATGGGAACAGCCGAGAGCTGCCAGTTTAATCCCTTGATGATGCAAAAATTTCTTTAAAGAGGGAATACCACTTAACATGCAAAGAGTCAAGCCTGATACACTTAGTTTCTTTCCATTTTAGTGATATTAATTAGAATGAAACATAATGGTATTCTTTGTTAATCTTTTTTTTTTTTTCCAAAAAGCAGCTAAAATTCCAGAAAAGAAATTTTGTTATCCCAGCATCTAGATGGCTCAGATTTACACAGGAAGTTTGAAATTACATTGCATGTTTACAGACTGTCACTATCTGACACACAAAGTTTGAAAACATTATATTGCAATAGTTTGGTAAAAACTTTGATAACATGAATGAGGATGGGGATAAAATAAATAAGGGGTGCCATTGGGTGGACATAGATTATTTTTATGCTTTAATGTTTGCTTTTATTTACTTTCTTCTTGAAGCACTCCATAGCTTTCACCAGATAATCCCCACATTGGGGCACTGGTCTGGTCCATCCGTAGGATTCTGGGCAGAACCATATTTACTAGAAACCTTCTAAGCTTTGCTCCCCAAAGTTGTACCTCTTTGTCCTTCATGACACATTCCATGACTCCAGTCTTGTTTAGAGAATTCCTCCTCCCAACTCACGAGCCTTGAAGTCAAAGTGAAGTGGAAGTGAAAGTCACTCAGTCATATCCGACTCTTTGGAACTCCATAGACTATAGCCCACCAGGCTCCTCTGTCCATGGACTTCTCCAGGCAAAAACACTAGAATGGGTCGTCACTCCCTTCTCCAGAGGATCTTCCTAACTCAGGGATTAAACCTGGGTCTTCTACATTGAAGGCAGATTCTTTACTATCTGAGCCACCAGGGAAGCCCTGGAGTCAAAGATTTGGTAGCAAACAGAGACTTCCAGAGAGAAAGTCAAATACCGTTCCCTATTTATTTTTCTAGCATCTACTCCTAAACCATGGAGGAACAAGTGTACTCCCCTCTGTGGTCAGCATCCCTGAGTACATTGACCATCATCCAAACTAGAACTGAGCCTGTTCTGAAATTGCTATCTAGGTCTTAGTTGCAGGGAGAAAAAAAACAAAAAAAATTGAAAGAATTGACCATTTCTAGCTCCCTCTGGATTTTCCATCTTTAAAGGGAGTTGTAATTATGTCTCAGTTTAACCGAAGACACCAGAGACAGCACGTCCCTGGTGGCTCAGTGGTGAAGAATCCACCTTCCAATGCAGGAGACACAGGTTTGATCCCTGATCCTGGGATATCCCGCATGCTGTGGAGCAGCTAAGCCCGTGAGCCACAACTATTGAGCCTGTGCTCTATAGCCTGGGAAGCACTACCGAACCCACCCGCTGCAACTGCTGAAGACCGTGCCCTGGAACTAGAGAAAACCCTGTGTAGCAACCAGGACCTAGAACAGCCAAATACAAGACATCAGAGACGATCTTGGGACAATCAGAATTTCATTAAAGCCCTTTACTTACAAGCCTCATTCTTACTTTACATTCTCTGTAGCTGGTCTCAGAGTAGTCATAGTTAACACATATTTACCACCCGTGGGTACTCTTCTAAGTGCTTCACAAATACTCATTCATTGTGCCAGACACCCTGGACATCGCAGATTTCTCTGACGGCCTCCCTCTCCTCAAGTCTTCCTTGTGCTAGGTCTCCGCCACTGGCAGACTCAGATGAGCCTTGCTGCAGAATTCCTCGAGAAAACACCAAGGACTGGATGACAACCTCAAATTGCATTGCATGAGAACCAGCTCTGCACTGAGATAAACTCTGACTGATGGGATTACAGATGAGGATCCATGAATATAACTTCTCCCTTCTTCCTTTTTTTTGTGGCTATTCCTTATGATAACTCTTCCAGGTAATTCCCAATAAACATGCCTCTCAAGAGGCCTGCTTTATATCCATGTTGCTTGCTGAGATGTAGAACCCAGATTGGTAAACATGATATGGCATTATTTTACCTATTTTGTTAACAACTGTTGCCTTTTTTTCTCTCTTTTATCACCCTAGGCTGGAAACACAGGAAAGGATAGCCTCTTAAACCTTCCCTCATGCTCCACATGCTACAAGGCCAAGACTAAGATATTAATTTATTTTCTAAAAATCCTGTGAGGTAGTTACTACGATTTTGCCTATTGCACAACTAAGAAAACCAAAGCATAATAGGATTATGAGTAACAGATACAAGTTAATACATCAAAGAGCAGGCCATGATATAAATACTGTACAGGCAGTTTGGGTCTGGGGTATGCTCTTAAATCAGTGCTGTTTGATACTGTCTGGATCAAGAAGGCAGCTTGGAGCTAAATCTGTATTATTAGGAAAAAAATAATTTTTTAAAAGAAGAAACCCATTAGAGATAGTTGTCTTGGATCTTGGAAAATGCCACAGAAGACATGAGAATTGACAATCCCAGTGTCAATTAGATCTGCTATCTAATTCAAATATTATTGCCAAGGTGTGTCTACCAGCTCACTACTTCTATTAATATCAAAATTCCAGGGTAGAGGGTTTTTTAATACTATCAGTTCTCAGTACATTCTAGAATTACTAGAAAGCTACACAAATAAGTATACTCTGTATTACCATAGCATTCTTTTGAATAAACTTCTAGAAGAAATCCTACATATCTCTCTTCCTTAGTATATTCCTCATGTAATAACTTGTAAAAAATATATTTATATTTAATTTTAATTGATGAATCCATCTATAGTTTGAGGACTAAACATTTATTAATTGTTTCCCAGGTGGCACCAGTGGTAAAGAATCAGCTTGCCAATGCAAGAGACGCAGGTTCGATCACTGGGTTGGGAAGATCCTCTGGAGAAGGACATGGAAAACCACTCCAGTATTTTTGCCTGGAAAATTCCATAGACAGACGAGTCTGGCAGGCCACAGTCCACGGGGTCACAGAGTCAGATACGACTGAGCATGCAAGCACACACACATTTATTGACATTTGTCCCCATTAGTTTTTGACTGTATATCTTTCTATGCTTCCCTTTGCAAATCAAACCTAATAAATCCTCAAATTAACGCAGCAGTGCAGACTTCCACCAGCCAAACCTAAAAAAACAGTTGTAACAAAATTATAGGAAGGGGCACTAGTTACCTGGTCGGAAAAATATAAAAGTAATATTTGCTGACTGTGGTTTAGAACTTGAAATGCCATCATAAAAAAGGCAGAAAATCTAAACATTTATTCCTAGTAATATTTTTTCACTTATATACAATAATAAATCTGACAGCCTACTTATTATTGCATGGACTATGGTTTGCCTCAAGTACATGCAAACCATTCCATTCATTCCAAAATATCAATTATAGTTCTTCCAGGAAACTGGAAGACTTTTAAAATGCAACTGAATTTTGGGGGAGTTAAAACCCAAACTCTGCATTCTTCAGGCCCGTAAACTAAATGTTTCTTTTTGATCCCTAATCCTGTACGTTCCACATTCAAATCATCAGACTTTACCAATTTCTCTTTTACAGCATTTTCTCAGCTTTAACTTTTCTTTTCCACTCTCCGAGCTTGGTCACACTCCATTTTCAGATTGTGATTCAGCCAGTATGGCCTGGACTCTGTAGATGCTTTACTGCCTCCCACAGCTTCAGGGAGGAGCATTTTCCTAAGTTACACTGTGAAATGCATCTCCTGTCCCAAGTTTTAATACACTTTACTTTCTCTCACAATCTTAGTTCTCCACTTGATCAAGAATCTCTCTTCATATACAGCTGGCTTCAAATTTTTAAAATTATGAAAAAAATTATTTTTTTTCCTAATAATACAGGTTTAGCTCCAAGTCGTTGGAATCGTTTTAAGTCGTTTTCATGTGTTCTCCTTCCCATTTAGAACCTTTAACACTATTCTTCTGTTGATCTTTGCTACCTACCACTCAAATCTTTCACTCAAGTGTGAAATCCATAGATACACCAAAGTTGCTTTTATTTACATATTTCTCTTTGGTATATTATGTTGAGTTTCTTTAGGAAACCAGGAAGAAGATTGTCACCAAAACCTGATCATGCTGACACCCTTGCCTTGGACTCCTGGCCCCTAGAACTATGAGGAATGCATGTTTGTTATTTAAGGGTATATTATTATAACAGCACAAATTAAGACTGATCACTAAAAAAATTAAAGTCCTTATAAGGATAGTAGGCTGTTATTAAGTGTTACACATATTTGTTAAATAAATTTTAAAAAAAAGAAAGAAAGAAAATAATTGTATAGCATTAAGCAGAAGTCTTTTCCCCTGCTGTGAATTGTCTTTGGAGAAGAACAAAATTAGCATCACTATTTTAGCTAATTAAATTCTTCACATTCACTTAAACACTTATGGAAGTCAAAACAATGAGCTTCAAAGTGTTGGCATGAGATTTTCTAGGTGGTTGGGTTTGATCGTTTGAGCAGGCTAATGCCAGCTCACTCTAGTGAAGAAGTAAGCTTTCGGTGTTTCTAAGACACTCTAATCACAAGCAGATGAGCAGGCAGTTTAATCTCTCTGGTAAGGAAAGACTCAGCAAGTTTGGTGAAGTAGGCTGGTGACATATTTGGCATTATAGAGACAAAACAACTTATTACCTAGCTTTCCTGCTTCAGTTTTCATCCACTGCATATCCGGATACATAGACCCATCTGCATGGAAAATATCCCTGAGAGAGACATGGCAGAAGCGTTTGGTAAGGTTTTCTTTTGTTGTTTTTGATATAATATTGAATTATAATATTCAATCTCTATTAAAGAACATACATGCCATTTTTATGATCCAGGGTAGATAATAAATCGGGCCATGGCCAAATATTAATACTAATAATTATATCAGGCTGCCCTCAGGCTTTTGAGATGTTTCAAAAATTAATTCTTTTTTCTAGATTTCTTAGGTCAAATGTACTCTGTAAAGCAGCTCCTACAGAAAATTCATATCTATTGTGCTGGGTCAAAAGACCAGAGAGCACATAGCAACCTCCTCAGACTTAGGCGGGCAGCACAAGTTGACTAACTGAGGAGATTTATGCGGCTTCCTACTTCAGTTGCATTCAACCTCTGCTTGATCAGCAATAGATGCTGTCCGTTTCTAATTGCTGACTGACCCTCCAGCTCTTGTACCATAAAAGGCTGGGTCACAATGACCCAGAAGAGTAAAACCCCGACAGCGAGGTAGTTCAGCATTTCCACACAAATATATTCTCTCATGTTTGCGGCAGACGTGGGTTTGAGTCCGTAGCAAGTTGGGCTTTTAAGGGTGTCTCAACACACAGAAATGGGGGGGGGGGTGGAAATCATAAGAATATGGCATTAAATTTGAAGGACTTCATTATTTCTTAACTGTAGCGGGGAAGATATGTAAAGAAGCTGAGCTCCCAAGCCCACTTGAGTCTAATATAAGATGCTGCTCTAATCCCAGCACTCTCCTAGCCATGCGTCACGTCCATGGGAATGCCAGGATAGTTCAAGAAACGGAGGATGGAAATGATCCTACTCTTTCCTTACTATTGAGAGAATTTTCAACACATTTTTCAAATTGATTTATAAGAGTTTAACATATATTTGATATTATTCTTTACTATGTGTTCCAAATATAGGCTTACAGACTTTCTACCTTGTACTGGGGGCATGTAGATGTTAAATATATTCTTATTTCATGTTTAATTTGTGGTTAAGAGGCCTTCTCCACACCAAGACTATAGATTATATACCCAGGATTTTGTAGGTACTTACATGATTTCAGACAGTGCATTTAAATCTATTACTTAATTTGTGTAAATAGTGAAGAAATGTCCATATTTATTTTTATTACCATTTATGTAATGATCCAATTATCTTTACTAATTTTAAATGACATTTGTAAGATACTAAACTGCCATCATACTTGAGTCTAAACTAGTCCATTTAGGTCAGTGGACTATTGATCTATGTCCATATTAATTTTTTAATTTATGAGTCTTTATAGCACAATTACTGTTATTAAAATGTGCTTTTATTTTTTCTATTATTTTCCTGTTTCCTTAGGTTTATTTCTACAGATGTTCTTTAGAGTCATTTTTTTCATTAAGAAAAAAAAGTACTTTAAGGATTTGACCAGGATTAATTGCATAGCACCAATAGATTAATTTAGGGAGAAATGACCCATTTTAGTATTTTCCTAATCAAAAACCTAATATATATTTTCTCTCTAGTAGTCTTCTGTCCTGCAGTTGATTTAAGAATTTCAACTGTATATTTTAATATTATTCTATCATGCTTTGTGTTGAAATATGTACACACATTCCTAGGTTTCCCTTTAACTTTTTCATAAAATTCTGATTGTGTTTATAGGAGGAAAGCTGCTGAATTTATTTCTGGATGTTTTTAAGTGAATGCATTAATAATAAATAAGCATCTTCATAGATTTGTAAAAAGAAAAATGAAAAGAAAACCCTAAGTACTAGAGATATTTTATTTCCTCTGTGAATAATGCCTAAGGAACATGTGCAAAAAGGGTTCTCAAGCTCTTTGCAATATTTCCAAATTCTGCTAGGACTTAGGTGTATACAGGTTTGTGCACAACTGGATTATATGACTATTTAAATTCTTTCTTCCTATGTGAGTCTGTCTCACTGACATGAATCTTTTTTATAAAGATTGTTAAAGCACAATTCATGTCATGGTATTTGAAAGTTAGTTACAGACATTATGAAGTCCAAGCCATCAAAAGTTTCCCATACATCAAATATATTGAAGGCTTGAAACATATTCAAATTTTTTCTCTGTATTTTTCTTTAATGAAATATAATCATCACTATTTCATTGTTCCAATGGCTGGATTTCAGTTGATAGTGTTAAAACATGCTCAGGTGAGCAGATAGCCAAAGACCAATTACAGTGGCAGCCCCTGTTTTACAGAAACTATAAAACTGATACCAGAAAAAAACAAAATGAAACTGTTGGTGCCCACAAGGCAACTGATGTTTTCAACAGTAAATCAAAGTCTCTAGTTCCTTTCAGGTTGAACAGAATCCAGGGGAACTGCTTATATATGTCACGAAAAAGATTACTTGTAGAGGCCTGGATAATAGACTGACCATCCATGATCCAGCAAACATCCTCCACCAAACTTCATAGTAGCAAAAAGATAAATCCTTCTTGTTTAGGTAACACAGGGATCATTATTTTTACATCTGTCAAACAATGAACAAGTCAGCCCCTACTGGTTCATAGTTAAACAGGTCAGATGTTAAAGATGAGATCTAATCCTTCAGCAATTGATCAGGAATTAGGGGGAGAGTTTCATTTTGGGGGTACAGATTCCTTAATAGGAATTATTCAAGTACATTAAAAAATAGGTATATATGTTATAACATCAGCTGAAGAAGTCTAAATTTTCTTGCAGAAGATCTTTTCAACTGAAAAAAGTCTTCTTTTGTCAGCTATTCGAATGGTAAAAGTTTACTAAGGCAGTTTTCCCTTAACCTTATTATTGTTTATTGTTTCAGAATAGCTTTATCTTAGAGAATTGTTTAATGTACCATAAGAATCACTAGGGGTTAGAGCTAACTGCGTTCTTAATGTTGTAAATGAAGTATGGTGAAGCTATTGTTAACACCATCTACCCAGTCACTCAAGCTCCCAGTCCCCCTTAAAAAAATGGATTTCTAATCACTTCAATGATTTCCTGATGGCTAAAAAAATAAAGCAAAAATCTGCATGTAGTCAGTTCTCCATTATCTGGCCACAACCTCATTCTTGCCCAACACCTGCTTGAGGCATGGTAGTTGTGTTAACTGAGGGGCAGGAAAAAAACATGGATATTCTCAGAGACAGGACGAAATTAAGTTCAGGGACTCAGAAGAAGTATAAGGAGTTTATAAATTGATTCTTTATAAATGTCACATCTGAGACAGTGATGAAGTATCTTTTTCTCTATGTCCAGTCCTGGCGGGAGCGGCTACAGCAGCCACCACAGTGGAGGTGGCGACCGGGACAGCAGGGCGCTGATGGAGGCCCCACCACTTTCACCCTGCCCTGCTGCCAAGGATGGGAAGAAGCAAACATGCATTATTTGGTATAGAAGACCAGTATATTCTACTGGGTTCAGAGGAAAAAATACCCTCCTTATTGTAAACTTCAGTCTTATTGAAAAAGTAGGGAAAACCACTAGACCATTTAGGTTTGACCTAAATCAAATCCCTTACAATTATACAGTGGAAGTGAGAAACAGATTCAAGGGATGAGATCTGATAGACAGAGTGCCTGAAGAACAATGGACAGAGGTTCGTGACATTGTACAGGAGGCAGTGATCAAAACCATCCCCAAGAAAAAGAAGTGAAAAAGGCAAAATGGTTGTCTGAGGAGGCCTTACAAACAGCTGAGAAAAGAAGAGAAGCTAAAACCAAAGGAGTAACGAAAAGATATACCCATCTGAATGCAGTTTCAAAAAATAGCAAGGAGAGATAAGAAAGCCTTCCTTAAGTGATCAATGCAAAGAAATAGAGGAAAACAATAGAGTGGGAAAGACTAGAGAGATCTCTTCAAGAAAATTAGAGATCCCAAGGGAACATTTCATACAAAGATGGGCACAATAAAGGACAGGAATGGTATGGACCTAACAGAAGCAGAAGATATTAAGAAGAGGTGCAAGAATACACAGAAGAACTATACAAAAAAGATCTTAATGACCCAGATAACCAGATGGTGTGGTCACTCACCTAGAGCCAGACATCTGGAGTCCAAAGTCAAGTTGACTTTAGGAAGCATCAGTACAAACAAAGCTAGTGGAGGTGATTGAATTCCAGCTCAGCTATTTCAAGTCCTAAAAGATGATGCTAGATGGTTGGATGGCATCACTGACTCGCTGGACATAAGTTTGAGCAAGCTCCAGGAGTTGATGATAGACAGGGAAACCTGGTGTGCTGCAGTCCATGAGGCTGCAAAGAGTCGGACATGACTGAGTGACTGAACTGAACTGATGCCCAATCCAATTTCTAATTGTTCCTTCATACATACTTCACCACTCTATTTAATACCTTTATGTCTTTGTGGATTTAGCTCCCCCTAGATAGGTATCTCAGAGAAGGCAATGGCACCCCACTCCAGTACTCTTGCCTGGAAAATTCCATGGATGGAGGAGCCTGGTAGACTGCAGTCCATGGGGTCGCGAACAGTCGGACACGACTGAGCGACTTCACTTTCACGCATTGGAGAAGGCAATGGCAACCCACTCCAGTGTTCTTGCCTGGAGAATCCCAGGGATGGCAGGGCCTGGTGGGCTGCCGTCTATGGGGTTGCACAGAGTCGGACACGACTGAAGTGACTTAGCAGCAGCAGCAGCAGATAGGTATCTGGCCAGCGTGGTGAACTACTGATCTTTTGAAACTGAGCTCTGATTAAACCTTCACTAACCCTTCTACTACGCCCCTCCCCGCAAAAACCCAGCACTTACTTTCTGCCACCAATTTAGCTGATATCTACTGTCAGGGCATAGAGGAGACTGAGGAATGACTCAAAGATCCTGAAGATCATGAAAATAAGATTTCCCTAAAAGATTTCAACTTCACCATTAAATTGTAATGAATTGCTATAGAAATATATACAATCACAATAAGGAGTGAGAATAGCCTCTGGGCTATGGAAATTCCATGTTAATAGAAATTTGATATTAGTTCAGAATAGTGAGAAGTTTGAGTGAAAAGAAATGTGATTCACTCCCTGCCAAATTTTTCAGTGTGTGAGTAGGCTTGACCTAGGAATCAGGAAGAGAGAAGTCAATGGAAAGGCAAAAGATAACTGACCATGATGCTGAGAATATTAGCAGAAGAGATCATTTTACTTTAGAAAATACTTTTCCTGGTGGAAAATTTTCCTGGTGGAAATTTCCTGGGGATCCAGTGGTTAAGGCTCCATTTTCTCACTGCCAAGAACCTGGGTTCAATCCCTGGTTGGGAAACTTGGGGAACTAAGATTCCCACAAGCCATGTGGTACAGCCACGAAACACAATCCTACTTCCTATAGCAAGAAAGTGATTTCAAAAGTGAAAGATGAAGACAGAGGTATCTTCAAGGAAGAGTTATGCTTCAGCTAAAAATGATGTAGCTGACGTTTAATTTGTGACTTGGTTAAATTTATTCCTAATGGTTACTTGGACATGATTGAATATTTAGCCAATTAACATCCTACTTGGGATGGTGTTTGCCAAGCAATAAAGATCCTATGCAAGATCTTCTTCTGGAACTACAGCAGCAATTTGTCCATCATGCTTTGTGGAAAGAAACTACACACACACACACACACACACACACACACACCCACACACACACACACAAGTGAAGGGCAAACAGCAATAGTCCCTTGCCCTGATACTCAGCTCACAAAGCAATATCCTAATAATTTGGCTTTTAATACAGATGGCTTAAAGAGAATATGCTTGGGAAATGAATATGAATGTCTATGCATAATACATATTGTGGAATGCTGAGCTGAATGAATCACAAGCTGAAATCAAGATTGCTGGAAGAAATATAAACAGCCTCAGATGATGCCTCTCTAATGACAAAAAGTGAAAAGGAACTACAGGGCCTCTTGTTGAGGGTGAAAGTGGAGAATGAAAAAGTTGGCTTAAAACTCAGCATTAAAAATCCAAGATCATGGCATCTAGTTCTATCACTTCATGGCAAATAGAAGAGGAAAAAGTGGAAGCAGTGACAGATTTTATTTTCTTGGGCTCCAAAATCACTGAGGATGGTGACTGCAGCCATGAAATTAGAAGATGTTTGCTTCTTGGAAGGATGACATGCACAACTTAGAACCATATCGCAGGTCTATGTAGCAGGTCACTTCATCAGTCCTATGTGGGATGGGGATTTAGATTTGTGACCAGAGGTCAAATAGCTTGACCTCTTACCCCTCTAAATGCATGGTACAAGTGGATACCAAGGAACATATCCCCAGTTCTCTCAGTGAATGTCTTAAAACTTTTCATTTTAATCAAATGACAGATTTAATACAGATATTGTTTAAGCTGTGCATAAGTAATATATGTCTAAAGCAGAATAATTAACATATAAATGATTTTGATAACTTAAGATGCAAAGACTAAACATTTTCTCCAAAATTTCAGTGACTTTTCACCTTTATTACAGCAACAGAACTGTTTTCAGGACAAGATCTGCTTTCAAATTAAAACAGCTTTCTGTCTCTCCATCCCCAGATTATAAGTAGGCTGTGGAGAGCAAATTCTGTTTGTTTGCTTGTTTGTTTTTTAATTTACAGGCTATTGAATTTTTCATAATGCTTATTCCCATGATTACCTTAAGAAATACTTTGTTAATAAGCTGGAAGTAAATGGAAAAGCATCTGTAAGACAGGAAATTGGGCAGAGGGCTAAGAAAGAAAGGCAGGCACAGACCCCAAGAACTGAGGGATCCACTCCACAAAGCCAATCAACAGAATACTCAGAAGAGCTGAGTTGATAAATCTAACGCTGAAAACACGAAGATTCAAATCTGAGAGGACAAAAACAGAGTTTGTACTGGCAGGGGGCAGGGGGGGAGGGAAGAAACTGTGAGAAGCACAAAAGTCAGAGCCTATTGGCCAAACTACAGTCAAAGCTCACTCAGGTAAGAATAATGAGCCACACACACTTTTATTCTCAATCCTGGGCTAGTTTAAAATGATAAATTTTAGAGAAAATCTATCATTCCTATCTTCAGAAAACATATTTTCTAGTTTGGTCTACAGACTAAGTGATCAAAATTGGACCATATAAAAATGTTAAGGGTGAACCATAATCGCTAATCAGTGAAATAACAGAAGCAATGATATGAAGAGATCAGAGAAGGGATAAAATTGTGTATAGACTGGAGATCAATATCTGAAGTCAAGAGGGAACAGACTCCTAAGTATAACTTCACTGAATTAGCACAGAAGGAAGCCCAGCAAAGCAAAAAAAAAAACTAATCTTTACATCCTGTTTTCGAAGTTAATCTTTTTGACATCATCAGTTTTTTGCCCCCAAGTTCTCAGAGAAATATTAACAATGGAACTAGTGATCTCAACTTGGGCAGATTCTAATTTTGATAAAACTATTTTTAGGTTTTTTTAATGTCATCAAATCACCACCAAAAGGTATTCCTGCCCCTCTGCTGGTGGGACTATACTGTAGACAGGATTCTAAAAAAAGATAAATTACTCCTATTAGATAAATGGCGATTTGCCAGTGATTTATTAAATAAGAATTGTGATCTCTTACCTTAAACCATAAA